>NC_092019.1:20574827-21287827 GCF_042242105.1 Pempheris klunzingeri | reverse complement strand
ATTCCCCCAAGACTGCCAAGTTCATAGTTAAGCGGAGTCCTTTTGAAGCATTATTCTTAAATCATGTGATAGGTGTTGCATTTCAAAGCAACCTATCCAGGATTTGATTAAACCTACTATAAAAATCATACAAACCCTGATGTTGCCCTTTTTAAAAAAAAAAAATTGCAGCAGCTTTTTTGAAGACAGAGCATCCATATGTAAGAAAGCAGCCTTCAGCAAGAACGCAAAGTCCAATTTTGTGGCAAAAGATTTCTGAAAGAAGTGAATCCACTCGTTCAGTCTTCCCTGACAGTGAGGTAGATGTGCATACATACGTCAATAAAAAGACGCAAGGTTTTGAACCGAGCTGCTGATGAATTTTAGTTAAAGGAATAAGAGGAGTGGTGGGTGTGATGTCAAAGCGGCTTTGAAGCACTCAGTTGCCGAGGAATCCCAGGAGGGGAAAGCAGAAAGAAAAAAATAAATATCAAACAAACATTTTATCACTTCAGTGGCACAAGATGCTATTGTGTAAAATAGACCTCACAGACTTGCTCTGAAAATCACGAGAATTCACAGTTTATCTTTGGCACAGTTTACTTCATCTTTGTTGTCCAATTATAAGATCAAATGCAAAAAACAACATTTTTACATTAGCACATTTTTATTGATATTTGATTACCCCGTGGTTTCGCTAACAAATACCGAACATTGTGCATATCAGTCAGTACAAGAGAGCAAATTGAATAATAAATGCACACAATGCGATAAAGCCAAATTGATTTTCTCACTAGCTGGTATTCATTGGAAGGTATTTTGTTGATCGAATTAGCCTTTTTTAGATTGTTTGGACTGATAATGTGTTTTAATGGCCTTTTAATATGATGTGAGGAAAGGATATTTTCTTCCTGCAAGTAATGTCTCAAGATGAGTTATGAGGGCATCTTCCACTTAAACCACTTGTGATGTAAATCATTATTAGGAAGCAATAACAGCTAAGGACATTGAAAATTAATGGACTGTACTGCTGCCAATACTAAACCTTGAGGAATGATAAAGACAATGATAGAGTCGGTTGCTGTGATTTGCTTGTGTCAAAGCTGCATTAAGTAATGTCTGACTGCTGGAGGGCAGAAAGTAGACTCCTGACAGACTCACAGCAATGATCCTTGATTTCCACTTATTAAATAGTTACGGCAAGCACATTAGCAACCAATCACTATATATTACTCAGAGATCCAGTACAAACAGAGGAATATCAACATCCCATCTGTGCTCTTCCTCACAAGCTATCCAGCTCGTGCTTTAGCTGCTTTGGTCCACTAAAGCTGGATTTATACGTGACACTGGGAGATTATTGAGCCTTTCTTTATCTTGCTTTATGTTGTCTTAAACATCAACAATCTCCACAGGCTTGTAGGAAAAAAAACATAAACAGCAGAAGCTGAGCAATCACTATGTTTCTATGGAGACAGCACTCTGCTTTGAGTTATCTCCATAGAAACGTACATTTTACACGCACAGTCTCCAGAGAAATATATCTTTTTGTCTTTTTGGATGGCTAAATATTCGGCTCTCTCTCTTCCAGCCACTCATTTGCATGAGCCGTCTCACACTTTGGGCTTAGTAGGCAGCATTTAATTAGCTTGTGTGTAAGTTAGAGGCAGTGACACACTCAGATGTGCCATTTTATATGGGGCAATGCGCATGAGCACAAAAATGACTCAACCGTGTGGCCCAGCTAGTTGAAAAAAAATTGGGCAAGAGCAGCTAAAACGTGCAGAAAGATACAGATTGGTGCATTATTTTTCACTGCAATCAGCAGTGCTTGCAAAACTTTAATATTACACCAAAGCTCTACAACACAATATCCCAGAAAAAAAGGTTGACTCGCTTCTTTCTTGATGCTGCATGGCCCCATACAGCAGTTCTGTAGCCATTTGTGCGTGCATGTATGTGTGTTATGAATCAATTCGTAACAGAACGTGTTATTTTTCCCCCAGCAGATATCTCACATTGAAGCCACACTTTTCAAATAGTTCTGCTGTTGTGGCCAAAGGTTTCTCATAATGGATAGTGCGATCCTCAACTTCTGGCACCTAATTGCCGTCTTTATCCGTGTAGCGCAGCCATCCACAGGGCAGCATACCTTAATGCAGATTCAACCGATAATGCAAACAATGAAAGCTGGGACGGAGTAAGCTATTTGTCTCTGGCAATAGAGAAATAGTTAAGTCTCCAAGTGTGGGGGAAGGGGAACGACTTCATGGTTAATCCCATAAACAACTGTATTTCCGTTCTGTGTGAAGCTGGCGTCATTTTTCCACTCAAACCTCCTTGTTTGCTACACAGTGTATTATCTATGAGCATTGAGAGAGAGGGGGGTCGAAGGGAGAGGAAGAAAGAAAGGGCATCATGTTAGAGAGTAAATGTCACATTGTGAATGGTGGTGCAGGAAGCCAGGTATGAAATTGGATGCTGTGTTCTTTAATTTAATCCCCAGAGTAAACAGAAACACGGCCTGATTGGATCTACGGTTAGCGTTCTCGTCAGAAGCTTGTCAATGTGCTGAGAGTCACCTGAACATCCCTTCTGCTGCCCACTCAATGGCGCTCAATACAAACAACAAAAAGGCACCCAGAGAATTTTTCCTCTGCTGCTGAACCTTCCTACTTATTTCCTCTCTTTGGCACACTTTCACTCGACTATAATCTTCCTGAGTCTTTCTCTCAAACCCCACCTCTTTCTATTTTTACTGTAATCCCTCTCTTCGTTCCTTTGTCATGACCCTTAAGGCTGAAAGCAGTTCTCTCTTTATTCTCTTCTCTTAACCAAAGTTGGTTCTGATAGACTTTTTTTTCTCCTCTCATTTCCCTATTGTCATTTGAAATACAGTATGTCCTTTAAAGCTCAGGGCAATTTCAAAGAGAAAACTGGGCTGTTTACAGTACTTTCAGCAATTTTGCCTCCTTGTAAGATTGTGTGGGAATTCTCGCACAGAGAGGAATAGACCTTGTTCTTTCTTCCTCGAATAAGAAACTTTTTCATTAGTAAGCGTTATATTAACATTTTATCAAACTTTAGTGTTGAAATACTGCACTATTGCAGAGTGTCATTGTAGAGCTGATTGATGCTCAATGTAATTTATTAATGAAATGGTGATCTGTATGTCGATCTTTTAAAGAATGCTGATGTAATTGGCAATTATTTGCTGGGTTCATGCAGGGTTTCTTTTCTATTCATAGGCTCGTTCAGAGTGTGTGTGTGTGTGTGTGTGTGTGTGTATATATATATATATATACACACACACACACACACACATATATATGTGTATATATATGTGTGTATATATATGTGTGTATTTATATATATATACACACACACACACACACACACACATATATGTGTATATATGTATATATATGTATATATATAAACATATACATATATACACACACATATATGTATATATGTGTGTGTGTGTGTGTGTGTATATGTATATATATCTACAATATATTATTGTATATCTACAATATACACACACACACACACACACATATATATATGTAGCTTAGGGGTGGAATCAGATGGATATTGTCTTTCATAGTTCAGTATTTATTATTTACTATTAACATATGTAAATAACTGTAAGGATTAGCTTCAATATTTGGTGCTATCAGCAGTTTCCACTGTGACTGATGTAAATCACTGTAGAAGGTCAATTGGATAATTGCAGGCTGCTATTGACTTTCAGTAACAATAAATCTCTGAGCAGGAGGCGCTCGCTGGTATTAAAACTGAAATGGTTCTGTCGAAACACTTCAATTTTATGGGTCAACCTGCAGTTTGAGGATGAATTATTCCCCAAGTGGTAGGTTTTAAATTACATTCCTTACACCTGCAATAACTGATTTTTTTCGGCCATTTGGGGGCAGCTGAAAAAAAGTTGTGAACATAGACATATCATCTCCTTTTAAGTTGATATTTCACAAAATAGCTGGCAAACAGTCAACAGTAACAGAGCAACATTATTATATGTTTATATGTGTTTTATATGTCACCTGGCTAATGTAAGAACAATGCTCACGCTCTTTTTGCTCTGCTTTTGGTCTCTACCAACTTATGAGGGAAATATGTGGCTTTTTAGCAACTAAATGCTCCACTATGTTCACCAGCAAGTCACTAAATGTGCCTGTGTGCTCTTTGGTGCTGAACAGGTAGTGTACAGTGTGTCAAAGGAGCGTTTTCACTGAGAACAGCAGGCCCATGCGGTTGAAAATGATACTATGTGAAATTTGAGAGAGAACAGAGATAGTAAATTTGTGGGCCGGGCAGCTGAATCTCTCTATAAAGCTCTGTAAAGCCGAGGACAGCTTCTGATTCAGGTGACAATCTCTCTGCTACATCACTGTTATAAAAATAACTTATGGCAATTATTAAGAATTAAATTTGAGGTGTTGGGGAAGTGATTACAGGTTTAAACACGGAAGATGATTTTAGTCTTAAGTAGCTTCTCTCTCATCTGACAGCTGCAGCACTTACCGTATGACTAACCACCGTGGTTGCACTACTGTACCTTGTCTTTCTACTGTTTTTGTTTCTGTTTCAAAATGTCATCTCCCTGCTTTGTTTGATTCCCCTTCTCTTGTTTGTTAGTCCTTCTTTGTTCGTCTCCTGAAGGTTTTCAGTCAGCATCAAGACAGGTGGGCATCTGCCTTCATGGATCATTTCATATGGATGGGCAGGGAGGTATAACAGGGTGAGGAAAGGCGCTCCTTGGAGGAAAAGTCAGACAGCTTGGTGCAAAGGAAGAACTGGAGACATTAAGAGCTTTTTAAGACTCCAGGCTATTGGGAAAGACTAAACTCTCATGTGCAGATATGAACAGATTAAAAAGAGTGTGGGAAAGTGATGCAAAGTCATTTTGGGACACTTGTTAACTGTGCAAGACGTGCATGCCAAAGCCCTCAATGCAGTGAATTATTTTCAGTGTTTGGCTCCCAGAGCTCTCGTGCCCTACTTTTATGGTGGAGAGCATTAACTAAAAGTATCAGTAGTGATGGTTCAGTATTTCCAGCTTATCTCAGAGCAATACCGAATTGAGCCCTCAGACTTGAATTTAAATGATGATGTTAAACACAAACATGGCATTATCCATAAGATGGTACGTAAAAGTACTACACACTATTGCTAAACAAAGATAAGCAAAGCCAATGAAAAATACCTCTTTCTGGGTATTTTGATGTCTTTGTTCTGAATCATTATTACACTAGTGAGATAATAACATGTGTGAATGAGTAATTATGCTTTTAATTCAATGGGATATTTAGCTGTCCTTCACTTAAACCAGGTTGTAGGTGGAGGATCACCTCAAGAAGTTTGTGCAACTTGTTTTGACTTGAATCCTTTGTAAATCTTACCATTCATCACTGTATTACTGGAAACAAATCAGGTTGGACAGATTGTTTATGTTGTTAATCTTTTATCACCAGTGCCCTAAATGCGAATCCTGTTTTCTCTGATATGAAAAGAAAGACAATTCAGAGGAACTCTATTGTGAAAGAAACCATCTCTGGATGGTTTCTTTCTTCTTTTACCTTTTGTCTGAGAAAAAGCTCGGAAAATGGTTGGTAAACTGTCTACCCATCTAGTGTCTTTGAACCTTAGATGTATTTTCCATTCCCTTTCGGCTGCAACAAAGATGTGTGAAGGACATTGGCATCCTGTGCTAACCTCTTGTTAAGTAGAGGTGGGTATGAGGCTTTCACAATGACTGGCACAAAAGCCCTCACAACTCAGAACCCAAGATCAAATCGCTTCTTTGTTGTTCAACTGCACTCAAGAAAAAAGCAAGGTGAAATTCTGACAAAGGTCCCTTTAGAGTTGTGTTTATGATAGAAATCACCATGTGTGCCGTGTTGGCGTAGTGGTTTTGGAAACGTTGAAATTACGCAACATCAGATAGTAACAATTTTAGAAAGTCCTTTCAGAATTACCACCACACCTCTCCGCTCAAAGACACAAACACACTTTAACACAAACACGTAATGACCCCCTGCTCGGTTGTACCCCATATAACGTCAGTAGGTTGTACATTTGATGTTGCTGTTTGTTTATGGTGCCTCTGCCGCCTCACTTGAGTGGCAAGCTAGCAGGTGAGTCTGCAGTTTTGTTGAAGAGTAAGACATCTGCTTTTTACACAGCTGACAAACAGCTGTATCTTTGCTAGTAACTGCGTATAACTCAAAATACCTCTACACACTGCTTCTCAGATGCTTTGGTGTCCACTGAGGACGCCCTTAATATGCTTGTGGGTCATAGACCAACAGGACATGCAGTAGTTGAAGCTTTTTCCCTAATGTTTGAACGAATGCTCACTTTCATACTGGTTTTATGTACAAATTAGATAGAAAGACTTAATTAGAGATCTTTGGAGGTGCTAGCAGGCAGATTTAGTTTCCCATTTTCATTCGTTGTGCTAAGCTAACTGTTTAGTCATGGACCTTTTGTCAAGACTAAATCTGGGTAGACAGTTTGTGCCAACTTTTGGTACTGTACATACTTTAGCATGTATTAGTATGTGTGATACCCACCCGCAGTTATATATGTGAAGTTTTGGTTAATTACCTGCTGTTTAGCAATCCTAAAAAAAAAGATAATTAGATCTCAGTGTCATCTCTACCATTACAGAGCTTTCACACTAGTTATGCCCACTTCACATTTCCTTGTCTTCCTTCTTTTGGCTAAACTAACTAATTTTCCATTCTTATTGGAGCTCTCATTTACTATATCACTTTCTCCACTCACTGTGAAGTAAGAAGCCAACCAGTCCCAGAGCCTAAGTGGAGGATTAAAGAGATGTTCGTGCCTCTGTGAACGACGTCATTACCCCCGTGCCTGAATATGTGGGTCACTAAGTGAAGCACATGGCACATTAAATGCCAAGCCCAAAATCATAGTCCAACAGATGCTGGGGACAAGGCTAGTGATTGTGCGGGAAAAAAAGAGAGAGCATTACGTTAGGTGTCACAGCTGCCCCTCCCTCACCCCACAGATTTTTCATCAACAATGCATGTCCTATGGCTGTTAAGGGGATTGGCCACATGCTGCTATTCACAATTGCTCTCCAGCTCTGTGCCCATCTACAGCATATTAGTAAAGACCTCTTTCTACGCTTTGAAAAAATGGGTTTCTTTTTTCAGCCTTTATCTTCAGATTATGTAATTCTTTCTTTTTTTCCACTTTGTTTTATCCTGCTGCTTTGCCCTCATTTTTTGCTTGTCCCTCCTCTTCCCATGAGGTGCAATTAAAGAGCATAAGGTCGGCGGTTTTGTGACCTCAGAGAGTTGTCCTGGAATGCAAAATGAGCTACTTGTAGTGACACAGGCTGAACCCTTCACCATGCCATGGGGACTATTTATAACGAGTGGCGTTTATTAGAAAACCCCCAGGGCTCTTCAGATGATGTAAAGCGCTACCAGGTGATCATACATGATGGAGAACAGAGGACGAGGGAGGAGATGGCTTGGATTATTTAGTCATCTCTTACTGGTGGTACAATGGAAAGGCAAGGTAAATGTTTTATAGAGCTATTGGGGGTCCTGATATTCCTTAGAGCCCCTCAAAGTGTTGAGGGCTTTCACTGTCATACATCATTATTATTACTGTAATCTTGCCCAGCAAACAAAGCAGTGACAGACCTTCTGAAGATTTCTGCTGAAACTGCACATTTGCAAAGACAGTGCTGCTCAGAAGGTACTCATAAAGGACTCAGATAAGCACACATAGGTATGTATATAAACACAAATTGCTGCTCGGTCTGAGTGAGACTCAACCTTGAGGTCCTCTTTTCACTTGCAAACTCCTCTTCGTGTTATCTAAGGAACAGTTTTATTAAAAGAATTCAACTGGCAACCACCTCCACTAAGTGTCTGCTCTCTTCTCTGCCCACATATTAGGCAGAGCAGACAGGTTTTTCCCTCATTCGCAATTACTTCCCAGTGGGCCTCGTGCCTGGTGTTGAAGGGGGCGCTGTGAAGGTTAGAGAGAAGAAGGGAGGGAATGGCAGCCTCCTTTGTCATTAGGGTTAAACGAAAGGCTACGCAAACGGTGCCCATCACCGCCTGCCACATTAGAGTCACACACAGAGTGAAGGGTTGTCACCATCCACCCACTTTCCATTTCTACTCCATCCATTCCTATATCCCATGGGCTCCATCATGGTCCAGAAGAAATAATCTGTCTCCATAGCAACCAGCGCCAGGTGACAAATCAGGATCTTGTCCCTTCCCCCCTCTGGAGAGCACATCCCAACCCTCCATTCAATATTGGCTATTTGTTCTGAGGCCAATACGGCCTCAAACTGAAACTGCTGGCTGGACTTGTCACATATCATCGTAACTGAACGACCTAAAACATGTTTTATTATTGTGGTAATATACAGCAGCAGTGGGGGGTGGAAAATGATTTATACTATACTATATATTCATTCTATGGTGTCATTTTGATATGTGAGGTTGTAAATAGAAGATACTGGATTCTTGAGATAGGATGGAATACTTGGATGGAATAATAAACATCTGATTATTTTGTTGCGTAACTACGTAGCATCAACAAATATTGTGTGATTAGAAATGTTTACAGCATATACAGCATCTAATTTTAGAGAGTCTCAGACCGCATATATCTCTCCTCACTAACTGTGTAAGTCTATGCACTAGATGCTGCATAGTTTTCATTTACTCGAGAGGATGAAATTGTTCTTGGCCACATTTGTGGAAACTCCCACTGAACGTCAGCCCTCTGTGTGGCCTGGAGACATGCTGTCACCTTCTGTGGTGCACTCCTGACTGGAGAGCATCATAACGTGCTGATGAAAATGGCAGTTTTTATCCTTTTCACAAGATTTTTGGAGGATACCCCAAATAACCCTGATTTCCACGGGACGTTACTTTTTGTTCATGTTAATTCTACACGTGCTGAGTCATTGGTCGCACACTCAGTGTTGCCTTTATCGTGCATTAAATAAAGGGAGGATTCAGTTGGTTGATTCTGTCCAGCCAATCGATGACAATTGACTGGACTGTCAAAACCATAGACAATATACAGTTTCAATACAGTATAAGGTGAAAAATTAATTTTAGTTTTAAATTTGACTCCAGAGACAACTTGCTAACTGTTCTTCTTCTCTCTGGAATGTCAAGAAGTAAAAGTACTGGTGGAAACACATACACTGGGGCACTAGTGAGCATTGTAATGTAGTGATTTGGGAAATATAAAAGGATATATGTGGTTTGAGGAAAAACCCAAGAATACAATGACCACTTCTCACCACCTGTCATCCAAGTTTGCTTCTGATTCGTTGCTGAAGTTCACTCAATGAACTCAGTGAAACTTTGAGATCAGAAGAACGGAGGAAAGGTTTGACCCTAACTCTGGGTGCATGCTGGAGCATTTAAGCTGCAGGCAGATGAGGAACTCGACAGCAAGCCTCTGATAGTGCACTCTGGGGACAAACCTGCTGTCAGAGCAGAATTCCTCCTGCCGCATGTAATGACGGCCCTGGCTGCACAGCTCTGCATCTGCTGGCACTGAAGCCACGACTAATGCCTGGAGATCACAGCACACCCTAACTGGGCTCAGTGCTTCACATGTACTAAGAGCTAGCAGGCTGAGCTACTGACAGGGTTATAAAAGCATGGTTGTGTTAAAATCGTGACGATAACCTGCCGCTGCAAAATGCAAAAGCAGGTGAGAAAAAGGCTGATGCGTGAGTGTATGACCTGGACCATTTCATTCAATGGTTCATTGTGTCTGGGATGTGCTGCTTGTCATTTGATGTATAGAAAGTTCTCATATCTTTGAGGCACTGACATGACTTTCCTCTTGATCCTCTCAATCCAAACTACCGTGACCTGGCGTAGAAAGCCATTTCACCCCAGGACACAGGCTGACAGAACATGAAAGTGAAGCCATCTTGCATTATCATCACCACCAAATTTCTGTTCTCCCCTTCTCAGATTAAATCAAGTTCCCCTCAGTGGGCATGAGCACATCATCAAGCCTCTGCAGCGGGATTATAGCCAAGATGATGAAAAACTGGTTGCAAAATGTATGATGAAGCAGGAGGATTATGAGGGATTGTGCTCCATTCTACTGTAACGATTCAGTCGGTGCCTGATTGATGCAAGGGTGAAGGTCAAATTTGCTGTATCCGGATAAAGCCCCAGAACCCGTCATGTTGTTCTTTCTTGGTCTTTGGTACCACGTAGATCCTTAAACTCTGTGTTTATGCAATCTGTGATCACTGATCAGTCTGAAGTGACGTAATGTCGGAATCACTCCGATGATGACGTCTCTGCAACCTGAGACATGCCGCTTGGTGTGTAGTAATCAGTATTTGGCCGTTTTAATCACAAGCGCTTCCTGCCAAGCTCTTAAGCTGGTGGCCGTATAAGGGAGCAGATTTAGCTTCATTCACTTATTTTAGGGACTATTAATATACACTAGTTTTTTTTTTTAGCTTTGCCTCATAGCAGTCTGTACTCTCAGCCTGAATATTTCACTAGGCTGTCACAATTACTCCTCCTCTAAGTGCCAACACAGCCACCCATCTTTTTATCCATCATCTTTGAAACTGTCCAGCATGACTCATCAGATTTTCAGCTTCTCAATCCCCAGTTTGAAATGCTCCTGGTATGCCATGTGTAAAAGGAACATTTAGTTTTTGTCTCCATACCCATTTATCCTTCAGCAGTAGCTCCTCTCATGTTGCATTTTGTGTTCCATGAAGACAGAAGTGTTTACATTTCAGAAAATTCTCTGCTTGGATTTCCACAGCTCTCAGAGTTGCTGTTTTCTCGCTCCTGTACACATTGGTAACCCACAGAGCAGAAATCTTTTTTCTCCTGCAGTGAGCATTATACCTTGAAGTGTTGGAACTGGCTCCGGGAGTGTAGCGAAAACCTAACGGTAGCGCCGGTTGACCTCTGCAGCCTGCAGTGTCTCTCAAGCTGATGCACATATGCACAGAAACTTTCACCCCGCCTGAACTCAGTCTGCGTCTGCAGAAAGTACTTTTCTCCTGTCTCATCAGTAGGTATCCTTAGCAAAGGCTCTCTGTGGTGACTCAGCGTGGTGAGTGGAGGGAAGGTGGTGGCGGAATGAAAAGAAAAATCGCATGAAATGAATTCCCTCTGTTGGTGGATCCCGCCGCGAGGGTTAGAAGAACTTTCACATTGAAGTCGACAGCCTGGGCCACACTTCAGAGGTGATGGTGGGGGGGTTGCGAGCGGTGCTTATAGCCTCTGGCATCGAACGGAAGATGGTGACACTGAAATAAACAGGAGCAGGTGAAGCAGTGTAATAGAAATTGATAGTGAGTAATGTGGACAAGTGTTTCAAGTTCCTTAACTCATAATTTTCCAGGAAACATGGTTAGAAAGTTTGCATTCCCGCTGCAATTGAGTGTGAAATTGCTGGTGAGCAAACAGTAGTACCTTTCAACAGACAAGTGGTCTCTAAATGGGCTTTCTACAGATTGATTAGAAAAGTGGAAGAGGTCATGTCTTCTTCCTTAATTAGAATCTTTTTTTAATAATCCTGCAGTTTCATTTAACCAGAAATGCCAGCAGCCACAATTATTTCTTCACTGCCTGTTAGAAACCTGATAAAGTTGTACTGTCACCCAGACCAGTCGTTAAAAAAACATGAGCTAGATGTAATTAAGAGCACATACATGAGCTGTAGATACACACACACACACACACTCAGGGTTCTTCTTCTACCTTTGAATGTCTGTAGGGCTGAACAAATGATGCAAAGCGGCTACTTTTTTTCTTAGATGACTGGTTTAATTTCTCCAGCTGACGGGTGCTGTTTTGTCAACAGGTTATTACAGCTCTCCTAAATTGGTTGAGCTGCACATTTTTCTGTGCGTAACTAGTGAGCTAGAAAGCTCCATTCAGATAAAATCAGGTGGGCAGGATGGGAAGCAGTGCTTCATTTTATCAATAGAAGATGGCTTGTAGAGTGGTTTCCTATCCACTGAAACCTCTGACTTAAAAATAATGCATTCTTCACCCTGCAAAAGAAAGTCTCATTAATTACTGTGAATATTCTATTTGTTTACTGTCTGGATGTAAACTGAATGACCTTACGATGGGCTGAATTGTTGCTGCTGCACCGTGGCGTGCACCGAGTGTCTTTATCAACTGCCTAATCAGAGCCTCTAGCTTTGGCTGTCATCCCCAATCAGGTTTTGTGGGTTGACAGAGCATCAGATGTATGATTCCCCCCTCTCCTACTGTGCCGCGTGTCTGTTGATCAATGCAAGAGAGGCATTTGGGAGAGGGAGGAGGCGAGGGGTTCAATAACACTGTGAGCGGTGTGTAATCTCATCTGAGAAGCTGTCATATCAGACAGGGCTGCTGCACTGACACGCCACGCTCTCATAGAGTGGCAAATTAGATTGCTACAATTAGATTGACGTGTGTACCACTCAAAGTCTGGAGCCTCTCTAATCATGTCTGGACAGTGTGCTTTTTGTATTTGTTAGTGATTAGATTAATTTGTGCAAAGGTGTGTTGATTGGCTTTTGAGTCTTTGGCACTTTGTTTGTTGATAACTTTAAAGCCAATGATGTTGCATTTAAACCTTCAGTATTTCAGTGTGTGTGGTGGACTGTTCCTTTAAACATATTTTTAACTCTGCCACCTTAACTGAGTCACACTTGACTCTCACATGAAACAGTCCAAATCACAATGACATGGTTGCAGTTACTATTGCATTCGTTACGGCTGATTTGCTTTCACTTCTAAACAACATACATTGCTGAGTCTAATGAGTCAGTCCAAAGACTGTACCAATGGCCCATGTGCCACCCGTTCACCATCTAACCACAATAGATCAGAAAATGGTTACACAATACATAAAGTTGTCCTTAATTCATAAGTTTAAAAAAAAATGACATTCTCTCAGTAGTTCAGCCAATTGTGAAAGTATAGACACAAAAAATAACAGCAAGCCACTAAGCCAGTAACACAGAGTGCTTTGCCAATTTCATTTTTTTTTTTAGAAATTTGGAGGCTAGCCTGAAAAAGTACATGAAGAAAGAAATTACATTCAGCTCTCCATAAAGCTCACTGCATCAAAATAAATGGCAGCACCTCAGAAGTCAATGAGAGCTTGATACCGTCTCTTTCTGACAAGTATTCATCAGCTGCCAGGTGCAACGTGCAGAGACTAAACACTGATATACTCTAAAATAAAGTATCCCTGCTGTCCATGATTCTTGTTGAAGCCTCTGGCTCATTTGCCTCCTCCTCCTCTGCAGGCCTCATAATGGAAGAAATTTATTTTGACTCCAACTCTAATGTGCCTTGATCGATCAATTCCGTCCCCTCCTCTGTCTTGCCAAGCAAGTGCCGTCACACTGCAAGGCACAAAGCACCATTAGATCCAAGTCTTTTTGCAGGGCAGTTTGACTGTGTGATTACCATAATGGTGGAAATGGAAGGGGGGGGGGGGGGGTAGAGAAGGGAGTCTGTGGCGTGAGATGGGGTGCAAGCAGGACTGGTTGCCTCTAATTTTCCATGTGGTTCTTTAGTGAGGGGTAGGGAGTGTAGTAGTGGGATTTATATGCATGATAGTGGTAGCCATGGCAGCGAGGTAGTCATGTACACAGAACAAGGAAGGATTCATTCGTCACTCACAGTAGTGACTTTATGGACAAAATGTTCCTTTTCAAATATGTAATGTAAAATGGCTTATGTCCACTGCACACGTTAACTAACCAGACAGAAACAGTGTGAGTTCTTAGCAGGTTATGAGTCAGTGCTCCAGCTGCCTGCATCTGGTATGGTTTTTGCCATTTCACTTAGAGCTGGGCTGTTTTCTGAGCCGTCCGACTTCCCGTCTTCATCCTCCACTGCACTTGGCTGGACGAGGTGCTACATCAATGTCTCACACACAATACAGCAATGCATATTCCTTGAAGCAGGGTCAGCTTTCCTTAGCCTTATGATTTAAACAATGTGCCTCAGTAAACGCACCTCTCCAAACAGCTCCCTCTCCGTGGCTGTCAACTGCTCTTCAGGCCTCTCTTTAGATTCGCCTCTTATTCTGCAGTGTCACTTGAGACTAGATCTTCTCAGAGGTTCACTGGAGAATGTGAAATGTGTTGCTTGCCCAATTTGACCTGTGTGAAGAGAACAAATTGTGCAGTCTTGAGTGAATGCGAGGATTCAATTGAACATGTCTAATGAACCCCATGTATGCAGCCTTGTAATGTGAAGTAACTGGTAGAACAGTCTGTACACTGATAATCAGTGGGATTAGTTTCCCCCACTTACATCTTGTAGCAAGGATAGGATAGGATCTACCAGTAAGAATCTTACATTTGCAGCTGCAGAAGGTGCAAGTTCCTTCTGATAGTGGCAGTGCCACTTTCTGCTGATTTATCCCTGGATGGTTGCTAAGCTGTTTGGAAGCTGCAGTTTGCTTGGATGCCCACAAACACAATCAGCTGAAAATGTATTTTGAGAAATCCAGGTTGGAAACCTCCCCATTAAGATGATACCAGAAGCACATTGTGAAAAATAGATTTAAGGGATTTTATTTTTTATCTGTTCTCATCAAAGGTAAGTCCAGGAGAGCCCAAAGAACCTGATACATGTTGAACATGTAGTTGAAGTACTATTAAAATAAAGGTTACAACCTCGAAAATTAGAACTTTTTAACCTAATCTAGCCCCATTTTACGTGATGCTGTTATTAGCTCTGACAGGAATAAACTTGCACTTTCAACAAAAATCCTCTCCTCCATAAAATCCAAATCACTTTGATATATCTCCATGAAAGCTTTATGTCGGCATTCTTTGCGACACAAAGGATCGCAAAACTTTGGAAAATCTGCCTGTGATGTGGCGCTAATCTCTTCTGATGTTCATCTGATTGCATCTTAAAAACTAATGGATTAGAAGTTTGTTGGCCAGGGGTAATCAGCACTGTCACGAACTGTCTAAGTCATCAAAACCAAATTCACATTACTGCTCTAAATCTGAATAACTTCAACATTCACACAGGCCTCCTTAATCTGTCGGATCGTCGTTTGGGTTAAAAGTACTACTTTGTCAATTCAAATTGGTTAACGTTACAGAATAGCTGTGGTCATGGTAACAAGAAGCCGACATTCAAATATGCATTAGTTGGAGTACATCCAGTTGATCCTCCCTCCTCACGCATTATTGATATTTCTTGATTTATCTGACATCCGCTCCTTAAGGAGACTAAAGCACTGTTGACATTCAAACCTTCTCAGAAAAATCCATCTTGACTGATGGACATGACATTTCTCATTTTTAGCTTCCCCCTACCTTTTCTTATGTTCTGCTCACTAACTTTTCTTGATCCCACTCCCTCTAAACTCACCACTTCTTCTTCTCCACCACTGCTCCGTTGGTACTCCCCATCAAAAGTCCACTCACCTACAGAGTCATCTCCTTAGTGCACTTTATCTGCGGTGCAGAGCGTGTGCCTTGAATAACAAACAGCTAGATATCGTTAACATCACACAGACACACTGGCTTGCTAACCCCGTCTCTCCTGTGCCAGGTAGCATTAACGCTAACAAGATGCTCATTGCCCTGGCGATTGATAATTGGATGATGGCAACCACTGGTAAGAGGGCAGTTTAATTAATGCGAATCTCAGCGTCTGCATCAATTAGATTCACTTTGATGACGTTAACAGGGTGACTTATTGGCCACATTTTTAATATTTTATTCCTTCGGCTGTTTGTGAGTCACAAGATGAAATGAGGAACGTATCGCTCTGATTTAACTCCTGTTTTCCCGGGGGTGTATTAAAACACTCCATCTCTGAAATCAAATGTTCTTTTCAGAAGTATGTTGCACTTTGAATGTACTTAGTCAGTGGAATTTACTCTGAGCATTGGATGGCTTTTCTGGAATATCAGCATATATTTTGCATGCACATCGTACAGTATATGGTAGTTAAATTAAATTAGAGGAGAAATTATGCCTGAACTATCCCCTGAGAGATTAAATAAAGCAGTGGTTTATCTTGATACATATACATCAGTAGTATCAGTGTTTGTGAGGAGGAGGGAGCGAGGCCAGTAATATCACAACACACAAACTGCTGCAAGTGATTGATCATGTGGACTCTGGCCGTCTGATGTAACCCCTCTGACCGACACTGACTGCCCTGTGACAGCCGTGATAAATGAACATCCACTGGCCAATGTCTCACTAATGGCTTTCCGTGTACTGTTCATACACACAGACACACACACACACACACACACACACAGACACACACACACACACCACCCGTTCTTTGTACACTTCTCACTTGTAATTTCTACTTTCTGATACTGATGCTGAGAGGAAATGTGTATTCTGGTGTATTCATGCATACTTCCAGCAGCAAGGATGGATGGATAGATCTACTTTATCGATCCCAGACTGGGAAATTGTATAATGTAATTAAATCAAACTAATGTAAGGAGCTCACTTTTAGCTGGGTTTGGGTAATGTGCTCATCTTGGGTGATCACAGTTTTTTCTGCCTTTGTCTGATCCCCAATTCTTATTTTACAATGTCAAATCATAGTTGTCTTATTCTTTAGACCATGTCTACGGTAATGTTTCTAATTTTTGAAATATAAACCATTCAACGTAGTGTTTAAAGTATTAGTGTATTAATCAATTAGTCAATCTACAAAAATGTATCAGCAACAGTTTTACTAGTGTTAATCATCCATGTCATGTGTGGAAACAATGCCCCTCTGCAAGACATAACCACAAACTTGCTAATAATGTAGAACCTGCATTAGTTTAGATTGTATTTCAGTGGTGTGAATATCTTAACATATTTCTGGAATAAATCAAATTACTAAAACCAGATGACATGCAATGAACCCAGGGTCCCTCAAGCGCTGGTGCCCCCAGCGCCGTTGCCCGTTCTGCCTAGTTGGTAATGCAGCCTTGGTGGTTTGTGTGATGCACTCTGTACAATATGTGAGGCTGATAGTTTCACTTTTTATTTGCTGTTTCCAGTCATAGCTAGCTTCATTTTACAGGCTGTGAGCAGAATAAATGTTAATCTAATCTAAGGCTGTACTCGATGTGATGCATCATTCATTCTTTCTTCTCTCCCATTGAATCTTATAGGTTAAGACATTATCTGATTTATACTCAGTCTGTTGAGCAAAGTGTTTGTTTATTTTCGAGCCTTACTAGGAATTAAACATCACAATTAATGCAATAAATATTACGCTGAATGCATTATGCAAATGGTGAAAAGCCCTAAAGCATGTCAGTGTACGCATGTTTAACTGTCTTTATAAATACAGTATAGAAAACACCCATTGTCCCTGTCTTCTGAGGATCCCTCGGGGCTCTTTCCATTTGTAGCAAAGGGCTATAGAAATAAATAGGGTCTTGGAGTACACCATGATGGATTGATCTGCTTCGTCAGTCCTCAGAGTCAATCAATCATCTTAGCTTTGGTGCTATTTCATACAAGAATTTTCCAAAGTCCGCTTCTTTGCCTGAAGCCACAGAGAGCTACCTCTGGGGTTGGATAACCAGAGTACATTAGATATTGGACTACACCACTGCTCTGTTGTCACGATCCGTATTTGCCATCAAATAAAATATAAGGCTGCTTAGTAAGCAAACTAGAAATACAATCCTTTCCTACATAGAGTGAGTTTTTTTGAGTTACATCTGAATGTACGCTGGATTTCCGTCTTCTGTAACTTTAGCAGAAGAAGGAAGTCTTTGCAGAAGTAACAACCTCAACAGATGGTCCTCTAGAGTTATGTGGACTACATGTGTCTTGCTTCAGGCTAGCACTGCCCTCTCGCTGACAATATGAGGTGAACTGCCAGCAGGAAAACTACAGCAGATGAGCTTTCAAAGAGGATGTGTGACAAATTTTAACTGAACAGTCAAAGCCATGGCACTCTGCAACCTTGTCAGTAATACAAGCTTGGTATTGAGTACTGTGCCAGCATGAGAATAAGCGAATGAGAAAAAACCGACTGTGTGGCTTTACAAGTGATTTGCAAGGTGTAGAAAGCCTCAGTCTCTCTCTGCCTCTATTGCTATTAATAGTACTAGGTTTATGGTCAAAGCATATGGCACCCATCATTCAGTTAAGCTAAGTCATTGATCCCTGTCCCACGTGCCCTTTGGCATACTTTCTAACCTCATCAGCTCATCCATAAAGCTAAGGAGAGGAGGTGAAAGGTCAGTGGTGGTGAGGGTTTTGCTCTCATAGTAATGATGTAAGTGCAGCTACAATTACCATGCGGATAGAGTAGAGTGGATACTGATTAAGAATGAAAATGCTTGAGTGGTCGAGAGATGTGGAAAGGTCCATGGAAACTGACTTAAACAAACCCATTGACGGCAAAGGAGTTTCATGTTTGTTCAAAGTTTAGATCACAGAGGACAAGTCACACTACAGCTGCTCACTGTTGTGCACATTATGAAGGCTGCATGTTAGTAACCGATTAGTCATTCAATTGAATAGTCAGCAAAAACTACTCTGGAAAACTAGAACATATTCAGTAACATTAAATTATTTTCTGTTCATTGGTTTTGTGGCAAGAAAACAGCGGCTATTTTGAAGTCACATCAAATTTAGCTGCCAGTATAATCAAAGATCATAAATAAATGTAATTTTACAGCATATCTGTAAAAAAAATACAAAAGTTTTCAAAGTGAAACTCACAAATAGAAGTGGTGCTTCAAGAGAAAATATTAGTGAGTTTAATAGTGGCATTTTTGTGCACCTGACTCTGAAACATGAACCAGTTCCTATTTAAATCAACACAGAGTCAAATATTAAGTTTCAATTAGTGATTGGTGATTTCCGTTTTTTTTGTTTTTTTAAACGTTTCTCTCGGGTATTTTTGTCTCTCTCTCTGTCCTTCACTCATCTGTCTGGTTGCCATTACACAGCATTTTGTTCTCCATGTACAAAACATTACTTTTTTATAAAGTAGAATCAATATCCAGCAGCCTCGTGTGTAAGGTCTTTTTGTGAAACACGTTGGTCTGCTCCTTTGCGCCCCAATCTGAAGATCATGTAGGTTTGTATTTCTCCGCAGTAATGGCATCATCCTCCGATGTCTTCAGCTTTAGTCTCACACACACACACACACACACACACACACACACACCTATTCTCGCTCCCATCTGGTGTTTAACATGATATACGCTGATATTCTAAAAAACAAAAACAAAAAAAGAAACATATTTGCATGTCACTGGTGTTCCCAGGAATTAAATCTAGTAGCACTGTCCTCAAAAAAGTCCTCAAAGTGGTTGCAGTGTGGAGCCCTGACTGACTGTTTTCTGATTTTAATTAACTGAATATTTACTTAGTTGCAGCTCTACGTGATTTTGTGCAACAATGCAGGCTCCTGAAAAAGATTTTCATTTTGCAAATTTGTTTTGTCGCCCAAAGGTATGGTTTCCATTTGAATATTTGGTGAGCTTTAAAAATAACTTCTGATAAAAACTGAACACTTTGATGTGCCAGGTTGCTGTGTGGTTGCATCAGATCAATTCAGTCATCTACTGTAAGCTCGGTTGTTCTCTGGGATGAACATAAAGATTTTTCCTCACTTCTTTTCCTTTAACCAGGTCAATTTCCACGTTATTGCACTTCTAGCAATCTACAATGTGATCCCGCGAGCACTTTGATTCACAGTGTATTTAGTCAAGGTTTCTTGTTATTAAACTTCCAAACTATAATTTGCCCTTCAGCTCTTTAACAGTAATTCATTAAGGATAATGTTAATTTTTCCTTTGTGCCGAGCTGTCTCTGTGAGCTCCAGCCGCATTTGCATTACATTTGGTCACATGAGAAAGAAAATAGGCCATGCGATTTCTTATAAGGCCACCAGGATGGAATAAACACCCCACAGCATATCTCATTTAGTTTGGGAAAAGAAATGAATAGCTTAAAATGAGATTCATAAAAACAGACACTCGACACAAGCAGAGTAGCTGTACACACACAGACAGCTTTTACACACTGAGTGCAACATTTACACAGAGTTAAGGAAGGAGACACATACACTGAGAGTAATCTAGGAGCAGCTGCTAACTGTTTGCTGTAATCAATGAATCAGTTGTTTCTTTCCCTTCTGGTGGTTGATTCCTCTGTGGTGTGACTTTTATCTTACAGCGCCGTCACATGCTTTGTAGCTGATGCTTTTAATCTCGAGGAGAAGATGCTTTTCATCTGGACTACACAAAGCTGTTTTAGTATTATTGTTCAACATCGCTGCAGCAATTACAGAAGCCCAGCATTAAAGGGACTTTAATGTTTTATTTTCTATCACAGACGCTGTCAAGTTACTGTTGCTTATCAGAACATTAAAGGTTTGGGGTTACATTTGAGTACTTATCTACCTTTGGAGAACATCATTTATGTAACAGTGAACTACCTAATGAACTGTCAGCTCTTCACTGTACTCATTACTTTGTTTCCTTTTATAAGTCTCAGGAAATGTTATTCCCAGTTTGACTTATTGGATGTAAACGCAAATCTGGTTTTAGCACCTACAAAGGAAACACCATCTGGGTGGGTTCTTTCGCTGCCTTGGGGATTAGTGATGTAAATACTGTAGCTTAGCAGCACTGTTAAGCACCATTTAAAAACTATTGGAGCAAAACAGAACATGCTGTTAGCATTTTAACAGTTTGCAACTTTCACAAAACAGCGTAAAGTCACCCCAAAATATTAAGATTACATTTTAACCTCCACCATTCTCCGCATTCATCATTAGCTTATAATCAACCATCCGACTAAAAGTCGGACCCCGACACATGATTTATGAGCAAACATCATGACATTTAATTTGATTGTAAATGATATATGTGAAATTTTACATGTAAAAAGGCTCTTCCACATGTGATAAACATGCTCTACATGTTGTCAGATGGGTTCATCAACACATTATTTTTGCTTACATTCTAGTGTCTTATCAAGGTGTTTATAACTGACTGATAAATGCTGAATGGGATGGAGGCTATCCTTGGACTTTTTGTGCTGAGTGCTGCGTCCCTGTTTGAACAGGCATTAACTCTTCTGTGTTTTGCAGGTGGCCTAAGAGGAGCCTCTATCATCGACTCACTGGACACACTATACATCATGGGACTGATGGAGGAATATAACGATGCCAAGGAGTGGGTGCAGACCAGCCTGGACCTAAATTCGGTGAGAAACTCATTCTTTTCATCTAGTTGGACAATTTTTATCATTTACTTTTTATGCTGTAACGACTTTAAAGTCCCAGTTCAACTCATGGGCAACCAATACATTAACATAATGAAGTTTTCAGCTGTGGCCTTGCGTGCTGAATTGATTTTAAGCTGTGCTATAGTGCTTCGACACCGACATTGTGTCCACTGAGTTTGACAGTTCTCCAAAGCTCGGGACATTCAAGCAGGAATCAAAGGCTTCCTGTGTGGCCAGTGGCCACGCCGTGTTACCGACTGATGGGATTCGGTGCCTCTCTGAAAGGTGTCTGTGGGGCAGAAAATGTGATAAATAAAAGAAAGAGAGAAGGGGATGGGTCGAAGGGATGTTTTTAGATGGAGAAATTGAGGGAGCGAGGAGGCAAAAAGGAGGCCGTGGCCCTTTCATTGAGCGAGTCTGTAATGACGGGGTGGGGAACAGCCGAGTGTTGCCAGTTCTGATATCTTGTTGGGACTGAGTAGAAGTTGACGAGAGTGCCAACTGGGACTGCTTTTTGTGTGATTTGATGCTAACAGTGGCTTTGTAAGTTTTGTAAATGAGAGAGGTCATGTTTTCTACCAGTTGTAATAAGATGTGGTTCACGTAATGGAGTGTAATTACACAAAGCTTACAAATTTGACTGTATGTCATTATGACTGTCAGCGTCGTACCGTCGACGTCGGGCAGTAATTATACCAATTCACAGCCTGTTATGACAGGGTGTCACATCCCTTAACTTTGAAAAGATTTGTTTGCTGACAAAAGGAGCCTTAAAAATTAGCATTTAAAAACACATGTTTGTTTTGGGTTTCTTGCTTCGAGAACTCACCCTGACTGTATTTGACATGTGTGGCATAGAGCACATGATGCCTCGAGTAACTCTGAACAGCACATCCTTGTGTGGGAATAGATGTTATCAAGCCAGCAGTTGTACACACACAGTTTTTCCACTGGCAAGCAACCCCAGTGTATGATCAGGGCTAAAACACACCAACAGTGTGTTTCTGGTGTGCTTTTATCTCCCCGAGCCGAGCAACATCTTGAATCACAGCCAGTTTTGAGGCCATAAAGAATCTTCTGTGAGTGTTAATTTCACCCACACAAGGCTTTCAGCTACTATGTTTTTCAGTCATGGCACAAACACACACACACACACACACACACTCTTACAGATGTATGTGCATAATGAAAGGCAAACATGGACAGAGGCGTGACACCGACACACAAACGCACACAGCTTTCTGTCTCCCTGCGGCCGGTCTGCCCAGGTGAATGCAGGTGACTACTAACTTTGAGAGGAGCCGAGGCTTCCGGTTGTGGCAGCCCTCACAGCTTGGGAGGACACAGCCAATAATGGCAGCCGCTGACAAACAGCCACCCTGTCACCAATCATAAAGACAACAAGCACAGATTTACACTTCGCACTGCACTTTGTCACGGGTGTGATCTGTCACAATCTGTCAGCATCAGTCCGTCACACCTTCTTTGGTGGACTCCGGGGGTCACATGCTTTCTCCGTTTCCTCTGGAACAATGAGACATCACTTATTAGTCACAATTTAGGCTAATTCTCCAGATATATTAATGTTTTAAGGGCAGATCATTTACATGTCGTGCTGGAGGGGCTGTTTTCCATCCTGTGGGATTAGGTGCCAGGTTGTTTTAAAATCTAATGAGCACAACTTTTGGCAGCTCTCTACACGTGAGCGTCTCTCATCTCTCAAAATAAAGCAGCCAGTTTTACTGCAGTTCAAGCACACCGTACATATACATACACATTAAGGAAATTGATATGGCAGTTTTTTGCCAGCATGTTGAATGAGAATCATGATTGGAAGAGTTGAAGAGAGGCTCACACACACACACACACAGACACACAGACACACTCACCGGTACATTAACTGTACACAGAGAAGTGGTGTTTTTAGATACCAAATACCCATAACACCTCAGAGAGTCTGCGGTACACTTGACAAACATTTATGTTTCACAGGATTTCATCGTTTCGTTGCTGAAGTAGCCTCAGAAAAAAATAACTAACTGGCTCAACATACAGATTGTCAGATGCAATGGTTCACCAAGCTTGCCAGGAGCCTAAGGACATTTTCTGATGTCCTAATTTTATCAAAATACCACTAAAGGAAATGCATGCAGCATAAGAGCAACTACAAGGAAAACGTGCTAGCTGAAGTCAGTATTATTCTCATCATTTATATCCAAACTAAAGCCACATTTGCTTCTTTTTAGTGGGAAAAAAGATGTTTCCTAGGAGCAGGAGCAGTTTTACAGTTGAATTGTATATTTTATGTTAGTATTGTGCATTTTGCATAGTTTGTAGGAATACTCCACAGGCTAAGCTTTGTTTTCAATTTGTTGTAGATCTTTTCATTCTCATAAATTAGATTAATCATGTGCTTTTCCCTTTCTAATGTCTCTGGGTCGGTGTTTTAACCTCTTTTGTCTTTGGCTCAGTGCTTAGCTACTAACTGGTCAATCTTATTTTCCTTCCTGGGATTTTGGTTTATTATGAACGTTCTCACCAGATATCCGACAAGGTGACAGGTCGAAGTACTTATCTTTAGATGTCTAACTAAGTTTCACAACTTACTTGGTGCACACAAGTAATATAAACACCTGGTCAACCACAAAACCCCCGTGGTGGTTTTGTTTTACGCTAAACCTTTAATTCACGTCCTGAGTCACACTTTTGTCCACTTGAGTGATCTCTGTTCCATGCATTGCTCCAACGAATCAGAATCAGCCAAATATGTGTTTTGTGAGTATGAAAATAATAATCGGGCCAAATAATCTGTTCTTATAGGTTGTAATCTTCAGTACATTGGTCAGTTATTTTGTAATAACTGCCTTGAAGGCAAAGCTGCATTATCCAACTTCTTCTTGTAGAATTCTTGTACTATTTGATGTCTGCTGTATAGAAAGGTGCAAACAGTAGCATAAGGAAAAAGACACGGGGAGAGACACACATGCGCACACGGGGAGTTTTGTGTTGTTTGTAATTACATTACAGTATCACCAGATGAAGTCACACTGTAAAACAGCTTCTTAGATTAATCGGTTCAGGCCTGTCTATCATCCAGAGCTCGACACATAGTGACAGCCACCCTAAACTTGTTAGCAGTAAAACGAGGACAGACAGACAAGGACAGACAGGCAAGGACATCATTACAGTAGCACAGATATGACAGAATCAGCAGCAGGTTTCAGTCTGTCTCCTTCTACCAGGGAGCTCAGACAATAGCCGCTGCTCATTGTGATCACAGAATTAGTTCTTTCTGCAGGAAGGACAAGACAACACAACGACTGAATTCTCCACTTTTATTTAGATTTCAACTAATCTGTTTAGCAAGGCAGAAACAACAGACTTTAAACCTCTGTGCCAAATGAACAAAGCACATTGATTGAAATGCATTTTGACCATATGACATTAAAACAAACAGTGAGCTTCTGATGCAGATCCCAACAGTTGCTCCACAGACAAACTGGCCAATTCTAGTGGGCAGAGCCAATTATCCCAACAAGAGGAGCCCCAGAGTGTTTCCACCAATACTGGGCTTTGGCCATACTTTTGCTCAAGCTGTTGCACGAAGCTTGAATAACTAGTTGGCACTGACGTAGCCAGTTAGCATTCCTGTTTCTGACTAGATGTTGGCTACATCTTTTCTTTGGTATTTCTCTGTTGGTGGCAGAACATCATGGATATTGCTGTATTCTAAGGATTTTCTGCTTGGTCAATACTTAATGACTTTTAAGTTGTGGTCAAGTATTTGTCCTCTGCCGGGACCTTTTCTCATTTAAGAGAGGGTGATGAACAGAGACTAATGATGACTTTAAGATTGGACTGTGTTCCCTCATGTCACCTCCCAAATTTTATTACCTCTTTTGACCTCACTCCTCCTCCTCCTCCTCCTCTTTTACTCTCAGTCAATGCTATTTCGTCTATCTCCATATCAGTTATTGTCTGGCTCAGCTCCTCTCTGCCATCATCAGGAAATTCACTAGATTAGGGTGCGATAGAACCACACAATGGGAACAGACTACTCTGATCATTTTACGGAAACCCACTGACCTTTATGGCTGTCGTCTGCTTTCTTTCATTCTCTTTGCACAAGTCCAGCCTTGGTATTTGTTCTCTACGTTCATGTTATTGCTGTTTTATTGGTTTCAGAAAGGTAAAAAATGAGTTTGAAGGAGACATATTATGCTAATTTTCAGGTTCATAACTGTATTTAGGGGTCCTACTATAACTTGCTGTAATGTTCACACATTATTTTCTCATACTGTGCATACAAGGTACTGCCCTTTTTGCCCTCTTTCTGAACACTCCTTTTTATCTCCTGTCTCTTCCCGAAAGGCCAAGTGTGCTCTGATTGGTCAGCTCCCTGAACAGGCACCGCCCAGTGACTCACAGATGACAGAGACTCAACCCTGCCGTCTCTGAAGTTCTGTTAACCAAAGCAACATGCTAACGCTGAACAAACCTGTTAATCAGATGATGAACATTTTGTTCTTCGCAGCAGTGTTGTTAGAAAGTCTGTCTCATTGAGCATGCAGATTGATACCTGGGATTGGATTAGATTGATTAATCAATTGACAGAAAATTAATTTGCAGTCATATCAATGATTGCAGAATTGTTTGATTGACTGCAGAAAAAGTAATTCCATTGGTTTCTATCAGAAGATGATCTCAAATTAAATATCTTTGGGTTTTGGGCTGCTGGTCTGACAGAACAAGTAATTTGATTATATCAACTTGGGATTTGGGCAATTGGGATTTGACATTTTTTGGACCAAATGTTGTCGTTCAATCGAGAATCTAATCAGGAGATTAATTCAAATGAAGATGCTTTAGTTGCTGTCTTCACTGGTTTTATTGCTGTTGCTTTTTTGATGTTACGTGCGTTTTTTTCGAAGCTGTACTCGTGCACAATAAAGAATTTTCTGCTTGATGACACAGAATGGTTTAGCCTGTAGGCAGCAGTACAGGTGCACCATGGGATTTAAAGTCGTTATTCTTGCTACAATTTCAGTAGACAAAATCTCACCATGTGTTTTATTAAATTGTTAGTCTGCCATGTATTATTGCCCTGCAGGCTGACTTTTCTGCTGTCAGCACAACGGGACGTTAAAAGTATTGCAGGTAACTTAGTTGCATCCTCTGTGCTGTCACACTTAATGATCTAGTTCTGAGGTTGAAGTGTGCACTTCTCTCTCAGTGAAATCTCTTCTATTGTGATTTTATAGTTCCCTCCTCAGTATAACTAGTATAACTGCACTACAAACAACTCCTGATATACCCCAGTGAAATTCTCCTGAGCCAAACCAAGATGGCAAAGTGACTGGATAATTAGAACAATCAGGACTATTATTCCACCTCTCAGGTGAGACTTAAATGAGTGTGAACTCTCGTGGGGGTGTCATTTTGAGAGACTAAAGAAAGGAGCTGTGTTTTTGTGCAAACATGATTCCCCACAGGACATATTCTAATGACTTCGGTAATCCCCTGACTTTTCCCCCAGCAGAAAACTCACATTTGTGGTTTTGAGTGAAACGTCTCAACAACAACTCCCATTCACTTAGAGATGACATGGGATAAGCCTTCAATGAGCCCCAGAAGTGAAAGTCAGTTTTCCCAGCATCACAAGGCCAGAATAGATTATAGTATAGATTATAAAACAAAAAAAAAAATGTATCAGATGTAAAAATAGAAACTATACAACAGCATTTAACAGCAATTGACCTCAAGATACTCAGTGTATAGTGTAGAAAATAAAGGCGGTGTAGGTCTAAAGTGTGTCTGTTCTTAGAGTTAGTTATTGTGTTAGTGTATAGTGGAGGCCTATGTAGGTGACAATTATGACTGTAAGCAAAAATACTAGTGTACCAATGCACTGGGGAAACATTTCTGTATAGAATTGTCTTTACAGTCTGCTCATAAAAATGAGCTTTGTTTATGTTTCTATATTCGGAATTGTTTTAGATCAGTATGTTTTGTGTCTTTATGCAGTTAAATTTAATGAAAAAACGTGTTTATATATGTCACAACGTCAATACTTCAATTAATCATTCTGGTTTATTGACTTCTATACTTGTTTAGCTGAGGTTGTACAGATTTTACAGACATGAAGCATTTGAAGATACTCCAAGAAATGACTGTGGTGGAAGTTGTACTTTGTCACATACCTCCTGCAACATCCCAGAAGAGAAAAATACAACCTCCCCCCATATCCCACTGTACGAATGCAGACATCTCTGCTTGAGATCTCAACTTCATTACATTCAAATGAACTTAAGGATAAAGCATTTAAATTTAAAGTGGCTCAAGTGTACTTATATCAGTGCTGTAATAATCCAGATGTAATTGACTTTTTGGTAGACTGAGCACAGATACATTTCTTAGTGTAATTGCCGTTAATATGAAGCTCAACCTCAGAAGGATGCTGGGCTCAAAACTGTACTGAGGGCCAAAGAGTTCAGACAGACAGTTTGCTTGTAGACTTCCACGCAAAGCGCACTCCTTTCACAGGGGAGTGAAAGTTTGTTGAGAGAGTAGACTTGGCAGAGAAACTTCATCAAATCCTCTCAGATTGCCGGCAGCATGTAGTGTGTGTGGAGAGGCACAATACACATGAACAACACCGCTGGAGATGGAGAGAAATGTATTGGCATTGGTTTTTAGCATAATTGTCAAAGAAAAAAATTGTTGACTGAGTTCAACTTTGCATTGGCCTCAGGCAAATGTAAAGTCATGTGTAGGTTGTTATCTAAAAATATTTTCAGCAGCCAAACTTACTCAGAATTTTTACTGATTTTCATGATGCAGTTTTTAACTTGGGACAGTACAAAGTTGTCGAGCCCTCCTCATACATATTTAGTATCTTCAGCTTTTAAATTAGCCTGCTTTTAATGAGTTGTTTAGGATCTGATTTTATGCTGAGTTGTTCTCTAAATGTACTAACATGTTTGAGGACAACATGAAGTGACATCAGTTGGTAACAAGGAGACCTGGAGCAAGGTTGCTGTTTACCTCTGCAGAGCTGTTTTTTGACCCCCAATGACTTCCTGTCTCCGCTAAACGAGACCCAACTTGCTCCCAGTCATGTGGGAGTCTGAGGGAAAACGGTGTCATTTACGGTGCCTGGAGACGCTTCAGTGAGGACGCCGTGCCCCCGAGGTGAGGGCAGGCCGAGCTGACGTTCTGTCTCAGGATGTGGAGGGCAACGGACGTTTTTTGTGGGTGGCTCATCATTACCGATATTTACCAGCATATTTCAGCATTTATAGACTTTGTTACCACACTGAGGACAGAATTTGCTTTCAGAGTTACTGTACAAGTAAGATTTAATGGTGAAACATAGCAATCGATCGAACAACTTCTGCTGTATGGAGCAGTTTACTGTCTTTCAGCTCATTGTTTCAGTTTTACAGCCCACAACTTTACTGTTTTGGTTCACAAACAGCTGTTTTACAAAGTTAGCAGCTAGCTAGTGAAAATAGTGGAGAGTTGGAGAGCAAACCAGAGCAAAAAGGAAAGTGAATATTGGACCAGAAACACGATTCTGAACGAAAGCCAAGAGATGTGTTATTAGGCGACTCTCTGCTAACTCTTTGCCATCATCTTAATAATGTGATAACATGCTAATGTTGTATTCACAGCTTGTGGCACTGCCTTGTAGTGCCCTAAAAATCAGTGAATGCACCACATGACACCTCCAATATATGCACTGAATGTATTTCCAATATGTTTATTTACCGACACCATTCAGCATGTGGACGATATGATGTCATGGTGATGTCTGCGCTTGTGTGTGTAGCCACTTTCTAATGAGCACATTAGTGCTGAAACAAGAAGCTGATGGGCAGAAAATTACTAGGCAAGACTTTTGAAAATTGATCTTTTAAGTCATTTTAACAGCTAAAATGCCAAATGTTTGCTGCTTCCCGAATCTCAAATGTGAGGATTAACTGGTTGTCCATGTTCTACATTGTAAAAGGAATATTTGTGAGTTTTGTATGTGAGGTTGTAACTGACTGATTCTGGGGAATGAGTGACTGGGCCCTTTTACTACTTTCTGAAATCGACTAAAGGGGGAAAAAAACTAGGAGAACCAAAACAACTATAAACTGTTAATGCTCCAGTTTCATTCCAATACCAGTGAAGTTATATGAACAAGTATAATGAAACAGAAATGTTTATAATTCATAAATTAGCTCACTTAATTACCTCATCTACATAACTGAGCGTTTAATATATCAACCTGAATACAGTGGAACATCAGGCAGCTTGTGCCTCATTTGTTTCCCCTAGTGCCACTGAGACAAAGTGAAGGATGTGGCTCAGTCAGCAAGGCCAAATACAGTGGGAGGTATATGATGAGAGACAGCGGCAGGCAGTTACACACATTGAGTCAGGAAGAGGGAAGACACACTGCAGCGAGATGAATAATAATGGCAGAGTGAGAGTGTAGCAAAAGTCCCACGAGGCCTGAACATTATCATACAGGGCTCGGCAGGGAGCTGCTGCATCCCCTGGGAGAGAGCTCAGACCTGTACACAGAATGCTGCTCTCCTGATTTTGTGGGTGGATGTGTGTGTGTGTGTGTGTGTGTATGTATGCGCATTTGTGTCTACAGATGTATAGAGAACATCAAAAGATGAGCTCTGAAAATAGACGGCTGCAGATAGACAAATATTCTTGGATGCTGAGGATACGAGTGGAAAAGATGGAGGGGTGAGGGGCTGGTATGTAATTCAGCTATAATTCATCACCCTGGCACATCTGATTAATTATTCACCAGGCTTTTAATCTACAATTTAATGCATTTAGTGGAGATGTTGATGATATGGAGGAGTGCATTCTATGCATTTTATGTGTACGTGTCTATTTGATGATGTTTAAGGACACGTTAGGCACTGATTAATTACCGGATTTTCAAAGATAAGCGTTATCAAAGAAATAAAAAGTAAATTAGAACTGATGAGATTCTAACCATTAGCCAATAGTTTATCGTAATGCCTCTCTGCTCGGACCATTTAATCAGTGCTTATTGGTCTGAGAAGGGAATAGGTATTCACTGAGGCATCTACCCAGAGCTTATAAAGATGCATCATGGGAATGCAACAAGAGTGGAGCAGTCAAGTGGAAAAAAAATAACTTGATGTATTGCGACTGATAACCATTACCGTCTAATGTCTGTCAGTTAAAATGCTGTTTGCAAAATCAGAAACAGTCACTTTATATTTCAAATTGCAGCCATGAATAAAGGCTTCAGAGAAGAGACACAACTCCCTGATGCTTCGATTGTTGCTGGAAAATTAAAAGGAGCTTATCACTGAAGGCAACACAGTCTCTTTTTGATTAGGTCATTTATTTATGTGGCATTAGGGCGGATCCACAAACAGCACTGAAATGGCAATGATAGTCTTGTGCTAATATACTACAATGATAGATGCCTATTGAAAATGATTAACTTCAAATATGATTGAAAAGGCAAATATCCATGAAGCAAAATGATGCAATGTGTCACCACACTCTGTAGCTGTACAGGCCACTCTGTGTAATCAAACAATTTAATAATATTATGTTGTTATCACTCACTTTTTACAGCTAGATTGTAGTCACCCATCTAAATATTAAGTTGTATAAGCTCATCATTTTTAAGGTCCCTTTTCTTAATTTAATTGGCATGAAGTGAAGAGCTCCCTTTTCCATGAGGGAAGGCTGTTTTAGCATGCTCCAGAGGTTAGCGGTCATTAACGCTAATATCAGAGACTGCTCTCACAGCTTGGACGCTGATCAAGACCGTAATTACTGTAAAATAAAAAAAGAAAAAGCACAACCACAGCTCGGCGTCCTGATCGCAGGTGGGTGGAGACGAGCAGCCTTGGGAAACTCCTCTCAGCAGAGACTGTAGGTAGAGTTGCAAGATCCAATTGGTCCCTGTCATGATTTCTCCATGTTAATTAGCGATGTTAAGTTGAATCACCAGCTCTGCTAGGAGAGGCAATCATCTGCTTAATTTCTATCCTTGGCTCATCGGGTCATTTTTTCTGTCAAATCAGCCTAATTTGGCTTTGAAATTGAGGGGCCAGTCAAAACCTGGATCGTGGCGATGTCTACAGTCATCTGCCCAGTGACAATGATGCTTCTTTATTAGCAGTAAATCATTACATTAGTGTCTGAGCATAACACACCACTGGGCAGCAGGCTAGTCAGCTCCTTGGCACACAGCGGCACGGCGGCCTTGCCAATCAGGCTCATGTCCCAGGCAAATCTGGGCTGAGTCCGACAGCAATCTTTGCCATGGCTGCTGAATACTCATCTACAGAGAAACCAGCATCAAACGCTGTCAGCAACATAGCATGGTGTTGGTGAAGCAGAACACCTACAAGGTACAACAGCGACGTACCCAACGAGTCATTACACTCATTAATTAATTTTCTTTTCTGCCATGTCTCCACCTGCACAACAATTAAACGATGCAGGATGATTTAAATGGTAATTTTCCCTCTAGTGTCGTGCATATCTTTAATACTTGAAGCACAGGTAAATGCAGTATCCAGTTGCGTGTGTAGTTTTTCATTCAAGTGATCTACGTACCCTTTTTGGAAATTATTACATGGGGCACTTTTAGTCCTGTAGTTTGGTTTATTTCACTCTGACTTTTCACAAATGAACCGAGAAGTGTAAACATGGTTAATACAGACTGGCAGCTAACTTATTGATTGGACAGTGCCGGTGATGTCATCCTGCATCATCAGGGCATCATTAGGAACCATGTGGGGAAATCAAATACAGGTGGCAGCTTCTAATATGGACATCTATGACCTCCTGTGTCACAAAGACATAATTAGTTATAAACAGTTTCATTATTATTATACTCCAAATCAGCTGGCTGTTTTTAATGAACTTTATTAACAGGGTGAGTAGGATACAACGGCAGGGAAAATCCCTGCACTCACTTGCTGACACACGTACTTCGTGGTTACCAATACATTTACATAAATACATACATTGCTTGTACAGATCGAATTATCACTTCCTGAACTGTCCATGAACAGCAGATGGATTTATTAGTGGTTTAGTTTTTGAAATTGTGCTAAAATCACATCTCTTTTTCAAGAAGTCTCAGTCCAGTTGTTAGCGCTGCATCAGGGTGCAATTGACAGCATTCACACCACCCCAAGGCAACAATATTAACAGAGAAAAACACACTAGGGTCCATTTAGCTAAACCAAAAAGGTTAGATAAGAAAGCACCCATAAGCTATATGAGGCGGTGAGGGGGATATACAATCAAATCCCTTACAAGTACTTATAGCAGATCTCAACTTGTTTTCCCTTGGCACTGGAGAGGCCTCGTGTCTAATATGTTTGTGCAAATAAGAGGTTGTTTGCATTTTAAGAGCTGCACCGCTGTAATGCAGATTAGTTCTTGCTGTTGAGTGATCGTCCCCCAGAAAGTTTCTTCTTTCACCTTCTACTGCAGCAGGCTGAGAAATGAAGGTAGACAGGAGAAGTTTCATCTTGGTGGCGGCGGTGTTGAGAGCTTCTGTGTTTGTCTGACAACCTCATGTTGTCTCCTAATTAGGTTCTCAGCTTGAGCACCGTGAAGAGAGACAAGAAGAAAAAGAGTAAGAACAGGTGTTATTCACTTCACCTGATTTTTTTTGTCATGCTTGCAGGCGAGCCGTTATGCTTGCTGCACCATGCTTTTAAGTGCCTCCAGGAGCAGCAGCACACTTAAATTTAACTCTGTACTGCAGCATTTAGTGTCTTAGTGGGAAAGGAATACTCTTGCGGTGGTTTTTCCTTTTAGGGAGCTTGTAGATGAGATTTAAGGAATCTCTTATGATTTCCGTATGGTTCATCTATCATTAATTACAACGAAATGTAAACCTATAATGTGCAGTGATACGATAAACCTAAGCTACAGAAATAGCCAAGCAATAGCACATTGAATGAAACTGAATGATTCATGTTGACATTTCACATAATTGTCTTTGATCTGTTCTACATAGATTTTTTTCTTTCTTTTCATCATGAATAACACTTTGTGCTTTCAGCTGGATGGAAATATCCTTTTTCCCCCCATATATATCAATGATTCTGTGGCAGTGATTAAGCAATCAGTGAAACTGAAATGAAATAATGGATTTTAGTTTTTTCCCTTTTGTCATAACTTGATTAAAGTTATGGAAGGAAAATTTGATATTATGATATTACATTTACCCGAATAAGCCAAATGCGTTCAATTATCAGCTGCACACTCCCAATAGCTTTGAAAAGTTGGGCTTGGACAGTGATTAAAACAAAGCAGTTTACTTCTGTTTTAGACAAATTAAGTATTTGGGTGGAGAAAGCAATTATGGCATGACTAGTTCTATAGTAAGTCTTCAAACCAATCCAGTCTACTGTGCATTCATTCAGCTTCACCCTCTGCAACTTAAAATGAACGCATTTGTATTTTTCAGATGAAAACAGCCTCTCAAAGGACTTGAAATAGTTTTTAATTTTCTGTTGTGATATCCTGCTTATGATGTGATGATTGAATCGATTAATGTCAGTGCGAGTTTGAGTTGAATTGTTTTGTGTGCTTCTTCAGAGCCCCGGTCGTGCTTTTTTAGATGATTTAATGGAGATGCGAATCTGAACGGTTGCCCCATTTGCACAAAACAATGTGTTAGTTGTTCCTGAAAAATACATCATATTCAAATACAGAAGTCAACAAAACGCTTTTTAATAGAAATTGTGGCTGCAGGCTTTTTTTTTTATATTGAAAAGCACTTTGTTGGATCTTTAAATACTTCATTGGTGTGAGTAGAAGTTTTATACAAAGCTCGCTGAGTGATTTATTGGGGCTGTACTTGGAAGTAAAAGTCTGATTATCAAAACCTTTGTCAGCATTACTTGTTCTCCCTCACTGTCCCACCTGCTTGTCTTGCTGAGTGCCACTATCACTGGTGATAAATAGACCCTCCATTCCTAATCACTGCCATCGTGGTGCCATTACTGAAGGGGCCACTCATTTCAGGGTTGGCGAGACAGCTCAGCTCGGCCGCCCTGCCAGAGGCATCGGTGCTTTGTCTCAAAAAATGTCACCGGTGTGCTGACTTCAGGGATGGAGCCAGCACCGAGGTTGTACAGCCCTGCTGTTATCACCTAATATATAGAGTTACATAACAGATGACAAGAGCAGTGCATTTTAAAGGAATAGTTCAACATAGTTTGGAAGAGGAAAAAAAAAGAAAAGAAAGAAAAACATGTTTCGGTTTCTTGCCAAGAATTACATGAGAAAATGAATACCTCTTTCATTTCTGTATGGGGAATACGGACTGCAAAGAAGAGGAACAGCTAGCTTGGTGCTTTCCAAAGATGACAAAATTGACATACTGGCACCTCTAAAGGTCGCTGGCTAACACATTATATCATCATTAAAAAGGAAGTGCCAAAGCGGCCATCTTCATGCTAAGCTAAGCTAACTGGCTGCTGGCTCCAACTTAAAATGTACTGAACAGACACAAGAGAGGTATTGATCTTCTCGTTGATCTCTCAGTCAGCATATTTTCAAACTTTGCCCAACTATTCCTTTGAATAAAACAATTTGTCAAAATTTCCTTGATGCTAAGATATTTTCTTCATAATAGTGCCAACAGTAGCATCTAATATGTAGATTAAGAGACAAACACATTTGATGAATGTTGTAGCCAAGTATTGATTTACATTAAGTGCATAATAGCACACGATGGGATATCAGTATTTTACAAAGAAGATATATACTGAGCAAAATGGTACAACTGAACAGATGCCAGCGACTCCCTATCACTATGCTGTTCCTCAAAGTGGAGCTAATTGCCCTCTCTGGCACCCAATTACAGTTTCCGTATTATCCACACTTGAGATAGCAATTTCCTTCTCAATGGATCTCCAAGTCCCTGAGTAGCAGTCGGCTTCAACCTTCAGCTAGCATAAAAGCCAATAATTATGGTGACATATGAAGACGCATGCAGTCTTACCTCTTATTTCACATTTCATTTAGAAAAGAAGTAGGCCAAATACGGTAAATGTTGGCAAACAGAGACGGCAACTTAGATCAGCTGCTCTCCTCGTAAGGCTTCATAGTTGCAGCATGAAAATATTAGATATTTCTGCCGAAGTAGAGAAAACTATTTCTACGTCTGTGGTACATGAAGGGCTCTGAATAAATAGTTATCTTGTGCTATTTTTTTTGCCCAAGGACTAGATTTTCATTTACATTTGCATCATGAGAAGAAGTTTATAAATTTTATAGAATTAGAAAAGGAAAGTTAGTTCTTTTTGTTTATTTTCAGAAGTCATTATATACAATTGAGTTACTGCTTTTCAACAATAAAGTAGGGCCAATATGGACCACCATGAACAAATAGAGGCTGGACAAACCACCAACTTTTCCATCTCAGCCAAGCATGAAAACTTTTTTGCGATATTTTCACTTTCACGATTTGCCCTTTTTAAGAGAAATACCGATTTTATTGATTCAGTTTTGAATCGCTTTTACTTGCCATTTCTTTTAACCATTCTTAAGTTACCGTCTGGTCCGGTAAATAAAGATCCCAGCCACCATTTGAGAATTTATGGCAAAAATAATTGCTCTGTATTAATGATAAGGGATTTCACTGTAATAACTCAAAAAAGATCTCAACACAGAGCAGTGTTAAGGTTAGATTTCAAAGTGGTAAAAAGAAGAGGAGCAGCAGATGACATTTGAAAATGTACAGAAAAGGGGCTTGAATAAAATTCTACCTAAGCCAGTGAGCTTACTCTCCATTAATCGATATTGCCCTGCAGTTGTATGAGACAAAAGAGGAAACAAAACACTGGGGAACACAATTACATGGCTTTGACTTTCTGCCTTGACTTTTTCAGACAGGCCTGGCTGTACTCCTTGATTGCTTTGGAGAGGGAATCTCCATCACAGTGGGTGTACAAAGACACAAAGGGCAGCATGGGAGCTTGGTGGGTGGAGAGACTGCCTCATAAGCACAAGTTCACCAGTCTTCAAACAGTGGCTAACGTGTCCAGTAACAGCTCAATAACGTATCACTGAACACCCTTAAAAAGGCGCTGAACAATTATTTAAAATCAAAATAACAGTTCGCTAATGTAAAAATGTGTAAAATGAGAGCAACAATGAGTGAGTCCTTTCTTAGATGATAAGGATCTATATTACCGGCCATCCTTCTGAACTATACTGTATTTTAAGGGTAGTGCTCAGACAGCGAGGATGGTGCCAATACATTGATATAGATGCTCTGATGTTGGCAGCTGATGCTGAACCTGCATTATTCTATTGGCTTGTTGTCATTTTTGCTTTATACTGTCACAGACTTATGAATACACCACGATTTCCTAATGAGGGATAATAAGTTTAATCAATCAATCAATCAGTCGATTAGTCAGTCAGCAGAGGCTTTGTAGTTCTGTTACATCATCTCCTAGCAACCACATCCGCAGTTGGCATGGAGATGGACTGCAGAATTACCCTTGTGTAAATATTACCAACATACTATGAAACTGTGTCCTATAACAGCATGCGAGCTTCCTTCGATTGCATCACTTAACATTGGATGCTGTCTGTCCACGCTGAGTCCTTCAAATATATACGCTACTGCTATCATGTAAACAAACCACTTACCTATCAGCTGTGCACTGGATACCAGACTGAGGATATAACCACGTTTGTACTTTTTAAACTGAAAACAAGTTTTATATTGAGATATTTAGACGTGTCTTTACTGGAAATGACACAATCCAGCCTACAGCAGCATGTTGTTATTATTGATATCAGCTCTCTGTGATCTCCCTCCAGCCAAATGCTCAACTTATTCAGGTTTCTGTAGTGAAATGAGGAGCTGTCGTACGGATAACTCCTCATTTCTACCTCACTAATCAGCTGTTCCTCATCCAGTACAGCACTTTCAACGAGACAGAAACAGAAACCGTGCGTCCCATAAAAGTTCCGCTCAAAACAGTGTACTGTGTCATGCCGCATTGCGCTGCTGACTCTTAGGACAATAGAGATAGAGAGACAATAGAGAACAAGGCATTCTTCTTAAATGTAGTGAGTGAAAGGATACGTTTTTTCAATATTTTTCTTATTGTCAACAAATTCCATTTAAGTTAGCAGTTAGCACCTCTGGTTCTTGTGGAAACATGTCAGATTGGCTGCTAATGATGCTCATCCTTTACATCTCTAACCTGTTTCATGAACACAATTACTTTTATGTTGTTTTTTTGCCTTTCAAATTTAAAGCAGAGTGCCACGACTGACACGACTTGTGTGTTGACTGAAAACAATGCTGAGTGAACACATACGTCAGTCGCAGCGATATGTTAAGGCGAGGTATCATCCCCTCCACCCCACTGGGGGGACCCAGTGAGAAGCCAATGTCAGGCTACTCACGACGTCTTCAATGTGTCACATCACCTGATGTTAAATTTTGTTATCACGCCCATGAATCACAGAGACTTCACAGCTTGTTGCGTGTCATGTGAAATACAGTGTTCATCTACACATCTGGGCTCTCAATGGGCAATTCAACTACCGGCTATCTAACTTACTAAATACATTTACACTAAAGAGCAAACAACCTAAGCAAGACCAGCTCTTTATGATGACTCCAGCGTGTTGTTATTTTCCATGAACAGCACTGTGCTGCTCTACCGCTGACTGGGGCCTCGGCTAAATGTGACATTTGACAATTTGATCTCTCTCTTGGTTCAACAGAACGGTGAGGCATCACTCTTTGAGGTGAACATCCGTTACGTAGGCGGCTTGCTGTCGGCGTACTACCTGACAGGAGAGGAGGTAAGATTAATAGATGTCTGTTATCCCTCTACTCTAGTGAGATCTGCTGCTTCCTTCATCTCCAACCAGCCCTGCAGTTTGAATGATGAACAGGCTGCCTCTGTGACTGCGTGTGTGTGTGTGTGTGTGTGTGTGTGTGTGTGTGGTATTTTGTCGCCACAGTACCCACATTTGACGTTGCAGGTTTTCCAACCAAAACAATATTGTTTGCTTATACTGTATAGATGGGGCACATTGCTTCGGACTTTCTTTACATTATTATATTGATGTTCCATACTCGTGTTTCCAACTGCAACAAGTGTGTTTCCACCACAGCCAACCGCTATGCCAAAATCCTTGAAAAACTAAGTCAGCATAATTAAAGGTTGTGGTCATAACACAGGATTGTTAAATTATCCCAAATCACATTATTTTTCTCATGCTGTGCACACTGCTCTTCCCCCCTCTTTCTGAAAGTTTCGTTGTGTGGATTTTTGCAGTCAACAACGGCACAATTTGCATTCTTTGCTCATTCCTTTAACGTCCTGCCATCAGAGTTAGCCTTACCCACCTATAACGACGGTGGACAGCGAGGTGAATTCAGGTTTTCAGTGGGTGTGACCTGTGTGGGGGCTGGAGGAGGTCACATGATCAATACATCCCCTGCATGTGACGTCACAGGCATGACCAAATCTAAACGGGGGGCGCTTTCACACTCATTCACTAAAAGATGGAGAAAAAGAGAGATGGCAGTCTTTTCTCATTGTCTGAATGTATTAAAGCAACAATACTCAGAGGCTTGGGAAGAAAGCACAGAAGCAGAAGGTCATTTTGTTGGATTTGAGAGGCAAAATGAATGAGAATCGCTTTTCTCTGCTTGATGAACCACCACACTTGTGTCCTTGACGCAGCCACAGTTACTTTAGTGAAGCTGCACAGCGGCCAAGTGTAAAGGCCTGTGGTTACGATGGACAGCTACCAGGTGTGAAGCTGTGAAACTTTATGAGTGTGAAGCACGGCCTTGCCAGAAAAGAAGTATGAATGCCCTGTAAACCTTGGCTGGATAAATAAAGGTTTAAAAATTGCCTTGGACAAGCACACAGCACAAATGGTCCAGTTCATTATCGGTGCACTGTAAAGTCACTGGAGGTCAAGGTGTCACCGTAATGAGCATCTGCCTGTAGCAGCCTCCTGGAGCATACACACACACACACACACACACACACACACACACACACACACACACACTGTGCACTGCAGTTGTACTGTTCTGAACGCCACTCTATCGAAGAGGCTAAAATCTGTGCAGAAGCAGAATTAATGCAGAGAGGATCCAGTGACATATGAACACTCTAGTTGGTTTAATGGACATTGATTTGCAGGCCGAGCGAGTTGAGGGGAGAGCAGCATAAAATTGTCCACTGCTGGATGAGTGAAATATGAATACATTGCTGTAGCAGAATATATTGTTGAATCCATTATTCCACATTTGCGTGCCATTAATGCCATGCAGAAAATGTTCTTCTATTCTATTCACTGATCCATGGAAATTTCTATATACGGCATCGATAATGACATTTTGTAATAGGAGTGTGTGTGGGGGAGTGTGCAAAGAGAGTATTATCCATGAAGTTTGCTGTTATCTCACTGTGTCTCACAAGGACATTTGTGCCAAGAAGTCTGGGTGAAGAAACCCTGTAAAAAGAAAGAGACACCGCGCAACAGCTTCCTTTCAACACCTTTATATCTTTCAGCATGCTGTCACACTTAGTTTGGTTAATTTGTCCTGGACCAAGGGAAGAAATATTCATGCATTGTTGCCTTTTAGTTGTGGTCCGGTTTGTGTTCATACTGACCTCTTGCAAAAGAACCAAGAGAAGTAAGTATGAAGTCATATGAACTGACGGGTAACACATTCAGTGGACAGGATAATAATGCCAGAGTCTGACAATAAAATAATAAGAAATAACCGATTGTTTGTCGTGACAAGAGCTGAACTTTATACATGAGAAACGGTGACTAACAAGACGGAAGAGGATGAGAAAGATGCTTTTGCGATGTAACAATACATAGTTGTGAGGTTGCTCTGCTTTCACTCATCTTTGAACTCACTTTTTAATATATAATAAGAAATGAAAAAACACGTAGAGCCATGAATATAGGCAGCACACTGGTTGCCCATTAGGAGATGAACCGATCACAATTACACGTTGGGGTTACAGTAGTTTAGCATTTGAAGTCATACCAGAGTTTGATTCACAGCTTTCACACCAACCAAAAACAAACCAAACCAAACATGAAAACATGAACGTTTACGTTTGAACTGAATCCAGCAGGTGAAAGTACCCGTTATCACCTTTGTTTATTTATTTATTTATTCAGTTTGCCCTCATGTTCTTCCTGTCACTATACTGAAGACAGTGTCGTCTTTGAGATTAGTATTTTCATTCATCTCTGTTGCTCACTAAGTTTTGTTCAAACAGTCCTGCAATCCTTTCCCTACATTCTTTTCTTTGGTTTGGACTTCGCATCAACACAACACAATCTTTCTTATGAGATGAAGCACACCGTCTCAGTTTCCTGATGGACGTATCAATACCCCTTGCCCCAGCATGGTTATCCATCACATGGCTCACTTGTGTGCCTTCTGTGAAGGGTCCCTGAGAGCGAGATTTATAGCTACCTGATCCCCCTCCCCTCGATTAGTGCCTTCTCCTAGGAGTCTCCTGTTCCATCCGAATGATAAAACCGACAGATTGAAGGTCTGTCGCTGCTGCAGACTTAAATCACCCGAGATACAGTGTGGGAGACTATTACGAGATTGTGGATCCAGTTTGACCAGAGGACATTGGGCAGCTGGTGCCGCTGTAAATGATTGCTGCGGAGCTGGTGATGATTACGGCTCCTTGGGGGATGCAGTTTGCTGGTGAAGTGCTTGGAGCAGAATAGGAGCAGCACCTGACCATTAATAACCTCCTGTTGTTTTTGACCGTTTGTGTGTGCTGTTTATATGCGTGTGTTTTCTCGGGGCCCCCCGGAAGGATCATGGTTAGTCTTTATGGAACCAGTCTCCAGGTTAAACGTCTTGTTCAAACAGGTCTGGCTGCCGCCGCCCCTGCTTCTTTTGCCGCTCTGTCATCACTCACCGTCACACACTCCTGGCCAGGCCAAATGGCTCCCACAGCAGTGGCAATTACCGTATTGCAGGTGTTGAATGTACATGTCCCGTCTGTGTCGATCCTATCTCTATGGCTATCTGTCTATACCGTAGGGCTGCATTTACCGATTTCTCTGTCGATTGCTGTTGAAATAATTGTTTAATGGTTTAGTCTATAAAAAGTCAGAAAATAATTAATCGCAGACCATCAGTAGTTGGTTTCAGATCAACATTTTGTTGCCAATGGCAACCGCCACAGCCACAGCTCTATAGCAGTTGCATTTCAGGACGCTCTCGGACAGCGAGCGTTTCTGTATTTTGAATCTGCAGCAGCAGGGTGCAGCACTGCCATTTCGGCTTCAGGCTATATAACAAGAAAATCAAGTAAAAATTCAAATCTGAGACATAAATACATAAAACAGTTAAGTTAACATATGGAAATAGTGCTGTTCTTTGACTGGTTCATTTCTGGCATGAGGGATAGTGTAACTAATTTAACATGTAGTCGATACTCTGGTGAGCCCAATTTTCTTGTTACTGTAACTGTGGAGCTAATTGCAGGCTAGCCAAGTGGCCACAGGCTAGTCTCTCTAGTGCTAACTGACAGCTAGCATGCACAGTTTAAGACATTTTTGAACTACTGACTCGTGTCTCATGACAGCAGTTTATAATGTGGCATAAAAGATTGAAATAAAACTGGGCAGTCACAACAAAAAGTGCTTCGTCAAATCTTAAGTCATATATTATATAAAATATCATAAACTGTGCGTTCATGCATTTTTCATCTCCGCGTCACTATAGAAGCTGCGGTAGGCAATTTATTAAAGCATTTTTATTTCTATTTGTTGATGCCTGTCTGTGCAGTGCGTGTTGATGTGCTCTGGCTTTGCAGGGAGGCCTGAAGGGAGGGCCTGGGATGTTTTTCAGTTGGATACTTTCAAAATCTTGCTACTTTGCTTTTGCTGTTTTCCAAAGTTGCCTACCCCAACTTTAAGCTCCTGTGCGTTTATCATAGGAACATCAAATTTGAATTAATTTTTGTGCAGTTGTTGCATTCACCTCCACGTGTACATGTGCATTAGCATGTGTTGTCTTTTCAGGTGCTTGTGCATATTCAATGTGCCCTTTTCTTCACCTCCATATAAGAAAATACGTGTTTGTATGTCAATTCGACCTCAATTTCTCCACTGCATGCGTATGTGCTCTCCTGTGCGCGTGTGGAGTTTGTTTCATTTGTCAGTGTCCATTTATGTGCATATAAATGTGTGTGGTGGTGAGACCTTGTTGTCTCCTCTCCTTCCCTTAGCAGGAACAGTGAACAGTGAAGGGGAAAAGGGAGGGAGAGGGAATGAATTCAATCAGCCTTGTGTGAAAATTGCCCGAAGGCTGAGCTGAAGCAGCAGGGTGAGAGGGAGGCAGCAGCCGGCAGAGGAGAAGAAAGACGTGTGTTCATATGCTCATCAGCAAGAGGAAAGAGGACATGAGGGGTGAGGGGGGGATCAGCAGAGGTGAGGAAGAGAGAAAAGGTGCATTCATGTATTCTGCATGTGCAGCAAATGCGCGCGTGCATGAGAAGGTGATAGAGAGAGGAAGAGGGAGACGGGGGGGGAGTATAAAAGATTGAAAGAAAGGTACGATGTCATATGTAGTATTCTTAGGAGGGGACAAAGTATTCAAATCCCCTACGTACTGTGCTGTTCACTCACACAATATGAGCAGGGCTACTTTTTTAGAAGGCACCATTTGGGATACAGAGCACAGGCGAAATTTACAAAATAAAATGTATTTATCATGTTACAGTATTATGCATTAGATTTCCATTTAATTTCATTTGTAGAAAACACAAAATGACACCCAAAAACAGGTCAGTTGACTTAATTTGTTCAGTTAAAATACACTTGAAAGTGAAACAAACTCTATTTACTTACAGCTCAGTAGTTAATGTGCTCATAGATATTTGATTGGATATTGTGAAATAGTATTATGTCTAATAGGTGAACCACCTCCCCAATCCTTCAACTTCAACTATTAGTTTTTGTCCAGCAGTCCAGTTTTCTGGTTGTAGTACAAACATGTTGTCTGCCAAATTTAGTGGAATGGCAGTTATAGTTATTTAGTCAACAACTTTCATAATATGGGGCAGCTGTGGCTCAGCAGGTAGAGCGGCCATAGCGAGTCTGGACTGATGGTTTGATCCCTGGCTCCTCACGTCCACATGTCAACGAGTCCTCGGGCAAAACTCTAAACCCCAAATTGCTTCCGATGGGTTGGGCAGTGCCGTGCGTGGTAGCTCGCTGCCATCCGTGAGTGATTGTGTGTGTGAATGAGAGAGAGATATGCAATAAGAGTGGAAAGTAAGACTAAAAATACAGAGGGAAAAAAAACTGCATTTATAGCAAACTTGGTCAAAAAATGTTGATAGGTCCTTTTATGATGACAGAGTTCCCGGGTACTCACTGCTGGTTGTTTGGCCAGTGACAATCCATCAGCCAGGTGCAATTTTGAAAGTATTTTTCTCTACATCTCATGGAGTTTTCAACTGCAGTTCACCTGTTGTTTAGAGGAGTTGGATCCTGCAGCAGGTGATGATCGACAGCTGCCAGTTCCTCTGAATATGATAGACAGGCAGGCGCACATACACATCTTTTATTTATACATATACACAGCATGAGCCTCCAACTCTAAAGGTATACAGAATATGAAGCAAGAGTTAGGCTGTTGTTTAGATTGTCATCTGAACCGAGGGAATTAATTAATTGTCCAACTTATATTTTAATGGCCATGGCACATTAAGTGGAAATGGAGGAATTTTATGTTTTGAATTCCAATTTTTCTGCAGAAGGGCCCCCAGACTCCCCATGTAATTGGCCCTCTCCCACGTGTGACTGACTATTTCTGCCTATGAAAGATGCACAGACACTGAGAAGAAGGAAGACAGACAGATGGGGAGGAGAGCCAGCAGAAGAGAGAGGAAAGGCAAATAGGCAAAGAGGGAAAGCAAGCAAGACAAAGTAAGTAGAAGAAAGAAAATGCAAAGCCAGAGGAGTAGACTGGGGGAAAAAAATGATAATGATGGCATGAAGGAGGGGGGGCGTGAAGATAGGAAGGACAGAAGGAAGCTAAAGAGAGAGAGAGAGAGAGGGGCACTGTGGGGAGAGACGGGTGTATTTTTCCCGCTGTAAGCAGGTGAGGATTAGGAGGCATCATTACAATCGTTGGTAGCAGCCACATTAAGAACCTCATTTTACTCCGCAAAAGCATGTCCAACTAAAAAAAAAATAAAGGTCAAAGCACACATTCTAAAAATACATTTTCCGCTAGACTACACGCAGGTACTCATATCAATACATGTGTTCAGTGAGAATTGAAATTCTCACTTCTCTTATTCTGGAAAGCGCTTATTTCTATTCTGGGTCAATCGCACACATTCATGCCTATAAAAGATTAGAGCTCTGCCGTCCGCCTCGTGGTCTCTGGGATAACGGAAGTGTTCACGAACGTTAGGCGAGCTAGAGCCATGAATCTAACCTTTACTTCTTTGGAGCACAACAGCTGAACACTAAAGTGCTGTGACATTCCAGGTTTGCTTTCTGTCCACTTACAAAGTTCATAAACTTTAATCTTTGTTCGTGGCCTGTAGGTGTCTTTTTTTCAAAACCTGGTGGCATCATATGAATACCACAGTTTTAGATGCTTCTTTGTTAGGGAACTTGGTGGGTGAGGGGTAACGAGTTCACACCAGTCCATGTTGTTTTCCTTCTAATTTGGGTGACCCACTTCTGTCTCCAAATAAGGTTTCATTTTGGGTCATAACACAGGAGAGCGCTCACACACAGACAATGTAAATGTCACACATTGAGGAAAAGGCAGTACTTCTTGAGATCCTCTCAGAGATGACAGTTTCTTGACTCGTCTCTGTTGGGATGTTATTATGTCAGAGCATCATTAAGTACTGAGGGAAACTCGGTCGTCATGTTAGTTTGCGGTGCGTGCTGCATGCATTAACAGAGGGGCCGAGTTTGTTCTTAGACTCAATGATTTGACCTTTACTCGCCTGCTTGAGAGGATCACACAGAGCAAATCAGTATTCATAGCACAGCTAATGTCGACCAATGTGCCTTAAGACTCAATCACGACCTGATAGGCGGGAAAATTGTGGAAAAAAATGATGTGCATCTGTACATGTGCCTGCGTGCCTGTGTTTGTCTCTTTTTATCTCTGCGTCTCTCATTCCTACAGCGCCTCCAGAAACATTTCCAACTCCCCTGGCGTTTTCTGCAGCGATGCAGCTGAATTCAAATTGGGTTATACTGAGATTTTGTAATATTTTTTTTTATAATTTACATGTTTATATTAACATAAACCAGCATGCTTGAAATATTTTTGAAATTTTTATGAAATTGATATATTGAAATTTCAAATAAATATTCAACCCTCCGGTCTGCATTTGCATTATAATGCATGCCAGGGCTTGTGTACAAGCGAAATTGTATTTCTGTTGAGAACACCCAAGCTTTTTTCTTGCCCATGCCTGTTTGACTTGCTAAAAACTATTCACTTGACTACACCGAAGTGGGAGGAGTGGCACAGAGAGGCTGCAGTGTTGCTGTTTTGGTGTCCAGGATTATATCCTGTATCCTGGACTGGTGCTTGTGCTCCTCCTGCTATCATCACAATCATGCCCTATCCACTTTTCACAAATTTAACAGTCTCCAAGTCAAGGATATGACTTGGAGATACGTTCGTCCTTACATGAACATGTGTTGTTGTGGATTACATTGAGAACAAATAACTGTCCGTATGGACCGTTATTGATACAAAGAGTCGTGGAGGTACTTTCTATTCTATGGATGTTTGAGATGGACGCCATCTTGTCCTACAGTCATCTGACCCTGTGGTTGGTTGTGCGAGTTTTTGCTTACAGTCACCGAGCTGTGTCTTCCATTCAACATTTCACCTGGTACCAGAGCAACATCTAATACCTCCTTTAATCCAATTTAATTTACGGCACTTATTGGTGATTCTGCACCCCTCCACACACACACACACACACACACACACACACTCTGCCTCTAAAGGAACAGAGAACTGATCATTTGCTTGGTCATGACTGATCACCTTCTGGTAATGTTTTCCCAGAATCTGACCTAATTTCCAAGCGCAGTTGTTCCTTTCGCCTCTGGCCACAATTGTATCCAAATGTCAGCTGTCAGGCCATATGTACCTGCACCATGCAGCACTGACCGTGTGGTCTGCGCTGTGTGTCACTGATTCACACACAATGACACCGGAATAATTTCCTTTCACCAGGGTGCAATTATATCTTTTTCATATGTTTTTGTCAGCTAGGTGGGGCTGTATCTTATTTATAGTCAGTATTGTGTTGCTGTGAAGGTATCTGACCTTATTCCCCACGTTGAATTTTGTCTATCTGCTATCTCTTGAGCTTATTCTACAAAATCATTATATCTGTATGTTTTTTTTTTTGTTTTTTTTTTCTGGAATCTGTGACCCAGAAATCAAGCTGTTCAAGTCTGATGGTGGTTCACTTTCCCTGTGTTTGAGTTTAAGCAGCCAGTGACGGCCCTTTGTGTCAGTCCGCTATTACTCATCTCTCTCCCATCAGCAGCCAGCAACAGAGAAATTGTATCATCCTTCCTGCTGTGACTTAGCGTCCCAGTGGAAAGGGTTAGGTTGTAGTGGAGATAGATTTATGCTAGACGATTTTTTTTTTTTTTTTACACAGTATAGTCAGGTACTGTTTATGGGGAGCCATTTGAATAAATTTAAGCCCCAGTGGTGCAGCGACTGCTGATATTCATCACTGTGTGCAAGGAGAGGATCGCGTTTCAGCCGTCCTTTAGGGTGAGACAGGGATATACTCTCTACCCTGCTAGTGCCTTTTCTGACACCCCATCCCCCATCTCACCGACTGCCTCTTACATAAGCAGTGCTGAGAGGCCAAGAAAAATGGGAATATGAAGTCTGGTTGAAGTGGGGGAAATTATAGATGAAGATAATATCGAGTAGCAGCATGGCTTCATGGTTGGCAAACTCAGTCTCTGTTGTTTCACCATTTTGGTTCAGACTGGAATATATTAACGGCTATTTGATGGATTGCCATGAAATTTGGTGCACGCGGGCTGAACGGGAAAACATTATATCCTATAACGTTATACCTAGTCATTATTTTCTTTCACACATCTAAATGTTTGATATATCAGGCTTTATGAATGACAGGAACAGGCATTTCCTTTTAATTGCAAGTCACACTCTTGTCATACTTACTCATGTTTCCTTATCTACCATGAGGTTTGCCCTCTGCAAGTGTTAGCTGATTAAGAAATGCTCTGCTTTGCAGAATGAAAACTGGAATCCATTTACACAAAGTCTGGTAGTTCATATTTTAATTCTAGCATCCCAATAATGAAGTCATGGAAAATAAATTAGTGCAGTAAGTGTAAATGAGCCTGAAATCACTTGCACAGTGCTCATGTATGTGTGTGTTTGGCTGCCTGTGTGTGAGCAGCGGCTGCCTGTGCATTTTGTCTCCTCTTGCTGAAGAGCCGCAAAATGGTCTTGGAAGAAATTTCATTTCCTCAGATCAAACTGGATCATCATAATCGCACAGTAACCTGCCGTGCTCTGTAGTCCCCGCCGCAGGCTTAGCCATGAAAGGAAAGCTCCCTATCCCAAACCCTCATTCTGCTCCGTGTACAAACACCTAATCCCATTTGTGCAGAGTTAAAATAACTGTGCTCTGCTCCACTCTTACACCTTTCGGTTTTATTATGGAATTAAGGGGCACTGGGTGAGAACAACATCTCATAACCGGCAGCTCGCGCATCTTGCATTGTAGCTTGTTTAAATGTTCTATGCATCAGAGCATGCAGCTTATTTAATATTTGTTTGGGTCTTGTACAGTCTGTTAATTATAACACATTCAGTGACTAAATCTGTCACTCAGCAGTAAGCTATCAGCTTGTTTGTCAGAGCTGCAGTCAAGCCGAGCTTCTAAGGATACGTTTATGTGTCTGATTGAATTATTACATGATTAAGAACAGGAGCCGTGTTTTTATGCCGAGAGAAAAAGATGGAGAAGTTTCCTTTCCGTTTATCTTCACCCATGATGTGCCCCCACATTCTCTCCGTCAGTCTATTAGTTTTCCTCTTGTAAAAGGGTCTTTTTTGGGTACGTAACATTCTTGCTGGAGTAATTGGACTCAGCCTGGAAGAGTTTTGGCACAGACCCAAATGAGCCCACTCCTCAATAAAAGCCCTGTCGAGGGACTGATGAAATTTTGGTGTTTTTTTTTTTTTTTCTTTTTCACAAGTCACAGCAGTCCCTAAGGACATGACAAGGCCAAACAAATCAAATCCAGGGGATCATTAGGCTGTTCTTAATGATGTCAGCCTTGTGGCATCCAGGCCCTTTCATTCAGACTTTGGGAGCTCACAGCCACTAGGCCTTATTTGTAAGCTCCAGTGCTCCTCTCTGTCCATCAGCAATTAAAGGAGAGAACCTTTTGATGCCTCTGTGGTTGAACTGAAGTCATTCAACAAAGTCCAGTATACACTTTTGATTGACAGCAGACACAAAGAATTGTAGTGTAAAAAGAGTTTTTAGCTTACTTAGTTTTACTCTTTCACCTAAGGCAATGATTGCTTTTGGATGTTTTTCAGCCCTCAGAGTAAAAGATTTAGTTAAAGAGGCCCCATTATTGCCTCAGTACACCATCCAGCATTATATAAGAGGTCAACGTGCTGGCTTTTAACGGTGGAAGTATCGATCCTGGTGGCTTTGGCTGTAATCAATGCCTTCCTGGAAACAGTGTATCTGTGGGTGTGTGTGTGTGTGTGTGTGTGTTGGCAGTGGTGGCTGATTAGTCACTGGAGAGGTTCAATGACATAGTGACGCATACAGATCATGTTTGCACTCACTATAAGATAAAGAAAGAATAACAAAATAAAATCCCACACTGGCAACCAAAGTTTATATAGTAATAGTGGATTTGAAGCATCTGAATGTGTTGCACTACTTCCGACTGCTACTGCTACTTCGTTTCCTTTGATACTTTCCAACTTGTCTGTTCATGTATTTTAATTCAGCTGATGAATTGTGGAGAAGCCGCTATTATATCAAATGTGAAGTCAGGATATGAAGAGAGCCCACAGCCAAACTGACAATGAATTAAAGTTTTGCCAGAGTTTTGCTTATTGTTTATTTGAAGCCGAGAGGAAATAGAGAAACATACCAAACTGAATTGATTGCATTTCTTTTTTTAAAGCCTGAACACACACAATGGCTCATGTCGCCGAGAGGGTATTTTGAATTCAGACAGTGTTGGCCATGCCCGCTATTTATTCAAAACAAGACCCCGTGGAATTGGTTTGGGTGGCAGCCTTTCTAAAAAATGAGCTTAGATAAACGTGTATCCCAGTGTGAGTTTGTACTATTTTGTGAGCACGTGTGTGTGCATGTCTTGCCTGTGCACAAAACAGTAACTCAGTAAATATGGAAGGTGCAGCACATCGAATATGATGTCCCACACTCCAGAAACATCAACACAGTGTCACAGAGAGGAGGCAGGGCGGTCGCTGCCTCAGAACAAACAGCCAAGACTGTTGACAGCTAAGTTGATTCAAAGTGAATTTTGGGTCAAGAGGAAAACTTGAGCCGCAGTGTTGCCACAGAGGCAGCATGACAACAATATGAAAAATAGTGCAATTTGGTCTAGAAGGCTAAGTCTGTCTTATTGAATTCCATTTTGGCTGATTAATGTCTCTGCGCCGTCCTCACAGCACAACGATACAGCACAGACTGCCACGGCTTTTCAATTCCAGATCTAATTGAGTGTGTTTTTCATGAAGCTGCGGTGGCCATTAATTAAGCACATAAAAAGCAGCACATTAATTGTGGGACAGGTTAGAGCGTCTACTTGCATTAATCAATTAGATGATAAATAATGAACGAAATCTCCCCATTGGTAGCCTGGGGAAATTAAATTATTTATCATCCTCACTTGTTCCCTGGAGCAACCTCCACATCTGTGTAACAGCACAGGTAAATTATCAGCTTAACGTCTTCACCACAGATGACTGCAGGTTTGTTTGTGGAACAGAAAACCACCAGCCACAATGCACACATTAACACACACAAGGGTACATAATAAGAGACTCACACACACGCGTTAAAACACACATTATTCTCATTTCAGACGGTAATTGATCTGTTTCTTCACATTTAGTGTAACACAACCAGCTAATGGGCCGGGCCTCTTAGCAGTCATGCGAGCAGAGATCTGGAAGCACTCCCCTCAGAGCTGATGATTGGTGAGGATGAACGGTCGTCAGAGCCGAGGCGACTGCTCCTCACTCTTCCTCGCCAACAAATAGCCCCTTCCTGACATCAATGTATCATTGTGGCTGCAGTGCGTGCCCTTTTCCTTGCTGTGAGGGTAATGGAGCCCAGTCTCGCTGCTGCAGAGATGTCCTTCAGCTGTCAATCAAAAGGACGTGTCCACACGCGCCTCCTCAGAGATGCAATGATGACATTCTGTCTTGTGTAAAAAAAAAATTATATTGAGTTTGTTTCAAAGTTATGGTCATGACTTGCTACATTAAGTTATCTTTGCCCAAACTCCATTTTCACCTCCTTATTGTTTTCCCGCTTTATCTCATTTCTGTCCCTTTTCTCTCCGCAGCTCGATCTTCTTTATCTTGGTTGTAGCATTACTCCACTTCCCTGCCGGCTGAATGCATGGTTTCTCTTTCTTCCCTTTCCTTTGTATTCTCCAGGAATGGTGCGATTCTGAGCTGCACACAAAGTAAGCTTGCCTTGGGATAAAGGAGTCAGCTCACAAATTCCACCTGAGGTAGTTACGCTTCACTTCATTGTGCGTCTGAGGAAAGAGGGGACGCAAACAGAGTGTCCCCTCGGGCCTGTGGGAGAGGCTTGCAGCACGCCTTCGGCGAGGGGAGTTCATCCGTCTTAGTGTTTGGGTGACAAGAGTTCTTTTTCTCGATGTCTTACTCTTGTCTGTGCCTCTGCAGGCTTGGAGGCAATTGAAGATCATATACAGCGCACCGCTAATCAAAACACCATGTCTGATGAACCAAGCAGGGCAGATTTGTGTCATCTTTCAGTGTTTTGCTCCCCTTCAGTTTTTACAATGACCACTTTTGTTCTTGAATCTCTTGAATCTGAGCTCATGGTCCCTCGTGGCTGCATGAGGCAGAACCATCCTCACGGAAACTCTCCGGGGCTTTTTCAAAGATAGCTTCCATCTGCACTCTGACTATGAATTATAATCCTCTTTCCAGTGTGTGAATTAAATATTGTTCCTCTCCAACTCTTTTTATCTGCAGTCCGTCCGGATGAAGGGATGAGATTAAGAATCGACTTTTCCACTGTGATTTTCCATGATTGATTGCTCTCAGGTGATTGGCAGTTGAAATTATGATTCCTACTGTGAATTCCAATGTCTTGATTTGATTCTCTGCATGAAATGTTTTTAATACTCTCAATCCCGTGGTGCAATTGGTGCAGCAAGGCCGAGCACGGCCATCAGTTGACTGATGGCCCACTGCTGCTGTAGACATGCAGTTTGTGCCCCAGAGCTCATGATCAGCCTGTATTACTGCCCTACAGTTGGTATCGCCACTGCAGGTTGTCTGATTGAAGTCAGGGAGCACATTTAGTTATAGTGAGCACAGATCACACTTTGATGGTTGCAAAAAAGCTCTCCCTCGGGAAAACAAACACTGGAAAAATCAATCCAGAGGGTTTTACAACTGTGCCTTTGCACAGTCAGTGCTGGGCTTTTGAAAGCCAATTCGCCTTTCAGTCACTACCCACGGTCTGGGTCTTACAGTCTGCCTGCCTAGTCGTGCAAGAAACACAATATCTGTGTGGTCACATGGTGCTTTATAATTCCAGGGAAAGACTAGTGTACAGTACACATGTTCTTTTAAAACAATTTGGAGCCTCACATTCACACTTGCACACTCACACAGGCTACAGATCATGGCGTTACACATGCCGGTCCAACAGCATGCATGAACAAGATTAAAAAAACGACATACATGTAAGCCGTACTATATTCACATTATAATAATATTCACATTGTGTTGTCATGTTGTATTGCAGTATATTTAAGCTAGATCTAAAACAATTAATAGATCATATTCAATAAACAGCAATTTATGAATGTACCAAATGTTTTTTTGTTTTTTGCAACAATGAGCGATTCCAACTTCTCAGGTATGAAGCCTTTCTACTTTTCTTTGAATTATGAGATAGTTAACTGAATATAAAACTCTGGGAACTGAGAGAATTTTTTTCTGACATTTTATAGACCCACTATATCAATTCATTCCCCTAATGTAAGGTATGTATGGTGTTTCTGTCCACACAGGAGATGAATGGGTATAATTATGTGTTTTGAACAGGAGGGGCACCTTAATGCCAGACGTTACATAACCCAACCCGCAGACTCAAAAGTTGAATCAGCACCTGTGTGACACAATCTTAAGTGAAACGATGCTCAGTAATTATATACTGCAGGGCCGTCACATTGGATTTCATTACTAGTACTACTAGTACTAGTGTTGCTGTTATTGTTTCCATCCACTCATTTGTTACAATTTCTTTTTATTTTACTTTTATTTCACATGACTCATCATGCTTAAAATGCTTTTCTTGTGAGTTCTGCTATTTGCATACCCTCTTGATGCACTAATGCAAACATTCATCATACTCCCCCGTGTCAGTATTTAGTGAGTTCTCATGTGTAAATTACTCATTTAATGTTTATGTAGCCCTCATTTGTCCTTTTCTCATTTTCCTTTGCAGAGTCCCACTTCATTATTTGCCTTGCAGCTGTCTTAATTTCCCCACATGGGTCATTAGTTATTAGATATTTCACCTCTGGGAGCCTCCCAGCATTACCTGCCTTCTCCAACTGGGACTTAGAAACCTTGTAGATGAGCATTTTTAATGGTATTCCCCTGGTAAAGCAGAGCACTAGTCCAGACTATATTTTGCCTCCTTCTGTCCGCAGTAATGTACAAGTGAAGATGAATGCTGACTTTACAGAAAGGATTTTGTATTCATGCTCTCACGGTGGTTCTGGGCTGGTGAACCCATCACTCTGAGTAGGTAAGAAATAGGATTATAGTGCATTCTGACAGTCGGAGGTGAAAAAGAGTTTGATATATTGGTTAATATGCATGCCGGCTTAAGCCAGCAGTTCTGGGCCTGTTCCCAAGCGGAGAGGTGTGTAGATCACTTATTAACTCTGCTGAAAGCCCAGAACTGGTCTTTTCTGAAAAGTAGGACAACTGCCATCTTTGCAGGAAAGTATTTTATCACCAGGTGACAGTATCCAGGTGGTAGATGTCACACTTAGTGGGTACAAACATGGTGAAGAATGTAACCTCAATGTGTGAGGGCTCAGATTTAGGAAGGGTTATGTGCACACCAGCCTGTCTATATATAAGTTGAATACAACAATACTCAAAAGCCGTCTCTCACACACACACACACACACACACACAAGCCCATACAAAGACTTTAAATGTGGGGAGAAATTATTTGTGTCTCACCTTTACTTCCAAGCCTCTTCAGTGCACTGTGCATTATTACTTCTCTCTCATTTTATCTACCTAGAATTGTAACACTGTGAGAGCCAGCATGTTGTAAGGAAACGTACCTCTTCTTTTAATTAGCTGGTTCTTCTTTTACCTTTCCTCCCTGCAAAATTTTAGAGATGTAGCCCTATTTTTACTCACTAAGGACTTTATAGTCATTAATGTCAGTGACTAAAGCTGTAGGAAGCTCTAGCCGCTACACAAATGAAGTGTGCTGAGGCAGAACGCAAAGTGAATCGTCGACAGGGAAAGACTCGTCCGTGCTGGATGAAAACATCTTAAACAAAATGGAGAATGATGCAAAAATTTGCTTCACATTCTGTCTGCACTATAGTTTGCTGGTGACAAGCTTCGGTTGTAAAACGGCAACATGAAGTGTTTGCTGTTCATAATAGCTCGGAGCAGAAAGAGAAGAAGTTCGCTGGAATAAGAAGTTAGTTAGCTTCCTGTTAAATGTCTCGACATTTAAAGTGAAACACTAGATCTCCCCATCTGTGACTGTTTATGGCGACCCAAACCTGCTGAAAATAAAAGCAGTGTTTGCCTTCAAACAAATATTTTCTTCTTTTCTTCCTCCGATGATTTGATTGGATCTGCAGCAGATTGGAGCCAAGAATGAATGAGAATCAAAATTGATAAGCAGAATAGGAATCGATAAAATCTAAACTATAACCAGAGCTATCTGCCTTTTCCTTCTGGGCAGACTGTACATGGCTTTGGTTTCCAGCTGGTGTGGGTCTGATTAACACAGCGAGAGGGGCTGATGTATCTCTCCATTAGGGGCAGACAGACGGGCTGCTATTCATGGCCACTCAGCCGTTGCATGCTGTCATAAGATACTCCCATTTTGCCCATTTTCTGCATGCCCCTCACACACACACACACACACACACACACACACACATACACATATGCACACACATACATATATGCACACCCCATCTCAACTGTCTCATTGATGTGTTGGGGACAGACAGCAGGCACATGTCTTGTGATCTGAGATAATGACTTTCATAATTGTAAATTCACTTTCTGTGGATCAACTTTTCCATTAATTAACCTACAAACAGGCTTAGTTGTTTACCCAAACACAAAATTTGTGCATCTTTCAACTGTCTCTGCATCTTCAACACACACACACACACACACACACGCTGTGATGAATACTGTGGTGAACTCTGACATGAGTCTGCAACTCGACATGGCAGGTGTCAGTCAAATGTTTCCACTAAGATGGAAATGAAGAACTCACTCAATAGGAAGAAATGTTTGACACGGATGAAGCTGGGTCAGCCGCTTAACTTGGTTTAATGCTGACAGTTTCAATCAGTGAACAACCTGCTTCATTCCACAGCAAACATCTGAGAGTTTAGTTTTTCAGTTTGAGATACAGTGCGGAGCAGTCGGAGGAATAGCCACATTTCTGTGATTTCTCTGCTTCACAGCCGTAATTGTAGTTTGTTTGTGCGGCTGTAGCAAAAGGAATTTTAGTACAGTAAGTGTGGCAATTGTCTACATTTTCATAATTACAGCAAAAAAAGCATGATTTCTCCCACCAATTATCATAATTGGCACTGCTCTTCCAAAAAGTTTTGCACTTGTCTTTACCTGAGAATCTAAGTAGTAAAAAACGGAGGTCACTCCTCCTCCTTTCTCTCTCACTTGGTAAAGCCCATGGTCTACCTGTATCCATGGCAACCTGAAGGCAGAGTCTCCTTCGAGATTAAGGAATCTGGAAGCCGAGAGACGGAGCATATTTGTTTTGATGTCGTCACATCACATAAAAGAAGATGGCAGCCACTGAATGTGTCTACCTGGGGCAGCTCTCTGCCAGCGGCCACTTCACTTTCTCTTCTCTCTCCCACATCGTGACATTTCAAAAAGCATCAAACCAACCAAACGAGAATGGATCCGCTTCATCTCTGTACCCACATTCAAGATCAGATTCTTCAAGCTCTTTGATGTCATGCTTTGTTTGCTTTTATTCCCTTGAAATTTGGCAGCTTCTTTAAAAGAAGACGTCTGTGGGCATAGTTCACTGTAGATAGTTGGATCCAGTCAGCAGAATCTCACTGTGATTTGGACCAAAATGATCCACAACAGTAGTTCTCGTTCCCTCCAAGGCAACTTGGTTACCTTGATGGGTAGAAGTAGAGAACCACAACATATTTTGATCCTGTGAGGTGATTAATAGGAATGCAAAGCTGCATAAAGTTATATGCTTATTGTTTTTATTTTATTTTTTTAGCTTTTGCTTCTGAATGAAAAAACTTATTCAAATTAAGTAACAAAACAATTTTCATTGAAAATATCGCAATTTGTGGACCTACAGTGTTTCAAGGGCTTTCAAGTAGACTTTGCTTCATTTCAGAAGTTAAGTTAATAAAAAGTTTACTTACTTACCACAAGTGGATGTTACACACTATGCTCAGAATACCCAAGAACCCTGCACACTACATATGTTTAGAATGTAATATAACAATATATGATAATATCATGACCTCCAGCTGAAAACGCTTTTGTTAAAGTGAGTATAACTGGTCATCAGTGTGCAGGGTTGTCAGGAATAGGGCTGCAGGTAATGATTATTTTCACAATTGATTACTCAGATGATTATTCTCCAGATTAAACGATTGGTGTATAAAAAATCTAAGAAAATAGTGAAAATGGCCATCTCAGTATCTCAGAATGCACAGTGACGATCAAAATTGTGGTTTTGTCCAACCAACAGTCCAGGACCAAAGTATATTTACCATCATTGAACACAAAGGCAATCGGCAAATATTCACATTTGAGAAGCTTTTTGTTATTTTAGCTTGAAAGATGACTTGGAGAATAATTGAACATCAAGGTTGGTGCCACTTAAATTTCTGTTTATCAACTATCATTTCAGCTCTAATCAAGAATTTTGCACTATTTACGTCTAGTAAGACTAGTTTATAAGGAACGTAGTCTACATTGTCACTAAAAGTCAGAAAAATAACTATACTTTTTGTAACAGATTTTTATCCCTGCATTCGTCTTATGAGCCGCCAAATTAATCGTCTCCCTGTGGTATCCTCACGTCCTTCCTGTGATCTGCTCGTACAGTGTCTGTTCGTTTGCATGTGCGCTGGTCAATGATCAGAAGCCATGCTCAAAATGAAAAGCAAAATGTATGAGCGTCACGTCAGACATGATCTTTTCATTAACCTGTAATTACATCCCAAGAGCCAACAGGAAACATCACCGCTGTTCTGCCCGTCTCCGCCTGCTTCCTCCACATCATTGCCTCAAAGTGAATCCAGAACACGTCAATTCTCCACCACCAATTCCACCACTGTTTCTGCTCCCCTTGAGCTCATTTGCCGCCAATTCCTCTTCCATCATCCAAACTGTTTTTGGAGGCCAAGATGGGGCCAATTCCGGCTAGCACGACATTTCATTACAGCCAAGAATTGAACACATGGCGACCTCCACTCAGCTCCAAACCAGGTCAAGGCTTCTTTTCTCTTCCTGAGAAAAAAAGATTTTTACTTTTCACAGCCAACTTGTTATGTTTAAGAGCTGTGGCTGCACAATCACGGCTCTCATAATGATATCAATCAGAGCCAATCAGAGCCAATCAGGGTGCTCCCCTTTGAAGTTGCATGCTAATTTGGGCCTTAATGAACCTCATCTTAGTATGATTTTTGTCACGAGCTCTGTGATTGGATTGATCAGGTTAACCTGTGTTGTAACTCAGTGGGGAACATGTCTTGATTTGCCTGTCAGACATTCATGGGGAGAAAATGTCCTCGCAGCTTCAAAGTGGAGAAGCTGGCTGAAACCGGCAAAGGCTAGCAATGACTGGGCAGAGTGCCAGTGCAGTGGGGCTGGGAAGTGCTTTCTTTTTGTGCCAAACAGTGTTTTGGCACCATCCATCCTCACATTGTGCCCGCAGAGCACGGACACGGAGTCTGGCATTTGCTCAAGGTATTGCACCGAGGGGGGAACAAAGCTCTCTCTCATGCTTCTCCAAGTCCCAAACTTTTGACCCCACCCGTCAGTAGTTCTACGGCTTTCTCAGGTGTGGTTAGCTGGCAGCAGTGGTGGAAGAAGTATCCGGATCATTTACTGAAGTCAAAGAAGCAGCTCCATAACATGAAAATCCTGCAGTCAGAATTAAAAATACTTGTTTTTTCACCACAATTAACTTAAACGTACAAGTATACAGGGTGGCCTCTTTCAGAGTGTAATATTAGTGTACACAGTATGTTAATATTAGCTTTGCATCAACATGTAGCATGTAACATGTTTCAGCTGGTTGATGTAGAGCTAATCTAGATCTAGTTCAGTTCACAACAGTGTATTGTATTTGATGATATGGTCAAATGTTTTGCACTGTAGAAAAACTCTCCATTGTAGGAGGTTATTATGAAATGATTAGTAGTACTTGCGGTGTTTTGTTAAAATGCGAAGTGTGTTAAAGTTCATTCTTGACATTGGAGTAGTTACCTCAGCTCAAATGTTTGCTCAGCTTTCGTGTCCATGATATCGCCATGACAACTAGCAAACGCCATACACGGATGAGGACTGCGAGATGCATTTCAAGGCTTCATTAGCTTGTAAGTGGTCCTAGAAAAAAGATTATTTTGCCAAACAAAATGTACTTGTTTCAAGAATTCTCACAAATTCACTGTTCTTATCTTTAAAGACAAAACAATGCAGGCTGCAGCAGTAGAAAAAAAAAAAAGAAAAAAGTTCAGGATGATTTTACTTCACTGCAGTACTTAAAAAATGTACCTAATTACTTTTCACCTCAGTTTGGCTAACTTTGGCCTGACTGAATCTAAAAGTGCTCCAATAGTTCTCAGGGGATTAGTAAATGTAGCCTAATCCTGCTGCTGAGAAATGACAATTGAATAGAGGGGGAAAATCATGCAAAATGTACCAAGTTGTTCACAACCACCCCTGAACGGAACAATATGTGGGCAAAACCGAATAGTTTCGGAGTGTGTCTGTCAAACTCGAGAGAGAGTAAGATAATTAAATAGGAAAACTAGGATGATGAGGAAAGGAGAAAACACTTTCTTTTTAGCCAAATTAAGCTGTAATTGTGAAGCTGTGCATTTGCAGTTGCTACCAGACACTCAGGCGTCTTTTAATTGCCATCAGCAGGTGAAAACAGCTTCTCCTCTCTACACACTCGACTGAATCCAAACATCTAATGGCATCTCCAATGTTTTTATACTCTGACTACTCTGACTTTTTTTTAGTGGGAGCGAGCAGTTAAGTTGTTTCTGTGTCTGTCTGCTAATTGGGATGTTTGAGGCAATGGCAAATTAGTAGATCAGCCATTCTGAAAGGGGAAAAACAAAAAGAGAAAGAGAAGGAAAGAGACAAACAGAGCCGTGGCGAATTGGTTCGCAGCTGCCAAGCAGGTAGCTGCCCTCACAATGTGACACATCTGCCACCTCAAACTCAGTGCTCACAGGAGCTGCCAACTACCACCACTCCTGCTTTCTCTCTTACGCACAGACTCCTACGAATGCAGGTGATCTCTTCTCACATGCCATTCCTGTTTGAAATAAGCTGTAGCACTGCCAGGTGCTGCTGAAAAGAAAGAAAAGAAAAGAAATGTTAAGCCTCCTGTGTGGACATTACTTTGGCAGGAGTGACAGTGTGTCGTCCCAGGAGACACCTTGGCTCTGCTATTGTCACCGCTGTGAACACAGCAAGTCTCCGCAGCCCTCTGAAATTAATACAAGCTGACCAGCAGCCCGCTCTCTCAGCCTCGATGGGGACAGCAGGACTACTCAGGGTGACAGAACCTGTGACTTGTCCCAACAAAGCATGGGTGTCCCAGCTGGGCCGGGACATTAACAAATGCCACTCTGCATCTAGCGCTCTGGTGATTACTGCTGACTTTGGCTTGGATAAGTGAAATAACCACAAGAAGGTGACTTTCACAAGTCCACCAAGTGACTTATCTGGACAAGGCAGTGCTGCCTTGTCCAGATAAGTCACTTGGTGTCTTTTCAAAGAACATAAGCACAACTTTCCATGAATCAACTGTTTCCATCTGACACTTTAACACGTAGCGTTAAAATACACATTCACCCTCTTCAGCTCAGGATTTACTTTGATGCTACAGAAAGGCAAATAATTGGTAATGAAGCGCTGCATTAAGCTGATTGTTTTCCGCGCATCAATAAATAACATTTAAACATCTGACTCCCAACCCAGGGCCAACCACTGATTCATATAATGGCACTGGTACTCAGATGTGACCAACCCAGCCAAAGCGCACACACACACACACACACACTTTTATGAGGACTAAAGTAAGACCATTTTTGCTGCTCAGCGTTGTTCTACTGGCTCATCGATTGTGGACCTCCTGATGCGAACAGCAGCTGTCTCTTAGCTGAGTGGCAAGCTGATGGCCGCCTGGTGGTGTTCTGCCTCAGTGTTGCTCGTCAGGGTCAGCCCCCATCGCAATCCCTCTTTATGTGCACATTTCTACACTGAGCTGAGTAACAGTAATGTTCCCCACAGACGGTGGGATGTCTGTGAAGGGTGGCGCTCTGGTGGGTGGCATTAGTCAGTTAGCTTTGAGTCTGTGGCCTCTCTGTGCCAGTCCCAAGGACTTCAGCTCACTGAGTTTGTGGTTTTTATGTATTTTACCCCATCAGCTCACCTTTAGACAGGAAAAGGCATAGCTGTATATTTTATCTGACCAGGCTGAAAAAATATGTTATGTTCCTGAGAGGATATTGATTTAGTGCTTCACCCTCAAATCTGGCTTTGTGGACAGTTTGGCAGCGTTGCATTTGTTTTGTGGAGCCACCAATCCCTCTTGTCTCTATGTTCTTTCTTCTCCTCCTCTTTCTTTTAAAACCTGGGACCTGATGCATAAAGCTGAGTAGAATCACAACTAAAACTATTTGTACTTTCACAATTAGTTTCATAATCAAGAAAGTATTTACACAGTTAGAAGGCACAGAACAAAGGCAGAAATATGCATCCACATTCTTTACATCGGATTTCACAAAGTTGTCGTTCAGTTTCATTAGTCTTAGTCATCATGGATCTGGTCGCTTGTAGGTGGATGCGTGTAGACGCAGCGTTAAGAAACTGTTTGCATCAGAACTAGGCCAATAAATCAGATGATCTCAGGTATCGAGTAACAAAGATAGGTTTGAGGTGATTCATTTAGCTTTAGTTTAAGCAATTCACGTAAGAATTGGCTTTTTATGTTATGTGTTTATGTAACTATTACTATCATTGTTATGGGCAGATATATCAGATTTGATGAACAAATGTCAATATCTGTATCGGTCTCAAACATCCAGTGTCACTTGGGCTATAGGTTGCACATTAGTACTTTAAATTCATTGTTAACCACCTGTCAATTAAAAGAATGGTGAAGATTATGTGTAATATTACTGATCGTCCATCGACAAGGTTCTCCAACACACATTACGCAGGCTTGTGGTAATCTGCACCCGCATCATTATTTAATCGCATGAACCTCAAAACCAACGTTAGCAGTGATATATCAAACATCATATTAAACCACAGAAATCCGATCAGTGATTTAGTTTATAGAGCCGTTATCAAAACATAGTTTACAAAGTACTTGGCATTAGAAGATAAAGTGAAAAAACAATGACACAGTTATCACACAAAAAAAAAAATCTGTCAAACTACCTCAATAAATTGTTTTCCACCTAATCGTGACACCTGCACCTGGCCTTCAAAGGTCTGAAGTGTACATGTGCTCAAGTAGGTGTGGGGTTCACATGTTCTCAACATGTTCTTCTTTTATAAAAACTGGATCATGTGTGGGAAACGGTGTGCGCATAGTTTTTTTGTGGGTACCATCGTTTATACATCTAGTTCATTCCGTTCCTGCAAACATTTGTCTTTACATTTTCCTCCTCTTCTCCTTCACTTCCTCTGTATCTTAGCGCCTGGTGAGCAGTAACATTTAATTAGCATCAAAAGGCCAAGGCCCATGCAATATCTATGAGCTGTGACATTTCTGGCAAGACAAGGATCCCTCAGATGACCCTGGGCCTCGCACATGGAGGGGTCTGGGGAATATCAGACACCATTACTCACCATCTTGTAAGAACACACAGCCCAGTGTCTTCAGCCCAGAGATATTCCAGTTCTTGTGATAGGTCAAAACTCCAAGCACTCCTCTTGCAAAGAAGGGTGTCAGAATGATTCATGTTTATTTATGTTGTTGCTCATGCCTCTAGCTGTCTTTTTTTTTCAGCTGGTGGAGTATAGTTTCCTTTTCTAGTTAATGGTCTGACTACTGCTCTAATAGTCATGCCCATTTTTCTTGGTATGTCCAAAATGTGAATTCCCATGCAACACAAGTTAAATTAGCACAAAATCAACAACACCCTGAGGACAAACTGGACTGAACCTTATTGGCATATTGCAGGAGAAATGGCTGAGGGCCAGTGACCACAGTTTTATAGGTGCTAATCTCAGGTGGAAAAGCTACAAGTCAGATGCCCTCAAGCATGGCTCTGCTCCGGCATTGCCTCAGTGGGTACACAGTCAATACTGCAACATTGTTACCAGGACTGCCCATGTTGCCCCTGGTATTTTCTGATATACTCAAGCTTCAATAACACATATTCAGACCTTTCAATTTTACAAATGAAAATACTGTAGACAATATGCAGTGATGGGAATATATTGTGAATTTTCGTGTGGATAAACCAAGACCTGAATATATGCAGCAGCTTGGCATACTAATTTGATTATTAGAATTAATAAGAAATGTAAGCTGGTTTAACATTTTGCTGATATGAGTGACCTCCAGTCTTTTTGGGCTTAGAAGAGCTCTACTGTATTCATTTGTTTTTCTCTCTCCCAGTGCTTGAATCCGGCACCTGGGTCTTTTGGCAGGAATCAAGCAAATCTGTTCAGCTTTCCTGACATTATTTTGCTTTCAAATTGATGAGGCATGTCCAGCCCCCACCAAAAGAATCCTCTTTACTGTCGAGCTGTGTGTCTGAACTTGAGGCAGGAATTGTGTTCATGTGTGCCAGCGCAGAGACAGAGGAGTGGCAGCAGGATGGATGCCACCCCCTGGTGAGAAAATGAGTGGAATCACAGCATTTTCCACCCAGCTGACACCCAAGACAGATGGAGCTAGCAAACACTGCAGCGCAGCGCAGCCAAAACCATGGCAACAGCGTGCACGCTGCAACAGGAAGCCTGCCTGGCCAATCAGAGAGGAGAAGGCATTGCCATCTAAGTAGATTCCTGAGGTAGACAAAGAGAGGATGATTGCCTAATGGATGGAGGTTGGTGCAGAAAGAATCAAGAGGTTACAGCAATAACGCTTGTGGAAGATCAAGAGGAATATCAAACCATGTGCCTCACATCCTAAGGGGATGATTTGATATAGGCTACAACAACTAACATTTTAGATCACAGGCAAAATCATCAGCAATGCCTCTATAGTGCCGTTTAACAGAAGCAGACTAAAGCCCCAAGGCATGTGTACGGTTGATGCATTTTTAGGGTTTACATAGTGTGTTGTGTGACTGCCTATCTACAATCTGAATTCACTGCATTTTTCCTTTCTTTATTGGCATTTCTGCACTGTTGCCTGCAGGGAATTTGTCATTTCACTCAGAGATCAGTTGCACAACAGCTACAGGAGGTCCAGCGTCTCCGTCAAGGGCACTTGTGTGCGCTCGACCACAGGCCCTGTAGCAGAACGAAGGTCCCCGCACTCAGTAAACCACTGTGTTGACCAGACAACCTGTTCTTAAAAGGTGAAAAAGATTGCAGCAGATTTACTAGAGGACGGACAAAACGTCTCCTTTGCAATGGCATTTGTTTTTATTGAAAGCACCTAAGTTTTCTTATTAGATTAACGATGTAATTGCCTGATATTGAAGCTTTATGTGACCCCTTCGTGTCCCTGCCTTGTCTGCAAGAGTGCAGGCAGTGCCTAAATCTGCATTTCCAGATGAGCTCTGCAGCACTGTAACACCTTTAGTTGCGACTCCCACGCTCTCAGATTTAGCAGTGTGTGAAACAGATAAAACATGCATTGACAAAGGGACAATATAATTATAGCTATTACCCTCTCAAATAGTTTTCACTCAGGTAATGCCTTTACCTCCTCACCACATCCCGGTTTTTTATGGAGAAGAATCCAGTTGACCTCGTATCAAAGCGTGTTCTTTTTTTTTTTTAAATGTACAACATGAAGACTTGCTGATGAAATGTTCAATCATTATAACAAGTGAGAAGCTGCCTTCGCTCTCATCCTTTTTGAAGAACTTGTGAAATCCAGTTTTTGGAGTGGCGTTTCAGTTTTCTAGGAAGAGCAGTGAAATTTTGTGGGTCTCAATGGCAGTTATCTACGCCACGCAGCGTGTGCACTGTGTGAAGCTGAATTGCCTTTTCTTCACAGACTCTATAGAGGCTTGGTGATTATGTAGGTTTATTTCTTCTTTTTGAGGAGGATGAGTTTCATGGAGTTTTTGTCACTCAGGGAAGCAACTTTAGTCCAAAGACTGCTCCCGAGTGCTCTCTGCTTATGCCGCTGTACCCCTCACCACCACCACGGTCAGTCGCTAACCTCCTGCAGAAGCATCAATGAAGGATTCATGCTATTAACATTAATCCCAGAAAGCATGCTATGTGTCGTTTTTAATTTACAGGTTACACGTTCTCAAGCAAACATCTGCCTGTCTCACTTCCACACACACACATACGCACAAACAGTGTCACTTACAGCCACTCCCCCACATGCGTGGCATCACAGTGGCCATATCCTTCACTGAGTCGAGTCTTTGATGAAGCAGGCGATGCTTTGAAGCCCGGCTCTGCCATCAGGAGCTTTTAAAGAAGCCTCCCTCCTCTCTCCCTCTCTTCACTCCACAAACTAGCTGGTATCGCCAACTGAACCGCAGATACAAGCGAGACCACACAGATAACCCAAATCTGATTGTCCTCATCTTGCCTTGCCTCCTCTCATCCGAGTCAACCATAAAAACACGAACCACCTCCATCCTACACCCACCCACCACCACCCCCATCCCTCCCCCGCCGAGGCTGTGACTGCTTTATCTTTGACACTTTATCCTCCTCACCCCCTCATCGCATTGTGTTCATCCAATCTCATTACCACTCCTGTGCAATCCGCGGGCTCTTTTCTCGCAGATTATGTTTATCTCTTTTGGAGAATGAACAACAGGTTTTTGCTGTGTGTTTACTTTCCAGCATTCAGAGATAGAGAGGAGGCGTGAACCTTTTTGTACAGTATTAAACAAAAGATAAATTCAAAGACATTTGTTTTCTCCCGTTTTTTCTTTGTTTCTTTTGCTTGCGCTTTGGCAACCATTGGTACCAAAGTAAATAAAATAGCAGGGACTCTTCTGATTCTTCCTCTGCTATAAGCAGCCTGAGAAGGATTATGTTGGATGGCCTGTCCTTGGTCCAGAGCAACATATCTTACACCTTAATCTTAAAAAGCTCAAGGGATAGCTTTGTCAGGCTGTCGTTTGGCCCACCACTTTGGTCCAGACTGAAATAGCTCCACAAGTATTGGTTGAATTGTCATGTGATCTAGTTTATGTTCAAGGCTCCCAGAACACAAATCCTAATGACTATGGTGACCCCTTGACTTTTCCTATAGCAGGTCCAGTTTTTCAGTCATTCAGTGAAAACTCTCAACATCAACTTGATTGGATTGGACTTTAATTTTTCCAGGGGATGAACTGTAATTACTTTGATCCCCTTTGTTCATGTAGCATCATCATCAGGTCAAAGTGTTAATTTGTCTTACTTTGGTTTATTACCTGGTGTGTTTGCCTTTATTGGATAGATGATATTAGAGAGGCAGACAGGAAGCATATGACATGAACCGAAGATCCCAAACTGGGCTCAGACTGGGATGTTGGGGATGTGCTGTGCTCCTTAGATTGAATGAAATTCCCTGTACACGTTCCAAGACTCCCAAGAGTTGACTCTTCATGTACCTGAATGTACACTTCATGTACACTTCACATTCCCTGTAGCTATAACATGAGATAAAAATGCCCAGTTGTTACATCTATCAGGCAAATTAATTGTAACAGAAGCCATAAAAGCTTCTTTTGTGTCACTTTCAGGCTATGATATCAGTTTTGCACAGAAGATATTACGGTAAATCTAATGGGCAGATCCTTGAAACCTCCTGCGTACGGTCATGTTCTCATGCAGGTTAATCATTTGGATTTTTATGACCACGTGACCTGCCCTCTAGCACCTCCCCGAGGACAACCTTGCTTTTAATGCACTGCTGGTGCAGTACCTCTGTACTGAGGAGTATGATGAACAGTGCAGGGCTTTAAAGTTTTAGATTTTGTTGCTGATTGCTAGTTGCTGACAGGATATAAAAAAGCAAGTGTGGAAACTTTAATCCGTCACCCACACGGTCTTGAGATGTCTCAGCCATTTGCATGTTACTGACAGACAGTCTCAGACAGTTTCTCTCTCTCTTAGACTTTAACAAGAACTCTCAGATTTCCTGCACTTTCTCTGGGACTATTGTCTGCCAGTGCCCACACAGGAAGGTAACTATTAGGTCTTCTGCCTGGCTGAAGGGGCCAGGATGTGCCTGTTGTCCTCCTACACCAGGCCAGGGAGACTCTGTCAAAGCCCTAATGAGCAGTGGACCTGACATCCTCTCCAACCACTGCTCCTTTCTGCATCCCATAAGCTCCCACTTCTTCCTGTTCTTCCTCCCCAATAATGACGGGAGGCTGTGGCACCAGGAAAATTGTAGGTTAAATTATTGATGGGTCACTGGGTCGGTCTGGTCTGTTGCTATGGGGAGGGCTGATCCTGTGCGACATCCATCAATGCGTAAACAGGTATAAGAGTGTTGCTATGTGACAGGAGATCTCTTATTTTCCCTGTGTGGAGCTTTGAGAGTGTGTGGCACAGGGGTAGCTGATGAGGTCCAGTGTGCCAACATTATTATCTCTCAAGGTGTGAAGACAATGGCTCACACTGATTTGTTGTGACAGGTAGCTCAGAGATGGCTCTGCAAATCCAGCAGGATTTCCAGGAGTCTCTATGTATTTTTGTTAACAGTGGACCATGGGTGGGATTAACTCCTCCCTCTGGATTTCCCCCCTCTTTCATTTCATGCAGGCCTGTTATTGCAATAACATTGCACACAACAATCAGCTTCACATGAAGAACAGCGCTGTCTGATTTCCCAAAGAAAAACTGAAGCGTACAGTGCCACTTGGTGGCTACCCTGTAATATGGAAAGATTACATTGAAGTTGAAACATCTCAATAATGACCAGTTTGCAACTGTCAATCAACCACATCTTTACAAACATCCATAATCCTGTGCAGCAGGACACGTTTTTTCTCATTTCCTAGCATTCACACACACACACACACACACACACACACACACACACACACACACACACACACACACACACACACACACACACACACACACACACACACACACACACACACACACACACACACACACACACACACACACACAGAGCAGATATAATGGTGTGCTTTCACAGTTAGTAATTAGGCGCTGGGTAACCTCAAGAGCTCACGCTCAAGGCAGAGTGAATATATGCAAAGTAATTGCATCATTGAATTAAGAGAAATAACTGCAACTGTGCCTGCTGTATTATACAGTAGCAGCAGTCAGCAAACTGTGAAACGATTCTTATAAGCCCGGTTTAGTGGGTCAAAGGGGGGGGTAGGAAGAAGGTGGGCAGCTCTCATGTACTTGAAAGAGGAACATTTAAGCAGATGAACATTGCCTAACAATATAGCTGTAATGTGGACTAATTTAGAGCTGCTCTTTTCCAGCGGGGCCTTGATTGAGCAGCCGCCACTTGTTTGTTTTCCCAGTTGGGCTTTGGTGGGTACATCCATTTTACCTCTACGTTTGTTTTCTGAGAAGTCCTCATGTGTAATTTATTGGCTCTGCTTTAGCATGTTCGCCTGCTCGCTCTTAGGCGATGCTAGGCTGCATAAATTATGCAGATTACTTTTCATTTCCGACACTAGGGCTGAGTGGCTCATGTGGGACTGCGTGATGCAAGTTAGCCCACAGTGTTCAACGCATGTGTCACTCTGCCGGCTTTGCTGATTGAGACCTCAGAATTTGTGTTGTAGGCACAGAATTACAACTTTGTGGAATCACATAGAACAGAAAATAATGGATGGTGTAACATGTAGGTTATTATAATAAGCAATTATCAGTAGACTCCCTTTAGCAACACTAATGGTTAGCAGAGAACCTACAGCACAATATACTATCTCGCCCTTGTTAACCTTGAATATTTAATATACGCTTTACACACCACTAATGCTGCTCAGGTGCAGCCACCATCTGTAGCTGAATATTTAAAGCGGGGTAAACTTTGCTCAAAGGCCGTGTGTCGACCGCACTATGATTCAGACTTGTTGAACCTCAGTGGAGAGACTGTGGCTGAGACCCCCGGACTCCTCTGCCTCACAGTCAGCTGGCACCAGCGGCTTGTGAAATGAAGAACGAAATCAATGTGCAAGAAGAGGTCTCCTCCTGTCAGTCTTGTCAGATCCAGCTGAAAGGGTAGAAATATTGGGGAAGACGATTGAAGCCGAGACTTGTAATATTCCTTTCAATCAGTGAGGGCGACACCCAGTGTCTGAGATGCCTGAACTCTTTGTGAATATTCCCCATGTTCCACCACCGGGCCCTTGAAGATACGGAGAAAAGAAAAGGATCCTAATAATGATCAATGCCGCCGGGAGAAAAACGAAACAAACCAGGTGCAGCTGCTGCTTATAAAGAATCGACTTTTTGTTCCAGTCACCTCGCACTGAGCAATTCAGCATCTTATTAGGACTTCAGCTGAATTAAACCTCAGATATCTTTCAGCCAGCAGCAGCCACTGAACCTTGTTTTACTATGAATGTGTGTGCTCGTGGGTGTGGGCGCGCATTTTTAACTCCAATCATTGCGATAATGTTTTGTAGAAATAATGATGCACAAAAAAATCCCACACCCACACAGAGCAGACTGTAGACATACCCCAACAGGTGTACAACTTCAGCAGTGATGAAACAAAAAGTTTGCAAATGGAGAGTTTGTATAATTTCTTGATTCTATAATTGATCGAATCTTTGATGAAAGCCACCAATGTGGAATCTTCCCGTCACTCGAGCAGCATTAATTCTTCACACACTGTGGACATCACCAGAGGTGTGGAAACTGGTGACTTCTGATAGACTCAAACTCAAAGAGGAAGCACCAAGGTCACATTAAGACTGCTGTTCAAACTGCACTCTTACTATAAACTTTGCCTGATGTGCTGGTGAATGACTCATTGTGCCTTTATCTGTTGACTTGTTTAAGGGTTTTAGGACTTATTTTTAGAGGAAGAGGGGCAGCTAGAAAATACAGGGAAATGAAACAGAATAACGTCAATTCACTTTTTAAAATCCTAAAAAGGTTTCAGCTTTGACTTGAATTAGTATTTTATCTTTGACTGTAACTGAAATTGATTTGTGAACATTCCTAAACTAGACTGTTGGTTGGACAAAACATGACATTTAAAGACGTCACCTCAGGCCTCAGGAAGCTGTGATTGACATTTTTCACTACTTTCTGACATTTTATAGAACAAACGCAAAAAATATTTGGCAGATTATTCGGCACCCCTACGATTAAACAATGCAGCATAAAAAAGACAAACGCAAATGTGATCTCTGCCCACGGAGTGGTTGCACAAATATCAATGACTAATAATAATAATGATAAATAACTTATCCACACATGATCGCTGTCGTCACAAGCTTTCTATGGGTTTATGAGTGACGTGCCAGTATTGCAGCTCGTGTTAGGCATTACTTTGTGGACAAAGACAGCACTGATAGACTCTGCTGCCTTTTAGCTGCTTCATAGATTCATTTTTGATCAAGAGTAAAAGCTGCTCTCCGGCAGTCAGGACTGAGGGAGAAGATGATGAGAAGATTACTGTGGACTTGCATGTTTGTGTGAGATAGTGACAGAAGCAGGAGAGGTTAGTTTGCAGATCTATGTTCATAAGCTGCCAAATAGGAATTATTTATCTGGTCTAAAGAAAACTCCTTTTTTCTCAGCCAGGCGACATCAGAAGACCCTCAAAATGTCGCCCACAGAGTTTTTAGATTTGGTCGTTATTTTTGGAGCCCGGGAACCTGAAGTGACTTCAAAAAATCTCTTCTCACAGAGACGACCGGTTACATGAAAACACCGGTTTCTCTGCCGGACTTGTAACAAGACAACATTATGCATGCACTCTGCATGCAATTTGGTCTCAGAACTAAAGGGCAGAATCAAGGAAACCACAAGCAGTCCTCTAAAGCTGAGATGAAAATTGCCTTCAAATTGCAGATATGGTTTCCATGACACTGCTGCTTACCAGCCATTTTCAGGTTTTCTGCCGGCTTTGTCTCCCACGTCTCAGTAAGGTGAATAAAGAGGAGGTGATGGCAGGTGTGAAAGAAGCATGGCTTTGTTCTCGCATTAAAAGCGCACATCACCATTAGTGACGCTGTGAGTGAGAGATTTGTGCAGCTGATGAAGCTCTCTGCTGACTGCTGAAACACATCAGCAAACACACGCACAGTTAGTCATTTTATAGCCATATTATATATTCACCGTGTCCATCACCTGTCTAATCAGACCTGAAAACGAGACGAATGGAAAAACAGATGAGACAAACTTGTACGCTGGTTGTCAAGACAAGAATTATGAAGAGGAGTCACATAGAAAACATTTGTATGATTATGATGCCGTGATTCATCTTTAAGGATACGACTGCTGATAGTAAATATTTTTCTTTCAGTCGGCAAATGCAATGAAAAGATCAAAACCAACAATGAATTAATTAAGTGTTAGTTAATTAAATGTTAATTAAGTATTGCCAGTGCGGCCAAAGCCTCATATATGTTATTCCTCCATGCTGTGTTCTAAAAACAAATAAAAACACATACACCATCCTGCTGCTGTAAATACTCACTAGAGCACAAATCTGCAGCTAGTTCCCAATAAATGCAGTTTCACGCCTCTAAATGAGGTGTGTCAGTAACCAGTTTTAATGTACACTTTGATGAAACATCCTAATGGTAACAGCACCACTGACAACTTGAATTAACGCCACATTTTTACCAGTAACCCCAAGTCAGCTGTCCTGAACCTTTAATGACCATTAAGTGTGTGATGTCTTAACAGAGTTGGTCTCTGTAAAAGCCTCATGGTGACTGTTAGGTTTGATAAATCCAAGCCATGGAGTTATATCATTAAAGTTTGAGGCCTTAACTGTGCCACAATAATTTATAGCATGAAAGTTTGACACCATGGCACCCGTAGTGACGCTTAAAAACCACAGTGGTCAGAGCTGATTTAGGAAGTTATTCAACTGCTGAAAAATATATTTGTTACTTCGATTTTAAGATTTCATGCTCAGTAGGAACCAGTGGACTTGAGGCTGGGAGAAACAGAAAAGACAGGAAAGTTTATTTAACTGTGGAGATGGACCGACACTTTTTTGGTTTTAGTCTTTTCTTATCATTTAATTCTGAGAGGCAACTTGCTCATCAAAATACGCAAAAAAAAAATGTTTCCCAGTTGTCACAAGTCTTTTACAACCTTTCACGCAGACGGTGGGATGAATGGAGAGATAAAAACACATACACAATAGCTGGTATGGAAGACTGCATAGGCCCATTTTCTTGAGTTCCCTGAGGTGAGGACGGAGAGGTTTTAGTGGTAAACAGAAGAGGCAGACCTAGAAATGTTGCTCAAAGTGTCTCTCCGCTGCGCTCTGACGATGTTTGCTGTGGGAGGGATGACTGCATGCCTGATGCACGTCTTCAGCGGTTAAGAGCTGATAGAAAAGCCATTTGTGTCCAGCCTTGTCTCCGCCATCCTACAGAGAATTCCAGCGGAAAGGGAAGAAAGCGACCTGTCTGCTGTCACATCGGATCAATATTGGCCTTCTTTGAGTTCCACCATTCTTTAAAAACTAAAAACACTGTGAACATAACCAGCCTTGTTGTTAGCTTTGCATTATTGGATGGATGTGTAGGCGGTGCAAACACACAAAGTGTAATTACAGTAGCACTTCGGTAATGAAGCTCACATGCTGGAGGAGGCTCTCACTGTGGCACAAGAGACCAGCAGTGTGTCAGTGAAGACAGATTTATGAGCACGGCCCTTAATTTAGCTTGTGTGCTGAGTACAGTAAATCACAGAGCAGACGCCAGCCAAAGGGGTTTTACTGTAATTAATCAGGTAATCTATAAACAAGCAAACAAGAATAAATGACTCCAATATAAGCAGCTGCCGCTGCGTCTTGCCTGTCTGTTAGCTGATGTGACTGCGTGTTTAGGTGTCGCATATTAGACAAGGAATGAAGGTGTGTGTGTGTGTACATGTAGTTACTGACCGTTTCATTCAGATGTGCAAGATCGTGTGAAGTTTCTGAAGTGAAATTGAAAATGATGCAAGCACAACGCACAACTGAAAGCAAGTTTGTGTGTGTGTGTCTGCTTTGAATATGTGTGTGTGTGTGTGTGTGTCTGTGGGCATCTTGTTTACTTGAGCAGCAGTGGTGTTAGAAAAGGCCGATGAGGAGAGACGGGACCGGACGGAGGGTCATTAGTGCTCTCTTTGATAAAACAGAGAGCTGGGGGACTGGAGGGGGGAGTGTAGCACACACACACACACACACACACACACACGTGCACTTTGCCGAGACTGGTCTGTATTGAGTGAGTGTGTAACGCCCCTCTGGTCCCACCACATTATGTTTTGACAGACAGTCGTGTAGCCACAGTACTGGGAGCTTCAGATAGACACACAAAAACCTCATAGTTCCTTTTTACCACATTTCTAAAAGTAATACTGTATACATATCAAATTCCTGAATTTCAGTACAACCACGCACTATTTTTGTTCGTCCTCTTGAAATTCAGCTTTGGGTGTGGATACATTTCCAGCTCAAATAACAGTCAAATAAAGTAGCGGACAATGAATGTAATGCTCTGTATACTGCAGTAAATGGAGAGTGATTTCAGACACAGTCTGATAAATAACTGAACATGTTTTTTCCAAACTACGCTGCTGCTTATTTAGTCAGTCAAGTACTAACTGCTTTAAGTGCAACAGTTTGAATGTAATGAAGGATCTTGTCCAATGTGATGCCTTATTTGTTGGTCCAACATTCAACGTGCAGCAGAAAACATCTTCTGACAGCATCTGTAAGAATATCTTATCCACCAGCCAGCATGAAACACTGCCCTCCCTTTAAGAAAATGAAAAAAGGCAGGCACGTACAATTTTGGGAAATTGGAGTTGGCAGTTCAATAGCTAGTGTGGTTGTTCATTCATTCATTGATCTATATAATCATTTATTTACTTTCTGACTGTTTTGCAACCCTTGTTCCCGACTGTGTGAGATAGTTTGTTTACACAGTAGAGCTGGAAAGATCCCACAGGGTGGGGGGCAGGAGGCTCTGAACTCAAATAACATTTCACACAAAGGCTTGTGGGTAGGTTTTTAGAGGACACTGCAGCCACTGCGTGTGCACTAAACTTGTGAGTAGCCAATGTACGTAATGTACATATGTAGGGTTTGTGAGGTGTGTGCATACGCCAGATGTGCTGAGGTGCAAAATGACAAAAAAAAAGGGAGTCACATCACTACGAATGTATTCTAACAGTAAATATAGTGCTTGGCAGAAAGCAAGTCATTATTGTTCAGACTACGTAGACCACTCATACAGTGATGACAGTCCTAATAGTGAAGGCCAGTGGTTTCTGCCTGTCTGGCAGTAATTTGTGTTCCCCATTTCCTCTTCCTCTTCCTCAATATTTCTGCTGAGTCATTGCTCCACATCACTGCCCTGCTCACAAACTCCCTATCAGATTGAGCTTCATCTTTGTCTAGACTCAGTTTGCCTCAATGCACCATGTCTGTCTCTTCTCAATCACTTCCTCTACTCTCTCTCGTCTCCAAGGCTTTCTGTCTCTTGTTTGAATCTCACCATTTCCTCTTGCCTCTGCTCACCTACCTCAACCCCTTTCGTCTCCTCAGACGTCTCTCTCTTTGTCAGGATTTCAATATCTTACTGCTCTCTAGTCGTTTTTTTTTTTTTTTTTTAAAACATTGTTCCCACTGGCTAATGGAGATTTGGTGGCCGATAAGCCAGCTCGTAAGATGATACATTAACTTTGCCTCAGCTTTGACCTCAGAGAGTCTGTCTGGTGGAAATGGGGAGGAAGTGTGGTTTTTACTTTTGTAGATTACATCAATGAGATTGCTTTTAATCCTGCCGGAGTTCTGTTAAAGTGGACCTTATGTTTCATATAATTAGCTTCAGAGGGTAAATGTTTGCAGGCCTGTGATTCCTCGCCTGTGACAGTGATCAGATGATCAGATGATCAGATGACAGGCAGTCCTCTGAGTTTGTAAAATACAGTATATATTTCTAATGATGTTAGTTTTACTTATTAACTAAAGGCACACATGGTGTATATTTATTATTGTCTGTCTCCTCACCTTGCTGCTGCTTCTTTTCTTTCCAGTTGTTCAAGAGTAAAGCATTGGAGCTGGGAGAGAAGCTGCTACCTGCCTTCAACACGCCAACAGGAATCCCTCGAGGGGTCATCAACCTGGGGAGGTGAGTCTCAGCACCAGCCTTCACCTCCAACTGCCCTCCATCCCCGATAAAAGACGGTTATCACGCTGACTTGCATTAATCAGCCGTTATGCAGTTTGTTCATCTTGGCAACCAGCGGCAGAGGGTGTGAGCCGACATGCGAGTCGTCAACAAATAGGAAATATGCTAATAATGTATTGAACCCTCCTCTAATCCACAGTTAGGTTACAACACTGAATTTCAGCTTCCGTTTGTTGCGATGCCACGGGCACATGCTGCTTAGCACATGAAAAATAAACGTTCACATTTTCTACGGAAACCAGAGACGAGAGGGTCGATCAAAATCTGTGATTTATATTGTAACAATATTCGGTTCTGCGTGAATCAGCAGAAATGAGATGCTGATAAAAGTGAATTTATAAAAAGAAAACAGTCCAAACAAACAGGCCCCCAGTCTCTGTTTATCGACAATGGGAGCAGCTGCAGGCTGAGTTTTACAGTCAGGGTGACACTTGGATAAGAACTGTTCGCAAACACTTCAGAAGATCATGGGAATAATATTTGCATGTCCTTTAATGAGTTGTGATCATTTTTAATCTGTTCCAAACCATTACCTTTCTAATCTAAAATCTTTATTGACACAGTCTTGGTAATGCCTCGGTCACGCAACACAACCTCAAGCCATTTCCATTTCCAGAGCAATTTCACCCTGAATTTCAAGTTCTCTGTGTGTTTGGATTTGGGCTTGACCCTTTTCAAGCAGGTGTTGGAATAACAAGCACACCTTTTTTATTTTGATTTCACAATTTTATACGAATGAAGCCTGATAGCTGTACTACGTTGTTACTGATTATTTGAAGTTATTTAGCCCAAATCTAACTACTTAAGGTCTGCTTTTAACATTTTGGTATACTCTCCTCTTCCTCTCACTTCCTAATCTTATTTTATAAGATACTTCCTGGCACCTCTGTCATCCACCTGCTTCCAATTAACCCACCAGCCAAGCTGGACAGCTGCTGGCAGATTTAATTACCTTATTCTACAGTTAATTCCTGCAACATCACCAACATGAGCCTGTGATACAGATGGTCAGGAGGAACCAGGCTGCCCATAGTGTGGTCATGTGGGGTGTATGCTGTGACGTGCAGACACACAAACAAGCGTATCCACACTATGCACACACACACACACACACACACACACACACAGACAGACACTCACTTTAAAAGAGAACATATGCAGTCAGACGTAAACAGGCAGTCAGCAGTCTGTACATGGAGGAGTTCAGTCCTGCTGCACAACCTCTAACAGTGTGTGGGATGCATTTTCTTATATGCTATAATATACTGTTGTTTATTATTTAGGAGTTCTTTTGTCTGTATTTAGTGGTCTGATCCAGCAAACATCGACAGATGCAGTTAAGCTCTAAGCTAACTGTGGTACAGTGCATGAAAACGTTACAAATGTTTCACTAAAATGATTACTTGGATAAGCAATTAGTTGACTGACATAAATTAATACCTGAAGTGATTTCTTCATCAATAACGTTAGACCTTCTTTGGTTCCTGCTTCTTAATTATGAGGATTTCCTGGTGTTATTTGTCTTGTGAGAAAATAAACTGAATATTTTCAGAATTTAGGTTTTGAACTGTTGGTTAAACAAAACAAGTCACTTGGACAAAAAAAATCAAATATTTTATCAAGATAATAATCAGCTGCTTAATCAATTATGAAAGTATTTGTTTAGTTTTTTGTAACAAGTGACACTTTTAGCATCCAGCTTCTTCTTCCAATATACCAGCACTGGGTGGGAGAAACCTTTTCAGTGTGTGGGAGTAAATAAACAGTGTACACTGTGGCAACATTTACTTTTAACATCATACACAGTCCCTTACAAATAATCCAAATAACATACAATCAGAATGATGTTTCCTGTAGCTAAAACACCCTCAAAGTGCCGAAAATGGTAACTTAAAACCTCAATGACATATAACTTTAGATTGTATCAACATTCATAGAACAAAACCAGATTTTTAATCACATATTGAAAGGTCACATGGTTTGATTGATGTGTGTGTCTCTGGCCAACATCAAAGATCAGAATCATTTTAGCTGTTGTGCTTAAATGCAGAAAAAAGCCAATTTCCCCAACATATTATTCACGACTTGAGATATTGATTTTTGCTTTTTTCATCATTTTCTACACCTGATTATATTTCCGACAGCGGTGGATGAGTGTGAGGCTGTGTTTGTTAAACCTGGTGAAAAGATTAATGCATGAGTGCCTGTGCTGTTGCAGCAGTGATGTGGATACCAACCCCAACCCCCCCCCCACCCCCTCTCCAAACAAACACACGCAGCCCTGCACCTCCACTTTGATTCTTAGATTGATTCTTCTCAAAGGAGGAATCAGATGTGACTCAAGCCAGAGCTACTAATGATGTAGCCCCCTAACTTTTAATGGCTGCATTCATTGGAGTGGCAAACTCTTTGATTCCTCTCTGCCCTCACACACTAGCCTTCACCCACATTTGTCTCTCCTTCCATCTTCTTTCCTTCTTACAAATTCAGTTCAATTCATTATTGCGTCTGATCCTCTCCAGCATCTATTAGAGGATATGTATTTTTCTACAATCTACCTCAAGTAATCATGGATGAGCACCGTCAGACCACACATTTACTAAAAATTAGATTTGCAGAGGTGACTGGCACTGACATGAGGAAGTAAAGCTGAGGGCTCCCATGTGTGTCTGACCTTGATGTTCATAGTTTCTCTGTAACTTTTAAAATACATATTCTGCTCATTTTCAGAGTCATACTTGTGTTTGGGGGTCCAACTAGAATCTGTTAACATGCTGTACATTATTTTCCTCATCTCGTCAAACTGCATGCTGCTCTTTTCGCCCTCTTTCTGAACACTCCTTAATTGGACAGCCACAGCCTAAGGCAGTGTATTCATACTGACTGTATCATAAACCAACATTTGATTCTTTTAGTTATCATATAACACAAAGAAAAGTACCAGATCCTCGCATTTTAGAAGTGGGACCCAGTGAAGGCTTGGCATTTCTGCTTAAAAATGTTTTAAATGATTAGTCAATCATCAAAATCGTTGCTGTTGATTAATTTTCTGTTAAATGTTAGTTGATGAATCAATTGTTTGAACTCTGATGTTTCATATAGTCAAGGAGGAGTGAGTTCAGGAGAATGATATGCATCCAAGTCTGAAAACCACAAATGACAATAGCTGAATATCCAAATAGATTAGCAGTAGAGATGTAACACAGAAAATAATGATTCAGTATGTCGTCTGTGCAATGGGGAGAAAAGAAACACAAAACATAAAATGGCTTCTTCTTGTAACAGTGGTTTACTAAACAAACTGAGTGTCAATAAAATGTATTCAAAAGTAAATCAAAATAAATATTCTCTCAAATAGAATAAATATCCAATAAGGTTCAGCAGTTAGAAAATGAACTCTACTTAAACTGTACTGTAGTTGTGGACAACTGTAGCTTGTGTCTGTTAATAAAGGGCTGGTGTGATTTGCGGCCTGAAATGTGCACGAGAGGGAACTCCATAATGGGGATCGATTACTTTTGACATGTGTCTAAAGCCTGTGCTCTCAACAACAGTGTGTGTGGTCGCATATCTGAAGCTGTAAAGATGGCGTTTGTTTTTGCTTTGGCCCTGGTCTGAATTGTTAGCGAGAGGCTGCTTAAATGCCAGAGGGGGTTTGGGTTTGCACTCAGCTCTGTTTATTCATTGTACGAGTTATATCACATATCACATACATAGTTTTTTTTTATATATATATATATATATATATATAGTATACACATATATAGTTATCACATACAGACGATGCTGTCCTAAATGGGCTTTTCCACAAACAGGAGACTTTAATGGTTCTGGAGGATCTTTTAGCTCCAATTTATCTGTGCTCGCCACAACTGTGAGACTGGGCTGATTCTCTCTAGGGCGTACATACGTGCATAGTGGCCGAGATTATTGTCATTGGCTCAACGAACACCATTTCTTAAAGTCATATTTTGAAACTCAAAGTTTAAATCTGAAAGACCCAAACCGAAAATTTCAGTGCAAATACAGTACAGGCCAAAAGTTTGGACACACCTTCTCATTCAATGCGTTTTCTTTATTTTCATGACTATTTACATTGTAGATTCTCACTGAAGGCATCAAAACTATGAATGAACACATGTGGAATTATGTACTTAACAAAAAAGTGTGAAATAACTGAAAACATGTCTTATATTCTAGTTTCTTCAAAGTAGCCACCCTTTGCTCTGATTACTGCTTTGCACACTCTTGGAATCAGAAGGTGTGTCCAAACTTTTGGCCTGTACTGTACATGTACCGTTACACCGCTGGCATTGCACTATGGATCTCTTGCGACACAAAGTAGATGGTTATTGATTTCTGTGTGAAAAGGGAATAAAAAATAAGAGAAGTCTGTTATGATGCATTAAGCAGAGTCTGAGTACAGAAGGCCAGAAGGTCCACCAGACACTCAGCTGCTGCATGTTCTGAATGTGATGTTCACTGTAGCTTCTTAAAAGAGGCTGTAAAAGACCTAAAAGAACTGTTTCACTAGTTGACTGGAGTTTACAAGTAATAATGCTGCTGATACAGGAGGCTCAGATGAAGCTGAAATTGGCTGTAAAACCTTTAACTTACTAGAACTTCACATTGAAAAAGGATGAAATTCAGAATATTTTGCTTTGTTGACTACTTTAGATCTACATGCTGTGTTAATATAGCACTGGTACTTTTATTTTAGGTTTTACTTTATTTTTGGAAACAACTGAACAAAACTCTCATCTACTTTAGTTATTTTCATGTCAGACTTAAGCTACTATTATCCTCTGGTCTACAACTCTACAACAACAGCCCAGTGGACTGTCTATTTTCAACTTGATATTGTTGTGATCAATTTGTTGAATCTACATAGAACACTGACACTTGATAGTTTTAGTGAGTTAACATAGTTGACTGTCAGGAAGTAACTGTGTTGCACTTGTCAGTAATAAAACAATAGTGGCTGTGATTGTGCGTTCTACACTGGAAAGAAAGAACTACCTCATTATAGTTGAAAACAAGGAGACATAAAAATAATAACAGAAGTTAAGCTGTGGTCTTGACTAACAAGCTTGTTGACCATCATCACTGACCACATTGGAAATTAATATACTTGTGCTTATTTGTAAATGGTGTTGGCATGAACTCAAACACTAGAGATACAGTAATAAAACCTGTTATCCTCTCCAGTCTATGTAAGCAATGCTCTGCCACCTTTGCAATTGACTGCATGTACAGTAATCTTCTAAATTGCTTGTGTTTACAGCCATGATGCGTAGTCTACTTGTCTGGATGTTGTCTCTGTTGCAGTGGCACCAGTTGGAGTTGGGGTTGGGCCTCAGCCGGGAGCAGCATCCTGGCTGAGTTCGGGACCCTTCACCTCGAATTCGTCCATCTTTCGGAGCTCTCCAACAATCCCATCTATACAGAGAAGGTGCAAAACACAAATCACATGTCGATGCACAATTCAGTAGTTTTTAATGAATTTTTAAATATGTCTAGGATTGGTAATGACCATGGATTTCTGATCAAGTACCACTGCAAGATGCTCTCCAGCCTTGAAACGTTGACACAGCACAAGTTGAATGAGTGAAACTATGGCAATGCAGTATGCCGATGATATTCTTCTGTACGCTGGTGTCTTTGTTTGCAGGTGATGAACATCAGAAAACTACTAAACAAGATTGAAAAACCCCACGGCCTGTACCCCAACTTCCTGAGTCCAGTCAGCGGCAACTGGGTACAACGTAAGTACTGTGTTCACACTGGTTCAACATCTGTCTGTCTTCTAGAGAAACATGTTTAACAACAACCGATGGCTCTCATACATTATTAGAAAAAAGCATAAGGTTTAAATGTAACCTTGATGACATTTCATTCACTGAGATGCCCTGAGAAGGTCATTTCTTTTACCCAAGTAATACAATAATTGTGTTATCCCAAGGTTGGTCAAGATAACTGTACAAGACTGAGTTAATTGAATGTCATTTCACATCTCAACTTTCCCCATTTCTAACTCTTTTCTGTGGCTTTCACATCACTGACAGACCTTGAGTCACCTCACGTGTCAAAGCTCTTTTAGCTGCTCATATGTGTCATCCATCCATCCTTCTACCTCCTTTCATTTTTAATATCGGGCTCATAGCAATGGCTATATGACTCCCATTTCTCTGGGTTATTAAAATGCTAATGAATTCAATTACTTCAGGAAATTGGATCTTTCCGATTTACCTGAAAGGAAGTGGAAAAAAATCATGGGGTAAGCTGAGGCTGGGACTAAAAAGGTTGTAATCTGTATGATTACAGGAGCTAATTGTTGTAGGTGAGCATGTATTGAAACAAAACTGTATATATTCATTACCACAAAGGAAAAAGAAATCTGGGCTTCACAGCTCTCCCTCATCTGTCAGTGTCAAGGACAAACATGGCAGCGCTGTGATAACCTTGCGGGGGAGTCGGTAAAGGTGTGTGTGTGTGTGTGTGTGTATGTGCGTGCAATGAGCACGAGTGGATAGATTTAGACTCATGCACGCCTCCACTGCAATATCACATTCATCTTTATGAATCTGAATGTGGACTTTGAGCGAACAGGAGCAAAATCAGCAGCCACTTGTTTCAATTTCCACTCATAAGCTTGAAGAGTGTTACACAATTTAGGTTTACTCTCAAAAAACTATTTTCTACCATCAGTGAAAAGACACAGTGTGAGTTCACAGTATACAACCGCTCACATCACGAATTAAACTAAAATTTAGACAATACAGTCATAATGGAGTTGCATATTTTGGATGTTCTACCATAAAACACAAACGTTGAAACATTTTTCAATGGAATAACAGGTTTTTTGCACCACATAGAATGTAGCTTGAAACCTCTTTCACCATCCTATTGTCAGGTAGGAAAGTTTGATGGAAAACCAGAAGGGACAAAATATGATTTACTATTAAATCATATTTTTTTCAGTACATCTACAACAATGGTTTCCTAATGATAAAATTCATTAAACGAGTGTGACCGGGCCGCATAACATGGATGGATTGGTGCATTCATCAGTGAAAAATGGTTAATTCAATTAGGTTTGTGTTAGTTTTTGCTAAATTCAGGTCTTGTACACTATGAATTAATGAACTTCCTAATGACTAATGAGAAATGATTGAACAAGCACAATCCACTATTGAAGAAAAACTTACATTTAATTCAGTGTGTAACGTCTCCCAGCAGCGTGACATTTGATATAAAACTATTTCATACCCAACCAAACTCCCTCAGTTGGCAAGAAAAAACATTGAAGACTAGAGACTAAGGTCAATGCTTTTCAGGACTTCTGAAGATCTGCTGATAGCCTGAATAAAGGCAGCTGTGTGACCCTGCTGGATAAATTCATACAATCCTGTTCGCCTCCTGTTCCCCCTTTTAGATCATGTTTCCATCGGTGGCCTTGGTGATAGTTTCTACGAGTATCTGATCAAGTCATTTCTGATGTCAGATAAGACGGATGAGGACGCCAAGAAAATGTACTACAGCGCGCTGGAGGTATGGAATTTTTAATCTTGCATTTCACACAGAGCGATGGGTCCGCTCAGGCGTAGCTTTGTTAGATAAAATGATAATAATTACACCCATTTGCATAAGCCTTTGATCAAACAAAGTATACAAAGTAATTCACACCCAAGAGAAAGAAAAGGCAAACACAAAACAAGGAGAGGACAGCAGGTACACTGCTTAAAGTTGTAGGTGATAGTTGAAGGGTGAGTGAAGGATGCAGCATCTTAAACCTTTTTCATACATTTCTGGCTTCATGCGTCTGTTGTAATGATCGCTCTTTGTCATTCAGACATGTAAATTTTCCTCATGGCTTTATTCAGGCATGATGGCACTTTTATGGAAAGAGCCACGAAGCTCCAGTTATATTTGGCACAGACAAGAGGGAGCGCTGAGTTAAAAAAAGAAATGATAACAAGGAAGAATAGAAGAGCGTTGTCTGTCCTCACTATTAGAGATCGGGGGGGGGGGGGGTTTCTTTGGAAGTATTTTACAGCTGAAGCCTTAATTAATGACCGTCATGAGTGTGACTGAGGGAGGCTTGATCAGCGACAGTCTTCCCCTTTTCTCACGCGGAGTTCTCTAAAAATTTCTCATCAGTTTCATCATTTGACATAATTAGAGAGCGAATTCTTCTGCCTGTTTTATAGAATCTGACATCGCATGGGTGCAAAGACTTTGTGCTAGCCTGATTACTATTGTGGTTTTACAAGCTTTTTTCTATCTCCTTTTGCTCCATAAAAAAATGGAAAGAAATACACACATTCTATCTCTGACTGCAGTGGGCTTTACATGATTGAACGTGGCTATACACTACTACAAAATAAAAGTAATGGAAAACCAGGGCTTTAAGGCATTGATGTTTCTCTCTCCTATTTAAATTCAGTGGGTCTTACCAGGAGGGGGTGCACAGATGTATTGGATGCTTTTATTCAAAGCAGTGTACTATGACTTTATACAGGGGGAGTATTTTTGTGACAGATGTTCTCACTTGAGTGGTCGTAAGGGAAAGGCAGGGAGATAATATGGAAACGGAAAGATTCCTGGTACTGCGTAATGTGATTAGATGGCAGCTGACGGGTGTATTTATATACTGTAATGTAAAATAGGAGCACTCTCACCATCTGCAGAAAAATTTCTGTACACAGTAGACACATGCATTAAAATGCATCCGAAGCTGTCTGTTGTCCTCTTTAACGGAGATAATGCCGGAGTAAAGCATGTTCCCTCCAGCTGCAATTACAACATCACAGACAATAACTTAGGATTGCCATTAAGAGTTCCTGAGTTCTCATCAGAGCCAGAGGCATAACTACAAATTACAGGATCTCCTTCTCCCGTGTGACTTGGTATTTAAATGGCCAGGGACCCCCACACTATCAGATTTAGCTCTATACTGTATGTTGATACAGCGATCTAATGTAAAGGCGCAGCACAACTCATTATCTTTAATTCAAATAAAAGTAGATTACTAATTAAAACAGTGTTGAATGAGAGAACATTTTCCAATTATACTGTGTCATGATTACTGCTAACAACAGCTAATTAGTGGGAAAATCATCAGTCTCAGCCCTCAAGAAAAATGTTTTTTTCCTGAGAACACGGTATTTATAAGCATACTTTTTTTGTGCTCATTTACAGCAGGTTGCTTTTTTATGAAACCTTATTTAGCATGAAAGATTTCTCATACAGTATACACTGGAGGTAATAGGGACTTAAAGGGGGGAAAAAGAGCATACCGCACAACTGGTTGTCTCACTTATTTAGTTAATTGGAATTAAAACGTCCCACTCCACAAACCAAATGTTGTTGACAATGAACAGTACATAGAGTATATCAGGTTTAAATATTCCTGACTGCCTGTGTTGTTGCAGGCGATCGAAGCCAACCTGGTACAGAAATCCCCCGGTGGTCTCACCTACATGGCCGAGTGGAGGGGAGGGATCCTGGATCACAAGATGGGCCACCTGGCCTGTTTCTCTGGGGGCATGATCGGCATCGGGGCTGACGATGGAGCGCTGGAGAAGAGGCAGCACTACCTGGACCTGGCCGCTGAGATCACACACACATGCCACGAGAGCTACACTCGCTCAGGTGAGCGGACACATCAGGGACGCTGAAGAGATCGCAGAGACTGCTCGTTTTGAGAGGCTGCACAATGTTTCAGGCTCCTTATTGGTTAAGTTGTGAATGATAGCTGATGAAACCTGTTGTAGTCTTGCTTGCTACCATCCAAACTCTAAATTCATAATTCAATTCATCTTTATTTGGTGCTCAGGCTCTTTAGATCCAAAAAATTCTATATTTTTCAACACAGCACAAACTGGCTCCTCTAAAAAAAAGCTGTGAAATTTTGTGGAGCATCATTGTTGTGATACATTATATCCGTCTTGTTATGAAAGGTGGCAGTCAGAGTAAGGAAATGAAGAATCTATTGCTAGGAGTCTAGCAATATTGTAAATTAAAGGGGCGTCAGGCGATTTTATTTGCCTTTCCTCAAAAGGCAAATCGTTCTCGGTGGCTTCACCTCAATAGAGAGACGACAGGCCTGCATCTAAGAATTAAACTTCTCATTTATTTTGTAAGATCTCACAGCTGTAGGCAGCAGACATGAAGGTGCCTCTGAGTGTGTTTGATACAGATAATCACACTTTGTTGTAATTCAGGAGAAAGAATGAAAAAAGGAGACCTGGAGGTAAAGTATGGACGAGTAAATATTGTGATAAAAACAGAGTCCACGGGCAAATTTACTGTGGTTCCAATCTATAAATGAGGGCTAGCTGAAGAGTTTTGATATGGTTGCACTCACAGTCTGAGGATGTACCCTGGAGGAAAATGCAAGAAAGAAAGGGAGGATGAAAAAACAGAGGAATAGTTGCCAGCAACAAGCCTGCCCACATTTTTTGGAAAGACCCTTGTTTGATCTCTTTTCTTCGCTGGCATCTGTCTTGGCCCTGACAATAATCTCCTCTGCTAATTTCAAGCTTCTTTTTGCCCCCCTCCACCATTGGGTGGGCTGTACGTTTTCATCCTCAAGTGTTCATTCGCCTTCGCTTCTCCAGTAAGCTAATGTGACTCATCACATAACAGGTTCCTTGATACGCTTGGAATACTTTTGATCTGCGGGCCCAAAAGGATTCTCTGGCTCTCTCTTTCATAGTCATCCACCAGGTTTCTCTTCACTCATTAAAGGGAATGGATGGTGCTTGGCAGCTCTTGGATTAGCTGTTTGAAGGAAAGAGAGAGAGTGTGAGATTTGCTCTTGCATGAGTGTAAAGTGGCTGCGTCTTAAATACTGATACCATGAAGACTCTCCCTCTGCTGCTCCTCTGGATCTCTGCCATCTTCACAGCAACAGACCGATGCTGGAAAATGGGGATCTCATGGGAGGCAGCAGGAAGAGGATAAGGTTATTGGTTTTAGAGAAAGAGTGGTAATAGACTTTTAATGCTTAGCTTTGTGCATTTCTACTATTGAGACATATGAGCTGTTGTAGAATAGAGCAACTTGAGAGAGACTGACGGCGCGTATAGGAAAAAATAAATATTTGATCAGTAATCAATACAGTAAGACTGAAGTTTGCTTGGAGAAATGAACTGGTATGCTGAGGCAAAAAGATGGAACAGGGATAAAAACATTGGCAGGGTTGTTTCCATAAAGATGTGGCTTTATAATAGCTGGCTAGTCACAGTCATTTAGTCTGGGTGAATCCAACATGGTGCGATCAACCAGCAGCAAAAACACCATTTCTCATAGAAATAAACTAGGAGAATAAATAAGGGAGGACATGCAGTGTGAAAAAAGTCACTGCATCTTTTAGGATGGGCTACATGAGTTACATTCAAACTAAATTTCTTTTTTAAAGTGATGGCCCTGGAGTCACACCGCTGATGAAGCTAAGACATAATGTGCAGTGATGAAAAGCTTCTGTGGTTTTCAGTATTCTCTTGCTAAGCCAGACCTGTGGAAAGCTCACAGAGGTCAGTTACTTGAAATGTGCATTTCAACATTCAACCGGCTGTCTGAAGGTTTCCAAGGCCTCATTATTCACATTTTGTATCTAATTTCCTCCACCTCTGTGAACTGGGTGGGATGGAGACTTATGAGTAATTATTGTTAATAACCACGGGTTGGTAAAGAAGATAACTGGTTGAGAACCAAATATATTATGGCATAAAAGATTGCTATCGGATTCCCAAAGCGAGTAAAACAAAGCCTGTTTATCTAATGAACTTGAGGAAGAATCGATTGTGCAGTCTGTGCTGTGGGTTACTGATATTCTCCGTTGAATTAGCGTTAGCATTCCAATCACAAGCATCAACAGCCCAGAGAAATTATTACGTTTAAAGCAGGCAGCCAGGAAGCAGAAAACAGAGTGTGGAAAGAACCCAGAGGTGGTTTAGGAATCAGATAAATGTAATGAAAAGTGTTTCAGCTGAAGAGCAGCGGCATGGTTGTGTTTTTGTGCAGGCTGTGTCGGTGCTGTGGAGGAATAAACAATATATAAACAATCCTTAAAGGTACACTGCGGAGTTTTAGACCACTAGTAGCACTTTTTTTTGATTGTCTACAGGTGATCAGCAGCAATATGCCAACAAAGGAAGAGACGAAGAAGAAGAAGAAGAGTAAACATAGATGTAAACGGCGCAGGATTTTAAAAAATCGGCTTTGAAAATGTTTTATGACGTACGATATTCATTCATCACATTTGTTCAACCACAAGGGTTCACACACCACGTGTTTTAGTGAGAGAGTAACACTGAATGCACTGAAGAAAACTCCACAGGCACCTTTAAACATGGAGGACGTTTGGAGGATGTGCAAACAGTATCGATGGCAAATTTAAATGGGAGCAGATCTGAAAAACAGGGATATTTACTGAAATATAAAGACATGTACTTACAACACAGAGGATTTTAGAAATCAAAGTATCTGTCTCTGAAATAGGACCATTTCAAATAAAGGTTTGGTTCTTTATGCATTTGAGGCTCTATGTTGTACTTTTGCTGCTGCTGCGTCTGTCTGCTCTGTTTAAATATGCTATATATCGATCGTACGTCTGTCCATCTGTGAAGAGGGACCCCTACTCTGGTCCCCCTCGTCTGAGGCAAAGTTGTGAATTTAGGCTACATAAATTAAATTTACTTGAAGCCACTGACCCCAGCTGCTCTATCTTCCTGTCTTAATGGTTTCTCTGTTGCCTTCCGGCTGAATTATTTAGCCACTATACGCTAACTGGTGGCCACCTGTTTCTCTCAATTCCCCTCCAGTCAATATACCACCATATACGTGTAGAGTAAAGTCTGCGGCTTTGTGTCTAACAGTAAATGCTATACAGTTTCTCCTTGTCTTGCTAGCACATGCTCACTCACTCACTCACTCACTCACACTATAATGGACTAGCTGCCATGCTGTCTGTCATACTGACTTTTCTTATTTCAAGATGATTGTCTGGTCCAATCGGATTCAGCTACTTACAAACCCTCAGTGACCTCAAAGAACCTGCTTCCTTCCAACACGGTCCAATTTTCCAAGCGGCTACATAAAGGTTGGCTAAAATCACAGACGATAAGCCAGTGGGGGAAAAATAGTCTAAGCAAATCAAGCACAATAGGTAGAAAGGAAAGTTCAGAATCGTCTTGCATGCTAATAATACTGTCTGTGTCCTGTGACCCCGGCAAGAATAGATACCTTTGTGCTGTATCGAGAATAAAATCTCTTTGTCATGCAGTCTTGAATTGTGGGCGAAATATAATGGAAGTAAGGAGAAGAATAAGGAGAGAGACAGAAAAAGAGAAGACTGCAGACCATCTGGAGAGCTGGGAGGTCTTCATTGTTTAACTTGCCTCAGGCCCTTTTTTAAGCGGTAATTGAATGGCCTGTGTACAAAAGAGTCAAACAGTCATTGTGCTTTGAAGGATTTTAGATTTAGAAATGGATTGCAGATGTGAAATGCTCATGTCTACACGCCAAAATAAAAATGTTCATCTTAAGATGATTATGATGATTTTCATCTTACTTTATGTTTCGTCTGTATTTTTGTCTCCATCAGCCACCAAACTGGGACCTGAGGCCTTCAGATTTGACGGCGGAGCTGAAGCCACGGCAACCAGGCTGAGTGACAGATACTACATCCTGAGACCAGAGGTCATCGAGAGCTACATGTACATGTGGAGACTGACCCACGACCCCAAGTACAGAGAGTGGGGTTGGGAGGCTGTCGAGGTCAGTTACACCAATACAGTGTTACTAGTTATTGTACTAACCTTCCAAAGTGTAGCATGACGTGCTGTCTGTCACCCGATTTTGATTTCCCCACAGGGACCCAGGTAGTGCTGATAATACAGGGCCAATCAATGAGCTACCTGTCGTGTGTAGTCCTGAAATATTATACTACTACTTCTACTTTAAATGACACTGTAAAACACCTTTTTACAATATAGCAATCACTAAAAATATTGTTTCACATCAGGTCCGTGTGGTACGAAGAATAATTTCATGGTATATTTCAGTGGGTGATACAGTACAGTGTAATTTTGTATCCTATACTTCCCTCCTGGAAGTGGCTTGGACTCTGATTTTATAAATTGTGCTCCCCTATTATGTCAAGCCCTATAACACCCTCAATTACCTTCAACCAGCTTCTTTGACATTGTGTGGCACTATACATTAGCATGTAGATCAAGCAGTCCCACTAGCAGGAGGTGGAGGTTGTGTAGGAGCACCATTATTAGACAGGACATTAGCTGTAGTAAACTGCAGAGGGCTGGCATGATAGATTTAGCATTAATTTAGTGCGCACAGAAGTGGAGAGATCTGGCTGACGAGTTTGACGGGCCTTTAATTATCAGACACAAAGGTTGAAAGCAGTGCACAACGCTTCTCTTCATGAACATCAAGCATTAACACGTCGGGGTCTTTGTTAATTAGCACGTATAAGCCAGGCCTTTGTAGCAGGGGTAATAATGTGCTAATCCGCTTGGCTAGCTCAGCCACTCTCCATTAGGCCTTGTCAGATTTAGCATTGCTTGGGCTTCAATTGTTCAGCCAGCTGAAGGGCTTGACGTGCTCCATCACTGACTCTTTCCTGAGGTGTACATGGACACAGTGCCATTGAGTGAAGGAATTCCTCCATGTCCCAAACTATATCAGAGGAACAGGTGATAGTCTTTTACTCACAGGCCCTGTGGTTTCCTAGTATGTGGTCCCGTCGTGGTGCACAACCATAAGGCCGCTCTGTTAGAAGAAACAGCACTAAGTGGTCTTTGCTTTGTCCAGAAAACTGTTTTTCGAGATACATGCACACCTTAAATGTGGTCTGTGCGTCTCCTGTCAGGCGCTGGAGCAGCACTGCAGAGTGGAGTCTGGCTTCTCTGGGATCCGTGACGTTTACACCATGACAGTGAGCCACGATAACATGCAGCAGAGCTTCTTCCTCTCAGAGACACTCAAGTAAGTCCTTTGTGTTCTCCACATACGCCCCTGGCAAAAGGCATTTTACAATCTGCATGCATAAAAAATCATAGGTATAGAAATGACAGTGCCTAGCAGATACAGAAATCCTCTGTAAAAGAAACACGGATGGTGAATAGATGTTGTGCAGTCAGACGCCTCAGTTTTCCTTCCCCTTCTCTTGGGTCAGTAAGCAACACAAACCATTCAGGGTGCCGCGTCGTATCACAGCTAGTAGATGGCGAGAGGCCTTTTTTTGTGAAGACGCGGGCGTCAGGAATCATTCAGGTCAGCGGGCAGTAGACAACTTTGAACATCGGACTGTGCTGCTGCCTCACCCAGTGTTACACTATCACTGATGTGCATCCACTTTAAAAATTGAAATGACTAATCACGACAAAAAAAAAAAAAAAAAAAGAAACTAGCTTGTGAATAATTTAGTAATACTGGGTTTGCAAAGCATTCTTGCATGGCACTCGTGGTGAACAGTTTCTTAGCATTGGCCACATTTAAAGAGTACATCAAAAACTCCAACACAAACCCTGTCCAGTATTTTCAGACCTCCCTCCTGCATCTGTGGCACAAAAACCTGTCAGTTGTTAAAAACAGCTCTCAAACACATAGTTTCCTTTGTAAATGTCAGACAAATCTGGTGCCTTTCATACATTACAGTCATGAATAATGTTACTGCAGAAAGCTGACCATAATCTGGTAACAGATAGAAACTGTAGGCCTGTTCTCTTTCTTGGCAAGAATTAGATGTGAGGATCAGTGTTGCTCTCATGTGTAAATCCTAAATATGAAGCTACAGCCAGGAGTTATCTTATCATAGACACTGGAAACAAGAGGAAACAGCTGACCTGACCCTGAGCGAAAGCAACTAAATCTGACTACCAGCATTTCTAAAGCTCAAAGGCTTATTAACACACTTTTATCTCATTAGAATTTTTCTTACAAAAAACCAAAGCGGTACGTATACAGTTACAAGTTGTGGCAGGACTGGTTCTCTGACAGCTTGCAGTGACTTTCTGGTGTCCTGTTGTCAATGCGCCAGAACAAGAAACAGCTGGTTTTGCACAGATCAAAAAGATGAAATATAACATATATATAATTTAGCTTTAGAGACGCTGGTAGGTTTACTTGTTTTTTTGGCCCAAATTCCAACCAGAGTCCTGACTATCTGCCCATGCAGAGTCCAATCAGACTTGTTGGTTAAATAACTGTCCAGTCCAATGATCCACACCGATTTGGCACACCGATAAATGAAATCTATGAAGTTGAAAAGATTAAATCATTGGCATATCAATCAAAGTTTAACTGGAGAATGTGACTCCTGAAAACGAAGTAACACAGTTCACTAGAGAGACGTCGTCTCGCTCTGTTGGAGTTGTTGAAACCACACAAACACTCTCTCCGATCACAGTTGTACAGTGGTGTTACAGAGCGAGCTGCTTCCTTCACAAAGCATCCTTGGCTGAATACAGACACCTGCAGACAGCGATGTTTTAGCCAGTGAGGGGGACTAAAATATGCCCCGATCGGCTGGGGACGTCTCTGCCTGTGACTGCTAGCTGTCTTTATGACGAGCTTAGCTAAAGGTCTGATGGCTGAAGCCTCATATTTATCTTACTGACATTCAACTCTCAGCAAGACGGTGAAGACGCGTAATTTAAAAGATGCCTAATTGCTCTGAGTGTGTCGAACAGAAAGCAGAAGGAAAGTGGGGTTATTTTTGATGACATGAAATGGATGTTGTTCCTGTGTGCTCAGGTACCTGTACCTGCTCTTCTCTGACGACGACCTTCTCCCGCTGGAGGACTGGGTCTTCAACACAGAAGCCCACCCTCTGCCCATCATCCGCAAGAGCTGCCTGCAGGACGAAACAACACAGGAAAAGACAGTGTCCGAATAAGACTGACCGGCGGAGACACTTACAGACACGTTTGCACAGTAAATGTGCACACATACACACACACAGTCACGCAAATATTGCAAACACCAACTCAATGCAGGTTCAGAGTCTTTTCAGGAGCGTGTTATGGACTCTCAATTCCTTTCCAGTAAAGGATGTTGTCGTTTTACGCTGTGATTGTATATCCTTTCGCCGGGTTTACTTCCTGCTGGCACTTCTTTTTTGTGGACAATCAAGACAAACATGACTTTCATGAAAAGAGCACCTTTTTCTTTCCTTCTTTCCTCTGTGAGGAAACCAGTATAACTTGCAGACCCAAATGTATGGGAGGAGGGTTGAACTATGGGCCATATTGTCAGAAAGAGAGAGAAACGTATAGAAAACCACTTGAGTTTTGCTCTTTGATTTCGTTGTTTCGTTAATCTTAAGTGATGAATGATTTCCTTCTAGCTCGTCATTGCATTTTGTTTCCTTTTGTGCGTACACTCTTTGACCAAAGGTTTCTTTGCATTTCTAGTTCCCTCTTTTCCAGTAATGTGTTTTTGGTGAGATTTGACAGGAAGTAAAATTTACTATAAAGAACTGAATTGTAATGAATATTGATTAATGTACAGACAAACATGAAATGTGATTCTCGAATCCACCTCCAAACTAATGTTGATGTCATGTTTCTTACTGAAACAAGCTTGAATGACTATTTTTTTTTTCCAAGTTAGGAGGTGTCAGGAAAGTGGCAGTGTCTTATGCATCCAGGGACCATTTATTAAAAAACTGTTGTGTTTCCACCGTATGCTTGGGTTACTTTGTGAACAGGACAGTGCTTTCTCAGTCCTCTCAGCCTTTCAAATCAAAGTAACAAATGGAGTGCTGTCAGTTCTGTGGCTGTAATGCACGCATAAAGAGAAAAGAAGGCATCTGCTAGCCAGCTCCAAATGGGTTTTCCTGTTTCTGTTGTAGTTTCTCTGCTTCACCCTGCCTTTACACGTGAGTCCGTACGGCTGCCAACACTGAAAGGCTGTCGAGGCGACTACAGACCACGGAGACGAGTATTGGTTTTCATCACTGTTCTTTTCATCACTGCTGTCCTGTACAGTCGTGGAGCGAATGTGCTGTACATACAGATGAAGTGAGAGACCCCTGTATGAGCCTGTCTGACTTTATTTTGTGATCTTTTCTCTTTTTTTTTTTAACTTCAGTGGTTATTTTATTTCTGAATTCTCTTTTGATTTGCTTCCCTCAGGTGTTTCAGTAAAAAAAAAAACTAAAAAGTTCTGATTATAAGTCTAGTTATTGCTGATATTAATTATTGTTCTTATTCTTACTGTTTGATTTAACTTTGGTTGTTGAATATTTTTCAAATACTGATAAAAAGACCTGTGCAACTTTGTACATTTAAAACAATCACAGTTGTTGTGTGGTTTTTATTGGCCCTGTTTGTTTCCTTATTTGCAAAGTCTAAAAAAGTCGTACTTTCTGGTTTTCCACTAGGTTTTAATTATTTGATTTGTTCAGCACGTTGCTACAGAAACCTGCAGTGACTTGACAAAGGGGTGAAGAAACTTGACTCATTTGCTGCCTACATTTGTTTTGGTATTTGCTTCCAGGAAGTTTATTACAGATTTAATTGAAGGGGGATGTCTCAGGGTTGTGGAAAGTTCCAGCAATCACGACCAGAAAATGACTGTGGGGTTCAGCCATTGCGCCTCTTTCACGGTGTCAGGCCAACAAAGCACGATTTAATACCATCCTCCCCAAGTGAGTCAGCTCTACCTGATGTCATTTGAATCTTAATTTCAGTGTGATAGCTTGAAGTGATTTTTCATTTGCTCTAAATACAATCAGCAGGCATTTTTCACATGATTGACATTTGATAGTAATTTTAAAAATGGTCCTTAAATGTCACAGATCTAGTGACACGTTAAAAAGGAGCCGGTTCAAAGATGTGAGTTTAAACACGGTGCAGTGTAAATGTAATCTAAGCCGAGGCCCGCAGCACTCTGCTACGCCGCAGCACTGTTCCTCCCTTCAGCTCAGGCATGCTGATGACAGAAGGGCAAAAGTGAAGGGCACAATTCTTACATGTGAGCTTGTCTGATCTCGCCTGGGGACAGAAATGGGAGGATCGCTGTGCATTTGATTGCACCTGAGACTGATAGTGAAGGACTAACACTGCATATAATCCCCTCCCCTCTCATTTTTTTTCCTTTGCTGCTCCCTGAGTCCCAGACAAGCCGAGCAGGGCGGCAGAAACAGAAATGTCGGGGCAGCTGTCTGGCTTGGTGAGACTTTGCATCGATGTGTAACGAAGAGGGAGGAGCCATCACTATCTCTGTGCCACAGTCGTCCTCCAGCTGGCCCGACCGCGGCACGTCATGGAGTTCTGGTTCACATATTAGTCCGTTTCAAAACATTTTCAACTGTCCAGTGGTCTGGGACAAAGGGAGAAACAACAAAACATCGTTGTCAAGCCAGCCAAAGAAAAGAGAAGAAAGCAGTATGTGTGATTTTAAAGTGCAGTGCAGTGCAGTGTGATGGGTCTCCTCTTCACTTGACCTTTCTACTGGCTCCAATTAGATCAATGCAATATGAAAATGTGACTGATTGGCATTAATTACAGAATACTGTTGATGACAGAGTTACTGTAGACAAGAATTACAGACAAAATATTACTTAATGCTTCACCTTTTACATGTCAACTGCTTTTTCTTTTCAAACTCTTTAAAATGAGACCTTACACATCAGAAACACTTCAACTGCTTCCAGTGCCTACATTTCATCTGACACCTTAAACCCCGTCAGTGCCTCAGCTGACACTTCAACTCCTTAACTCACTGTCAACTTTTACTGCAACAAGTGAGAGGTCACGAGTTAACATTTCAAAGAACTCACACATCAGCTGACATGTCAACTGTTAATTCTGCACACTTTATCTGACACTTCAGCTGCTTTCACCTGCTAGCTGTCAAATGACATTTCGGCTGCTTTCACCTCATGCTCTCTAAATAAGACTAACCGCTTTCACTGCTCACACAACAACCAGCACTTCAACGGCTTTCAGCAATTTCACATCAACTGGCGCCTCAACTCCTTTCAGCTGACACTTTATCTCCATTAGTCTTTCAGCTTCAACTCTTGTGCATTATCTAACAAGCGAAAAGTTAACATTAAAGCGTTTGAACTTGTTGATGTTGGACCATAAGCACTAAAGGCTCAACACATTTAAACTTTTATAAATAATTCAACTGCGCATTTTCAGCAGCGAGCTCACATAGCCGTTCTTCTGAAAAGTCAGCTTTATCTAAATATACTGTTGGGTCCAATTAGGTACCATACTGCGAGAGGTTGACTCTGATTTGCATTAATTATAGGCTACTGTAGATTTTGCATTTCCCTGGTACTTTGGAGCAGCTTTAGATAAAAGCTCGAGATTACTTACTGCTCCGTTAGTGTAATGTACATTTTGTGTGTCTTGCAGCGTACAGTGGGAGATGCTCGGAGAGGAAGACACCAGTGTGATAGCTCATGAGAGGCAGATACAAGCCAGCTTTGTTTACACTACACACATCTTAAACTAGTGACATTTCATCTGCTCACAGTGGAGACACTGAAACTGTCTCCAGCGCTTCCACTCTGAATACAAGGAGTATAATTAATCATAATGATATAATGCAGATAAATCATCTGTTCACTCTGGGTCCAATTACAAAGCAAATGGTGAGAATGTGCCCATGACTTACATTAATTGCTGACTACTGTTGATGATTTTGCATTTTGTCGGCACACCAAGGTAAGGTACTTCATATAAACACAAGAGGCAACGAAACGTTCCTTTAACATTCAGATTTTCTGTGATATACAAGACATCTGGCATTAGGAGAGGAAATGCCAGAGCACAGACAGCAGATAATAAAGACACAAGCCAGCTTTTCTTTGTCTTCACCGATGACAAAAACAGTGCAGTGACAGGTTCAGTCTCCTTATCGTCTATCCTAAACTCACCTCCCACCACCTTTGGATGAAATCAAAGCGTTTGCTTCAAAATCCCTCAGATGTATTCTGGGACAACAGTGTCATCTCACGCAGCTCTCAAATAAACAAAACAAACATGTCTCACCTGAAATGTCACTATCTGACAGGGAAAAGTTTTGAGCTGGTAAATAACTTCAAAAGCAGCTTAGCGAGTTGGACATCTCGTGCCTGCAGCGGTTTTGTAATGATTTTTAAAGGTACCGAATGTCTCATTTTGCGGAGTGAGGCACTTCAAATTAAGACTTAATTTTAAACTCCTGTTCTCCCCTCCTTCTGTTCTTTTCCTCCCTCTCAGGTCTCGCTGGCACACTTTCATGGTTTGTTAAACACTTATTTTCTCTGGGGGTTGCTGGTAAAAAGGAAGGAAAGAAGGGAGACAATATGGAAAGATTGGCAGGGTGGTTCTTACCTTGTTAGTCTCTGTAACTGATGGTCAAGTACCTGCACAGAAAAACATCTTGAATAAAAGGTTACATTTTAGATTCGATTTGTTTTTACTGCACATTTGTTGAACTACTGACAGCTATTAAAGCAATTGTTAGTAATATTTTGCAAACTGCACTTATTCGTTATTTTAGAGGGCATTAGATGTGATGACTGTACAGTAAATATGAGTTATATGTTAGCTTAGCTTAGCATAAAGCCAGTGCCTGATCCTGGCTCAGTCCAAAGGAAACAATATGTGCCTACCAGGAGATGTTAGGAAGTTGGTGCGCCTGACTTTAAAAAATCATCGAAATCTTCGAAATCATTCCCTATTTACTATGTAAGGCACTACATTTACCATTTGACCTTTTATCAGATGGTCTGAATTCTGTAAATGTGTCCACTATTTCGTCCCCTCAAACGTTCTACTCTCTGCTACCAATCCCTGTTGAGTGACTCTTAGTCTGTCAGTCATGACGCAAACTCATGATGATTACCAAGTGTCCCAAAACTCAATATACTGCTTGTAAGTATTGAGTGTTTGTTGTATAGGGAGCAGTGAATGAGTAAACGAGGGAGTGGTTTTAGACGCAGCAATAGTCCGATATTTAATCAAACAAAATATAACGTGTTATAACTGAAGGTAACAAAATCTTCTTACCGCCACCTTTAAAGTTCATTAATTAAGTCTGCACGCTCAGCTAAGCTGCTGGCTATAGCTTCATATTTACTGCACAGACGCGTGAGAATGTGTGAATGCACACATTTTCCTTCAATGTTGAACTATTAATTTGAATATCTTCAAAATGAATATTAATGAATATTTTCATTATAAATATGTTTTTTCCAATGTACATTACATTAAAGTATACATACAATTTACAATATAAAAAGCAGCAAATCATCACATTTGGTCTGGAAACAATAAATGTTATTTTTTGCAATAAATAAATGTAGATTAACGACTTGATTGATGCCCCATCATTGCCACAGGTAACTTTGGTATTTTCAAAACTAGGACATACTTTGGGTTCTGGGTAATGAAATCCTTTAGGGCAACCATGCCCAATCAAGTTTGTCCACTAAAAGTGCTTATTTTTGTCAGTGACAGGCTCAGGTTGTTATTCTAAGTGTCTGACAACGTCATAGAAAGGATCCCTACAGAGATAGAAGTGAAAGAACCTTTTTGTTTAACCACAAACAGCCGTCATATTGTTGTTGTTGTTGTTGCCACCAGACTCCATTGACAAAAACAGTTAATTTAACTTGCAGAAGACCACTGCTGCTGCAGTTACTTTGCGTTATTGGGTGTTGGATCCTAAAGTAACCCTTTAAAACACCACAGTGACACATGAACCTGTTGTGCACATTGAACTGAAAATAGAATCCTTCTCGTTAATCTCTATTCTGGGACTCATTCATGAATTCCATTTGTATTTTTTGTTGTTTTCAGGGAAATGATGGCTTGAGGGGTTGTTTTAGAACGAACTAAAATAGCTCTCTATATAATAGCTCTGAAAACAAAAGGTATTATATTCAGCATGACAGACTTTCAGTCAGTGTTTGGTTTCCCATAACGTCCTTGACTTAAAAAAGTTTACACACTGGAAAGTGAATTACAGTGAGTGAGTTGGCTGTAATACTCTCTTCTTTCTTGTACAGATAGCAGAAGTAGAGTTTAGTATATCTGATTAACACAAAGACTTACAGTATGACTGGATAGCACAAATGTAGGCAAGATGGAGACTAATGCCGCTTTGCCCGCAGCCATTACCCAAGTTTATGATTATTAAAACTTTGATGTGATTATTAACTAGATCCTGATTTAGGGAAATGGTGTTTAGTCCAACCAAGTTGTCATTTGATATTCACGTTCAAGTAAAACATTCTAATTAGATGACTAGTAGTAATGCTAGAAGCCTTTATTTCCTGTCATGAACCTCGGCAGTGGACATCAAATTCAGCGATAAATGCTGAGTTTCTAACAAAAGAATGAGTCTCCACAGTAGGTTTTTTGGCTGTGTTCTGTAATGTCAAGTCTTACAGTGTGTATAGTGTGTGTTTCTGTACATAGATTCACCCATGTGTGCACTGAACAGATGCCTCAGCCCTCAGACAGTACTGTGTAGCTCCAGTATGTGCTTGTCAGAACATCCTGTGCTACTCTGCGCTGCCAACACTTGAAGGTTCGCCAGGCTGGCCTCATCTGCTGCCCCAACACCTTGTTAGCGCCCGGAAGGAAACACAACTGCATAATCAGCTGCTAATACATCTAAAAATAACACAGGCAGCTCAGAGGTCAGAAGTAGGAGGGCTGAGATTGGACAGGTAGACAGCATGCAGATATCCATAAACACCTCATACTGTAATGTTGGTTTGTTCTATTTGGGTCACACCAGAGGTTTCGACACAAAGCATACCAAATTACAAGGCAGTCCGTCCCATAGTTAGAGCCACTTCACTCAAAACCATAACTGTGACCTTCATGTGGGGCGGAAAAGTCAGGTGATCACCAGAGTTTCTCGGATTCGTCCTCTGAGCACCATGAACGTCTGCACCTGTCGAGATATTTTACTAAAAAGTCAACCTCTAAGTGGTGCTGAGGGAAAAGTAACAAAACAAAACATGAATGTCTGTACAAAATGTTGAGATGTTTTTCTCTGGACCAACATTTTCACATCTAGTGGCCAAAACTACACCCAGTCTTATTTGTCACAATCACAAATTTGTGCTGCAGCAACAGACCTACAAGAAAAGGAGATATGCTTTTTTCCCCCGCAAAATTTAATTAACAGGCTAAGAGGCAGCGTCTGTGTGACGATCAGGTGTGACAGCTTACAAGCTCCAACTGACATCTGTCTCTCTGATTTATTTAGTTTTTATTCTATGGGTTGATGATAAAGTTGGATTGTGTTTCCAAATATCCGGCCCCAGCGTACCACTCAAATATGCTACTTTGCATATTAAATTGGTTTGAGTTTTGAGCTATTGATGATCAACATGCACTGCAAGGGTGAGCACCTCAAACACTTAACAGCTAACAGGCTGTTAATAGATTAGAAAGTTCCTGTTAATTGTGTTATTTGTCTTTTACTGTGGATATTTCACCGTGTCGTCATGACATTCTTTATGCCTTTTATAACAGCCCTGTTACTATGTTTAATAGTGATGTTGATTCTCAGGTACAATCTGTAAATAAACGCCATCTTTCAGTCCTGGATAAAGTTGTTCCTACCGATTGATTCCACCCCAGCATTTGCTCTTAAACAAACCTGCAGATCTACAAGTTCACTGTCAGCATTTAAAAGAACTTTTAGAGGATCTGAAGGCCATTAAGGATGACAGAGCTACATCATTTTCTAACCTTGTATCAAATAGTCGACTAATCCTAAATTCCGGTTTGACACCATCAGTAACTCTGTCTCTCCCACCAGTTGTTTTAGTTGTTGAGTGCAACGACTTTCTTTAAGAAGATAAATGACTTGCGAGCAAACATCATTCCCTCTTTTCCCTGACAACACCTTGCTCGTTCCTGCTTCAATTTTTACCCCTAAAAGATATCTCCCTCCATTATTATGCAGATGATGTTGAATTACACATTTCGTCCCCGAAAAGGTCCCATGCAACACCAATCCTGATGTATTTACACAGGCTTCCCGAATCAAATTCATAATCCAGTTCAAGATCCTTGTAATCACGTTTAGAGCCTTGCATGGTCAGGCACCAGTAGGAATGAGAGGTCCTCGGATCAGGATCAGGGTTTTTGGCTGCCCCTCGCTCCAGGTTCAAGACAGAAGGAGGTTGTCCTTTTTAAGTTGCTCATTTGTATAAACTTGCTTTTGTTCATTTTTGTTTTGCCTTGTGTTTTTAGCTGGATGTCTGCATTCAATGTGCGTTTCTCTGTCCTTCATTTATTATTTGTTGTTGTTGTGAAGCACTTTGTGACAGCTGCCCTAGAAAGGTGCCATATAAATAAACTAAATATTCATATTATTCTACATATTATTCTTATCACTATTAGTGCTACTATTACTAAAAGATAAACATTACAATGAATTACAATATTTTCTTGTAAGCTAGGTATGTGTATGCACACCACAGGATGCTGTAAAGTGGGATGGTACTTTAAAGACCATCTATGGTTTAAAAAGAATAATTTGATCTATTTGAAGTGAAACAAGTATGACACATTTATGAAATTAACATGTGACAATATTTGTGATAATTAGCTGTATTTTAAAGCACCCATGCTGATTTTGCCGTCTCTACAGCGTTATTGTTCTGTAGTGGCCCATCCTCCTTGTCAATTAAGTGTTTTAATGTTCAAAGGCTTTGAGGAGCCTCATGAGTGGAGTAATTTAACCCAGAATTCTGATGAAAGCTAATGCTAATTGTTATGTCATAAATATTCATTTGTCAACACGGTCTAGCATCTGTGATACACCGCTCACCGCTCTCTGCAGAGATTTGCGGCTTTGAAGGAGGCAGGATTTGTTAGCGTGACTTTTCTAGTACAGTAGGTGAAATATTAAGACGTGTACTTTCATCTTTCCACTGAGGTACTGCATTAACCTAAGCTCATTAACTAAGCCTGCTTTTATTTTGGGTTTGGCCAAACTTACACATTACCTTGATTTGTCTTTTTTGCAGTGGAGGTTGAAAATAGTGGATAGGACTCACAGTGAGGTCTGCGGATTAATCCAGCACATTGTACTGGCACAAAGGCACTGTTGAGATTCTCAATTTCATTTTTTGATCCTTTGAGCCCCATGAATGAAATGCCATTCTTCTCAATTGCACTGGGGTGAAAGTCTCAGCGGCAGAAATATAAAAACGTCTGACAATGAAAATCAAAACTATCTGCATGGCTTGATTCCACAGTGGGTACATTTTTTTTGTAATATTAATAAACTAACCCCTTAGGAAGACATTTGGAGTTCGTCACTCACACCTCAACACAAACACACTCCACTCTGTAGGCTGCGTGCTTGCTTGTGCCGACTTGTGAATTGCTAAGATTTGACACATTTTGTGCAAATGAGTTGTGCATATTTAGCATCCCTGCTAACAGGCCAATAAACTACAGGCACACAACAGGTCACGGAGGTGTTAATCCAGGGTGCTGCGCTGCTGTTAAATGGGTTTCTGCTAAAGTTTGAGTTGGCAAAGTTTTGTAATAATTACGACTAGTTACTGCACACGTGAAAGTAGAGTGGCTTCCGATGCAGCACAGGTGTGCAGCTATTGTTTTTGCTCTCATCATTATGTTCCAAAGGCAGAGGGGTGTTTTTGTGGTTTTGAAGCAAGTCCAATCTGCTGTTCAGAAACCTGCATTGATGATTTTGACTGCATCTCAATTATATGTGTTTTGATTCCCAAGAGATAGAGCTCCTCAGAACTTGATGCTATCTAGAATACAAAAGCTGTTTACACGATATTTCATTCAAGCTTATTTAGGCAGGCAGTAGTTTACCCGACAGTGTTGACTAAATTGAAGTTTTTAGCCGTGCACTTTCTGTTTATTGTTCGTTTGGAATAGTGAGGTGTGTTTTTTTGGCGTCAATCAGAATGTGAATGAAGTGAGTGAATGTGTTTCCTCATGCGTTATACATACACATTTAAACACTGGAAGTAATTACATGTTATCTGTGTGTACGAGGACACAAACACGTGCCAGTGTGGGCGAGTCTGAATGTAGAAGCATGGAAATATACACAGAGAGTGCAGCAAAGGCACAAAACTCAGACAACACATCTGACCATAAACTATCACTTCAAGCAATTCAAGCAAGAGTTTCCAAAATAATGCTATCATTTCTGCTCCAAAAACTGAGCTGCCCTCCTCGACCACTGAAGCTGACAATTTCAGGAGTGCGGTCTCAGCCAGCTCTTCACAAAATGTCTCCTCCAAATGCCTCCTCCTCTGTTTCCCACATTTATTTAACAGGTTGTCTCTTTCTGTGATGCATTACTTTACAGACAGACACCCAAACATACAGCTGTATCCCCAAAGGTGGTTCATAAAGGCACGGGGCGGATATCTCTCAGTTTTTAAAGACATATTTTGTGGAAACAAACGTTGTCATGTCTGTTCTTTTTCCTCTGTGAGTTTTTACCACAGCAGGGGTCCTAAATTCCTCCAGGAAGTGTGAGGCCTGGTTGGCAGTGCCAGGACCACACTTGGGAGGCCCAGTGTGGGACACAGGCAACGGGCATCACGCCAAAGCACGCTGAACCTCCAAGCTGTCTGCACTCCCTCACTGCTGCTGCAGTATGATGAAAGAAATACATTTACATTAATCATGTCACCCTGCTTCTCCAAGGACTCTCCCTTCCTGTTGTCCCTCTCTCCATAAAAAACAAACACCCGAGACATCTCTAATTAGCTGCAGATTTTTATTTTTACCAGTGAACGGATTCAACACAAGTTATTTTAAAGTTTGTGGCGATTAATAGGCTGCTCTCCCCAGAAAAACAACTGAAGGTGATTAGTTTCAGTCACAAAAGGACACAGAAAACTCACATTGCAAGTACAGCTTTAATGGGACAAATACAGGAGTAGCAGCAGCGGTGCTGTGGCAGCGCTACTCTAGGTTGTCCTCAGGTGTCTTGACAAAATATGTCCTTATATTTATTACTTGGGCTGCATCATGATCAATTATCTGTAGATCATATTCTCAATTAATCAATTAAATGCTTGGTCTACAAAACATGAGGAAAATGCAAAAATATAAAATGCCAATCACAATTTGTATTAAGTTGTGCAGTCCAACAGTCCAAAACCCCAAAATATTCAGTTTACAATCATTTAAGAAAAGCAAAATGTGCAAATTGTGACATTTAAGAGGCTGCAAACATTTTTACATTTTAGATATATTTCATTATTTAATCATTTTAGTATTTAAAATTAGCTCATAATTCATTTTCTGATGATCACTAATCGTTGTAGTCATATGTATTACAATGTGCAGTACTGTTAGGATGTTAATGGTGCTGCATTATATAGTAGGTTCATTTTTTCTAATTGTTTCCTCTTTACAATCCAGCTGTAACAATACGTTTGGTGAGAGACGCAAAACGTTCAAACTTGGATTGATTGCTTGTCTGTTTTGTAGCTTTTGCAATGGGATATCATTTATTATTTAAATTCAAATGGCTGAGGTTTGCTTCCATCGCGCACACTGAGATGGTGAGCCGAGGGACCATCAGCGCTGTGAAATACAGCAACTTAATGAACTTATCGGGTGCATCCACCAAACAGGCAATATAGGTTTTTAATGTCGGCATAATCGCTAGATCGTTATCACAACAGCCTGGGTGTCACAGGGAGTTTATCCTACTTCAGAGCTGAAATCACAGCTGCCGTTTGATATTTTTCAATGATTCCTAAATGGTTATGGCTGACCTCTGGACATGGCTGCAGCAGGACCATACAGCTGGTTAGTGGACAGACCTCGTGTTGCTTGTTTTTGGCTGACACACTTTCATTTGACATATGTCAGTCTTTACTCTATTTTACAGTGGTCTAAATTAAATATCTTTGGACTACTGGCTGGACAAAAAGATATCTGGGCTCTGAGAAATCACTTTTAATTGACATTTCATAGACTAAATTTATGGATTTATCCTGAGTATAACTGGGACATTAAACAATAATGCAAGTCTCTGTTATTTGTAGCCCAGCCATAAAAACTGGTTATTGAGGAACCTCCATTATAAACCTTCCAAGTCTCCAGGGGGTGAGTGTCTGATAATTAAAAGACTTTGAAAGGAGTATTGAATAAAAATTGGAGGGTGTGCAAAAAATAAAAAAAGATCATCAAACTAGGCTGTAAATTGCCAGCAGACGTTTATAGTGTATTTCAAGGCGTATCCTAATCTCAGCCAAACTCCTTTTGCAAAAGCAGATGGTAATTATCAGACTTCGACTGCAGTTGACTGACAGCGTGGCTTCGTTCGTCTCCACACTAGATGCGACTGAAGTCCTCAGTATGTTTAAAACATGTTCTCAGTTAGACTGACAGGCAGCGTGCTGGCTTTGTATCTCAAACAAAAGTCACAAACAAGGTTTACAACTCTACCCAGATTTAATTATTGATCTGACCATTAGAGGCAGATGTATGATCGTCTTTGGGCCCACTTGAAACAAAATGGTATTTAGATCTAAACTGCTTCCATGCCTCGCTGCCTTGTGGTGTTACATTACATTACTGTGTTATTATTATTATTATTATGAATAAATAGTTATTATTTCTGTGCAAACAAAGGTATCTATTACGGAAATGACATGTTGGATTCAAAGACACAATCCGAGCACCGTCAGCAGATTTGAATCATTGCCTTTTACCTTGAGTACAACAGCACGTTTCTAAAAAAAAATCTACATTGAAATGAGGATTTTCATGCTGGGTGCACAGATGCTTGAATCCTGTTTTCTCTGGATCCGTGATATCTTCATTGTGACTGGATATCCAGAGAAGACGTGCGCTGACCTTTGAGCTAGTTTTATAGACAAAAGCCACAAGCAAATTAGCTTCACATATTCAGCACGTAATCATCTTTTAGTTCGCTGTTATGGGTTTTAATGTTCCAATTTTCTGTTCAATCTGTTGAATTGAATTCCCCACCCCTCAGCCTACATCTTGTTGATTAGCTGTGAAGGACTTGATTAATATTCCAGGGTCAGGAATGGATGCGCAGTTGGACCTAATATCTACAGAGAACACTGTCACATCGATATCAGTTTTAAATACAATAAACAAATAATAAACAAGTCTAATTATCCCTGTTGTCTGCACAGAGCCTGCAATGACACTCCAAGTTCATGTCTTTTTGGGAGGAAGGCAAAAGCATAATTGTTTACTCTGAATCAAAAAATAAAATTATTTTGATGACTATCAGCCCACGCTCACATCTTGCTAATTGCCCATGAAGTCATTTCCATAAATAATAGCTCCTGTTTATTTCACAGACCCCATCTGTCACACAGGAGTAATCAAATGAGCACAGTGACTTTGAGTAATGGCACTCACGGGGCTTGTATTGGAATACTCCACCACAGACTAAATGAAGCACAATTCTGCAGCTCATAACACACCTATCATTTCAAATGGCATGGTAATGATAATGCTCGGGCTCATTTCAAACATCAAGGAAGAGAGTAAGATTTTTAGCCACGCTATCAGCACCCTGTAATGGGATGGGATGGAATGGTAATGTCGGTCTGTTGTTACCTGACTGAAATATCTCAACTATTTGATAAGTGGCCACTGAATTTTGCACAGTCATGATCCTCAAAGATTGGAGCTTATTGACTTTGGTGATTCCCTGATTTTTCTTCTAGGGCAACCGTCAAAAATCTCAATTTCTACTGAATGGATAGGAACAAAATGTACAGACAGGCATGGTTCCTACAGGATGTCCTGTAATGACATCATAATGACTTTGCCTCCACAAGGTTCATATTTATGGTATTGGGTGTGTTATAATGACATTTAATACAGACATTCAGGTTCCCCTCGGGATGAATTGTTTTGGTGATCACTTTCTGCTTTTGGTACCCACTTGCTGCTGTAACACAGTGAACTCCCCCACTGTGGGACTAATAAAGGAATATCTTAACTCATCTTAACTTTTCATTTGGCACCATCATCAGGTCCAACACGTTGCTTTATGACAAAACTAATGATGTTCCCATCAGCCTCTGCTGTACTTTGTGTTTAATGTAATTTAATAAGCATGTTACTATGCTTACACACGAAACTGACTGTACTAACTATACTAAACATGGTGACAGTGATGAAAAGTATACCTGATAAACACTATACCTGCTTAGCCGATCTGGGGATATTTTAATGGCTCATATCAGCTGAAAAAAAACAGATCAATATCCAACCCTGTCTTTACCTCTCCCTTTACTGTGTTTGGTCCACCTCAGCCTGGTGGTGTTGCACAGTTGCTTTTTCTCACACAGTGCGGAATTTCACTGCATATTAAAATGGCAATTACAGTGTGTTTATGTGAGAAATAAATTGGGCACAACGCAAGTGACTCTGAGTTCAGACACTAAAGTTGGCAAAATATATGTTATCGCCGAACTCCAACGCTGACTGTTAATTATCATTAGCAAAGAGCAGTGTCTAAAACATTCAGGTAGCACACTGCAGTAATTTATTATCATAAACTTCTTATTATTAACCTATTAACCCGAAGCTATTAATAGTTTTAATAGTGAACAGCATTACTGAGTATAGAGGCTGTACGACCACTGTTTGGATGGAGAGAGGAAACTTCTCCAAAGACGGGCCTGCTGGATACACCACCCACAGACCGAGTGTCCTGGGGACTCGAATGATGAATTAGTGTTGTCTGGTTTTGTGTTTTTTTAATACAGTATGGATGCTGAGGTGTTAAATGGAAATTTTGCACATTACGAGCTTTTATGTAAATATATCTCATTATCTTAGTATTACTGTGTAAATTAATCAGCTATTTCTCTGGTTGTTGCAATAATAGAATGTCGATTTTTTGTTATCACCTTTTATTTGTCACCGTTTTTTTTTTTTTCTTACTTAAATTTGTCCTTTGAGGATGTTGTTTGAATTGTTACATATGTTTTTGTATTTTTTATGTAGATGTTTTACATGAGGAGTTTACAGATGTACATACAAATTGTCACTTACTTGATTGTTGCATGAATAGAGTGTGCTACACTTCTGTTGTTCTGACTTAAATCCTCTGAGGATTTTTTTCGCACTAATCTTTGTTTTCTGATGATGTTAGCTTGAATGATTTGTATCAGCGGATTTCTAATTATCAGCAGGTTCCCGGTTTTTGTTTAACAAGGGTCACACTCAAATGTCTCACCGAGAAAGGCCGAGGGCTGAAATGTGTTTGTGTTCCTGTGCTGCTTGGCATTATCAATAGTATCAGCAGGCATATTTGCAAATGTTGACAGCTTATTATTTGTTATTTTGTGATTTTTGGGTAGGAACCCCTTACAATGTAATGACATTCAAGTTGAACATGCCAGGTCTCGTGTCTGGGTAGATTGAGTTGGCTACATTTATTATTTCAATGTGTCAAATAAACACTCAATATCAATATTAACATAAATATAAAGATTGGACCCATTATCAAAGGACTCTGATCAGGATCAGGATGTTTAGATACATGTGCCAATGTTCCGCAAATATTTGCATCAAAATAAAATTACATTTAAAAAGTTGTGAACTGTCATGTACATGTACACTGCTTGGTTCCAAAACACTGTTTCTAGGATAGCTTGATCTGGACAGTCTAAGAGATATTTAGCAGAGTCAATTAAGCAATTATATGCTCCATTTGATGGCTGACCATTATGTCCCCCACTGTTTTATGCTTCAGTACCCGCTGTGTCTCTCTAATTTTCATAGTGTTTTATTTAATATCAGTGCCCCGGCAAATGACTGTTCGCGATATTGCAGAGTTCAATAAACTTTCAAACAGAAATAATTGTCTATTTGAATGTCTTTAGACTGAGGAAAACACATAAAAAGGACTGAAATTTAGAAAAAATGTCAAGTGTTCTGGGTGACTAAAAACATAATTAAAATCTGATTACATTTAAACTTGGATTCAATTTAATTTCGTTGTTCTATTTACAATAGTACTTGATGTGGCTCTCAAATTAAGTAGAATTAAAATGACTCCAATCAAATGAAATAGATAAACTTGTACTGAAGCATCAGTGGTTTGTACTCTGTGTGTTTCTCATCTCAGCTGAGTCTCTATGGCTTGGTAATTGAATTCTCCCTAGTTTGTGTGTTCATACATAACAATCTCCACTACTGTAATATCATCTAGTTTGTGGTTTGTGCCGTGAACACAACAGTCCAGTGTGCACAGTTTGGTTTGCTGGGGGGGTCCAACATGATGTTGTTAGCTGCCTAATGGAGCTTTCGACGCATGACGCAGGGTTTCTACTTTTGATGAGATGCTGCCTGGGGCCAAGACACACTTAATTATATCTTGATAAACAAATCAAATCCTGATACTGTTCCCTGATGATAAGCACTTAGCAATTTAACCAACGAAGGGACTCACGGTGCGCCAACAGGTACAGTAGTGTGTGATGGAGCAGCCAGTTACACAGTATATAGCTCATAGGCACACTTGGCTTCACCTGCAGTGTATCTTGAATAGTTTGCTTAACTGCATGTCATCTTAAGTGATGGTTAATCCCATGAATCACACAGGTCAGAAATACATTGTGGAGACTTGCTTTATCAGTTGGAATGAGCAATTTTACTTCAGTTTAATTATCTTCTAGCAGTGTTTTTTAAAGAATAAAAGATGGCCTAAACTCTGATAAGTAATTAATCAGTTTCCCCGAGTTTCATGTTTAAACTGGTGTTTGAAATATAGCACAAGACATATTGAAGAACAAAAAAATAGAGCATTCAATTATCTATTCTTATCTTATCTTACTAATGAGCGCCAGTGAAACCTTTAATGAGAACTATATTTGATATTTGAATTTCCAGCATTTATCCAGCATTTCCAGCACTTATCAAGTAAACACGTGCAAACACATACAGGTAGCACTTGTTGTGTCTACCAGAAGAAATAGCCAGCCAACACTGTAGATACCATGGACAAGAGATGCTGCCATAGTCCTGCAGGAACATCGTAAATAGACATTTTAGTTAAAGGTATTGTGTACCTACGTTGTCCAGCAACATACAATATAATAATATATATATATATATATATATATATATATATATATATGAAATGCAGCACATTTTCTTGAAAATATATTGTAATTCTTTATCTCACATAACCTTAGTACGTACAAACCCTGGACTTGCTTAATACCAATTATGTTTGTCACAAGTCAGCAAACAAATCAGCAGACAGACACACAAACAAGTCGTGAAGACTTACTATTACAGTCAATGTCCCTTGTGAACATGTGGATGAACTGTGTGGCAGTCCAGCCAACTGGAGGGCAAAAAGGTACGAGTGGGCAATGAGCTGAAAGTTGAATGTTTGTGCTGATATTGTGTTCTTCTTGGCTGTTGCAGATTGATAGCAGTTTCAACCCTGACATGTCATCAGTCACCTGTGATAGTGTGGAGATTACTGGCATGTGAGAGTACCGGCCTAGATGAAAGAGTGTGGGCAACAACACTTTTTCATCACAATAATGATAGAGGCCTCACTTGAAATGAAAAAAAAACACCATGGATGAAGGATTGAGACTACACTCTCGTGTAATCATCCCTGTCATCAAGGATGTTTACCTTCACCACAAGGATCAATATTTCAATTTGGAAGGATGAAATGAGGATTAATGGTGTCACTTGAAAACTTTAGTGTCCGGTGCAGGTAGTGTTTCCTCCCTTGGTACATTCCTTAATTAAGTCCTCTCGTCTCTCCCATTTCCTTTCCTTGGTCACTGTCCTTATTTCACCGCTTTGTCCTGTGTGACTGAATAACTGGCTAATAATAGCTAATCTGTAACTGGTCCTCCCAATACAGATCACAGACAGAAGCTAAGTATTATTTACAAAAATGTATTAAGAGTAATACTACTTGTTGGTGTGTTGGTTGGTGTCATTTATTGTTAGTTATTATGTATTGTGTGTTGGTTGGTGGCAGCATGGTGGTGCAGTGGTCCAAACCTGTGCAGCCCTGTGACTGACAGGCGACCAGTCCAGGGTGTACCCCGCCTCTTGCCCAGTGTCAGCTGGGATGGATGGTGACATCTAGTATCTATTGTTAATTGTTAGCTATTGTCAGTTGTTTGGTTGGTTTTTGCTATTCATTGTTGGTTGGTTGCTGTTTATTGTTGGCTCTTATTGTTAGTTTTTGTATTTTTTAGGGCTGCAACTAATGCCTATTTTAACAATACATTAATCAGTCAATCACAATTGTCTGGAGTCCATGTTGTCATGTTCAAGTCACATTTTAGTCAGACCCAAAGACATTATAATCTAGGACGAGGAAAACCAGCAAGTCTTCACATTTGTGAAGCTGGAACATGCAATTTTTTTGCATGTTTGCTTGAAAAAATACTTAAATAATTAATAATTTAATGCAGGATTAACTTAACTTTGGTAGGTGGTTCTTTCTCCATCTTTGCAGGTAGGCTCATTTTAAATACATAAATATTAGACGATGAAATCTCTATTTTTTTCAAGTCTATTTTCAAAAGTGGTACATCAGACAAACAAATAAACAGACCCAAACATAAACCCAAAGGTCAATATCGCAATTACAACACTGGATAGCAATTTGTAATCAGGAGAGCTCGAGGGCAAATGTCTGGGTAACAAAAGGATTTGTTATGCACATATGTACATACTCCAGGACAGGGATCAGAAATAATGAGAAACACACAGGAAATCTGAAATTAGATATCACAGAACCTCTGATTTCTCCTGACCAAAAAAGAAAAGAGAGTTTGCCAACACCACAACTTCAGCATCAAGGAGACAAGATGAAAGAGGCCCACGAGGAGCAGCTGGACTGCGCTTTTGCCTTTTGATTTTTGCCTCCATCTCTTTTTGTAAGTCTTCCTCTTCCCCTTCCTCACTTCACTCCTCATCTTCATTCTTGTCTCCCTGTTTCACCCATATTATTCTGCACTGTAGGCTTCAATGTGCTGCCTGACATCTCACATCACTGTGGTTACACATACTGAATAGACATTAGCTGTGAAACAGTTTGTTTTCATTAAAAATTGATCGATTGATTATTCATGTGATTAACAGTCTACAAAACATCAGAAAATGATGATGGTGATGATGTTGAATGTTGATAGCTTGCTACAGCTCATGTCTGTGTAGTTGACTATTTGTGGGTCTAATCCTGGGGTCTAACTCTCGTGAATAAAACAAGAACCACTTTTGTGACAGACAGGGCTTAGAAGAATGTCGCATTGTCATTAAAATGTAATAGGCAGCAAGTCTGCTGGTGTCATTAGTGATGTAAGCTGTCATAACAGATGGATTGAGGATGCCTGTCGGAGAAGATGTTCTGTAGATTAAGGTCCTTCTCCTCTGATGGTTAATGTTAATGTTTGTCGATAAGACCAAGGACGCCACAAGCTCAGTCTGCTGTTTAGTGATATCTGTTCTAAAGATCTGAACCTCGCCTTTTTCTCCCCGTTATTAGACTGTTTTTGACTCTGTTCTTTGGGGGCTTTTTTTTTTTACAAAGAAGATATTCACACATCTCAGATACGACGTGAATGGATCACGTCAGAGAGAAGAAAGGAGGTACACTGGTTTTTTTTAGTATCAAAATGATTGTGTATATTATTATTATTATTATCAACAACTAACTGTGATGCTGAACATGAACAAATAAGTTCAGCATCACAACTGATGATTAACATTTTACTTATGGAAAAACCATGAATCAATCATAATTTAGATGCGGTATTAATGCTGACACACTGTTTTACTACAGCTATTCTCCGGCTTTGATTACAAATTCTTGTTCTTGTGAACGCTGCATGATATATTTTCAATATTTTAAAGTTCAGCAACATCTGTAACTTTGTCACTTCTCCATCAATCATAGGAAACGAAAGGAGCGTTTATATGTTGGGTCAGTTTTGACAAAGTTCACTCATCTGTTTTTGCTAATCGGAACAACTTGTCTGCCTTTCAAAGTAGCTGCTATTTCATCTGGTCTGTGACAGGAGTGCAGGAGCTGCACTTCGGCGGCGAATGATTGGGAAGCAGCAGATGAGCTGCCAGCTTCCATTAGACAGCTTGCACCACCAGGTATTTGCAGTGTCATTCAGAATTTAGAGCGTACACAGTCAGCTGCGACATCTCAACAGAAGACAGCTTGTCGGATTAAAAACTGCATTCCTCCCAATTAAGAGGCGGATAAAGAATGTGTGATTGAGTGGTGGAGTCTCTGTGAGTAATGCCCTGACATCAATTTGAAGCCCTGCATAAGGCTTAATCATCTGTTTGAGTGCTTATCTCAGGTATTTGCTCCATTCTTCACACTGTCATTAAATACAATAAATTATGTTGGACTGTATCTCGCAGGTCACTGAAACATCACCCGATGAAATGCAATATTCAGAGAGATATACGAGATAAGATAACAGTCTTACATTGTCTCACCAACAGTCTACAATGCAAATGTGTTTAATTTACAGTGTAATAAACAGAGAAAAGCAGCAAATTCTCACATTTGAGGAGCCAAAACCAAAGAATGTTTGACATTTTTACTGATAAATGACTTCAACAAAGCAGCTCTGTGAGGCATCGTATCTAAGAGCCTCACAGTACTAACCCTTCTCACAATGAGCACTATTCATATCATGGCTGAAAATAAAAAGGGAAAGAAATCATCAATAGGAGACATTTGAAGCATTCCAGGAGTTACCTCATAACGAAGTATTGTAATTTAGTGTCTTGGTGAACCCATTTTCCCTCTGTCTGCCTTGCTGCACCATCCTGAGTTAGTGATCAACTCTGTTTCCCAGAAGGACTTTCAACAATCCACAGAGAGGGATACATCACACTGAAGGTGCATTACATTTCTCTTATTTCATATCTCCCACAACCTCCGGTCTCATGTGACCTGGAAATCGATTGAGGTCGTCCATCATTAAGGTCATTTCAGTTGTCTAGTGGTGCTTGGAGTAGATTCAAGTCGCAGGAGTGAGGACACATATAAGTGGGGCTGGATAATGTGGTTTAAATCAATATCCAGATATTAATAAGAGTGAGAAAGACCACATTTTGTTGTACTGCACTGTAGATTTATAGTTGACTATGATGCTACAATTGACCGTTTTTTAAGAATAATGGCATTCATAAGAATTTGTATTGCTGCGTTAGTCATTTCTATTATTTTATGAAACATATCTTAATTGCATGTATAATAGCACTGAATGAATAAGAGCAATAGCTCGTCTCAGCCACACTTTGTGTCTGTCTTTGTGTGCGGCTGACGTTCTGTGTGAAAGCACATGTCAGAGGTGAGCTCATTACTCATTCAGGAATTTGAGAGGATGCAGCAAGATGTTGTTTTCTCCTTTCATGTGAACAGTCTCCTCACTCATCCATGAAAGGTTCATACATCAACACACGCCACGTGCATGCGCACAAAAACACACACAGAACTCCACCGCTGGAGATGAAAAGTTTTTCAGAGTAAACACCTTCTTTTTTCTTTCACCTCAAAAATGGAAAGAAAAGAATGTTGCCTGCAGAGCTCATCGGCAGGTTTCCCATCATCTACAGCTTCAAAGGCTGCTCACAGTCTTTCATACAAGCTCATGCAACAAAATCACAGACTGTTCATGGGGTTTCTGCTGGCAAAAAAAGTCCACCTAAAGCTTCTTGCCATGAACTCATGAAGAAAACTTTCTTATCAGGCCCTGATTAAGGTTGATCCTACAGTTATTATTAATGTGTGCACCTTTTCTCATAAGTACTTGTGTGCAATTGTGTACTGATTATTAATTGTTTTGTTAACACCTTTAGACCAGTAAATTAAAAAAATATCAAAAACTATTATTTTTTTCCTGGCAAAGGCACAAACAAACACCAAAGCGGATACGGCCACCCCATGAGCTAATCAAGCGCACCAAGTCAAACCAGACAAATTTAATCAACATCAGAATTTAAGTTAATGTGACTCTAAATTTAAAATTATGATCTTTAAATACAGCCCCCTGTTTAGGCTAATTAGAGTAATTTTTAAAGCAATAACGAGGTGCCAAAATGAGGGCTGCTCCCTATACGTAGATGATTTGACTAATCAGGTTGATTTGAACCTCATATTGTCATTTAAAGCACCAAGCTTGTTTCTTCACGGCATCAATGCAGCAGCATGGCAGAAGTTTGCAAGGTTTACAAAGGTAGTCTCGTGTCAAAATGACCTAACTGTAATGGAAATAGGGAGATGGGTGGAGGAGTATGATGCGCGCAGTGATTCTTCACCTGTGTTTCTGCTCACTGCTCTGATAGTTTCAGCTCGAGTGCTGAATGTCCCTGAATCAGAGCTACTGTTACTGTTTCCTCTCCGCTGTCACCACTGGACAACACTGTCAGGAGCCCTGCAGGAGAGGGGCTTTGCTTCTGTGAGGAAATCTGAGGTTTTCACCTCCCAGATGACGATCATGTTAAGTGCCAGTAAATGAACCAAAAACGTGAGTCTGACAGATCAGACCATGAGTTGAAGTTTCAAGGTAACTAAATTGACTGCAGAGATCTATGATGCAGAAGTTATTTTTTCCATTCGTGGTGACTGCAGCTGATGAGAGACGTAGTTTTTCTAAATCAAAACAAGTTGCAGAGAACATTTGGATCAATATGACAAACAAATCGGAGAAAGAAAAAAACATTCATGAGAGAAAAATTCTCAAAACAAGTCAGCGCCAAACTAAAAGACTATTCTCAGCTTGGGAAAAACTGCTGCAACATCTGACTCATTTTGTCACTGTTACTCAGAACTTATATAAAAATGAAGAGGCAGCAGCGATTGGATGTAATTGGAGTGAAATCCCAATGAAACAGCAGTAATGCTTTATGTATCCAGGAATTATCTAGTATGCATTCCAGCTGTAATAGATGTTTCCATAATTAATGTGTAATGGATATTTGGAGCATGCTTGCATGAATGAATTATTCAGTTAAAAAGAGATGAATCCTATTTATAGCCAAGATGTTTGTATATGTAGCATCTGATATGTACACATGCTGATCTCTGTGTCACGTGCGTTCTAATCTTCTAAATGAGCGTTATTTATAATAATTAGGAACGCTTTGCCTTTTGCCTCCCACCTGCAATGAATGTGTTCACAAAATGATCCCAGCAAGAGTATTAATTATTTTCAAATTACCAAATCCACTAAAATTTAAACAGTCCTGCAAACTGCACAGTGTATTAACAGTCTTGAAACAATCTCAGTACTAAGTGATTTCTTCATGAGAACAGATATGTGGGAGGATGAATGCAACAAAAATGAGAAGGACTTATTGATTGATTCTGAGTTTCAAAGAAAGTCCTTGATAAAAAAAAAAAAAGTTATCCCAAGTTGTCTCAAATATTTGCTCGGTTTTATTTCAATTTATTTTATTTTTACTTGTATTTTCCTGTCACAATCTGCTCATAATAACATTTTTAAAGCTGCACTGATCAATGTTTTATATAAACAGCAACACTGTTTTAAATAAACATGAACAGGCAACTGTTTGGTATCACGCTGCACGAAACAACTTCACATGGTGATATAAAGTGTTGTGTTTTCAGCTTGTTTTGCTGCGTCCGCATAGTCAAAAATAAATATATACCAGAAATACAAACAAATGAAACGTTTTTAAAAACATTTTGGACCCATATCCTCGTTGCATAGAATATACCATTTATATACAGTTTAAACACAACAATATTTAACTTAAGAAGGTGTTGTTGTGCTTTGATGTGATTGAAGGAGCATCGAGTATTACTGCCCCCTAGAGGCCCCGGGGCACGACTGCATTTGCACAGCTGCCACCAGTAAAAGTTGCTCTTGTGGGAGAGTGGTACGCCTTCAGTAATACACAAAGGAGAAATCAGTGTATTTCCATGTGATTGATTACAATTGTCTGTAGGAAATAAATTTCCTCTGGGCATCTGTGTCTGATCTTAAAGACTGTTAGTTCCCTTCTGGGATGATGATATAGTGAGGTGCAAAAAATGGACGCCGTGACACATCTAAAGCCTGGCAAATACGAGCTAATTACAGAGGCAGGGCCCACAGCTCTATTCTTCATCCTATTACTCATAAAGCTCTCAGTTTCCCTCAGCTGTCTGCTTGCCACAGATAATAAGGAAGCCAAACATTTTTCTCTCTGCTTTATGAGTCTCCTGTAGATGCTGCTTTCCAGACTACTTCTTATTCTCTCCATCCGAAAAGGGCTCTTTGGTGTGGAGTTGTGATTAGCTGAATATATTTAATAAACTTGGCTAATGAGTTTTCCTCAGAGTGGAGGCCAAACATGTAAAAGTATTACTTAGTGTTGTGTATCTTTGATATGCCGATTAAACTCAGTGGGCACTGGAGACAAATGTCAAAGACGAGCGACAGTTTTGTGTCATTCTTATTTCTATTCTTTAAATCTAAAATCAGACAGAACATCGCCACGTTCATAGTCTCTGCTCCATTGATTGAGAACAGCTCTATTATTTGTTCCAAGTGAGGGTGGTGTTAAGTGGGAGGTGAGTTGGGCTGTGAGAAACAGCACGGTTTCTGGATGATATTTTGTCCCTGCCAGGGCCATCTGCACTGTTTGGAACAGCTCTCCTTTTTAAGCTGTCGGACTGGTGGCTACATCTGTTTGTGAATTCTCTCACACTGTTGACACAAGACACCTTGTGTGTGTGTGTGTGTGTGTGTGTGTGTGTGTGTGTGTGTGTGTGTGTGTGTGTGTGTGTGTGTGTGTGTGTGTGTGTGTGTGAGTGTGTGAGTGTGTGAGTGTGTGTGTGTGAGTGTGTGTCTTCTTTCTTTGACCATTTTGAGGTTTACACTTTCAAGGTGAAGACATCTGTGCTACGTATGAGGTCAGTATGGCGGGTCTTCGCCATGGGGATAGGACTTTATGGTTTATGGATAGAATTAGATTTGTGATTACGTTTAGAGAAGGGCTGAACCAATTTGTGGAAATGTATTTATTGCTTAATTAATCAAGCAGCTGCATGAGCTGATGTTGCCAAGAGTAATATATCCAGGTACCTGTTGAGCAGCTTGAAGTGCCTCTGGTAGATCATCACAGGTCAGCTCATAACCTTTTCTGTAGGCTACTATAAATTACTTGGAGGAGGAATACTACATTTGCTGTATTAGGGTATTTTGCTGAAGTACCAGAAGAATCCTCCACCCCTGGTAGAAAGCCTTTTCTACTAAGGTATTTCATGTCATTCATTCACTGAAAGCACCAGGTATTTGTCTTATCTTTATTTTATTTTATTTAAATTGCTGTTTTGACTGCCTGATGTGTTCCACATGATCCGGCTCTAATCAAGTTTCCAAAGTAGTTGTGTTTACATTTGTTCTTTCACTTCATGATATAGAGCGATGGTGGGCTATACAGGTACTTACAGAACTGGAGTTACATGGAGGCGACTTTCACTTCACCTTGTCTCCTTACTGGATAACAGACTTGTGTTTTTGCTCATTCATTCACTGCAATAGAGCAGCGACTCAGGTAGAGAGTTCACACTGGAGATTTCTGACAGACACTGAAAAAGGAGAAGATTACTGAGCCTTTTTCTCAACTGTCATGTTGTCTTCACTCTGAACAGTCTCTAGCTGCATTTTGCAGGAGAAAACACAATAGCTCTTACAGTCTCCACATGGTTTCTCCGTGGCTGCTGTAGCCCAACTGTGTTGTCACATTTTTGAGGCTGAGGATGTTGGCTACAAAGCTACGCCTTAACACCTTAAGGCACAAAGTTATAAATGCCTGTTAACTGACATCAAACACCTGCTGAAGATGTAGTAGTGATGCAAATATGTGTTTGCATGTTAGTAGCAGCTAATGTCATTTGGTCCAGTCCATCAGAATGGTCTGCATCCAAGCTGATCAGTCGCTTTTATCGATGCCAGTAGGTGCACATTACCAAACTATGACCTCAAAGTCATGTGTCTACACCACTGGAAAAAGGAGTCATGTGTAGAGGAAGAAATGGGCTGAAGCATGGCTTGATTTCCCAAGAAGAGATGACAACAGTGGTAGTTAGAGTCTCTGAAAAAACATCATTTCTAGTAAGGAGACGGGGCAGTGCAGAGGGCGAGTGAGTGGTGGGGCAAGAGAAGGGAGAGCGAGCAGCAGAGAAAGCGACGGTGAATGTGAGCAGGGCACTAGAAAAGCAGTAAATGTACAGTTTATTGAGAAAAAGGCTGCAGCATCTCAAGAACAACGAATAACTCCTGTGTGGGTTTTTTTTGGGTCCGAGAGCTGCTGGAAAAGTAACGAGGGTCTGTCCTGAGGGAGGAAGCTGAGCAGAAAAGCCAAACAGTGGAAACACCAGCAACATGCTGAAACATCAGTGCCACTGCTTCCCAACCATCTGTTACTGAGGATAAGTACCTCATGATGTGAAACAATAACATAAGAGCCGCACATGGAGCCTCAGCAGATTTTTATTTTACTAAGGATTTCTAATGTACATATATTCTCTCATTTCATCCATTTTTGATAATGACAGAGACAACGCTGTCAAACTCAGATAATAAAACATCTGCCTGATTGCTTGTCTACTTTTTTCCTCACACAGAAAATTGATCAGGAAAGATATAAATAAAGAATCGATGATGGCAGTGGTATCAATAAAATCTTATCAGTTCTCATTCCCATGCCGAAGTTCTTAAAACCTGCAAGGTTACTTCCACCACCAAGGTTGTTTTTTCATTCATTGTGTTCTCCACATATGAGTACTATGAAACCAATCTTATGCACACTAGACTTCAAATCAAAAATGTATTTTTTTTTATGTCTCCTCATAGCAGTAAAGAGTTTATGCAGAGAGATAAACCGTTTAGCAGATGAGCTCACAGCTAGAAGTGGTTTGGTGATCCTGAGCCAGACCAGGACAACATTTGGTCCATGGCTCACCCTGCTGGGTAATAATACTATTCAGTCCTCTGCTTCTGTGCCCTCGCCATCTGGGGATTTAATGAGCCCAGACCGGCTTTGTTGATGCCAACCAATTGCAGAGCTCACAGCCAGTCCCCCTGGTTAGTCAGACCCCAGCATGAGTCAGTAGCTTCATGGAAGCAGAGAGACGTGTCCCATACAGCGAGTTCAAGTGAGGCCCTGCAGGACATGCATCCTGGTGGAGCCATAGACACACATTAGCACTCTCTGCACACATACACATCTATACACACACCGTCTCTGTGTGTCAACATATTGTAGGTCATTAGACTCAGAGTAATAACTGTAATAGCTTCAAAAATCTGAGGAAATCCAATCTGACAGGAAATGCTCACACATGACTGAGCAGCTGGCTTAACAGCGTTGCATTATCTTGGTTTAACATCTGTAATTAGCAGGTCACACTGTTCGACTTTTCATTAACCCCTTAAAGTTCTCAGGCATCAAATTCTAAACTCTCCATAATTGAGCAAAGTTTATTTTTCTCGAAAGTCCTATTTCCATACAAGGACATCTGATAAGACCCCGAGCAGGGACGGTGGGGGGGGGTGAAGGCAGTTTACAGCTCCAAGTCTGGTTGAACTAGTTTGTCTCACAGTGTGTGGCAAAAAGATCAATACGGTATGTTGCTCATGTTGTGCCCTGTAGTGCTTTGAGTGGTGTCATCTTGACATAGTAGCAGCCCCAGCAGCTGATTCACAGTGCATTGATGGTGGTGAAATCTTCCCTATGATCGAAAACTTTAAAGCAGCAGAGCTCTCCCAAAAGCCCCGAGTGGGGCTCTGTCAAAGCACTCTGATGCTGTTCTTCAGACTTGGAGAACCATCCGGGATTTCAAGCTGTATGCATTTAGTTATAGAAAAAAAAAACCACTGTTTGGTTACAGTAAAGACGACCCCTGCTATTCGACTGCAGGGTTCTTATGTATGTATTTCTGAATATTGTTTCACTGCAGAAATAATCTGCTTTAATGACACAGAGTTATTGACAATAGTCTGAGCTAGCTACTACTATGATATCAGCATTAGCTAAATGCAATGCTTATTTCTTTTTTGTAGACTATTTCGTGCACTTACTAAAATGTTTGGGGTAAAAGTCAGGAGATAAACGTTTTTTCTGCATTTTAGTAAAATGCTAATAAAACAATAATATAAGAAAATACTGGTGCCAATGCAACTGAACAAAATCCCCATCAAATTGTAACAGAGGGGTGCTTTGACAGGCTCTTAATCAAATTGTAGAACCATCTGGTGCTCCCATATTAACTTTTTCTATGCTGATACTAGCATTCATTCGGTTGGTTTCATCGGATGTCGTCATATTAATGCCAGATTTTTTCAAGCCCGTCCAAAACATCACACTGGGGCTTGTCCTCAGTGGAAAGTGACAGGAGAAGTGCACCATAATCTTGTGTTTAGAGCAGTGCAGACAGTTGGAAAGTTAGCTTGCTGTTGATTTTCCCAAACAGTGGCACCCAAGAGGAGTCTAAATGGCATCTGCATCTCATGCATTCTGGCACCATTTTCATATAGTTGATCTAAACCTTTGTTGTATTGTTTGTTCAAACCTTTTATTTGCTCTCGTGAGAGGATCCCTGCAGCTTTGAGCCATGAAGAAACTGAGCACAGACGTGAGAGGATAATCAAAGACCTTACTCAGAAATGTGCTGCGCAACGGCACCACCAAAGAGGAACTAATTAACCATATTTTCTGTGCTTCTCTTAAACAGACACCACACAGATAAAAGTGACTTTGCTGGCTTCTCAGTCGCCTCTTTGACCAGGCAGACTTTGTCAACACAATCTAATTACTTCTTCATTGGTCACACAGAGGGCTTGTTTATTGATGTTCCCCATTTTATGTGCCTTTGACTCTGTTTTTCACTTTGTGAGACTTTCCCGTTATGCCCCGCAGTTGCAAATAGCTAATGAGAAGCTTTGTTTGTGCCCGCTGCTTTTTTCCAGCAGCCGATCACTCCCCTCTCCTCCTCTCAGCTCACATCATAATGTGCCCTTCAGGAGACCCTAAAACAGTCTGCACTAAGGTTATCCTCTCTGTCTGCTTTTCCTCCCAGCTGAGACTGTAATTAACTTGCACTGATTGAGCCATCAAGCCCACTCAACGTGTGCTCCCGCTCATTTGAATCCCACAGACGAATCAACGTGAAATACAAGGAGTGCTGCTGTTTGGTTGATGATGGTTGTGAGGTCTATCATTTCCCTTTTCTTTCAAGTTATATTGTATTTTGTTTGAGAAGATTGTGCTTCCATCTCAATGCGCTAATGTAAATTCTACCAAAGGTGAATGAAAAAGAGTACCTCAAGGATTAGATGAGGGCTCAGCCACACAAACACACACGCGCATAGTTTAATCCAGAGAGATTTATTAGCAGTAATTCAGAGTTATCTCTTTAAAGCCTCATAGGCCCAGGCTCAGTGTGAGGCATACCTCTCAATCCACATGGAGGCCTCCCTTTTGGGCCAAATTATTAGAGCTCAAAAGAGACTCTTCAAAGGCGTCACAACTTACTCCTATAACCCACAAGGGCTAATTTTTAGCCATGGGGTTTGTCTGGGATCAGATGGGTATTGTGCGAATTGTTTCTGGGCCAGTTATGCAGAGAAAATAAGCCATGTTTATTGCTCTACAGGGACTGAACTACAGCACGCTGATCTTACCATCAATTTGATTTAGGAAGTTTGGATGCACTTGGCAGGGTTTCTCTTTAGCTTTTATATTACAGCAGCCACACTGGTTTAACTCTTTCAGGGGAGTACTGAGGGACACAATATCAGGATTATTTGAGATGTCAACTTTATGTCATTTAGATATTTGAAATGACATCAAATCATCCAGAAAATGGACAATCACTGGATTTTACCTACTGACCCCGTTAACGTCGTTAACTGAAACAGAATGTATTCTTCGGGCTGTACAATGAAAAAAAACATCAATGGACTGCACTTACAAAGCGTCTTTCTCGTCTTTTCGACCACTCTGAGCACTAAAAACACTACATTCACATTCAGTCATTCACACAAGTAGGTTGCCAATGGAAACCAATGATTCACACACCGAACACACAGCTGTTGAGCATTTTGGTGTTCAGTGTCACTTCGACATGTGGACTGGAGGAGCTGGGGGTTGAACCGCCCATCTTCTGATTGGTCTGTTGCCACTTCTCAAAATAGGCACAGTAGGTTCGGTTAAGATAAAGAAAGTTAAAGAAAATGCTATTGTTTCGTGATCAAAAGTTCGTCTCAAGCCGAGTGATGCCGCTGAGGGAATTTTACACGTCCGCACAGAAAACAGACTTAAATGACAAAAACCTTGAATGTAAATAAATATAATGCTGTGAATACTGTTAATAAACAAGGTAACATCTTTAAGCTCAACAAAAACAGTGACTTTATTTATGCTTATGTTTTACCTACTGATATCACCATGTATTTTTCACTATATCAACAAGCCTTCACTAATACAGTAACTTTATTATGTGACAAACTTCTCATATTTCTGTTGCTGAACATTTAGGGAAAAAACAACATACAAGCAAATAAAACAGCACTCAAAAGGACAAAAACTGATAAAATCCTAAGTCACTATGAGCTCCTCAGCGGTCCCTCAAAGTGAATGCCAGTCATTTAAGAAATACAACATCAGTCAAATGAGTCAAATGAAAATGCAGCGACAGTTGTAGCTGCATGTCCGACACAGAGCATAAGTTGAAGGTACAGATACTGTATCTCACGCCTCTCTGTTGTTAGCAGCAGGCGTTCGAGGGGAAGCTTAAGATTCTGGGCATTGTTTGGGAAACAGCCTGGAATGAAATTAGGAGAGACAGCAGTGAAATGAATCCTGGTTGGTCTCTCGCTCCAGCTAATCAGATAACAACAAAAGGCAGCAGAGCATGGGGGGGAATCTGTCAGCGGGAAGTTGCGGTCTTGAAACTCTGGGAGAGGAGCAAAGAGATGGAGCGAGTACACAGCAAATGTATTTGATTGGGGATGAAAGAGTTTCCTTGGAGGACAGTGCATCTAATTACTTTTGTTGTGGATGCACCAGCAGGTGTCAGCAAAGCAAATACTAACTAGGACACACACCAAACCGCCCCTCACATGAATTATTCACCCTGAGCCTGATGATTTGTTGGGCAAAACTGGAGTATGAGAAACAGCAAGTTAGTACAACTACTGACGACAGTGATTCGTAAGCAGTTTGAGCTCAGTCATCTCACTGCCAGCTCTGTCACAGTTAGCGCGGCACACAAACACACACACGAACATGCTTCCATCGCAAATGGAGATGATAATGTCATTTGCATTTTCCTCAAGTTGAAAGATCTGATGTTTTGGTGTTTTATGTACCCTGAAAAATAAAACAAATGACACATTTGACCGTGCCAGAATGACTCACTGCCTCTCAGATATGTAACAGCAGGGGGTCCCAACTCTGACTCTGCCTTTGATCCCTCCGTCTCACAGAGGGAAGAGCATTACAAGCCTCAGACAGCTCAACACAGCTCCCAATGACTGAAATACTGTATACTAAACATGTCACTCAAACGAGATGATGATGTTTAGAGCTTCAAAAACTGTCACTGTAACTTGACATACAGTATATCTTGTTTACAAGGCCTTGACTCACATGAATGTGTATCTGACTTAGCTGAAACTTGATACAGAAAGGTGTTTAGATGGCAGCATGGGCTCCACACAGTTGGTGTTGTTGATGAGGCTCGTTGACTTTACTCATGCAGATTGTGATTTTACTAGAGCTGCAGCAATTAATCCAGGAAATAATCAACAAGAAATAATCAACAGGAAATAATCGTGCGACTATTTTCATAATTAGTTAATTCTATAAGTAATTTCTTAAGCAAAAACCCCCACCAATCTGATCTGATCCCAGATACTCCAATAACACGATTTGTTGCTGTTCTCTGCTCTAACATTGTAAACTGTAAATCTTTGGGTTTTACATTCTTGGACAGATGAAACAAGACACCTTGAGACTCACTATTTCAAGACATCTTATAACCTAAGCATCAATCAATCAATTGAGAAAATAATCGACAAAATTAATTCATAATGAAAACTAATTGTTGGTTGCAGCTCTAGATGATACTGTTCAGTGAAAATCATATTCTTCTGACAGATATTTGTCATTAGAGAAAAAGGAGTCATACCAAAGGGCTATTTTGGAGCTGTTCTGGAGCTTTCAATCATATCACGAGACCTTCATCAACAGGAGTTTGTAGATTAGTTCAAATTCTCCCGTTTCAGTGGTCAAGAATAAACTATGGACCACGTCCTTTCAGCTAACATGGACAAAAATAAAGGGCTAAAATTTACAATCTACAGTTTTTTGACAACTCCATCTGCTGATGAAGGTCATGTGATATGGTGGAAAGCTCCAAAACAGCTACTAAACCGACCTTATGATAAGATCATTTTCATACAGTTGTGTAAAGGAAAAACAGTGTGTGATCTGGAAATTTCTATTCTTCTGGTTTTTAATTCAAAATAGTTTCAGATTAGTTTATGGCAGCCGCTCAGACTTGCTGCTCCCAGCTGAAGGCCTCTCAGCTGTCAGCCAACTGGGAACCAGTTCCCAGCCACTCAGGGCCCCATCGGGCCCCTAACAAGGCCAAGCCAGCAATGCTGGGGGGAGGGGCTGCAGCTGTACCATAGGTGAGGGACATCCAGGTATTATTCCCAGAAAAAGCATGCGAGACATTTAACAATAAAAAGCTCTGGATGGGAATTCATTGTGTTTTTGCCTCTGAGTGTTTGGCAGTTAATGCAAGGACGCTGAGCCCGATGTCTGAAGGGTATTTAGTGTAACAGAGGCTGGAGAAAGTTGGTTTTAGAATAGGCTTGTGGAGCACGAACTAAAATTAACTACATGAGCTACACTGTTTAACTCACTGGACTGTAGAGACATTTGACAGCGAGACATTTTTCAACTTCTGTATTACACCAAGCAAATACGATTATATATGTGTAAAAAATGTGCATCTGCGATCCGGCACTATCACATACTGTGTGCTGCATTTGCACTTTATGTCACTATTACAGCACGATGGCTCTGTAAAACCACCTCACAAAAAGTGGCATTTGACAAGTGAATACCTGAGGCTACCTGCTGCCGTCAGTGTTGAGGAGCCTTATGGATCAATTCATAATATCTCCTGTAGATGCAGAAATTGGTAATTATGGGTTGTCTGTCATATAGATGGAGGCTGGGGGACGTGTCGGATGGATTGGCAGCTGTCTCCGATGTAGTGTCAGCTCTATTTGCATCTCCATACGGCCTCACTGCTGCTTTTAGCTAACGGCTGTCTGTCTCATGTCAGCTAGATCTTGTACTCTCTATATTTCGCTGCCACTTTTTGTGTTTGTTTTACAGTCTCGCTCCCATGTGAGCCCATTCTTCCTCTGGTTGTTTTTCCAAATTCTCCATCTCTGTCTGCCTTAGCTCTCTTACTCCCCCTTCCGAAGCTCGGGATAAAGGAAGAAAACATAACTGACACGAGCGTGCAACTAACCATGTATACAAATAAAAGTAATGAAATATTGAAGGAGTACAAATTTTGGTCCTCAATTTATTGGATTATGCTCTAACCTGTTGCGTAAATCTTTTGGTCTTCCTTCCCTGCCTTATTTCATCCTTCATCCCTCTATAATGTCATGTATTTTTCATTTTTGGCAGATCGCAGAAGGGGTTTCAAATCATTGTCAGCCCTGACCTTTCCTTTGAAAATTGGCCTGCATGCATGGCATATATCGTTATCGAGTTTGTGTGTGTGCATGTGTTTCACTGCAAATTTAGGTGCGTGCGTATGAATGGCTCCATCTCTACAAATGAAAAAAAAAAACACACTGTAATCAGAATGCCACAGCCATTACCCTTCATTTATCCAGAAAAAGGAGCGAGTTTACAAAAATCTATTTGTGAAAGGTCACACCAGACAGTCCAACACTTTGCTGTTTCATTTTTTTATTTTGCACCGCCCTCCTTCTTTCCCTTCCTTCACTATCTCTGAGCCCCGTCTGTCTTCCTCCAGAGCATTTCTCATCAGACAAACAGAGCCTGTCTTGCTTTCCAAAGCAGCCACAGCGAGCAGCTATCAGCCTGTCACATCTTATCTGAGTTTTCGCCTTCTTTCCGGGGAGAGGAGACAGAGCTCCAGTGGAATCATGGTGCTGTAGGTTCTCAACCATTAAATAATAATGATGAAAAAAAAAAAGTCTGGCAAGTTCCCCTGCCGACCTGTTTCCTCCGTTTCCAAGTACTTCGGGAATATTTCGGTTGCTGGAGTCCACAAATTTGTCACAGCACCGTAGAGCATTTCTGGGTCACATAAGGACAGAAAGTTGAATCTGGCTGAGTTTGGATGCAGAAAATACAAATTTCTTCAGATGGCAGCCCTCATTCAGTCACAAAATGCCAGTTGTAGTTGTTTGTTTTACAAAATAGCAGCTGATAACACTGACAGAGATCACAAAAGCCCCCTTGGATTCATTATTCCATGTTGCATAATTTGCTAGAGACTGTTGTTTGTCAGATGTTGTAGCTATCTAAATATTTCATATTTATTATATATTATTTATTTAACACAAAATGCATATTTTAAACAACTGGATACTGGGCTAACTTTTGAGCTTCCTAACATGTTAACATCTAATTTTCTTTTTTTTCCAGTGGTGCATTAACTGCGCAGTGCCTTTTAAAACAATGATGTGAGGAGGCTATATCTTATTGTAAAACCAATTGAGTTTGTTTGTCCTGCAATCTGGTGAAGAATCTGCAGATAATGAAATAAACCCATTTTTATTCATTAATGCACTGGATGTTTTGCTTCTGAGACTCTTTTTTAAAAACCCTTATCTTAAGTGTTTCAGAATAAATTGAAAGATAAATGTCTGACAGTCGATTCATCATGTTTTATTTTGTTAACCCTCAACATATGACACCCCTGCCTGAAACACTCGGATGTGATTGCTTTGTACAAGGTAGGATTACTGACCACATTCTAATTTTCAAGGAGCCGGAGATGTGACAAAGATTACAGTGGTACAGTGGCAAGACAGCTTCTTTGACATTCAGAAATGGGAACAGTCGTCCTTGCCAACTTCTGAGGCTAGATGGATATTTAAGAACAGGGAATGGGAGGGAACGGCTGGGCGAAAAGTGGCAGATAACCTTGAGCAAGTCATTTCGTATTTGTATGGCTTGGAGCCCTGGTACAAGATGAAGTCCAAATTTACATAGAAATGTTGATCATTTAGCTGACACACCCACTCTACTCGGAGTGACTTATTATAAGTTCAACACAAGGAAAAGCTTTAAATCCTCACAGCGACAATATTTTCAACACCTATTTGCGCCAAGGTCACAGTACCCAGGAAATAGAATACATTAGTATACACTTACTATCCCTACCATGCTTATGTAAAATTGATTAAATTATCCATGTTCCATCGTCTCATTTTACCATCGTAATGGTAAAAAATGGAAAACCTTGGCAGTAAAGAGAGGACTAAAAAGCAAACTTATTTCTTAAAAACTGAGACAGCTTGAAAGATTTTGCCCTTTACTGTATCCAGGAGGTTAATGTGAAAGGGTCTTATTTAGAGTCTTCTAATCAGAACTATGAAGTGGGACAAATGGAGGCCAATAATATAAATCTTTTATATCTGTGAGTTTAATTTCTCCTGCTCTCTCTCTCTCTCTCTCTCTCTCTCTCTCTCTCTCTCTCTCTCTCTCTCTCTCTAAATCTCTCCCTCTCTTGTAATTAGCTGATTAAAAGAGAGGACATGAAAAAACTCTTGGTGCTCATTTGAATTCTAGATTCATTTATGTTTCCAAAAACTTTTATATTCTTTAAACTTAAGTCTTAAAACTTCTCCTTGTTTTTTAGGTGTCTATTATCTGTTCATATGGTTCTTTTATCCACTTTTCTTCTCTGTCTCCGTTATTACTTTTATCCATTGGATTGTCTGCCTCACCCTTTAAAGCTTGTTTTTTTTGGGGGGGAGTTTTTGCCTTTATTAGACAGTTGATAGATACACACAGGAAATGCAGGGTATGACATGAAACAGAGGTCCCTGGACGGCATCAGTGGATGTTGGCGGCAATATGGTAGGCATCCCAACTGCACCGCCGTTACGCCCCCTCCCTGTCTACGTGTCATCACTAGCCTGAAATGAACTGATGAGACCACAGCTGGAGACTTGAATCACTATTAAGAAATTAATCCATGTAAAAATATAGCCTCTCTGTGACCTCAAAAATGGAAGAGACTGATTAAATGTTTACAACCACCCTGCCATCTACTGGTTTCCTCTATATGAGATTTTGATTATCCCAGATTAATTAACAGGGCGAATTAAAAAGTGTGGCACTCAGGAGAGCATTTATTTAAGGATTTTCTTGCTAGACGATTTAACCTGCCATTTCTTGATTTATTTCTTCACAGACTTTACTAATTTTCCTCCAGTGAGGAAGCACAATTCAAGAAACAATATCAAAAGACACATTACAGTGTATAAATACCTTTTATATAGATCTAAATGTATTAATATAATTGTGCTTCATGATGAGGAATCAACACTCATTACAGAGGGGAAATGAGCAACATAAAAAATGAAGCATGGTTTACTCATGTACACGGGATGTTCATCCGGGCGTATTGTATATTGCATTTTCTCTTTTATTTTTCCTTGGAAAGCCCTTCCTTCTACTCTTTTGAAAAGTGCTATATTAATGAGTTTACTCAGTCACTTAATGAATTCTTCTGTGGAGCACGAAGCTCCCAATAAGGAGTTTGGTCTGACTGTGCACAAATTGCTTCAGTTACTTGCATTCAAGAGCATTTTAAAGTCAGAGACGTCATGCAGGCAAATGCATATTCAGTTTGATCCCTACATTTCTTTGGTAAACAGACAATCCTCTACGAATTTTTCACAGGAAGGGTTTTTAAAATTTTTTATCCAGATCAGACACACAAAATGGAAGCCAAAGAAAACCCTTTACAGATTAGGCCAAGCCAAAACATCCACAGATCATTGCCGGGGGTCATGGATACATGTCTTCTCCTCCAAGTGAACTCACTGTGAGCCCTTTACTAATGTGTGCTCTGGGTCTCTGCTCTCACCCATGAATTAACCAAATCTTTAGAGAAGGGCAAAACAGAGTAAGATTGAAAAGAGGAGGGAGGCAAAGAGCCGAGAATGCTTAAAGAAGGAAACTGATGAAGGATCAGAGATCTGAGAGCAACTTAGGCAAGATAATAAAGCAGATGTATAGTATTACAGCAACATTTTCTACTAAGCCAGTGGCTTTAATCATTATTCCTGAACTCAGCCCACAGATTTACAGTGAATAAATGATTTCAAGTAGCAGCATTTTAATTTAATTTTTGTACATACAGGACTTTATGAATGACTATTCTTGTAACACTTAGTCATCAACATTAAGGCATCGCAGGTCCTTCCTTCCTGCTGCCATCAGACTTTACAACCAAATCTGCTCCCAGTAGACCAAAGACCAAGAAAAAGGAACAAGTGCAATATTTCATATATATTTATATATTTATATATATATATATATATATATATTTCCCCCCATGTGCAATAGCCTTTCTATCACCTCATTCTTTCATTCTTTCACCATACATTATTTTTTGTATATACTGTACATGTAAACATATATATATTTTATATTTTTTATTCCCTTTCTTTGTATGTGTGAACTGTATCTTGTATGTGTGAATCAGAACTGCTGCTGACTTGAAATTTCCCCATTGTGGGATAAATAAAGGAATATCTTATCTTATCTTATCTTAAGATGAACATTATTGATCTGTGGTGAAAAAGCAGGGAACATACAGCAGAATTCATTTGATTAAAGTGGGTAAGAGATAGCATGATTTTAGAGAAAATAAAATAAGCAAATCTACATTTATGGAAGTATCTGCTATTGAGTGAACTCATTTCAGCTTAAGCACCCACCATTTTAGAAAATATTACCAGTTTTTCCACAGAAAGATTGCCCTAGTGACATTACTGGTGGCTATTACTGTGTGATGACCAGCCCCTGCTATAAATAACATTTTAGGGGAAATATAATGATCATTCATTAAGTAAGATTTACTTTTTCCTACAATATACATTGTTGAAATGATCAACCACAGAAAAAAACTTGCTTAGAAACATAACTGTTGTGCATTGGCAAACAAAAAGCATGTTATATCAACCAATCCATCTGGCATTAGAAAAATAATTAAATAACATTAAAGGTACAAAACGTAATTCTTTTACAAGAATAGCTTTTTGTCATATTTGCTGAAACTGTTATTACATCCTGGCAGTAGGATAAGAGACGGGTAATCTGTAAAAAAAAATCAGCTTCCTCTGGCTCCTTTTAGTCCTTTTAATGTCATCTGCAAGAATCAACTGTGCCTGAATGACAACAGCCAATCAGAGCAGGAGCCCGCTTTAATGCAGTGTCAGGCCCTCCCCCGCACATGCTCTCATTGAGTCGAGCTCAATATCTCCAGTGGCGGCTTTGGGAAGAGCTTTGGCTGGGAAACAACCACCAGCGACAAAACAACATGCCATCTCTAGTTATGTGGAGTTTAGGTCGTGTTTCTCAGTATGTGAACACACAGGAAGCGGGAGCGCTGCCACGTGCTGTGATATATCGATTCTCAGCAAGCAGCAGTCTGGCTGTTGAGCAGAAATGTATTTCTCAGTGCTGGTCAACAAGCGATTCTGTTCCTCTAGTCCTTTCTATTCACAAGTAGGGCTCAATCAATAACCTCATAGATTCATAACATTAATCCCCCCCTACCTCTGTGTGTGTGTGTGTGTGTGTGTGTCTTCTCGCTCTCTGTTTCGACACAACTGACAGATGTGTCGAATAAGTTCCTAACCTAAAAAACATGATCGCAAACAGCAGTGATACTAGGCCATTTCTCATTAATACCATAGATGAGCTTTTGAAATTTCATCAAATCGTGGGAACTGAAATTCCATGAGAACAGCAGGGAGAGAGCAAGCCAGCGGCTCCATGGCTCCCGTCTGCTGCCCAGAGCTTCCGAAGCGGGATGGCTTGCGATCTCCCTGCTCCGTAGCCGGCTTGCCATTTGCATCCTTACAGGTGTGTACCATTGTGACACTATTGTATACCTGGCCTGTGCTGTGGACAGCCTCCTCTGTGGGGAAACATATTCCACTCCAGAGTTAGTGTCTTAATGGTCCATATCCACACAGATCAGAAAAAGAACAATGAAATGATTAATGAGAGGTTTACTGTCACTTTGTTGTGACATTTTACATCATTTTAGATAATAAAGGCCAGATTCTTCACTAATGAGGCCCCACACAGCAAGATAATCATGGAAATAAGTCACACTGCTGCTACATGAGGTTATGTGGTTTTGCTCTGCATTTGTCTCCAGGCTCTGGTTGCAGTGTCAACCTGTCTAGGTTGTTTTCCTGACTTTTGGCAAAGATGTTATATGCAAATACATTACAATACACACAATACCTGTGAATGCCAATTAAAATGGTTTATTCATCCAAGATCTTGCTTTCCAGCTTTCCAGTCTTGGTCTAATGATTATCTCCTTAAGAAGTTTGATCTCATCGTTTCTGTGGCCTTTTGGAATCTGAAAGTTAATCCACAAATACCTACAGTAGCACAAAGGACGGCTTAAGACAAAGGTCATATCAGTTTTGTAGGCATCACTAATTTATATATAATCTTTTTATAATGATAGCAATAATAATCCGATAATAATAATAATATCTCCCAAATCCTTCTTGCAGTAGATGGAAATTTTGTCTTACAAAAATAAAACAGAAAAGAAACTGCCAGAATATCCTAAAATCTGCCACCGTCAAAATCACAAAATGCTTCCTTCCTCTGTGATGTCTAACAAAATGTGTAGTGCCAAAAACCACAAATCAAATTGGAAATCACTTCAGTCTTTCGATAAAGCTTGTATGTCACACATTAAGATAGTTTACAGTATCTCTTCATAACCAGCCAGGATTCGGCCACTCCCTAACCAGCAAGATACTGAAAAATAAGCTAAGTGCTAAGCTAATTTGTTGTGCTTTTATTTCTCAGTTCTTACTATTATTACGGTTTTAATCAAACATTTCTAAATTGTTTTGCTTTCTCCTTATTGTAATGAACTACGACCTCTATCTTTTGCATTGATAGTGTAATACTCACATGTGATTACATCTTGAATTCTTCTTTTGCTTATTCACGTCAATTTGTCTCAACGTTATTCACCTCTGTGCCTTTCTGTCTGTCTGTCTGTCTGTCTTTGCATCTCAGTCTCTCTATTTTAATCTGAGTTTAAAAGTGGGGCCACTGTGGTTGGTTCAGAAAAGGAATACTCTCATTTAACCATCTTCTCTCACCAGCCATTTGGAACCCTTTGTTCTGTTCTGTATCTTTTGTTTAATTTCATTTCAACGTTGACTGATTTTGAAGGGTGGTGTTATGTGCTTTGGCTTAAAGTCTTCCCATGCTGTCAGAATGGGTAAGCAGCTTTCTAAATGTGAGAGAAACCCACGGGAGTATAGCCACACACAAAATGTCACTACCATGCAGAATAATCCTGGTGCTGAACGGCTTAGCGAGTGTAGTTTAATTGAGGATACGATGCTCTGGGAGCAAGGACATGCGGGCTCTCTTCTGACGAACAAAAAGTTGAAATGAGGACTCACAGCGCTGTTGAAGGCGGGAAACAAACCGCAGCCTGCCGGGTGTGTGTCAACAACGTGAAAACCTGCAAGATTTCAAATTGTTTAGTAGACTGTTACAAACCACCCACAATCACAAATCTGGCATTGTGGGGAAAAGGCCCGTGTAGCACGACTCAACCCTTGTGTTGTACAATTTGTTTTGGTCACAGTGGTAAACCTAGCTTGACGCTGGAAAATGGAAAAGGGAGGCGCTGAAACAGTCCATTCATTTTTGTGCAAGTAACTTTCCATTTGTTTTGACTTTCTTAAAAATAGAGTAGGAAAAAAAGAGCAAATGCTGTGAGCGAAAATAGTACCTGTCCCCAAAAAACAAAGATTTACTCAGGGCTGTTCACATCCCAGATGGCTGTTACATGACTGATACAGCCACACTAACATTTTAGGCATGTCACCGATGCTTTTTTGACACCGATTTGCTGTGAGTAAGATTTGCTTAATGTTTTGAGCACAGATAATGTTGGGATGCTTTTCTGCGACTGAGAATTAATCGACATCAGAGCTGTAGTGACCTGTAGAGAGGGGTCTGTGTGACCCCACTTCACCTTGTATGGATTATACTCAGTGGTAAATTAAGTGGTATTTTTTTTATGCTTGAGGTGGGGATGTCGTGATTTGGTTCCTTTTTTCTACTTAAGTGCATTGCGTGCCATTCACCATTCACTCGTGATTTTCTTCAGTTAATTACATTTGGAAATGTCATTGGCAGTTAAGCTAACTGGTCTTGATGAAGGTCACTGTCTGACCAAACAAAAAAAAGCAGGAATAAGCATGTGGGGGTATGAAGCTTTTTATACAAATAAGTTCAGTGCAATAAGTTTGGAAGCTTGTCAGTCCTCTGCCTGAATTATGGTGGTATATAGTGGTATAAACCATATATGCTGTGCTGTTACTAATGGTATGTCCCACACTAGCGCTGCTACATGCAGGTCTCTTGATATGAACGGACTGTGGACAAAGTTTTTTTTCTTCACCTGATCAGAGTGTGGTGGCTTTGGGGGCTTTGCAGAATTCACACATATCTCCCCTTTGTCTTGCAAAGCTAAATATCAAATATAAATATCAAAATGTGCACTTTCCCACTTTAAAGATGGACTTTAGATGACTTTTCTGAGTGTGCTGCACTGTGGCTTTGTGGCAAAGTTCCACCTTCTGTGTTGTGCTAACATTATTATTAACAATGCAATTGATTTTTATAATTATCATGTGAACACGTTTTTCCGTGCCTCCTTTTCGTTTCTGAACCAAACAATCCCAACAACAGTCAATTCATTTTGTACAAATAAACTCCATATTTCATGGTAATCAAATAAAGTGGCACTGATGTTACTTTGTAAGATTATTGTTGTGTTCTGTAACAGTGCATCATCTGCAGTAGTAACTTGCCATATTTCTCCAAGCCGTGTTTGTCCAGAAGAATTGCGATTTAATGTCGTGTGCTTCAGAGTCAAAGTTCATGAAAAGGGGGTTATATCGTTATTTATTGTCTTGCCAGATGCTTTCAGAAATAGGTCCCTGAACACTGCAAATCCACCAATATAACATCAGAAAACATTTACTTGAGAAAGAGAAAAATCTAACCATGAATCCAGAGTCCTCTTTGAAAAAAATTCAATAAAACGGACAAATGGATTTGTGACTTAGAGGACACCTTATTCCTTCTGGAGGACACATTCATGACTCTTTTATAATTCAGTTCCCAAGGTGAACTGCAGATCAGTAAAATATTACAAAGGCTACAAGCTAGAGGCTGGTTTGCGCTTTTGAATTGTCACGTTTTGATTTGTGAATCCTTAGAGAAGCCCCGAGGGGCCTTGCATTCATTTAGGCATTACTCTGTTGTGATGTATTTTGTATTTTATCCACGCATAAAATGTCCAATATGCCTGCTTCCCTGGGAAGAATGATGGATTGTGGTTGTCAACCCAGGATGACGTATGGGGTCTGCGGTAAACTGTGTCACTAGCCTGTATCATCCTTAGCTCTCCGAGGGGGCTGCTGCAGACCCACATCACTCACAAGAGTTGAGTTCAAAATGACAAGACTGGAATTAAAACCCTCACTGGTAAGTTTGCTAGATATTGGTTGCCAGTACTCTAATAATCAATGATTTATTTGAGGCCTTAACATAATAAGTTAACACTGACACAGGCATAGATTTAGCTGAGCCAGAGCAATTTGCAATGAGAAAACAGGTCTTGGTTTGGTTTCATAATAGGAGAGATAGTGCCATTGGACACACGTGTGCAAGTTAACATGCCATGGCATCTATTGAGCCACTTGTATCTAAAAAAAGAACAATTCTGTCACCTTCCTTTGACCATTCTGTGTTTGAAGGATAATTATGTTTGTGTGGCCATGTCACTTGGAGCTAACATGGTAGTGTAAGCACACATTTTGCCCGCTGGGCCCCTCAGTGATGCTTTACAGTTGAAAACAGCAGTTGTCATGGAGACAGCTACTCTGCCCTCATCTCCTCCCTCCTCTGACTGTAGCTCCTCACAGTTATCCAAACCCCTCTCACTGGGCAGAGTGCTCCTCTACTTTATGTGAGCTGCCCTTTTCTTCTCTGTATGTTTGTTACAACAAAAATGCAGCCACTTTGGCAGCCAACTCCAGGCAGTCAGGGTTCTGTCAAGTCATTGTTTAATTTTGGCACCAGCGTGCTCCGGTGACACAGATCAGCATGCCTCCGCTCCGACCTTTGCGCCTCTTCTGACAGACCAGTTTAACAACATTTTTCAAGGGTGATATATAATTGGACAAGCATTGGTGTTTCTCAAGATGAACAAACTGTTAGTTTAATAACTTAATGGTGCCACCCAAGCTCAGTCTCTGAGTTACAGAGACTTCTATCGAGGCCAATCACTGGTGAAAATAAAAATAAAAAGTCTTCACAATCAGTTTGCTCTTAACTTTCTGAGTAACATGTTAAGTGTCCCTGGTTTAACTCTGATCATCCACAAAGGATCACAAGTTAAACCTGAGGGGTCTCATTGGGGTTCTCACAAGAGTAAAAGGGAGGCAGACATGATGTTTCTGCTGCACAAAATGATGTTCATTTTTCAGACGTTCCTCTACTCTTTTCTTTTTTTCCTTGTAAAGTACAGGATAATTCGGGGCATTTCAGACCTTTAAGAAACTATCCAAATGAATCAAGGAAAGAAAATCTTTGGTTAATCTGGTCTCAGCTGGTAGACATGCAAACAGTGACGGGGGTCAAACATTGAAATTACTTTGTTTCAAAAGGGTCACAAAGCCAGAGAGGTTGGGAACCGCTGGTCTAGTTGTATATGGACATTATGTAGTTTCCACCAGCAGTGACGTAGAGCTAATTAAACCGTTTACTAGTGGTATGTTTAATATTCCATGATATGCTTTGTAAGCTGCCACTCAATCAAAAACAAGTACTTTCCACGGGTAAAGTGTGATTAGTATTATTCTTACTGCAGAGGCAGCGCTGGGCTGTCCGATGCTTCTCATTCATGACTACTGGTGATCAGGTGTGTGTGGCTGTTATACATTATGCAACAGATGGAATAATTCATATCAGGAACTAAGGGAAGCTATACCCCAACAATCCCATGTTGGAACAAGGAAATGTGAAATTGTCCTGAAAATGTGAAGCAGACGTAGCCTTAGCCTATAGATTTCATCGATGCATTCCTTTCTCATCCATGTATTAATGCCGTCCCATCAGTCAGTTCCCCCTTTTGACTCACTGCCCTCACAAACACCTCCACCCCCACTAAAACTATAATGATCTGGTGTTAATTGATGGGTTTGGATAATGCCATGGCATAAGGCCAAGCATGCACCACACAAATCATGTTACTGAGCAAACCAAGGGTCTTAGCCTCTGGACACATTGTAGATGAGTTTTGCATAAAAAAAAAATCATTCTTCATTAATTTGTGAAAAGGGCACATCCCACAACGCCATTATGTTGCCATTAGTGAGCGTGTTGTTCAGAAGAATCAATCTACAATCTCAACTAAACTTGTTCGGTACTCATTCTTGTCTCCATATGAACACCTCTTCATCCCTCTTTTGTGCTTAATTAAACTGTTTAGATTTATAGGTCACAATGCTATGGGCGCTATGTGTACTCATAAGGTTATGAATGCAAAAGTAAAAACAACTTCATTCAATTTTGCTCAAAATAAATCTCTGGTGTGCTTTTGGGAGCATTTCAATATCCATGTTGTCAAGGACTACCACCTTGTTTTAAATTCCCCAGCTTGTCTTTAAGGAAGTGATCTGTTTACCTGTCTGTGCAGGGCAGGTAGTCTGTCTTCTACCTATCTTTAGAGTGGTATTTTTAGCTTGTTCTTATCCTGCCTGTCTTTAAACTAAGCAGCTCATCTGTTTGCCCGTCTCTCTGTTTGTCTACTTGTCTGTTTGTGACCCGTCAACCTCTCAGCAATGACTTCCCTTTAACAGTGCACAGCTTTTCTTTGTTGCCTCAAAAGAACACTCATCTGTCAGGTTTTCATGAGTGTTTATTAAATTCTACCTGAGTGGCTGTTCAGGGAAAGTGATGGTTGTTGGTGATGGAGGCAGCAGCAAGGGGTTTCAGTGGGGAGGAAGGCAGCAGGGGCTTTGTGATCACCATCCTCCCCTCCAATCAATCCCTGTGCACCGCCAGGTCCCAGTTTGAAACTCACACAGAAGGAGAAATTGGACTCTGGTGTCTTTTGGCCTGTGTGTCTGTACGTGACTGAAAGCAATGCCTGCAATGTGTGCATCACACAGAACACAAAGGACACTACTTAAGAGAGTCTGACATTAACTGTTTTCCTCACCTTCCACTGTGGCAGGTCACTGAACGTTTGTTTACCGGCCATTCAGTTTTGTTTTGTCTGCCATATCTGAGATCTATGTAAAGCATTTTAGAACGTTAAACACTGAGTCAGTGGTACCCAACAGTAAAAATATGGAATATATGAAATAACCTCCCTGACTACTCTTGACTTAAGAATTGCTTCTAAAAAACAATATTTCTTATTATAAGAAAAGCACATCTGCCACGGTAGCAGATGACCAACATTGAGCCTCAATTTAGCACGTGTCTGGTGTTAATTTCATCCCCTGCTTCAACAATTTCCTCCGGGATAAATAAAGTCGGTCTTATTCTTATTCTTAGACAAATAATGCCACTGATGCTCGATGCATCAACATTCCCTACTCCATCTGTTTTTTTATATGCCCCCCCGTTCCCTTTTTTTTAAAACTGTTTTTCTTTGGATGTTTTTGAGTGCAGAATATTGGGAAAAAATACATATGGGTTCACACATTTACACTGCTCCAAAATGAAACATGAATAGTAAAAATGGGAAACGTGTATTAGTGGGGATTTTGCAGAATGATGTCAAATAGAAAACCGGTGTCTCCGCACACCAAGACCTGATTCAGAGGCAGAGACCTGATCCAGACCAACCTGTGTTTACTGAATAAGATCAAAGGTTTCGCTCAGTCTTTGTGACTCAAACAAGCTGGCATGGTGAGAGATGCAAGATGCATTTGATTTGCTGTGACAGTGCAAAGGATGATTCATTGATGATGTTCTTGAAGTGCAAGAGCCCACAGAAGTACATCACATCTTCTCAGTTTGTGTCCAATGACATCAAAGCCTTTGCTCCTCTCTGGGATGCCTCCGACACTGTGAATTAATTTGGCGACAAGGGGAAAAGGAAAGGTTCTCTCACGATAAAATTCACTGAAACGTAACGTTAAAACAAGGTGTCATACTGGAAACAGAGTCAAACTGTGCAGCAAAGCACAGATTTCATTGATTTTGTTTTTTTTTCACTTGTACTCCAAGTTACTTTGAGCTTCAAAAGGAATTGGGAAACTTTGGGGACTCGGAAGTCATAGTGAGAGGACATTCGGTAACAGGCTGTTCACCATTAACAAACCAAAGGCAGATTTTTCTTAAATCTTATTCAAATTAAAATGATCTAATAAATAACACAACATTAATTAGTGCTTTTCTGTTTTTGTTTACTCAAAAATGGACAGTCCAGAGAAATAACCGCATCTTAGAGAAGTTAGTATAGCAGAGGATATGCAACTAATGAGGCAAAAGGGCAGGTGATATTATCTACTTTGCACCACTAAGGTTCTCTCAAGTTTAGCACCCTCCCATGTCAAAAACAGCTCTCTAAGTTCCATTTAAAGCCAACGTGATCTCTAAGGTTTATAAATGAGGCAGGGTCATTATTATTTTGCAACCAGGTGGCATATTGCAATAACGCTGGTTACAGGAGAGTATTCAAACAACAGCATTATTAAAATCAGCCATCAAAGCAAACCACTGCCAGGATGTTGTTGCCACTGAAAACAGCAATTGATGATAGACAGACTGTGTACACAAATATCAGTACATGCAATATTTGGAAAATACTTAAATCAATAAGGATTTAAAGTAGATGAGTTTGTCTTTGCTTCAGTGGAAGAGATCAATCGCTGCTATGCATGTTATTCTTGCAAAGGCAATCTCAGTAAAAGCTGTCTTTATGAGACATATTCAACCAGAACTTTGTTCAATGAAAGTCTGCAAGTCAGTTTGAGATAAGATGATTGTTTCTTTCGTGTCATCAATGGTTTGAATCTGATGACCGATCACCGTATTGGGGGAATCATGGCCGCACTGCAGCCCTCCAATTATGACTTAGGGCAAACTGCTTAAAACGAGCGCTCTTTGGCACATATAGTTTGAACACTGAGTTAAAACTCAGAAAAATCTATTTCTACTTTAGAACAGAGGGAAAAAACTCTCTCTATTTGAAGTGAGGAGTCACGCTCTAGAGAAAATTACCCCAAATGGTTGGGAACCAGTGGTGACGCTCCGAATAAAGGAATATTTATCAGAAATTTTAACATGTCATTGCAAGAAGCATGAAAGCTGTAAATACGTAAATGTGAGGTAACTTTTAAGTACTTTCACTGCACAATCTCATCCCACACAGCCATTTTTAACATACAAACATAAGCCAACTTTACTGCAGAAACACAGTTTTGTGAATTGATTTAGCATATCTTGGGGAGTTATTGCACAGACTGCCATGTGTAGGAATCACTAGGTATAGGTTATTTACCAGGTATAGGCTGCTTTTGGACTAGAGTTTTAAAACTCTTCTATAGGAACAATAACAGAAAGCAATAAGAGAGTGCTAAAAAGGAAGGGAAAACACACACACACACACACACACACACTTCGCCTGATTTTACAAATGAACACGTCACAAGAGCATGCATAATTCATGAGCAAACTGCTGCCCAATGTCATTTATCTAATTGCATTAAAGCAGGGAAAGGTTGACCTTAAGTAAAAATGTAAACATAAAAGTATTGCTTGACTTGACTATTTTAAGGTCAAGCGCAGCCTTCTGAGAATACAGGACTCCTGTCTGTCCCCAGAGCTCAAAAGAAGCCGGCTTGGCCTTTTCCTATCGTGCCTCCTTCCTCTGGAATAACCTCCCTGCTGACATCAGACAGTCTGACTCCAGTGAGGCCTTTGAACCCAAACTTAAAACTAATTCCTTCGCCTTAACTTTCAATTAGGGCTTATTCTTTGATTAGTTCAGGCCTTGCACCTGTTACCATGAATAAATCTCTTTACTCCAGCACTTACTTATAGTCTGTGTTTGCCCTGCCGACAAAAATAAACTGTAAACTCTCCCCTTCCTGAGGTTTCATCTATTTTTATCTCTGTTAAAGGATTTTTTGGGGGGTTTTCCTTATCCAAGATCCTTATCTTAAGATGTACAAATTGTACTTAAGTATCACAATTTTCTTAATTGATTTGTAATGTCTTAATCGATATATTAGCCCAAGCCGAGGTGGAGAGAAGTTACCATTATACTGTTGTAGTCTATGGGCAATGCGACGTGAAAGTGTTGAAACAGACGGTCGGAGACTCGCTGGGATACAACCTACACCTTCACATTTTGAATTGAATGAAGTATTTTTAAACACATATTTAAACACACCCAAACCTCCTTCACTGCGCTTGCAAGCTAGGCACTCGGCACGACACTCAGAGCGAGTGCGCTTGTCAGTAACTCTCTCCCAGCTCATGGTAGCAGGACAGAACTATTGCTGAAGAGCAGCGCTGACAAACGACACTAACCCACCAGACAGGAAGCGACTTTTCAGCGAGTGTCTCTCTTTCCTCTCTTCCCACTGTTAGCTGCCGCTATGTTTGCCACTCAGGAGCACTCAGCGACGCTGCCATGGAGAAACTCGCCAATTAGCCCCACACTGGATTAAATAAATATTATGCAAAATGCTTTTTAAAATGATTTTTCAACATAAATGTGTGTCCCCAGCGTGCTAAGAGACATGAGAAAAAAAAACATCCTTTCTTTCAGTAAATGTGTTTGAAAACACACCGTTAAGATTTTGCTTGACTTATGATGTCATAAGGGGATTGATCTGATCATGTGACTTCCTCCAGCCCTTCAGCGTGGCCCACTGAAAATCTCCTCAATGTCTGCCACTGGTTTTTCCTGTCAAACACCAGCTCCTGGTAACACAAAGATGTGGAAGGCAAAAGCAAAGCAGCAGTTCTTCTAAAACAGCGTGCAGACAGAGGCTGAAAACACGAGTGTGAACTTGTTCAGAAAATGCTCATAATATAGGATCTAAATGTTAGTTACACTTAGTGACGCTACGCCCAATTATGTATCAACAGCACAGTATAAGCAGCTACATATGCACTAATGGATAGAGAACAGCAACTTGTTCATGTTTTTAATACACACAAATATCTGCATAGACGGTTTACATCAAGGCAAAACAAGGCACGCCTTCCAGCTCGTCTTGAATCATCACTCTAATACTGTAATCACTGCAACAGGAACATCAATTACTTGCCTATTCATACTTTCATTCATTCAGGTTTTCCTTTGCTCATTACCTGAACTGTTTGATAACAGCGACTAAGCAGACATCAGCTTGTTTCAGCCGTTGTGTACAAAATGGTCTATGAGCCAGATACACACACCTCACATATCATGTGTGTATTATCTTGTTCTTTCACTTTCTGTGTCACACAGATGGAAGTCTTGATCATTTCCAGTAAACGGTAGAAACCAGAAACCTGAAAGACAAGCAGGTAGAGAGAGAGAGAGAGAGAGAGAATGACTCAAGGTGTATAAGGGGGGAGGAGCAGCGAGGAAAAGGGAAGTGGAAAGTTAGGAGGGAGAATGCATGTGGGAGGAGCATAACAGTAAGAAAACAGGAACAAACGGATAACATATGCCAAAGTACACCTGCACACCTGAATAAAGCCACTCCTTTCCCAGGACACATCAGGGATGGTTGAGGAGTGCAGGCAGAAAAAAATGCAGTGAAATCTCATATAACTTTAATATTTTACGGCCCTTTTAACACTGACTTTAGTTTTGTTTTTCTGGAGATTAGGGAGTTAACGTGGTTTTTTGGTTGCCGTTTTTGTTTGGAATTGACAGCTTAGCGGCAGTAACTTCAGAGTAGGCCTTCGACATTCTGTGTGACCCATATACCCGGTGAAGATGTGGTCTACGAAGGTCATCATCCTCCTCCTGTTCTGCTATGGTGAGTATCTCTGGATCTCTGCTTTAATTCATTGATGTTGATTACAGGCAGTCAAACATTTAATAGGTCATGTTTTTGGACAAAGTAGTCACTAGAAGGAGAAATTGATAATAACACCAATGCAATAAAGCCTAGTAATGTATTGAACAGAGAGTAATTCTCGTTCTTCACACAATGAGGACTTTGGTCAATTTAAGAGATAGTGATCGATGGAAAATGCTATTCAATTCTAGAGCCGGCTGATGTAATATTGACTATATAATTGCACAGCTTATAAAAATGCTCATTTTGAATGGATTATGGTCTGAGTGATTTTCAAGCTTTTGTCTTTCACATCTTTAACAAACACTGAACAGCTATGGTGCGTGTGGCTCAACAGTATGACAATGTGTGTAATGAATGAATGAATTGTTCAACCTATAAAATGAACGGTGTCAATTGCTTGAGCTATACAACACAGAGAACAGATTAATGCGCCTTTACGTCTATTGTTTGATAGTATTTTAATGTATGTATGAATTGCTCAAGCTATGAAATACAGCAGACTATACTGATCACGCTACAGGATGGTGTTCTGTATCCTTGCCCAAGAGATGGCAATTATTTTCTTTGTATCAAAGATGTGATGGGTGAAAGTTAAGGAACAAAGCACAGTTTTCAGTTTCAGCCACCAGCAGAAACAAAGTCCATTTTATACAATCTCCCTGTGGTCCTGGATCCACTGTGCTGTATGTGCACTGTGTCGGTCGGGCCTTAGCGGCTGTACTATAAAAAAAAAAAAAAAGGAGAGAGAGACTATGCCTCCCCTAGGACTTCATATATGGGGGAGCTGAACTGGCTGAGCATGCTGGGACTTGAAGGGCTTTATAGTCTCTACTGTGATTGAAAATTTGCAACATAAAGGCTAGATGTAGTGTGAGTATTATTGTTACCGTGGGAATAATGTCCTTACTTACTAGCAATTCAGCACAAAGTAAAAAAGCAACTTAATATAAAAAAACTCAATGAGCTTATTTTAATCAACTTGGCCTTTCTTTATGATTTAATTTAATACATTTTATGGATATTACGAAAATAAACCAGACTGAATGGGAACAAAGACATAACTTTATCATTTGCCATAAAATGATTGGCACAGACTTTATTCCTTTGCCCTTTTTCCCAACAGCTTGTCTTTCAACTGGCAATGGGAAAGTGTTTTTCGTGTCCAGAAACTTTTACAACATACTCCACTGGGACCCTGGGAAGCCAGCCTTCCCCGAGGAAAAGGTCCTCTATAGTGTCCAGTACCGGAGGTAAGACCCAAGAGGACCGATGAGTTATTGCTATCACATCTTTACTTCTATTGCCCTCTTGCACTCTTCGTGCCTCAGATTCATACGGAGAGCAGGGTCAAAGCAGGAAATGTTTTCATAGTCTAAGCACACAGTTAGCTCATAGTATCCGTGTTTATTTCAAGGCGCTGGAAAATGAGCATTTTGTGGACTTAGTTAAAAGTACAACCCTGGTCAACAGATGGTATGTGCTTATCGATGGGGGAATACACTGTATACAGATACACTGGACTTAAATAAAACCATAAAAAACAAATTGTATTTTACCTGAAGTTGTTGTCATTATAGTGACAGCTTACTCTGACAAGGACGACTATTTTAGTTAATGGATAGGTCTAGTGATATTCTTATGATTTTACTGATCATATCTACTGATTTTCTTATTGTCAACTAATCTTAGATCCCAAAAAACTTGGGATCACAATTAAGTGATCCTTCCAACATGTACAAGCTTACTGACCGCAGCTGTTGTCCAAAAACTATGAAAAACACATAAACAAGACACACTGTCGCACTATTTGACATGTTTCTTAATTATGGCGAACAATGACACTGAAGTTAATTTTGAGCCCATCTCATGTACACTGTCCTGCTGCTCACCAGCAAACCAAATCCAAAATCGGCTGAGAAGAGTCTCCAACAAATTTACTCCTGTTTAAGGAAGTTTGTTTTATTTAGCCCTTTTTTGAATGACAATCATTTTTTTTTTTTTTTTAGATTTAGATTTATGCGTTATGTGTTCCTACATAATGTGATTTATGTAGGAACAAACAGATGTAGGGTTGAGAGCCACAGACAGGTTGAGAAAGTCGGAGATGCTGAACCACCATATTGTTGGTTTTGATCTTCCCAGGGGACATATGGAACATATAGAACATTACTAGTTTCATCATGTGAGATGTATAAATTATGTTTTGTGTGGAAGCAACTGCGAGGTGCACTTATGGCTTTCCTATGCAGCCTCTTATCCCTCACTCTCTCTCTTCTGGACTTGGCTACAGGCTCCATAAATGTATTGCTCAAAATCTAGCACTGAAGTGTATCACCCCACTGCATGAGTAGCTCAACTGCCAACGTCTTAGAGGCAACACTTAAGAATAGCTATAGGGCCCACTGCCATTAGTGTGGACTGCACTCTGCTCTCCTCATTGAAAGATGATGTGATTTCATGGCTTCCAAATAGATTTTTTTTTTTTTTTCACTCTTCTTTTCACTCGGCCTCTACAAATGGTCTGAACAAAGTGGAAATGTCATCTCACCTAATTACTCATGACGCAGTCTCCCAGACAAATGTCAAGTGCCACCCTTATCCTCTTGACTTTTCTCCCAGCAGCTGTCACCTGGAATTGCTGGCAGTGATTTTCAGCATTAAATCTGCTGCAGAGGATGACTGGTTAACTATGTCCGCTCAGTAGCTCATTGTTAAAACAATATGTTGTCATTTGTCTCCCTCAAGAAGGCACTGTGTGTTCAAATCATGTTTGGGTGATGTGGCGTTGTAGGACGATCTTTGTGTAGTTATTTCACTGTAGCCATGTACTGGACAGAAGAGCTCCAGTGCCTGAATGTAAGTGGTCAGAAATTCCCACCCAATAAGGTTTATTTCTGGAGTTCCTCGTCTCAAACTAGTGAATAGACAACTGTTCCAAATGGTTATTATTTTCAGGGGATTAAACTCCACACAGTACATTTCGGTTTTGACATGGTACCAGTCAACCTACAGTAATACACTGCCATAGTCTTGTGCTTCCAGTATCACAGTTTACACTGTACTGCATTTTTTACAGTGATGCTGTCGATGAGCCATACCAGATAAAGGAGGAATGTCAGAACATTACTGCTCTGTCTTGCAACCTCACTGCAGAGACCCCGTCAGTTCATGACGTTCACTACCAGGCTCGGGTGCTCGTTAATGGTAGCTTGCATGGCCGCACCACGACATTTAAACCTCTGGCACAAAGTAAGAACCTCAATGCTCATTCATACGTTCCTTTGTTTCCTCCTCGCCAAATGTATTCTATTGCAACATTTATTCATTCAGATTTCTTTGTCTCTGTAGCTGTTCTTGGTCCACCTGTCTTGTCTACATACACTACTGTGTCATCTTTGCATGTTGATGTCACCCTGCCTTTGGGGCCAAACGGAGTTTCTGTTGCTGACATCATCACCAGCAGCAAAAATGGGCCCTCCAAAATTGGAACCATTTATACCTTGAAAATCACCCACCCAAAGTGGGCTGCTCAGGTGAGTCCCCATTTAAAAAGTTGAATATACAGTACAAATATTCACTCAGTCATAGATGCTATACAAGATATGATATGTAAAAAAAATCCAGTGCATTAATACTGCATGACGACCAACTAAATGATCTATTTTACCATCTAAGTTTATTCATATGGTACAAAACTAAATGACTTGGCCTTTTAACTGTGATGTTATTGAGTTACTTTCTTTTACCCATCTGCCCCCCGGGTTTTCCTGTTGTCTTACTGAATTGTTTCTGGACTTTCCTGAGTTTTCTTGTTTAGCTGACCTGTGCAACCTGCAACAGACCAAACCAATTAGTTATCGTAATGTCACCACCCCTGTGTCTCCAGGCCAATGAGACCACAACTGGCCGGTTTGTCCTCAACTTGAAGAACAACCGGACAGAGTACTGCGGCTATGTGGTCTACAAGCCTTTTTCCGAATGGGGTCGCTCAGAGAGTGAGAATGCCTCCTTCTGTGTCACACTGCCAGGTAAGGACAGCGACGAATACAACCTCATCTCACGGTTTGCTGAGCAGACATGCACAATATAGTGATCAGCACACTAACAACACACACACATTGCTTATCTGAGCAATAATTACTCAGAAAAGCAATATCAGCATGCAGTATATTACATATACATTTTACACGACATACTCTTTCTGTATAATGTACAATAATCATGTCTGAAAATGAATTTGACAGTTTTGATTGGATTGATGGATTAGTTTAATAAATCATTTCAAGTACATCTTTAAAAACTTGACTGAAGGAAGCAGATTTCCACTTATAATATTTACAAAAATTATTTTCCCTCCAATCAACACTCAATATCTTACTGGGAAGCTTTTGAAGACCCACCTGCTGTGGAGAAAATGCAAGAATAAAGACACTTGTAATGTTGCGTTTTCTACATTTCACTCAAAGCAGTTTTTGCTCAATCAAGTGATGGCAGCCACTTGAAAAACAAAACAGTGTTTAGTAATAATTCAAGACAGTTTGTTATAAATCAGTCTCCTGTATGTGCATGAAGCCTCACTGCCACGGTGCAGCAGGTACACTCCACTGGTTAAAAATAGGCAGATGCTGGTTTTGCAATGAAATGGAAAATATTGGTGAAAACATTGTTCACATTGTGAATCCATGGCTCAGTGAGGCAGTGACCTCTTCCTCCCCTTCTGTTGTCATACTGATGAGACAGGAGATTAGATTACATTGTCTGCTTGCAAAGGTGATGTTCTTCTCACCTCACCTTAGCTTGCCTTATTGTTTATTCTCTACTGGTAAAACAGACAATAACGAAAGCAGACGACTGCAGGCAACGCAACATTATACTTTCGTATTACATGAGAACACGCAATTCAAACTTTAAAAATGCAGCCAGTCTTGGGCAAATCCACTTCTATAGCTGTCTGTATAAGGAGACAAATTCCTGTTAACCAACATTTAAGTACTTCTGAAAAGGACTAGTCCTACGTCATGGCAGGGCATGCCTGGGCTTGTGTGTCAAATGGGAATTTTTGTTACTCAATGTTTTAAAAGTGCTTGAAGGGTTCACAAATTTACAGAGGTTTTTTTTTTCCCCCAGATGAATTTATGACACTAACTTTCTTCTCCCTCAGGTGATCCTCTGATGCTTTTGCCATGGTTTCTCGTGATTGCTGCTCTTCTGACTGCCATAGTCATAACGTCAGTGGTGTGCATGTGCAACTATGTGAAAGGTGGAAAGGAGCATAGCATGCCACAGCATTTGGTAAGACTATTGTTTCAGTAGTGTCCTTAGGCGTGTCTGGGTTACAATAAGGAAAAAGTTCCCTTACTGGAAAATCAAGCCCTCTGGCACATTAATTACTGAACCCGTGTACGGAATCCCTATGGAATCAGATTTGTTTCAAAAGTTTCAAGCAAAACTTATTAAAAGTCAATCAAAATAAATGGATTTGAAAGAGAAAAAAATGAACTCAAGCAAAAAATTATAACCTTCAAAATAAAAAATGTCTCTTGAAAACAAATAACTGTCTTTTATTTTGTTCAAGGATGTAGTTTTGCTCTCGCCCTCTCTCTCTTTTGGTTACGCTTCTGGCTTTTTCATTTGCGCTGCCAGATTCTTTGTTTAAGTTTTGACACAAACCTATCGCGTGGGCGGGCTCTTTCAAGGGCACGTTCCTATTGGCTGAGGTGGTTGAGTTTTTGAGCGACACGGCTGTGACCCGGAGGTTGTTCCCCGTTTTGCTTGAATTGACTCCTGGGGATCTATAAAGTCTTTTGAACTTTTTCTAATCACCAAGCGGGAGAAAGAATCTTTCATTCGCCATGCAAGGCATGCATGAAGAGGAAGCATAGGGGGGCATACAAGCAACTGCTTCAAGATTAAAGTAAGTACTAATCACTGTATGTAGTTTTTTAAAAAACTTTATAGATCCCCAGGAGTCAATTCAAGCAAACAGGGGAACAACCTCCGGGTCACAGCCGTGTCGCTCAACAGCCAATAGGAACGCGCCCTTGAAAGAGCCCGCCCACGCGATAGGTTTGTGTCAAAACTCAAACAAAGACTCTGGCAGCGCAAACGAAAAAGCCAGAAGCGTAACCAAAAGAGAGAGAGGGCGAGAGCAAAACTACATCCTTGAACAAAATAAAAGACAGAGTTATTTGTTTTCAAGAGACATTTTTTATTTTGAAGGTTATAATTTTTTGCTTGAGTTCATTTTTTTCTCTCTCAAATCCATTTATTTTGATTGACTTTTAATAAGTTTTGCTTGAAACTTTTGAAACAAATCTGATTCCATAAGTCCCTGTGTAGCACAGCAAACTAAAAGTAATTAAAGTCAATTAAACACTGTGGATGTTGTTTTAGTAAACTTCAGTGTTTCAGTGGTTTTGATGGGTCCATCTTCCTCATCCTTAAAACAGCAACCCAGATCCAGCTCCCTGCCCAGGCTACTGCAGTCTCCAGATGAGACTCTCATCTTTTCCAAACTGGAGGTCGGTGTCGAAAATGCCCCAACAGCTTATGCAACGATCCGGGTGAAGCCAAAGGTACCATCAGCTGAGGTTGGAGGTTATTCTCCCCAGGACACCCCCTGCCAACCCTGGCAGGGCAGCATTGGCTCCTCTGTGGGTCCACCCAGTCCAACCTCAAATCCTGAGGACACGAGCGCCCAGTCCTCCGAAATCTACAGTGTGGTGGCTGTCCATGTCCCCGCTGAGGAGGACAAAGATGATCAGCAGGCTGCCATTACATACAGAGAAACCAGCAGCCTACCATCATCTTCCAGAGCAGAAAGCTGGAACAAAGGTGGAACGAGTCCAAAGCTGACCTCACATGGAGTACCACCACCACTCAATCTGGATGCTTGTGAGAGCGACCTAGACAGGCAGCTGCTGCTGCACACGGTGCGCGATCCCAACGGACAACTCTTGTTGCCTTCACTTCACATGTTGCCTTCACTCACTTTTCAGTTACAGAGCAGCACAGGCGACACAGCGTCACCCCTTAACTCAGAAAGAAAACCCCTTTTATCAGACGTCATAGAGTCCAAGGGAGAGGGGCCATCGTTAGCATCCTTGCAGAGCTTTGATTGCTCGGAGTGGTCAGACTCAGGGTGTGATGAAAGCAGTGTTAACACACCAACCCAGCCGTACTGCAATACCCATTATTTCCCCTCTCAACCAGTTGTACCTGATTTCCACGAGAGATGCCAGGACACACCATCTAGTGATGCCATATTTGATTCAGGTTACAAACAAAACTGGGTGCCTGAGATTCTTTCAGCTGCATCCAAAGACAGTTGTGAATACAGACGGACAAACTGTCCTTGGACCTGGACGGCTCCAAAAAAAGAGGAGGAGGAGGAGGAGGAGGAGGAGGAGAAATTGGGGCAAATTCATCTGGGGAATTGGGTGGTACAAATTCAAGAATAATTCTCCTCTCTATAATCTTTAAAACACCTAAAAACATCTTTTTCATCTCAGTAACCTTGTTACCAACAGGGGAGGAGGAAGTTGACGCTTTAGTGACGATGCAGAACTCAGGCCCGAAGTAAGTCATATTCAACAAGCACATCAGGACCTTTAAATACATTTCATGCCTTAGTATGATACTGTGTATTATATTTTGCTGTAAATCTGGTTTTATTTATTGATCCACAATTGCATGATGTTAAAAATAAAGTATATGTAGATTGTAGTTGTGAGTTGAAATTTGAAGAAATCATTTTACATGCATTGTAAAGTCCTAGTTTATTTTGTCAAATCACTGTTTAACATGACAACCACATTTTTTTTTTTTTTTTTTAAAGTGTATTTCAAAGTTACTGAGTCAATTCTGAACGTAACCACCTGTTGTCATGGATTTATTTATTAAGTAGAAGAGTGATAGTTTTGTGTTAAAATGTGTCATAGGCAGCAAAGTAAATATAGAAACTACAACATGAAGTTGAAAGTGTCCCTTAATCATATTTCAGAATACATATCAGTTTGTTTCACATCAATACTATTTTTCACTTTGTTATTGTAGGTGTTAGAAGTGTGTTAAAAGCTAAATCTAATTTGTTAATGCATAAAGAAAAAACACATGATCACCACAGTCACCAAGCAGCTTGTATTGTAAGATGTTTGAAATTCAGTAAGTAATTTCTGAAATCCAACTAAGTCTACTGAAATCCGTTTTTTAGATGTTTTCTTTTTGAAAAGGGCTGGGACCGACAAACCCTCAGCTGCACGAAGAAGTGGCTTCATGCTTTCTCAATAAAAGGGCAGAATAAACAGCACGTAGTCAGCAAGAGCATTTGTGTGCCATCACTATGACGACAAATTATTACAACCTAATATACTCTCTCAACACACAAACCCAATCTGGTCAGTTTTAAATTACAATGTGGACAGTCAGCTTTATAGATTAGATATGAAAACAAACCTGATTGCCTTTGGCTGAGCAAATCATTACACACGGTCCCAGGCCCTTTGTGCCATTTCGAGCTGTTTGAAATGGGACTAAAATGACTGAACTGCTACTAGAGATTTTTTTTTTTTCCACATTCGTGTTGTATGAAATAAAAGACTACATCCATACACGAGAAAAGACATGTGAGGTTTTATATTTTCCTGTTCATGACCTCTGTTCTCCTCATTGTTTGCTGTTCTTTGAGGGGGAAGAAAATACAGTGTGTAAAAATATATTAAAGGTGGGGTCATGGTGCAATGTAAGTCACGCTGATAACGGCTGGGTTCTTCATAGCCTGAGAGTGATCTTTTCTACAGAGTTGTAAAGTAATAACGTTGCGTGTGGTGAAACAGTGCGATGCGAGTCACATATGGACACAGTGTAGAGCACAGATCTGTAGATCTATATTGTGGACAAAGCATCTGCCAAATGAATGTAAATTCACAAATGTAATTCTGTATTACAGATCATGAATTTGTAATAAATGTTGCAAAGTGTATATTGTAAAGACTGTTGCATTCAACATGAGATAATAAACACTGAAAAAAATCTTTGGGTCATATTACTAAAATGCTGAAAAAATAATATTAGAGAACCTTTTTTTACAAACAGATATTCTCTAACTACAGCAATCATAAACGTGAAGACTGCTTTATGTATGCATTCACTATCTTATTCATTTTGAAGTCTTTGCTTTTTGAGCTGTATTCTTAACAACTTCTTCTTCTTCTTTTTAACTTCCGTCACTTAGTCTCCAGGTGTGGCGAGCAAAATTCGCTAGAACACTAAACAACTTGTATAACACATTCAGTATAGGAAGTGCTGCATTTAAAAAGGCAGTGATCCTTGCGACACACTGCACATGTTCACTGCCTCAGATAATAAAAGGGGTGAGGTGAATTGCACAAAGGATCCAAAGTACAAGTGATCAGCCTGCTGCTAAGGAGTGTATGGTTTCGATTGAGTGTTCAATTGTTCAAGTGTTAGTGTTTTGTGTCCATGTGTCCACATTGTACAATCTGGTGAACTGAACTGAACTGAACTGAACCATTTAGCAGTTTGAATGTTTTGAGTCCCATCCAGCCATACAGCCAGGCAGTAGATGTAGTAGCTAGTACACAATTCATTCTCAAATTACTGCAGCTTTTGTAACCTGGCAAGGGGATTTACCTGTAATTTTTCTCCCTTTCTTTTCCCTTCCTTTCCGAGCTGTTAGAAGAGGAAGTGATCCTCCTATTTAACCGTCCAACACAGGGAGGGAAACAGTGTAGCTATGCGCATCCATGGGACGTTTTCCAAGGAATAAGATAAGCCTTGGGTGGATCTCTGCTTTAATACCCATTGTGTGCTTGGTTATGCAACTGCTATCAGATACCATAATGGATTTTTTTTCTTTACAAAAAAAAGCCTGACCTCTATATATTTATAACATCAGGGAAGATGTAGCAGATATCCCTAAAATTTTAAAAGGATCTTACTTTTGAAGTAGATGCTTTTAATAAAAAAAAAAAAAAAAAAAAAAAAAAAAAAAAAAAAGGTCTGTCTATCATTGCATTTGTATTTCCATTTACTAGAGATATAATAATAATATTCTGATGGATCATATCAGTTAAAATAAAGCCAATCAAACAACAGCGACGTTAGTGTTTTGCTGTACAAACGTACTGTACCACCATGTTTTGTAGTGCCAACAATCTTCTATCTAGCAATTCACGCAGCTTCATATAAGGAGTTCCAGTATTTGGATCAAGCAATTTGTGAAAAATGTGTCAGAAAAAGAAGTCTACAGCGGCCCAGAGAACTGCATTCTCCAGATAGGACTCCTCTTTTCCAAACTGCAGATTGGTGTAGAAATGTTTATGCAGCGGTGAAGCCAAAGGTGCCCTCAGTCGAGGTTTGAGGTTGGAGGTTATTCTCCCCAGAACACCCCCTGCCAACCCTGGTAGGCAGCACTGGCTCCTCTGTGGGCACAGGCGCACACAGAGTGGTCAGACTCAGGGTGTGACGAAAGCACTGTCAACATCCCAACACATACACAGTGTTTTCAGGGCAGAAAGTTGACCAAAAATCCAATTTCAGAGTTCCAGGTGCATCAGTCACAAAGCCAGAAAGATTATTCAATATGACAAAAGGAACACCCTCATAAATCATGACAACAAACTGCACTGACTGAGTAGAAATAAAGTACACTTTGCAGAATAGTAGCTAAATGCTAAAAACCTACACTATGAAAAATGATGGCAAAATTGAATCAATACATCCTGCAACACAGTATCAACAAGAAACATGTCGAAAGCCCAGATTAATGGCCAGGTTGCCTTATAGAAATTACTTGCATGCAACCACATTGCGCATGCATAACATAGAAGCGCATTTCCAACCTGGACTTCTGCGTATAAGCAAAGAAGGAGTATTGTATGATAATTTAACCAATGTAGGTTAATGATCAGATAAAAACAAATTATACAGTTAATCTGACAGACAGTGTACTGCCATGGCAAAGATAATGCAGGGGCTACAAGGTTTAGACAGCCACCTTACGAGGCTAAGTGATTGCTCCGTCTCTTTACAGGAACGTTTTTGTTCAATTATAGGAGAACAACTACAGCAGAAGAGGATGTTGTTAGAGGCTGATATGATACTAAATGTTCCTATGTTGTTCTGAGCAAACCAGTATGAACTAGTACAAGTATGCTACACTTCATATCTCATAGCCGTGAGGCATTCTTTGACACTCTTCATCAAAGCCCCACCATGTCACTGAACATGATGCTTCTGTTCTGCTATTTGAGATCGAGCCAACTATGCTGCCCTTGACATGTGAGTGGGCTCTGTGCTTGTAGTGAGTATAAGGGCTGATAAAGGAGCAGAGGAAAAAGTAGGCAGTGTAGGGGGTGATTTAACTTGAGCGGAGAGCTGGAATGGGCAACACACCAGCAAAGTTCACTGTTCAGGCTAAGACAAAAAAAACAAAACATGATGAAATAAATGTGAGATGGCTGCTGTGAGTGGGAGTGTGTGGGAGGTAGTGAGACAAAGAAATTGGGGTTGATCCAGTCAAGAAAAATTTGGTAGAACTCATCAAACAGGGTGTAAAATGGCTAAGAGGAGTGAGCCAGGGATTCTCATTCTCATCGCAACACATAGCCAATCATCTTGACAACACACTGCGGGGATAGGAGAGTGTTTTCATGGTGAAAGGGATTTCCAGTCTCTGGCATGTTTGGAAAAGGGGTGACATGGCACAGGGCATGTTATGCAGCTTTTCATTGTGCTCTTTCCCTCCATCTTCCCATCTGGCTCACTTTTGGACAGGTGTCTTTACTTGGCTGGCAGCACTGACAGGCTCTTTTCTTTTTGCCAGAAGGCTGTCTTTCTCCTCTGTCAACTCTCCAAGTCCCGAGAAGATCGAATAAGAGATTGCAGGGCAAACCCTCGAGTGCCACAGGCATGATAGGACTTTAAAAAGCGAATAGTAGTTCAGAGGAACCCAGTGCTTCTGCAGTAGAATTTCAATCATAGCAAAGAGTGTGTCTGCCCTGGATCAATGAATATATTGACGGCCACTTAAGTCATTTCTCATACTGCGAGCACATGGGAAGCAACCAGGCTTGACTCTTGTACAGTGAGATCTTGATTCTAATCACTGCCAGAAAAGTTAACATCTGTGTAAAAGTCCAGATATGCATACTTTCTTCCCCAAAAAACAAAAATACTTTGAATTTGCCCTTGAATTTTTTTGATATTGATATTAGTAGAGAACTTTTAATTTCTACTTTGAGATTTAAACAGACGGCTATTTTGGAGAATTTAGTTATGAATACCTAATTTACAATATTCCCTAAACACATTTAGGGCAACTTTACAACTTCACAGAAAAGAGTAATATACAAATAAGACGTGCATCAATATTAATGTGATGTATCTTTAATGTAATTTTAATTTTAAATTTAATTTTAAGGAGCCACAGTGTAAATAGCCTGATTATCTGACTGAATTGCAAAGTTTGTGTAACTTAATTAATTCAGCCTGACATTGATGTGTCCATCCCACTGTCATCATTTTCGATTGATACCAATCAATCTGGTCGACTAAGATCTGATTACTTCTCCAACCCATGGAAACAAAAAGCCATCAATTAGCACAAGACCAGACTTATTTGAATCCCTAAGCAAGTCTGAGATGTGGGTGCCTATTCAGAGGGTGGAGCCAGGCTACTGCCTAATAAAAGGTTCATGAAGCATCATTTATTTATCATAATGCTGAAGTGATGCTGCATATCAAAAGAGCAATAATATATATACTGTATTAGCCAAGGACATTTTGGCTTGTAAAGTTTGGGAGCATCCAACGGATAAACTCCATTGTACTTTTCCACTCTGACATGAGAAGTGACTCACAATATGCAGCCCTTTTCCTGCCATCCCCATTGAAGAGGCACCAGCCTCTCTCCCAGACCAAATCACTTGATGAATTGAAGTCTGCATGTAATTGGATGCAATCACTTCGCCCCCTCCCTTTCCTCTCTTGCACTCTAATGAGCTCTTAATGGGTCCTTGATTAGAAAAAGGCACGAAAACAGCTGTCAGGGCTGGCCAGGAAATGATGGATCATCCAGGAGACATTGGTGTCCATTAAGGTCTATTCTGGGCCCTGTCACTGGTAGGTGAGAAGATGAAAAGAAAGTTTTATGGAACAGTGATAGCTTGAATTTGACATATGGCACCACAGCAACCAAAGTCATGCCATGTGTACATTAAAATGATATCACTTCATATACTGGCCTCTGGCTCATGTTATGCCAGATTTACTGTAAATATGAGCTGCAACTGGAGAGGGAAAAAAAAAACATGAAAACTAACCTCCAAGTCATCATTACAAATAGGGTGCATGTGGATTTTCTGTTCTATGAGATCTCAAACTTTATAATCACAAATTGCAGCGTTAAAACTGACAATTGTGGCTGCAAACACTAGATTAAATCCAGAGATGTCAGCAGTTCAAGGTGATAAAAATTTGAATTAGTAGGTATATCAAAAGTAATGCAATTTACTCTATTAAAAGCTGTTAGGGTCTTTTATTGCTAACCTTTTAAATCCATAAATAAAATATTTCTGTTGTGGGCACACCAGCAAGTTATCCATGTCAATCCCTCAGTGTTGTTCCAACCTCCACTTTCCCTTGTCCCTTGTCAAAGTGACCTGAAAGTGACATGGAATGCAGCTGCAATATCAAAGTCTGTTCTCTCCACAGCGACCCACACATTAAGTCGATATCCTTGGCATCTGTGAGGTACAGATAAAATGCAAGAACATCCATCAGGGAGTAAGTGTTTGCCACACAGTCACAGTGACTCCGGCTTTAATTTATAATGTATGCAAGTAAAAGCACAGAGGAGGCATGAATTGTGAATACGCATTAATTATTAATAAAACACGATAAGTCGTTCTGAGAGTGCAGCAAATATTTATTCCTTGTTGACTTGCCATACACGTGTCACCTGGTACATGTACAAACTCATTACACATTTTGTGCTTCAGGTGGTCTGAAAAAGTGCAACCAAATTTGCAGGATTGAGTGATCTCAATAAATCATGCAATATACAGACACTTTTGAAACTTAAAAATGCTCCATTATCTCGGAGCTCTAAAGAAAACTCAGCAGCGCCCCCTTTTCCACAAGTGCACACTGTGAGAAAACACTGACATGAGATGTTCCCAGTGGACCTGGAAGCTGAGGAGTCTTCCAAAAGAAGCAGACCTAATAAAGGTGGCCCTCAGCTGCTCAGTCCCAGTAGTTATTCTTAGTCTGACAGTCACTGCCGATGTATGATTCAAAGAGAAGGCTTGGCAACTGTAGCTTGTATTGTGTGGTGATATTCCAGAGGCAGGTGTGACCACTAAAAGCTTATAAATAACCCCCCCCCCATCCTTCCACACAATGCTATGGCCTTGAGTGATGCCGTCTTTCCTCGCAGCCCCTGTGTGTTTTTAGTCCTTGTCAATCAGCTCCACTGGAAACACAAACACGCATACACACAAACAATCACAGATAATTCTAATAGAAAGTGGGACTGCTTCAAATTATTTGTAGGGGGAAAAATAGCCAAATCATACAAAAATCATACAACCAGAACAAGGCACTTAATTTTAACAAAAGAATCAGGCTTCCTTCAAGGTTTTGCTTGCAGAGAAAAGAAAACTTTTTGCTGCATCGAATGTATATCAGCCCAACACACAGCTCTAATGAACTCCGCCAGAGTATCAGTTTAATGAGACAGAACAGTGGACACGTTCCAGGAACTAATCAAACATCACTGTACAAGGAGAGGAGACGCAAGAACAGGCAGAATATGGAAAAGGGGATGGTACAAGTCAAGGATCAGTTCAAGTCAAACCAAGCAACTACAACTACCATGTCAACAACTAATGATACCAATGTAGAGTAATTAAACAGCACTGAATATATTCATAATACAAAATGTACAAAACAAGACCAACAGCTGTGATTTAGCTAAATGCTAAAAAAAAAAGCAGTTTTTTGTTTTGTTTTTTGCTTTAAAAGTCATTACAAAGAGTTATTACAATTCATCCAATCTAGTATCAAACTGACATTCTGTTCCACTCGATTCAACTTATGCAGCCCATCCAATAGTTGATGAGACGAGTTTTATTCTGGACCGTCCAACACTGTCAACCAAAGAGCTTTACTGCTTTAACTTCATCATTACACTGTGTAAAAGTTACACACATAATGTGTTTGTACCAAAAAGTCTCATTAGGAAGACATTATGTGTTAGAGAAGACAGACAAAGTGGAGGAGCAGAGAAAGGAGATAAAGAAATATTTATATATAAGAAATGTTTTGTACTGTGTTAGGCTTGCTGATGGTGTGATCCCTGATGGTTAGTATTCCACTGTTGTTCATTTTGAGGTGGGTGTTTGCTGTTGTTTTTTTTCAGTGTTTCCTGTGGGGGTTTTGGTGTAAGGTTTTTGATTTACTCTAATAATGGTCTAATCTCTTATCTCTGCAACCCTCACATCATTCATTAGTGGCCTCTTCCCAGGAGCTGCATGATGATGAAAATGAGCTTTGAGCTCTGCCACAATACACGTACTATGCATTGTCCGTGCTAAATAAACAATAAATAAATAGAAGCAGGATGAAAGGCGGGGTGCAACAGCAGAATCAGGTGGACTCAGATGACTCAGATGTTTCCTCCACTGTTATCAACCTCTTGCTTTTTAGAAAGGTCACATTTTTAAAAAAGAGGAACCAAAAGGTTTGAGCGTCACTCTCACAGTAGCTCCATAGTCGACTTAAAGACTGATTTGTTTCCCTCTGTTTTCCATTCTTACTCCCTCTCTCTCTCTCTCGGCATCTTCCCTCTCTCCCCACAGCTCTCTGTCGGCCCTGTCTTCCCGCTTGTCATTTCTCAGCCTTTAATTTTGTATTCCTTGTACCCAAGTGGGATAGTGCTGAAATAAATATATATTTCTTTTAGTGACAGTTATTGAGCAGACATTTGTAGTTCCACTGGAGCCAGTTGTTCTCCTGAGGCCATTCCAGCTGTTCCTCTCAGCTGCTCAGGTCATTTGCTCCAGCCTCTTTTATTGTGCAGGGACCTATTGTGTCATCTCTTAGCTGCTTGTCCTCGGAGCCGTCTGTAAATCGATCTGACTGATGGCAATGATCTGTATCTGTGTGTGTCTGTGGTGGTTTTGCGTATCCATTTAGGACCGAGTGTTGTGTAAAGTTGAATGTGCGTGAATGTGCGTGTGCGTGTGTGTGTGTGTGCGTGAACAGGGGGGGTGTCATTGGTCTATATTTACCAACTTAAGAATGAGAGAGCATTGTGTTGTTCACATTCTTGGCACTGAAGGACTCTTTGTATTCAGGGTCACCCTCGCCACTTCATCAAGAGAAGCATAGAGACGGGAGTGAGGTAGACACAGACAGACAGACAGACAGACAGAGGTAAATCTGTGAGGTGAGACAGCAAGACTGACCAAGATCTTCAAGGAGAGAGACAGACAGGCAGACAGAAAAGGAAGTGGGATATATCTGTCCCAGAGATCTTTGACACCCAGAGGACTTCACCTGTTTCTTTTAAGAAAGCGTGAGTGGGATTTCCTTTACTCAGCCTTCATCTGAACCTAACACACACGGCACACAGCTGTTTTTATGCCTTTAAATCAGTTAAGACAGATTACTGGCGCATTAGAGTATGTGATAACCCTCAATGAAATAAAAAAAAAAAAACCCACAACACTTTGCAGGAGAAAGATGCACACACTGTGCCTCTACATCTGGATAATGCTGTTGATTATCATTCTCTCTTTGTATTGTCAGAAAGGTTTCTTTTCTTTTGGCATTTCTCTTGAGAGTCTTTTCTTGTTTCTCAAGCTTGCTGAACTTCTTAATGGTCTCGTCTTTTGATGGCCTCAGTGGATGTAGCTTTTAATTACTGTCTGGGGATGGCATAAAGCAAACTCCTGTTGTGTGCAGACAATGCTTTCCCCTTCAGTGAGTAGAATAGTGAATCATTTGTCCCCTTGTTCCTCTGTTGATACAATTTTTTTGCTTTTATACATTATTATCAGAGACCTGGAAAGTGAGCTCTCGGTACACTCCAGAGACTAAAAACTGCTCTGTGTGTAGAAAAGAGCTCTGCTTTGCTTTTGCTCCCCTCCCTCCAGGGGCCCAAGATCCAGGCCTACCCATGGAGATTGATCAATTTTAATGCGCCAGAGGTCGACTTTCCATTAACAGTGTTCAAACAAAGCTTCCTCCTTCCACAACAGCGAGCCACAAAAAGAGGAACAGGGGAATCAGCTGGCATGCTAGTCTATTAGCCTGTTAGCTAGCTCACTGCTGTTTTCCATTGTATAATTGAGGGAGATGAGAAGAAATAACCCATTACACTTGGTTATGGCGCTAACACAGGTGGGAGCTATTGGGAGTGGCTGAATGAAGCTATCACTCAGGCGCGACCTGATTCTGTTTGTTGGGTGCATTCTGCATTCACTTCCCCAGAGCAGCAGCGTGATTAATGATGGGCAGGGTGTGGGCAGCAGCATGGCGGACCTCAACTGATGAATTATTAGTAGCTCAGCAGCCCACAAAGGGGTGATTCATTTAATGTGGGACCAAAACCCACCTTTTCTCCACATCTACGCCTAAAACCACCCTGGACTCTGATGAAAAAACATGACATCGACAGTAATTCATACAATTTTAAGTATCTAATTTAAAAAGCCAAGACAAACGACGAAAATGTGAGACAGGACTTATGTGCATAAAATGTGGCTGCTGACATTTAAGTAAATCACATAATGGGTTCCTTTTGAAGCTGAGACGATTAATCAATTAAACTAAAGTTCATCAGCAACAATTCTAATACTTCATTGTTTGAAAAAAAGCCAATTTATTAATATTGCGGATTCCAGCTTGTTAAACGTGAATATTTGCTGGTTTCTGTGTATTTCTGTGCTGTATACAACATTCAGAAGATCAATAAAGAGAGTAACAATGATATGTTATGTAAACGTATAGTGGAGTAATGGCGTTCTGAGCCTGAAGTGGCTGCTGCCAGGCGGCGGCTGAATCAAAATTGTAAAAAAATCAATATTCCAACCAACAAAATAACAGCCAAGATGTACATCCTCTTGCTTGCCCAGCATGCTTCGTCAGTTGACACCATAGACATAAAGGTCAAACTTCATTCTGTTGTTGATCTCGTTAGCTGTTTGTTCTCTGTACGTTTGGTTTGGTCTGGGATTCTGGTGCTCTAGTGTGATTACTAGCGGTCCTGAATCTCGGATATTGAACCTTTAAAGACTGTGTCTGTTTCAAAGTGCTTACCATTGAATTTAAAACACCAGTTTTCTTCTCCAAAGTGCACAAATGACATTTTCAATCGAAACCCATTTGTGGTAGGAGTGTTTGGCACTCTTTTGCAAATGGAAGTCAGGAGGCTGATGGAAGTCTGACACACAAACTCTTTCGATCCAGGATGTAACTGCAGCAGATATTGATTCAGAAGCATAATGTTATTAGTAGCGCCCTGCTGTGTCTTTGGCTTGTTAGTCCCAAGACACTTCAAGATATCAGAAGAATTATGCCCCTTTAGATGGCACTAACCTATCAGAGAGCTAAATGTTGCAGTTAACACTGTGCATACACTCACACAGCCTTTGGGCTCAATTATAATTCTCTAGGGATGCAGCTGGATAGCAGTTCACAACTCTGCATCACCACAATATGGAATAGTCATTACTTTAACACCTCAACTGAGCAAAGTGCTAGAAACTTTAAGGTGTATAATGAAAAATACTTGTGTCTCTCACCAAGGCTGAAGTGCCTACAATGTAAAGGGGCCATTCATTTGGCAACTCATCTGCACTCAGTATGAAACATACATCTCTGAGTTGGTCCAGATAAAAGTGTATGCTGGCTGCTCACACACGTCATGTAGTCACTTTCCTGGACGAAGCTAAAGTGCCTTTAGTATCTGAGGGACTCCTGTTAACTCTGTATCGCACTGCCTCCTACACACCCCCTCCCTCTACAGGTGCCAGTCGGGGGGGTTACCATGGAAACCAGGATGGTGATGCGGCGAGAGCAGGAGGAGCAGGCGTCCCAGATGTCTCACAGCATGCAACTGTCCTCCCAGATCAGGAAGAAGACCTTCACTTCCAGGTGCAAACATGCTCTCCTAACATTTGCACTGGAAGTTAAAAAGGATAAATGGAAGAGTGGAAGTTTTCAGATCATTTACTGAAGTAGAAGTATCAATACAACAGTGTAAAAATACTCAAAAGTCCTGTATTCAAAATCTTCATATTTCTGTACTTTAAACTTAAGTGAGAAGTATCAAGTACACTTAAAGCATAAAAGTAAAAGAACTTGTATTATCACTGTGACTGATTATTATGTAGCATTTTACTGTTGTAGCTGCTGGGGCTAGATTTGTATACAGTTAGGTTATGTGGTTTCGTCCATAGGTTTCAAACCTACAAGTCTGGACCCTCAAAGGGTCAAAAAGTATTGAGAGACAGACCAACGCATAACTGGTTTTGGCCTTTTCATGGGATTTGTTAACAATAATAAAAAAATACAGAATATTGCCTTAGCCTTTAAGCTACTACAGCTTTGAGGATTTACTGTAAATGGATTTACAGTGACCAAGTGCAGTGGTCAATGACACATTGAAGACATTGGCTCATTAATCTTTACTACCTATATCATAGTTGTCTTGGTTTGGTTTAGAAATACACTCCCTTCACCTTTGGGACAACACTGCTTCTCTATCGTCTGGCTAATAAGACATTGCATAATCAGCATTACTTCATAGTAGAGAGGTTCTACTTAACATAAAACATAAAACATAACATAATATTCATCTTGACAAGTCATCAAGTCTCATATTGAGCCCTTAACAATGATTTTAATTAAAAACTAGGGGAAAATTCCAGCGCAGTGTCTCTTGTTTCAGGGATTTTTCAGAGATTAGTTTCTTGGAGTGAGAGAAAATAAGAGAACTCACTGCACTAATATCAGGAAAATTACACTTGAGGCTACAAAAGTCATTAAAAAGGGCTTATTAATATTGAAACAGAGTTAAATCATCTCACTCTCAGGCAAATATAGTCATTTGTTAAAAAAAAAAAAAAACTATGATGTAGGATTCATAGACTAAATTGCTTGTTAAGACCAAGATTGTTTCATAATACAGCTACATTTTACCGATAGCTGATAACAGTTACAAGTATCAGAAAACTGATTCTTCTGAGGCGTTTCTTTCTGCCATAAATGTAGACTTTTATGTGTTAATCTGATTAGTATGTTGCGCAATGTGTGCAAAACTGTCCTGATTGATCACAGCTGATTTGTTTTTCAGTTGCAGGATGACATTAAGTATTTATTAAAGAGAAACATCTGGCAGGCTGGTTATTCTGAGCTCAATGAGACATTGCATTCACTCACGTATACCCTGTGGGCCACTGGCGGTAGTTGCTAGCACAACACATTCACATACAGTATTCACAAACATTTGTTGCTGAGACCATCTCCACCACAGACCGTCTGGTATTAAGGTGCCTCTGGTTGGGGATGAAGTCCTGATTAACTACATAGCAACACACACACACACACACACAGACAGAGAACGGCAAATCACCTCAAGCTTATACATGCACGCAGCATTTCTCAATACATCAGTCAAGTTATATTTCAGTGTTTCCCTGTGATCAATCTAACATGATATTACAGGAGTTTTCAGTATGTTTCAGGACCGAAGATACATGTCCCCTCTTGACCAAACACATACTAAGGCTGGGTAATATGGCAAAAAGTATGACAACAATAACTGTCTCCATGTTGATCAATATTAATATTTATCACAATATATATTTTTTTATAATGCTGCCAGTTTGAAGAGTATCCTAACAATGACTAAATCAGAAAAAAAAAATAGGAGTAGGGTTAAATTTATATAAAAATGTGCTACTTTGGCTCGGATGCAGCCAACTTTGTCTCTCTCAATGTCTCGCTCACAGCACTATCTGGTTGGTCACACCATGAAAAAGAGTACTGTGCCACAGACACACAAAGAGACCGTGTGCAAAAAACGTCATGGATCAACTAGGGTCCGTTCCACCACTAGCACCGCCTGATGATACATTTTGCAGACCGTCTTAATCTGCACTTCATTGCCTCTGAGATATCCAAATCACTTCCATATAATCAATGCCTTATTACCTTCTTTGTCAACAAAGAGCTTGGAGGCTTTGGGGGATAGCTCAAATTCCTCCAAAGCTTTTTGCTTTCATGCATTTTGTTGTGTGCTAGGCTGTTAGATCTATCTGTAATGAGTAAAAATGCCCAAATGCCCACAGACACACACACAAAATAGAGTTGGTCATTGAATAAATAAAGACAATGTTGGGTGCAGTTGCAGTTCAGTGACCTTGTGGTTAGTACTCTATTAGCTGAAGCATCAGTAGGAGGTCTTCCTGACAACCAGTATGTCAACCTGAAAAGATAAATATGAACCACAGCAAATGAGACTCCAATAATGCAAACATTTTAAGCCACTATAAAAAACCATAAAACAATGGCCTTTCAGATTACAAGTCAGAAACAGGCAAGCAGCATGACCTTACTTTTAATGTCAGTTAGCTCATAAAACAATCTCAAGGCCAAGAATGACCTTTGAACTTCAGCTTTTAAGCAAACACAGATGAGAAAAGCTCAGAAAAATTGCATTTCAACATTTCCATGACACCTGGGCACATGGTATGACTGAAAGCTCCAGAACAGCTACTGAATGGACTTTGAGTTGAGTTTCACCAAAGATGTATTCTGTTTTTTGGTATTACATTCTAGCTTGAAATTTGAAAAAGTAATGATTTACAAGTATTACTCACGTAAGATATCAGCAAAGTAACAATGTCTTATTCCATTACACTATGAGCATATTTGTCACACATCCACGGGCACACGGGTGCTCCCACATGATTCCAGTGAGATCTGACAGAAATCACTTCTGGTTCTACCCTAATAGTCTCAAGTCAAATTTGCATTCATTTTCACAGCCCCCCTGCTGCAGTGCATTATCAAATTTAGCTAACCTATGGGTCTGCAATCTCTGTTGCAGAACAAAGGGAATTGGACCCATTTTCACCTTAGAGATGTTGAAAATAAGCAATTATTCCATCAGCCGAACTTGGGAGTTCATTTTTATCTTTATTAAAGAGAAGTGAGAGAGAGAAAGTAGGTGCATTGTGAAATTTATACTTGGAACATTCTCGGTGGGAGCACAGTCAAATTTAACTTCATGTTAGATTGAACACAGCGTCCTTTGGGTAGGTTTAGAAAACAAAACTACTACAGCAAAGCACAGTTTTGTTTAGTTTTCCTTGTTTTACAATAGGTAAAGAATTAATCTTAGTACAAGCTGTTGTGATGCACACAACAATGAGTGCAGATCATCCAGTGCATCTCTGAAGTTTTCCTCTTTGGTTTTTGGTTTCCTAGGTACCAAGTTGATATTTTGAGGAAGTTTATAAACACATAAATGCACTAAATTCTTCTCCTGCATACAGTGGTAGTATCAGCTCTTTTCAAAGTTTGTTTGCTTGTGTGGGAGCACATGTGTATGCATGTTCCTGTTATGCATGCCCTGAGTGTGTATGTGTAGATGTCTGTGGGCTGTACTTGAGCGATACTGCCCAGCCGCGGGCTCTGTGCTACATTATTCAACGGCCCAAGCCTCTCAGCACACTCAAAGGGAACCTAAACAAAGGAAAAGAGAAAAATAAGACAGCAAAAGCAGAAGTTGTTCTCTGAGTACCATGAAATGGGGAAATTTCCAAGCTTACAAACAAACCAAAACGAGAAGTCATGTCAATTTGCATTGCCATTTGTAGGATGGTTTGTTGAAAGTAATGCCTGAGGCTAGATGTTAGCAGCAACAGTAGTTGGGCGTTGTGCAATACACACCTGGGTAAATGTACAGTTCTGGCATCCAAACTTCAACATTTTTATTTTTGTATTTATCCTTTTCTTTGGACCCGTGTTGTGTTGCAATGCAAAAGCAAAAGCAAAAGCATGCTGTAAATATAGATCTCTTAACACATGAAAAGCAAGCAAAGAATTCAAACTCATAACATCCACTCACTATGGCTGTAATTACTCTTGTTAGAAGAGCAGCAGTCATCTGTGGATAAAGGGAGGGCAAAAATGAATGCTTCTCTTGTTACAAAAATGCCTCTCAGCTTCATCGCCTCAAGTGACCTTGTTGCTAATAACAAATGCCCCTCTCCTGTTTATGGGGGTGCACATCGAAAAGGTCAGCACAGTTTATTGTTGCTGCTTTAAAACAAGAGCTCATGTTTTAGTGTAGGCTTACACGTGCGCGCCTATTATCTGTGTGTATGTGGTGAGTGGTGTGTGTGTGTGTGTGTGTGTGTGTGTGTGTGTGTGTGTGTTTGCATGACTATGTGCCCATAATAAAGAGACCACTTTAAGTCCCTATAGGAAGAGACAGCAACTGGCAGAGCTTCTGACTTAGATTCATTTTACTATACTGTATGTGTGTTTGCTTCATCGTGTCCTACCACCAGTCGACACAGACACACTGTGGATTACAAACTGATCACTGCAGATGATTGTATGCTATGACAATTAAAATTGCCATTGTACCATGAAAGACCAGTTGGCTCAGGTCCAAAACCATTTGGCCCACAAACACCACACTGTCACCAGTGGCTGTGCTCACATATCAGCAGCCCATGTTCCTCCTGATTATATAAACTCCCTGTAGACAATAGCATGCGTGTGTGTTCACCAGCGAGAAAAAAGGGAACAGTGGCAGAGCAGAAGCAGCTGATGATGGTCATAACATTTCTTGCACTATAGAGAAAACAGGTCATACACTACCCTGCTTGGGTAGTTGGATTAGGCTTTATATCCCACACATGGGACGCAATCAGTAGATTGATCAGATAAAGCACCAGGCTAGTCTAGTAAAAGGTGTTAAACACTGCACCATATGTAACTTGCACAGAACAAACTGAAGAGATCATATGCACAGTTCCCAGCAGCTGTGTAACACAAAACTGTAGCCCACACTGGCATTTACACTGATATCTTGTTCTTAACTCTCATCTCGTGTTTGTCAAGAGAAGACAGAAAGGAGAAATTACAATACATTCACATCTGTCTCGTATGTGAATATGAGCTGAATCTGAATCTGCAAATGTGTAATATTTTAGAAAACACTGTAGTGCGTGTTTATACTGATCAGTGGCAAATCTGCTGTGGCACACAATGATCCACGCTGGGTGGCTTACCCCTGAGCTGCACACACTGACAGAGGGTATTAGCGTGACAAACAATACTGACACTGTATTTCAAAGAGGGCCTGCCTTCCATGGCACCTCACTTCTTTGCAGTTCATGGTGTTCTGCTTGATTTTGGTTCGTCATTGTTTACCTTGCTGGCTCTTCACAGCACGAGGAGACAAAATGTATCCATTAAAGCTGTATTCAGTGTGGAGACGAGATAAGAGTTGCCAGTTTTAAACTGAATCCTTGGAGTGTTTGAATAAATGAAACCTCATGTATAAAATGTTTGCCTACATTACTGGAGGTTTCTCTGACGTATGGCCTCTGCCGTTCAGAAAGAGAATAGGAGAGCCGCTACTGCTTTCTAGTGGCAGAGGAGGATAATAGTTTGATGAACTTGAGATTGGATAATGTGCCTTAGACCATGACAAAATGAACAGGCATGCTAATATGAATGCTCAATCCTTCCATCAACAGAATAAATAAGTGTGAAGGATGACAAGAGAAAATATCTATTGTTTAATCTTTCACCTGTGTCATTTGATGATATGCAGGATATCTGATGTTAATAAGGCTTTGTTTTATTTTTCCAACGTTCTCTGAATGCATCAGTGATGAGGAAGCCTCCTACTCCGATTTCTATCCCATCATCCCTGCTGACCTGATGTCTGTCAAAGAGATCCTGGACATGGACAACTTCCCCCGCCATAGGACATGGTGAGATTTAGGATCCAGTAAAATAAACAGCATGATGTGGATAAACGCCTCTGTCAGAGTGTGTCATTTTATATCTCAATATCAATATCTATGTTGATGAAACAGATTATCTGCAAAATCAGTTGAAAATTCTTAATGGGTTAATGGATGTGGCCAAAATGTCTGTATCACAATACGTCATAAATATCACATGTAAATATCACATTATGCATTCCTGCTTATTGATTAGCAACACAGTGCCCACAATGTTAGTTATGAAATTAAAGGGTTAGATACCAACCCACAAGCCAATGGCAAAATGGTTGGCAAATGTATTTTGTCTGACAGTATCGTCGTTTCAGTCATCCGTTCAATACTTATATTTACAAAGCGGTAGAGGATATGTAATGTTAGGTCAACTTGTGATTGCAAAACAGTGTTACAGAGTTTCTTCTCACACAAGTGATCTTTGGTCAAGTACAGATAATGGCTGCAGAGAACACACAAACCCCAACAACCAAAGCCAAGTTTTATTTTGGCCTGACATCACAAAATCAACGTTGACAGTTGGTATGACCTGCTGCCAGCAACGGCTTAAAATGAGAAGCTGCTAGCTGAACGCTTTATACTGCACTTTGCTAATAAGAAAGACAGAGGACTGCTATTCAATAAAAGATTTGTTAGCGGCAGAGACTATAACGGACATGTATGTTTTGTCAGAGTCACTCGCACCTGTGCAGCAAATTAATTTTTCACATTCACACACACTCACACATGCATTGAAATGCTGCAGTGAGGTAAAGAAGACCAGCTCTGACATATTAGCAGGAGGGAGCAGATTAAACAGGCAAAGGGACGGCATTTGATCTGCTTTATTTTCCTTGATTCATAGGTACCAAGTTACCAAGTTTTTAGTAATAAATACAACTGATCCATCCTCCCTGATCAAAGCTTTAGTCATGCAGGAAAAGCAATTATATGACAAAAACATTTTTCCAAACTTCTAATAGCCAATGGTAACAAGAACAAACTAGAGAGCATCTTGCGATGGGATCACACCAGCTGCGACACCAAATTGGTGTGTCTGGTGCAATGGATCACATGACATTGAGAAGCAAGACAGGTGACAGGTGAACTGTGACAGACTCAATAAGCCTAACCATCCTGCCGTGGTCAACTTTTGACCTATGTTAGTGCTGACATACGTGTCTCACTGAAATATTTCCTCGCTTGATAGGCGCACTTTGTGTGTGTCTGCCCTGGAGGGGGGGGTTTATAGGATCCGAGGACATTAGGGGCTCAGTCCAGACTCCTGTGTGGAGGTGATTTTCTCTATAAACAAGCTCTATTTTGATGCTTTTTCATGCACTCTGGCACTGATTGACTCAAAATGGGCTACAGCGATTCACAACTACCTCCCTACATCCTGCACCCTGTTCGGACAACATCCCTCTCAGAACATGGCCTTTATCGCAATGATTTTGTGACTCTATCTGCAGCACTCAAATAATAATGAAAACTATAATCACCGCCTCACGGTTGAATGCCTTCGGCAACCATTCAAGTTGCAGTCTGTCCAGACCCAAGACTAGTACCTGACCAAATGTGGTCACAATCTCCCCCTCTGCTCCTGAGGTGGGGCGTTGAATAACGGCCAGGAAAGTGTTTTTTCAGAACATTATGATGAAGTTGACCTTTTGGAAACAAAATGTCACCACTTCATCATTTTATTCTATTAGAGAAATGTTGTCAAAATTAGCAGATGAATTCTTGTGTTATGGCCAAAAACGTGTTTTGTGGGGTCACAGTGACCTCACAAAACACCAAAATCTAATCAGTTCATCTTTGAGTCCAAGTGAATCTTGAGGATCCCCCAAAGTGTTTTTGAGATTATACGGTCAAGAGAATTGGACTGACGGACAGACAGTGTGACAACATCAGCCGTCTGGCAACGACTGTCGCTGGTGTGGTGGTGTAATAATTGTTAATGGCAGCCCTACCTCTAATAGCCAAGCTTCACAAAAACATATCAGTGAAACCACAGGGAATATTCAGATCTTCTCCATCTGTAGCTCTCAGCTTGGGGACATTATGTTTATTTCTCATTTTGGAGCAGAGCCTCTTGTGGATACAAAATGGCAACAACTGTGGATGACTCTCTTCTTCTCATGCTGAACCGAAGCCTCCATTTTTCTCCAGATGACTTCCTTCCTGGATTATATGCGCTTGTCATAAAATTCTGCCTCTCCATCAGTAGTCACCAGCACATCCTCTCTATCCACTTTGAGAGAGCTGAGTGGGTCAAGTTTTGCTGATGCTTTGCCCTGCAAGCCATTGACAACCAAGAGCTTTTATGCCGACAGAGAGTTTCAATAAACAACACAAATCAGGGCTCTTTCTTCACTGATCTGTCTGTAAAAGGCCAGCTGTCTCAAGAATGCCATGAAGCCAATATGCCACAACCATTCAACTGAGTCACAGGGATACTTTTGTGTTGATAAGGAAGAGGAAAGAGCCTCGGAAAGAGCTGAAACGATCACTCAATTAATCTGATAATTGGTTAATAGTTAGGTAATTCTTTGGGCAAAAGTACCACAAAAATACCTCTACGTCCTCAAATGTGTGAGTTTGCTGCTTTTATGGTCTTATAAAACAGGAAACTGTGTATCTATCTGGGGTTTGTACTGTTGGTCAGACAAAATGAATTGATTAATGAAATAATTGTTAGATGGAGCCTTGAAAGAAAGTAGTAAAAACGATCAATTTTAATGACAAATATCACACTTAGGACTTTTTTAGACATGTCTCTATAAACAATTTGATAATCCAGGACATACAAGTTATATGTTTTCACCAAAAGAAGTAACAGGTCAAGTGCAAACCTTACGAGACGCTAGAAAAAAAAGGTATGTGGCTTGTACTTCAGCTTACTTTCCTGCCAGTACAGAAAGTCTTTGACTTATTAGTGAATCAGAATCTGAGAGGATTTTCTTGATGACATGTGTGAGCCATCTTTTACTTTTTAAGTGTCTTATGATCACGTTGCCAGGACAGGATTACTGCTCAGCTGTCATGGAGAGGATGTCACATATCTAAAAATAAGTCCCAGAATAGAGAGGTTTAGGTCACCAAGAACAGGAAGCAAGGGGACAGTTGCCTCTTGTGATATTATTTGCTTTAATAAAATCCCTTTTCTATTGTAAGGACAACTTGTCGTTTCTGGGTCACATAGTATTTGTGGAGGGACTCAATAGCATGTTCATATTTACACGCTCAGTGGCAGCCTCTTTCCTGTCCTTCAATCCATACATAAGATAATTAGACTTGCTTTGTCAAAAAGGATTTGACGTCAATGTAGACTCCTTCATCAATGCTAAAAATAACGCAGATATGTTCTTCTTCGAGCCATGAAAGGAAGCTTTGGCTGGTGAGTGGCTGAGAACAGTAAACAGATGGACAGACAGAGGTCACAATGAGTATTGAAGGAGAGGATGGGTAACGCTAGAGGATAGAGTTGCCAAGGAGGGAGGGTGAAAAGGGGGGAGGAAAGTCATTGAGGGTGCAATCACATAGTCTTGAAAGACAAAACCTATCTGACAGTAATGAGCCTCAGCTGCAACAGCGTGGCCCTGCCAACTTGGCATCTCATTAGGTGCCCTCTCCAGTGCTACCACCACAACCCTCCATCTCATCACAGAGCGCCTATCCTATCTGCTAAAGTACTCAGGTCTAATTCATCGGTCTTGTCTCACTTTCAAATTTTTTCCACCTGTTAAAGCCCTCTGCCTCTTGAAGTTGATTCCCTCTGAAGCACAATTTCTCCATCAAACCTCAATTATTCACCATCTCACCCTCCTCCATATGTGCTCTGATGAACATGGTGCACGTGGATATTTTAGGATGGAGGCTGGAAATCTAGTAATGCCGCAGATGATTGACTCCTCCCAGGATAAGAGAGGAAGGGCTGAAGGATGAAGTTGAAAGCTCTCGAGGATTGGCACACTATTTCTGGAAGACCAGAGTGTTGCAAGATAGGGCAGCATGACATTTGTTTTGATTTGTGTGGAAATGAATGCACTAGATCTTTGTGCGTTGGAAAAGGGGCTCCGATTTCACATTAGCATTTGATTTAGATAATGGTTTCTCTCCTATTTTCTGCTCATGGAAAGGGGTATCATAAATTATGCAGCTGACTTGTGCTTGGTGTGCCTGGTTTGTCTTGGCAGGAGGGGTTTGGTGTTCTTTGAACCAATAAGCAATATTAAAATTTCCATTTGGAGTAATAATTAAGCCATAAGCCCTCTCATACCCACTGACTTGATGTGTTCCAGAGGTTCGTTCCCTCAAGGCTTAAAATCTCTGAGCCCACAGAGATTAAAAACACTGACAAGCACACACTTTACTAAATGAGCCTGAGGCAGAAAAGTCAAAACCCGTGTTTCTGAGCCCCTAGGACTGCGAGTGTGTATGGGTGCGCGCTTACTCGGATATGCCTCTACGCATGCACGTTTTTATTTGCCCATTTATTCATGCTGTTTGTGCATTTCACTGAATTATCGCAAACATTTGTAGGGCCATTCATGCTCTAGTGGCCATTAAACCTCAGAGAAATGTTTGCGAATATTTAAGATTCAGTGTCTCTGTTGTGGCAACGTGTGTGTGAGAAGTACGCATTCAAATAATTAAGCCCTGGGGACTGTCAATCAAAAGATGGTTCAGGATACACACCCCTTTGGCAATGAGAGAGAAGAGTATTAAAAGGCTGCATTTAAAAAGGCAGGCAAAACTCGTGATTGTGTGGGTTTAGAGTGCATATAAGTTCATGCATATATAGATGAAGTGCTTGCACACAGGAGAATGTGCGATGCCATGTATGTATGGATCTATTCACAGCTACAACATACCAAACATGTGTATATATTATAGAGTTCCTGATGGCTTCACTGACGGCTTATTGGGATTCAGTGTGTCACCACATGCATTGAACAGACCCAGTCCCCAGTTGCAACAGCAACTTACGATGCCACCTTTCCACCCCAATAAAGATAAAAATTGTTTCTACAGAGTGAATAGTCTATCACAACCACCTGCCATCTCCATGACAACCCAACTTGATGAAAGAGAAGTCGAGGATGTCACACAGGCGACAAAGCAACCATTTGAACTGTCCACACCTGAAGGAGTCCTGGAGAGGCGCACATCATCATGTGAGATTTCAGAGTGCTAGGCACCAGCGCTTCTGTTCACAGCGACGTGAATCAACAGTGGCAGCGAGGCTTGATATTCCGCTGATAGATGATGAACCTCTCAAAACCTTTGAACGGGTGCGAGAATGGTGCTCATGTGAAATGACACGTAGGTATAAATGGAGCGACAAACCGCCCGACATCATCACCGAACCTCTCAAACAACAAGCTGCCAAATATCACTAGACTAGCAATGCTCTGCAAATGGACTGGGACAGAAAGAAACATTTTCGTGCCAAAAAAGAAAGAAAAGTCAATGTCAAATTGCTGTTTGTTTCTCTCGCAGACCGACCCATGTTGTTACAAACCATGTTCACGCCTTTGTCTGAATTGCTGTCTCTACTCTCATCACCTCATCTGATGGAGGTCTAAATTGCTTTGACAGCCTACTAAAAATTTGTTGGTTGAAAATATTTTGTGCAGCTGAAAATAACCACTTCAAATGTGCATATTATCATCCGAACATTGTTCACCAGTATTATATATGAATATGAATGTTATTGAATAGGAATATTGATGTTGCTGCGTTGCTGTAAAGTTACATGTCTGCATTCTTCATCACCCTTAACAGCTAAAACAGGTTAAAACAATCACCCAAAAAACAGAAAAAGTTCTCAAACTTCATGCTGTATTTCATCAGGGAAATCCTGAAGGAAACTCTAGCTGCTGATGAAGAGTATCTCAGACAAAAGTGGACCCTCTTTGGGAACGAGGCTGAGAAGGTGGAGCTGGATGTGATCAGAAACCAGCACGAGTTGCGCACACGCGTGGACACACTGGCTCTTCGCAAACAGGTACAAATCAAGTTTTGGTCTCAGAAACAATCTATAACAAGGACGCAATAATACTTTGAGTCTCAACCTTGTTCATCATCTTCTCAACAACTCAAGGTCAAAGTTTAAGAGTTATCAGGTTTCACAACAGCAGGAGAGACAATTTATTAGAATGAGGACTTCACCACAAACTCTGAGAGCGTTACGTTATGGTCGACCTACTAAAGTGCTCAGAGTGTCCACACAATTAAAGTTAAGCCTCCATTCTGTCTTTTTACTGCAGACGTGTGATGAGGACCTTCAATTCAGATCTTCCAGTTTTTTACTCTATATTTTCACTAAACTAGAAACACTTTTTTAACCTTTATTTATGTGCACTGAATGAAAGTGTCTGCAATTTTCTTGGGATGAAAAATATACAACACTGTGAAAAACAAGGCCAATTTAGTGACCTAGTTTAGTCAACTTTGATATAGAGATGATATGAAAAAATCCATGTTTTTTAGTGGTTGGTATCCATTTATTTTTCATTTTTGTGTTTACTTGCTTTATTTGTTTCTCTGATTTTGTTTTAATGATTTGTGAAGCACTTGGACACTTCCTGTAGAAAATAAACCAAGTTTACTTCAGGAGATGCAAAATCTATTTATTGGCACATCATTGGAAAACTTCGCTTTTGGCTTTTCTGTGCAACAGGCAGAGAAGAGGGCATCTGACCACATGAAGTACCTGGAGCGTCTGAGTCAGAAGGCCCCAGACTTTCCAATCCCTCTGAGGGCTCACACTGTCTGGGAGGGCATGACCGTCAAACTCTCCTGCACCATCCAGGGCTGTCCGCCCCCAAAGGTCACATGGTAAGAACCTCTGTTTCTGCTGTGATAAATTCAGTGTTTTCTAGAAACCAAGATTACATTTGATTGCTCATATACAAACAAAAGTAATCACTGATAACAAATTTGAAAAATAACCACAAAAGTGTCCACATAGCACCTTTTTCTAGCAGGAAAGCACAAGCAGCCACACATCACCACTCTGACCACGGCTGTCATATGAGAAAATAGCTTTGCCCCAAAGCATCCATTTGTTTGACGTTTTTCATACGCACCAACCGTAGGACTTTGTACAGATGAGCTTAATGTTCCCACTGTCACCGCTCAGTCTGACATCCGTAGAGCAATGTGGGTGCATGACACAATCCGTTGGAGACAACAGCACGGTGACCATCATCATCTTGTCAGGTCAGTGTCCGGCACTGCCACAAATGAGCTCCTGTCCGACAAAATTAAAGTCACGGCCAGAAGAAGCTTTTCCTCCACTTTCTGTCCTTCACCTAATATATAAATGGTTACCTGAAAAGGCTCTAGTGGCGACACCTGCACCTTTCTGAAAAGCTCAGAGATTTCCAACCAGAAGCAATCAGAGCAGCCACACAAAAAAGGCAGAGCGCTTTGGAAAAAAATAAAACACTGGGTGCAGTACTTTTTCTCTAGCAAGCACCCGCATACGCTCTTTGCTCACTGGGTACAACAGATAAAAAGAGGCTGGTGCTCAGAAAAAAATGCTATGTGGACATGAGCCCTAAGTCATTCAGCAATTCTTGATTGTGATTTCTTGCTACTTGTCTTGGTTTTACATCACTGCAAATTAAATATATTTGGGTTTGGATTGCCAGACAAATAAAACAGCTGGAAGACAACAATTGGAAGATGCCACTTTAGGTTGTGAGACTGTAATTTGCGTTTTTCACCATTTTCTGACAAGATAAATAAATAAATCTATCGAGGGAAAAGAACAATGCATTTATCAATAATTAAATGAGTCCTTAGTTGCAGCCCTTCACCATATAATTAATTCATGATACATCTATAATACATTGAAATACTGTTGAATTTGTCATTCGATCATTAGAAGTACATAATATGAAAGATACAGAGGTTATACTCGTGTATGCAAATGATTGACTATGCAGATGGACTCCAAGGCCATGAATTGCTTGTAAAAAACCAAGAGTCCTGACACTATAGTTCTGAATACGGAGCTGAATAACGTCTTCTGTGATACTGTGAAATTACCTGTGTTAATTCAGGCAACGTGCCAAACTGTCGACCTTGATGCTTTAACTGCTGGGAGATGATGAATACACTGTGTGTGCTCAGTATTCATGAACCTAAGCTGAGATCCAGATAACCTGCAGGCTCGTGGGTTTCACCAGCCCATATGGGACCCGTCAAGCTCAATGAGATGGAGAAGGCTGCCCTCAACAGTGCCCAGCACAAGACAGAATCAGAGATTAAAGGCCTTCACTGGCTGTTGTAGATTCAGCCAACTAAACTAACTTTTGACGTGCATACTGTAAGTAATAGGCTGCCAGGACCGTGAATCACCCGAGTGAAGCCTGTTGTTCAGTTTTCCTTTGGTAGTCAAAACAGCTTAACTTTTATAACACACTCTATTTCTAACTTCCTACCTCAGGTATAAGGATGGTGTGGAGCTGAGAATGTCTGAGCAACCATGGAGTTACAGTCTTCAACAAAACTTTGGTCTTAACTCACTGGAGATCAGAAGGTAGGTCATGAGCTCACATCCATAATTTAAGGGTGAAAATCTCTGTGCATGAATATGACACAGAGGTGTGCAAAATGGGGCGTGTGTGGATAGGACGACCTTGCCATTGATAGAGTAAAATTAAAAATTAAAGAAAGTTGTGAGTGAGGTTAGAAAACTGTGGTGTTAAGAGATAAAATGTAGCTTTCAAACTGAAAAATAAATGCTGATGCAGTTTTGTAAGCCTGCTCTGTTACCTAAATTCAAAGAATGAAGAGAGTCGGTGAAATTGAAAGGTCTGATGGTGAGGCATCACAATCCATTTGTAACTTTAAATTGTATTCTGGATTAATTTAGCAGCCATCACAACAGAGTAAAGCAAGTTAAAATAAAGTGAGCAATAAAAGCACAGATTTGTAACAATACAGACTTATTGTTATTTCAGCTCCATCTTCAACTGCTTCCAATTTTCACAGAAAATTATGATCCTCTATCCTAAGGTGCTCTCCTGATGATGCTGGCGAGTATAAAGTGGTGGCCAAGAGTCCCCTTGGTGAAGCCATGACATCTGCAACACTTGTAGTGAACTGTGAGTAATTTCCTGTTTCATATCAAGGACACATTAACTCCACCTTGCTGGAAAACCATTACGGACAATACAAAGATGGGTTACAATACAATGATGGAAATACAGGAGTTCAGTCTATGCATCAACAACAGTATTTAACATTTAAACTGCACACAAACACTGCTCAGACACGTTCTATATTGATGACACTGCCCCCTAGTGTCTTTGCTGTACAGGCTTGATAAAGGTTAGAGTGTAAACAGACAACAAAGCACACTTAATCACTTTGTATTTATATCTGCAGATCTACTTAACAGAATCTAGAAATATTAATCGTGAATAATTTATTTGTTTGTATACTTACTGGAATTACATTTTATGAAAAGGTAAACTGTCCTGAATTTAACAAACCAAATTCTAATAAAAGGCTATTAGATTGGCTACTTACTTAATATTTTATATATATATTTATATTGAATTTTGTTTTACACATGCAATCTTTACATTGCATTGAATCCAAAAATAAAAAAAAACAATCTGTGAGAAGGCATTGAAATCTCAGTGGATGCATAAAAGAACTATAACAACCAGACAAGCTTAGTGATTGATGATCAACCAAACTATTGACCAGCAAGCCGATCAGAGCACCGAACCAAACCAGAAACCACTGAAAACACAACTATAAGCCCCGTAGAGGAAAAACAGACAAACACTCCCACTGTCAGCAGCAATGCTGAGATAAAATCCAAAAGCAGAGATGCAGATGTGTTGTAAACATACCAGTGTTAACATAATAACAATAATGTAGGAGGTGTACCCACCATGAACGCTGGTTGGGGACAATCATCTGTGTCCTCGCAGGTCGCTGAGGTCTGACTCCTGGCCAACTCTTCGTGAAGCGTGGTTCAGTGAAGATAAGTCAAAACCGTAGAAACAATAAGCAGCATATGTCCTGACAGTATGTTCCAGCCGGTCTTTGTCCTTGAGCCACCACATGAGCCCTGAAGTAAACCACGTCCAAGGCCTGAGCGGGCAGCACCTAGCTAACATTAGTTAGCCGCTGAAGTGTTAGCTTCAAATGTTGGCACCCCCTTCTTACCGAGTGGTGTCCACAGGTGCTTCAGCATCTTAACCTACCTCCCTACTGCTAATGTAGACGGAGGGAGAAATTCAGCTAAAATAATTAACTAGCCGGTCTGTGAAGTGGTTAGTGCTAAAGCTAGTATCCAATTAGCTTGGCAGGTGGTTTAGCTGTTGCTACGCAACTCAGGGTGAAAACCGACGTCGCCATTAAGTCTTTGCGACTAAACAATTACTGCGTTTGTGATTTCTGCTCTTTACGCGACTGGAATAAGAAAGGGTGAGAAACCAAACTCATATTTTATAGGCTGCTTGCTAACACCATAGAAATGAATGCACTTTTATGGAATAAAACATGAACCATTACCATAAGAGAGGGGTTGCCTGTTCCGCAAGCTAATTAATTCATCATTAGAGGAAATGTGCCAATCTGCCATTTAATATTTTAAACTATGCAATCTCTGTCCGTTCCTCTATCAGGAAATAAAGTGCAAGCATCTTTTCATTGTGTCAAATATACAGCAGCTGCAGCTCCTATGAGGTGCTGGCTGCACGCCAGAGGTCAGGGCTCACTGTTATCTGATAAACGTGTGGTAGCTGATAAATAACAAGACATTACTGCACAGAAATACCAGATATATGTTTGAGGTCATTTACAAATGCTGGCCTGCTCATTACATGTCTTGGTCATGGTTCTCAAATCTCAATGTCAAATTTAAGGGATCCTAAATAAACCGACCATATGTCCATATTTAAAATAAGTCTCCAGTCATGCCATTGCTCAGCTCAGGTACATTTTCTTTATTAAACTGGTTTCTTCTTTTTTTTTTCCCCTCCCAGTGCACAGTGTCGTTCTCCATCTCCATCACTCTAGTTTCTTTATGAAGCTGATGTTTGGATGAGAATCAACTCCAAACTAAAATGATCAGAAAAACAGATGTCATTGCAGCACTCACGCTTAATGGTTAACAATGAGGCCAGTGGCTGTAGTGGTGACTTACAGCGCTGTGACAAAAACATTCACTGTTATAATGTGGGTTTTTTTTTTTTGTTTGTTTGTTTGTTTGTTTTTTTGTCTTTGCACCTTTTTAAATGACCCTCTATTTCTTGAGAGGGCTTGGTGCCTGCGGTGAAGTTCCCTGACGCTTGTAGATGAATTAGACGGTCAGGGCTTTAATGAGACACTTCAAGGCTTCTCCTCGCCATCTATATTTCACAGGCTTTCTTCGGTTGTTAAAAATAGGTTAAAAGGAATACTAGATGTAACTTGCATAAATGTGGCATCGCTACGTTTGATTTGCCTGCTGTGTCTCTCCATCTCGTACGTCCTCCGTTTCACTATACCTTCCTCCTCTGTCTCTGTCTCTGTCTCCGTCTCTGACCCTCCCCGCCTTTCTGCGATCTGCCCTGCCCGCCTGCCGCTCTGCAATTCAGCATATCAAGGAGCCGTGGCCGGTTCAGAGCACTCACAGACCCCTGGTAAGTTTCACGCCAGGGCTTAATGAAAAGTGTCCCCTTTAATTTTCCCTGTCACCCTTTGAAGTTCTTCCCTCCACCGGTAAACGAGGGAGGGCTGGGTGGGCTTTGAAGGCTGTGACACAATGCTCCGCTCTGCATGCTGCTCCTCCTATGGGAAGATATGGATGCGTTGAAAGGTGGCCATGTGTTGACAGTGTTTGTTTGTCATGGGAGTATGCTTCTGTGTGGCTGTCCGTGCCCGTGGATGTAGGGGTGCGAGTACGACTGTTGGTGGGGGAGTTGCTGTAGGGATAGAAAGACTTGCTCCCAATTGAGCAGAAATGGCACAAATGTATATTTCATTTCAGGAGCAGCAGGGGATTTATTCCGTTTTGCTCCAAGCTGTGGAGCATCTCATATTGGCTGTGGCTCTCTTTGGCCTAGATTACCCCTCAACATGTGTGGGGATCATGACATTTTGAGCCCCCACTTGCATGTATGCTCAGTATCTGATCGGGCGAGATGCTCACAGGGCACTAAGAGCTACGCTGGTGTTTTGCCTTGAATGGGGAGACAGCGAGAGCAGCATTGGTTATGCAAATTATGATCATGTCATCTGTCACGAGCAAGAGGAAAAGTAGCGTGCCATTGTTTTAGTGTTCAATGATCAATAACCATTTTGTCCCTGCAAGTTAACATTCATTTCTTTTAACCATGACCACAGTTGTTCCGGACTCTCAAACAAAGTCATGTTTTAAAACCACATTAGTAACTTTACCTCAAAGTAGTTTTAGTGCCTAAATTTGACCTAAGCCTCACCATAGCAGCGGCAAATCAGAAAACCAACCAAGTGCAGATTTTGCACTCATTCTCTCATTTTGTCTGACGTGGTTGGATTAAAGTAGGAATAGGTTTCACTGTTTTCTTCCAGTGCCACCAGATCACAACGGTGACACTGCTGAGTAAAATAATTTATGGTGGGAAAAGGCTATTCAAACATGATCCAAGGTGTAAAAAATAGAATTTCTCTTTAATGAAAATGTTTTCCTGTTACTCTTAGATTTGTAGATTGTAAATCAGCTTTTAAACTGAAAATTATGGTTCTTGCAGACTGACTCTGACGAGTTTTTCTTTTCATTATTTTACTATAAAATTATTGGAAAGAGGAAATAATACCGCCACAGTGAAGTCAACTTACACATATTTAATCAGGACAAATGTATGTACAGAACATCAGTTGTATGCAGGGATGGCTTTTTTTTACTCTTCTATTAACTTTAACCAGTGTCTTGAGAATATGCCATTACTTCTGTACAATCATTACGTGGTTGCAGTGCCGCACAATCAATTCCCCACACACTCAGAAATTAAACGGCCATCATTTTGAATGAAGCTCTATCAGCATGTAATGGCGCTGGGGCCTTTCATATGGTCCATGTTTGGGGCCTGCGTGCTGCGAGACTGTGCTGAGGAATTGCATGCTGCCATTTTTATGTAACTGGTACTTGATTACCTCATACGGAGCAGATCATATTTTCCAACACAAATCACTCAATAAACAACAAAAGCGCAACTGTGGTGAATTTATCATAATCATCATAGCGCTGAGAGGAGCATGGGCTTGAGCGTTTGAATGATGGGAAACAAAGATCCGAGCGGTGTGTTTTGATGAAGCTACGCACATTCCTGTGATAGCCTGGACTGGTAAGCAGAAAAAGATCATTATAAGAAACATGCCACAGTCTCTCAGACTCATCCCTGAGAATGAGATTTGACAAGACCTTTTGGCACTCATATCTCTCACTTCCAGACTGTATTGCGTCAGTTCAGTGCTTCGACAAGCGAGAGAATGATAGCTGAAGGAGTAAGTTGCCGGGAACTGTTCAGTTTCCAAAAACTTGTCACATCTTCAGCTTTTCAGCCGTCTTCTGTTGTTTCCTCCTCCAGGGGATTCCTCTCCCGACCGTCCTTTGTCTCTGTGCACCCTTGGATGGAGCACAGGGTCTTCGTCTATTATGGCTGTGCCAGTGTGCATATGATGGGCTTTTTAGTTCATTAAGACCCAAAGAGTTGCTTTGTTCATTCACTCCCTGCCACTAGTGAGAGAATTGGAGGAAGCTAGAGCTTGTTACCGCTTGCTCGCAGAGAATAATGAAAAACCTCAACGTCATAGCACAGACGAACTAGATGGTATCGAGACACAGGAGCTTTTTTTTTTTTGAGGACGTTTGGTGACAGAGCTGAGGAGGTGATGGAGGGAACTCTCATCTCTTATCATCAGGAATCCGCACACTTCTTCCCGACTGCCACTTACCTCCTTCACATCTCCTGCTTCCTGGTTTCTCTCCTCTTTACCTGTCATGCTTTTTTCTCCTTTGTGGCGGTCTGTGCAATTTTATGGTGCAACATCCACGCAACATTATTGCCATCTGGAGTATTCCTCTGCTGCATTAAGGCTGTGTCTGGAGTTTAGTTTTATCTTTGCCCAGCACCAGTGGAGAAAGTGAATGTGTGTATGCTGATGAAAAGTGCTTCTCTACTTTCCATTTTTGCATCTTAACGCATATTTTTACTTTTCTCTTATTGTACAGCTTGATAGTTTTCCTCCTATTCCTTTCCTTTCCTATTTCCTCATCTCCCCTCCTCTCCTTCATCTTTCCTCCCTGTCCTAATCCTTCCTTCTTACCTCTCCCTATGCAGTGAAGCTTGAGCCAGAAGCCCAGTTTGGCAACACTTTCCCCCCAACATGGGTGAAGGAAGGTGGCAGACTCACCCTGCAGTGTACCTTCACCTCTGCTCTGCTGCCCTTCCAGCAGGATGTCAGCTGGTTCAGAGATGGTATGTACTGTTAAGGATGAGTCACACGAGCCAGATGTTGGAGCTACTGGTTTGTCAGTTCATTTTTTCATTCTCTAGGCATCCCGCTGCATCAGTCGAGCACCGTGGACATGAAGACAGTCGACAACAAGGCCTCCATCACTTTAAAGGCTGCACACAAGGAGCATGAAGGCGTTTACACTGTCCGACTGAGGACCGGAGATGAAATCCAGGAACACAGTGCTTATGTCTATGTCAAAGGTGAGGACCAGCATTAAAGTAGTTTTGATGTAAATACTGTTTTTTGTTTTTTTCTAATCATGCCCCTTTCTAAAGTGAGAAATTTCTTCAATGATTTCTCAAACATCAGGTTGTTTGTATTCAACTAAATGACTTTCATTGTGTTCAATGTTTAGGATGTCGAGCATAAAGGTTCAACCTTTAAAATAGTGGTTTTTAACACAAGGTCCACTTACCAGCTGTTTCCAGGGCTTTCAACCATCTCTCAGCCACAATCAGCGGATGGAGTTTTCTCAGTTGTCACGGAAACCAGACTATGTTTCACACTCAGCGACAGCGAGAGCTAAGTCCTCCACTCCTACTGGGAATAAACAGTGTTTCTAAACAGCCTGCCAACCTGCGTGTCCACTTAGTGTGAAAAATCTGACCAATGCTTAGGAGTGACCTGGAGACTGTGGCATACAAACCAACCTGTGTTTTTGAGCATGGAATCAGTTTGTTCCACCAAGCTGGATAAATGGTAATTTGACTGAAACCCTCACTCAAAACACAATTTGTATTCACAAGATTTTGATTCTGCTTTCATTTCCTCTCAGCAAACTACCCTAGTTTCGTACGGGGAAATTGCACCATCAATCAAGCTGTTCTGCAGTAGAAGGGTTGTTAACTTTGTTCAATGACTCTATATGTTTTTACAGACCACTGTTTTCTCTCACACATTGTTGGCAGCATGCAAATAAAACAGAGAACAACTCCCACTTGACTCATCAAACATTTGAAATGTGTCTGGGCAGCTCTGCGAGAGGACCTGGCATTCGTATGTGTTCCAATATAACACCAGTGCTTACTCATGCATGTATTACCTTAACTGCCACAGTCACAGAATAATGTGCTCTGAATGATTCATGAACTTGGTGTGCACATACACCAAAAATTAACATGTACCATTCCAAGCACAAATGTGGACGCAAAACACTTAAATGCAAAATCAATCTTTGCCTCGGTCTCTCTCTTTCTCTCTCTATAAGGGAGCTTGATCTTTACCCGAGCTGGAGGTACTAATTAGTGAATAAGCAAACCTCCCTGCATGTGGATTTTCTCCTTCATTCAGTGGTCATGTATTTGCAATCCAAATACATGACATGGGAGAGCAACAACAAATGAGAGGAAAGGAGGAAGAGAGTGTGAGGATGCTCTGTTGTCTTGACTCTTGTTGAAAACAGCATCTATTTGTAGCCTCAAGAAATGGTTTGAGAGCGCGCCACATCCGATCACTCCAGTCCACTTGGCATAATTTCCTCATTCGTTTTCTGCCTTCCCTCTATGTCATCACATCCACTGGTAGTGGCTGTAGAGTACATATTGGGTAGCATATTCATTTGTTACTTCCTCCAGCTTCAGCCATTACTTTTCTGTCTCTATCCAACATAATGTGTGGATACCACGTTGTTGGAACACCTGAAATTCTTCTGCAGTTACTTTTCCCCAACATCATCTGCCCTAGTTTTTCTGTCTCACCTTCTCCTTTTCCTCTTCCCTTCCATGCTTCTCACAACTTCTCTCTCTGACACTCTTTCCTTTTCGCCCACTATCAGTTTCAGACTCATATCCATCACCTATCTGCCTAATCTCTCATTATTTTCTGGCCAGTTTCTTCCATGGCTCCAGCCTGCCCATTTTCTTCCTCAGTGTTTTTTCCTCCTCTAACCAACTCTCTCTCCTCTTCATGGTGCAGATGCAGCAGCTGCAGTGGCGGGAGGCCCCGCCTCTCCTCTCAGCGTCCAGGTGTCTGACGTCAACAAGGACTACGTCTTTCTTACCTGGCAGCCGCCCAGTGCTGATGGAGCCTCACTTGTGGAGGGTTATTATGTAGAACGGTAAGAGCTGGCCTGATTGTCTGCCCACATCAGTGGCTCAAATATGAAATTTAATTCAACTGAGATGACAAGGAAATGAGACTCTTGAGTTTTGAAACAATAGTAATCCCACCACAACGTCCATGTAGTGGATGTTACAGAGCATTTCTTTGCACCGCACAATCTCTCCCAGTTTGCCCAGTTGTTTTTTTGTTTAGTTTCATGATCAATTATTCTGCAGATTATTTACTAAATTAACCAACCAATCCTTTGGTGTATCCAATGTCAGAAAATAATGAGAGATCCCCAAGATGACATCAAATAGATTCTCAGTTTGTCCTGTCAGCAAAAATGCAAAGACATTTACTTTGCTGTCAAAGTCGACGAAGAGAAGCAGCAAATCTTCCCAAGTGAGAAACTAGAGACTGTTTAGCACGTTTGCTTGAAAAATGACTAAAACTTCCATTGTCAAAATTGTTAAGATTGCTTATTTTCAACTTTATTGTAGATGATTTGCTTGATTCATCCATTTTATATAGTGTTTAGCACATTTTTTCATATTGTGAATATCAGATTATTAAATCAGCGAAAATCTACATTTTTTAATTACTTACTTGATCGGTTAGTGGATCTGTCAATTCAGAGTGGGCTGTCCTTTCAAATGATAATTAACTGCACAGTAAAATCTGCAGTACATTACATATTGTATTACATTAAAATGTTTCCCAGAGGCTGAATTTGCATTTGTGTTTCAGTATAAACAACTATTTAGAGGAGAATGAGGTAAAATGAGAGTATTGATGAAAAGCTTTTGGGCTGCTTTTGGTTTTCCATTAGCTCAAGATTAGATCTGCATAAAAAGGCTTATTTTAGATTGTATTGACAGCGATTTCCTGTAATGCAAGTCAACAATAGGCCTGCAGTAAGACTATACTGCTGAACATCGTCGTGCTGTGTGTGCTGCTGGTGAGGAAAGTGGACTGGGGTGGATAAAGATGGCGGTGGTGGCGGACAGCAGTGGTGCTACATCCTTTTGGCAGAGTTCACATGAGATGGATGGTATACATGGTAATTATCAGCCCTCACCACTATGTTTACAGCAGAGTCAAAGACTCCCGCAGGAAAACAGGTGCTGCACTTATCACCAACACCGATCAATCAGGATCATGCTGTACATCGTGTGTCCATACAGTGTGTGTGTGTGTGTGTGGGGGGTGTTTGTATAGAGAGACAAAGCATTTCCGTGTTAGTGTGTGAATCTTCATGTGTGTGTGTGTGTGTGTGTGTGTGTGTGTGTGTGTGTGGGTGTGTTTGTTGAATGGTATGTATATTTGTGTATGTGTTTTTGCGTACCGTCTTAATTCATTGTAGAAGATGCAACCACTGGATATTATTGGTTATTAAGAAAGGAAAATGCAAGATACCTCCCAGTTCCCTAGCAACCTCCTTATGGTTAGAAAACTGCACTCTTGTCTGTATTTGTTTTGTCTGCAAGTGGCAAATGCAACAGTTTGTCATTGATGTTGCGTAATTTCAGTTTGCATTCGACTTTAAAACTCAGTTTTTTTTGTGTTAGGAGGCCCGTTATTTTCACGATAGCCTCTGTCCCTATTGTTTATACTGTTATACCCTGCAGACTGCATATAAAGTAGTGGTCAAATATTCTGCATTTGGTTCTTTGTTTTGTTTACCTTCTTATTTATTCAAAATTCTTTCTTTCTTTTTTTCTTTCTTTCTTTCTACTCTCTAAGATATGAAGTCAGTCAGGACGAATGGGTGCGCTGCAACGTGCATATTCAGAAAATGTGCCACTACCCAGTGTTTGGACTGAAGGAAGGAACTCTGTACCAGTTCAGGGTTCGTGCTGTTAACCAGGCTGGAGCAGGACGCCCCTCCAAGGCTACTGATCCCGTCCTCACTGCAGACCCCCTGGAACACACCAGGACCACAGGTAACACATTACAGTCTCTGACAGTGAAATTGCCTTATAAAAAGCTGTGAAATGTTACATCACTACAAATACAGAGACACAAATTGGAGACAAACTGAAAGGAAGGTGCAGTTCTAACAAACATTTCTGTGTTTGCCTGCTTGGTTTGGCTCATTTGTGGTTTGAGAGCAGAAAAAGAGCAAACACAGGATTCTGTGATACTACAGATGTGAATTTAGAATGAATTCAAGAGCGAAACCACTGAAACCACATCCACATCCCAACCCACATCCATTCACTGATCATGACCTCTCAAGAAATTTTATGATTTAATGCAATAATCACCTAGTAACTATGGTAACACATGTACAGGGATTTTGCCTCATCAATCAGAGAGTGAAAAGCAGCAGAAAACAGGTGTGCTGAGCTTGTGACCAACCACACGGTAAATATCCCCCTATTATATAACGGTAGATACCTCTTTTTATCCCAACACTGTTTCTGGTCATAATGATATACAAGGAACAGTTGTAGTGTATGATATTTATGCTCATAATCACTTATTTCTTTGTTAAATCATAAGACAAGATAAATAAACAAATGATACAGCAAAAGTGCAGCCTGCGTTAAAAGGGAAGTTGTGAGTTCAAAAATGTTACAGGAGTGCACTGCTAACTCAGTGGAGTACTTTCTCAGCATGACCTTTAGCAGAACTAAACTTCTAAATAAGTGAATGATTTTGTTGGGTGACCACGAGCCGCCAGCTTCACAGCTTCAGCGCCCCTTGGCATCGACTCTGCTAGAGAGATAAACACCATTCTTCCCAAAAGAAATTCCCTCATTTGGTGCTTTGATGGTGGCTGTGGAGAGAGCTGTCTGACACATCTCTCCAAAGTGTGTGCGCTTGGGTTGAGATCTGCAGACATGTGCATTAATCTTATTTTCCTACACATTTCTTTAGTTTTTTCTTTTAATTTGTTTGTGTCTGCCACTACAGAGAGCATCAGTAATGTGTTAGTGCCTCATTCCTGCTGTTAATTCACCTCATCTGCCTCAGTTGCTGTGTCACACCTGCACAGGGAAAACAGATGTAGGTGTGTAGATGTGGATTTCCTTTTATAGAGCCGGAGGGTTCTGCTGTCGTTACTGCGACATCCTTCTAACGACATCCTGGAGTGGAACACTTTGTTTCTTACTTGTATTGTTAAATACTTTGTACAGCGGAGGGATGAGAATGACTGAATGAGATATAATGTAGGGTAGATCACCTAGTGTGTGTGCGACTGTGAGTGTGTGTGTGTAGGAGGGAGGACAGATGGGCTCTGGTCAGATGCTGTGGATCATTAAACACAGATGAAGGACAGACAGAAGGTTGACTTGCCTCCAGCGTGCTCTCCATCTTTCCATGTCGCTCTCTCTCACCTCTTTGTGTCTCTCTGCCACTGACTCTCTTACCACTGGCTGCTCCTCTAACATTAACACTAATAGTGTTATCATGGGCTCACATATAACTTCATTACCTTTCTTTATTCCCTCTGTCCCTGACCTATCTCTCCCTCTCTGCTCCCCCCCCTTTCTCAGTGGTGAAAGTGGACAGAGGAAGGACTATCACCATTACGAAAGATGAACTTGAAGGTGAGAATGCTGTATTTTTATGTCACAGTGTATAATTTTGTCATAAAAATGTGCTATTTGAACATTTTACCTCTTTTCAAACAGCATCTATGTTTTACTGGCGCACAGGGTGCCACCTCCTCGCCTGTGGGCCGCCCTGGGCTTGTGGCTTAATGCATCCTCACATTATATTTAACAACAAATTGCAGTAATTGTATGGCTGAGGCAATGAGCATTTGTACTATTTGCAGAAGTGAAAAGAGGGAGCAGTCCCTGGTTGTGTCCTGGTAAATGCACATAATGGCCCGAGGTAGCATGAGCGCTTGTGAAGAGGGCCGATAACCTTGCAAAGTAATTCACAAACACAGAGATAAAGGGAGAAGAGGAGGAGGCAGGCAGAAGATAAATGTAGCAGAGACAGCACATTCATACTTTATATATCCTTTTTTTTTTTAAGTGGACGTTTACAGCAGAAAATGTGTCTAGTTGTGTGTTTGTGTCCTGCTTTAATGAGTGGTCAAATTACAGAGACAAAGTCACATTCAAGCTAACTCGTGAGATTACTCTTCCATCAAACTTGAACTGATGTTGCAATACACATGACATCACACACAATTCAGGGAAATACATGTAAAACACATATTTATCGAGCCAACATTTGTCGGACAAATTAACACGGGCTTAAATATGGTTTAATATCTGGTTGCAGTCTGTGAGACATAAACATCAGCAGACTGTTGGACAGGTTATGCTATGCTTGTTAATTGGGTAGTAGCAAATGTGCTTATTTACTTATTTGCAAATGTGCATATACATGAGAAGACTGATTCACCCTTCCACTCCACTGAGTCCTACACTGCTCACCTAATATGGATGTGAACAACCACCACACCCTTAACATTAAATATGAGCACTTTAACCTGATAGAGTCCGCGTTTTGTTTCATATCCAATGTGAGGCTAAAGCGTTGGCAGTGAAAACTACTTACAGCTTGCTCTATACACACACACCCACACACACAGGCTTGCTGCTCCTACCAGATCAGCATCTCTCATTTCTATGCACCCTCTTTGGCCTGGGGTCCCTCTCTGATCCACACTGCAGCTCTTCAAGGGAAGACAAACATAGAGACAGACGGCCACAAAAATGAAAACTTTCAACTAAATCTGAACACTTGTATCATCAATGAGACACTTGGATTGTCACTGAAAGTGTGCTAACATCAGGTATACTTATATACTTCGTGTATTAGGAATGGAAGGGAAATAGGGTCAGCAAAGTAAATCTCACCTATTTTGACTGAAATAAATGAAACCAAAGCATGACATTTTCTGATTCAAAGATTTTAACAAAAAGAGAGTAAAAAAAAACAACTCCACATTCAGTCTCACTGATCTTGTTCTATTGTAATGTTTTTTCTTCGCCCTCTTCTTCCTCCTCCCCCTCTCTTTGCTCTGCAGGTCAAGTCAAAGCTCCTTTCCCTCCCACAAACGTCCACGCCTCAGAGGTGAGCAACACCTACGTGGTGCTGAGCTGGGCCGAGCCTGAACCCAGAGGCAGGGAGCCTCTCACCTTCTACGTGGAGCGGGTCAGTCTTTACTCCCACACACCCACATATGAACTCACACACATACACACCACACACACACACACACACACACGGATACGTATGGACACAATGTTCATATTACAATAACTTCATACTTGACTACATTTTCCACTTAAACATAACTTCTTTCCTGCTAAAAGACCATATCGAAGGTTTTAGTAAATCACCAACAAATCACTGAACTGCTGACTTTTTCCCAACACACACTGTAAAGTATTTTAGATTGATTACTCACCTCAGACTTTAGTCTCAGGACATGTCAGTGCAGTAAGAAATGAACTTGCAGAGACTCGAAACAGGCTTGCAATAGGTAATCCATCACATATATTCCAATTTTTTGGGTGAAAGTTTTATTATTGTTTAATAGTTCTAAAGTTTGGGACTGCATGGAAGGATCCGACAGCTGGTGCATTTAAAGGAGCTTCGATATCTGGCATTTAAAAGTTGGCTGCTATCTCTGAGCTATATTGTAATAGGGAAAAGTGATAAAAATGTGATAGGAGGGGTTTTTTCCTTGTATACATCAAGTAGATTTTCCCCACATTTCCATACAAGTTTCAGGCTTTCTTTGCTGAATTGTGCAGTAGTGGTGTATACGGATTTCTTTTCCAATTTATGTCACCAAGTTTATAAAATATATATATATCATTTCCCCGTCGTGGGACTAATAAAGGAATATCTTATTTTAGGAATATCTTAAAAACTTCAAGGGCATGAAAATATGCTGGACATTTTGTGAGTATACTGAATTATGAACTAATTGTAATAAAAGTAACAAAACAGCAAGTTATAGGTCTCTGCCTCATACTGCAACAGTTATGTAAAATATACCTGACGTTTTAAGTTAAGCTGCTATAATTGATATTTTCATATTAACAATGTGTCAGATGGTTTTGTATAATGTGAAAACAGGTCTCTCATAATGAGGGATCGTTTGCCCATAGTAGCCCCTCAAGGTCGTGATGACACCCTCACCTCCATACACACACTGACAGAGAGATGTCCTACAAAGTACTAATACATTCAGATACCTACGTGCTCTCTCTCTCACACATACACAAGTATAAATACATTCAAACACAAACCAACATTGTAAATACCTACACACGCAATGAAGGCAAAAGAGCAGTGTTCTTGCATCATCAGTCCCTCCAGTCATTTGGTTTGAGCAGTCAGGTGCTGGAACGTGAGCCAAATTAACAGCAGGCTCCGGACCACGGCACTAATCAAAGAGACAGGAAGAGATAAAACACACACACACACACACACCTCTACCACTGCTGTCAGTTTAAGTGGGAATTTGTGGACTCATTAAAAGCAAACAGACCTTGATGTTGCTCTTCATGCCATGCACTTCGGCATTGGCGGTTTGATTTTCTTGCCTGCATACTTGAAAGAGTTTTTCACTTCCTAACTTGTGATTTAAAAGTGCCTGGATCGTAAATCTGAAGGGTTCCTTTGGTTTAAGATTAGACATTAGCTAAATCTAGTTTTACTTTATGTGGCTGTGTTTCAGTGATACATTCAAAGTAATTTCTATAAAGGATCCAGCTTATATTTTTCCCTTTTTCACCGCCAACCCAAGACTCAAAAGTGTTCCAAAATAATGTTTTCTTGCAATATATCAAAGTGTAGGAACTGATGTATTCTCTATAACAATAAAGAGCCTTGACTCTCCAATATCAACCCAGACATCCAACAGCTTCTGGCTCCAATAATCAGAAAACTGCCACAGGAAATAGATTTTTATTGGACTTTTATAAGTTACCAGGCCAATAAAACTGTCAAATCTGTCAATGGCATCTGAAATTACTAAAGTCTGCTGCTTCACTTCAGCTTGTGCAGTATAATGAAGGGAACATTCAAATATCTGTCTTCATCCCTACCCTCCCTATATCATCACTGATCTCTATGACATGCCCCGTTCTATTGTTAGGTTTTCCTCCTCAAACAGGGAGTTACAAAAGGAAATTATGGCAACTCAGGAGGGGAAGAACAGAAAAGTAATCGCAGACTTTAAAATAGAGAATGTTAGTTCCATTTAACGTCACTAGCCGGAACGACTAATTGACAGAGATGAAGAAAAAGATGTCAGGATGAGTCACTAGTTGTCCACAATTTACCTGCATATCCATCTGTCTTTCTTTCTCTTTGCCCTTGTCTGTACCTGAAGTGGTTTGCACTAAATCTAGAGAATCACCAGTTAACTGCAGAGTAATTGATTGTGCAAAATTGGAATAAATTATTTGGCAGTCTTGGCAGTCCTTCACTCTCATGCAGATTGATTCCTCTAGTATATTTGCAGAATACTGAATAATGAACATGAACGTGTCCTTGAGATACTGTAGGTGTTTTTGGAGTTATCTTTGTGATTTTCTAATTCTGTACTTGGGTCAGTCTCTGGCTGGGAAGAATAGCTGGGAGCTGGCCAGTCTGGACATGGTGGTAAACTCTCCCAGGTTCCCAGTGTTTGACCTGGTCAAGGGCAAGCAGTACTGCTTCCGAGTGCGCTCCATCAACAAGTACGGTGTCAGTGACCCCTCTGAGCCGAGTGAACCAATCTCCTTGGGAAAGCCACAAGGTGAGAAAATGTGCTCTGTTATGTACTGTGTGCATTTATTACTCTGCCTGTTGTAAAGGTCAAATGGATTTTGTAGCTCTACTTCTTCTACCTATTGAACTGTACCTTCTGTGGTTGTGCGTAGCTCCATAATTTCAAAGGTTATCATAGCAGGTTATTTTCTGGGCATTTGTTCACATCCTCACAGATCACCTGTCTGCTTGTGTTACTGATCACTGCGTTAGGATCACAGTTATACCTCAAGATTAAAGAAAATAGTGCTTTGTGTAGTGAATGAATGGGCCCAGTGTATGTTTGATGTATATCTCATAGCCTGTTGTTCAATTCAGACCTGAGTATAAAATCTATAATATTGTGACAACAAGAAATACTCAAATACTTTATTTAAGTGTATTCAAGAGTTTGCTGAAGTGCGAGTATTATCAATAAAATGTGCTCATTGTAGCAAAAGTAAAAGCACTCATGACGCGACATATAGAGTGGTACATTATTATATATTGGGTTATAGTTACTGATTTGGTAACATGCAAGCAGCATTTTCATGTTGTAGCGGTTTAGTTGGAGCTAATTTGAACCATTTTATACACTGATGGGTAGTTGTATCTATAACACTGCATCATAGTTTTGTTTTGTGTATCATGTTTTGTATGTAACCAATGAATCACAGTAATGTTAGCTGATAAACAAACAATATTTATGTACAAACAATATTTATCATTTTATAGTAATACACAGTATAAAATGAAAATTCTCAACTAGCACCTCAAACAGAGAATTACTTTTAAATTACTGGAAGTCACTTTTCATCACTGCTCAGCAGATCAGCTACAGAAACACCGACATAATGTAATGTGGCATCTCTGGTTGTGAGTTGCTTTTATTTTAAAGCTCTAAACATGTGAATTTACTCTTTGAGGAAGACTGAATTCTGTTATGTAGTAAATTTCCATTTGATGATTTCAGCTAAGGTTTTACCTGATGGCTTTCCATCTGATTCCCATCAGCTGTGCCAGCTCCACCTCACTCTCTTATGGCCATCAGAGACACAGACAGCTCGGTGCTGCTCCAGTGGCAGGAGCCCAAAGAAAAAGACGACATCCTGGGCTACTACCTGTACTACAGTGAAATTGGCAAACAGGACTGGAAAACTGTCAACAACAAGCCTGTTACCAAAAACAGGTGATAGAGACAAATATTAAAACACATTTTGTTGTGATGCTTCTGGTTGGCTGCAGGGAAAATAGTTGCCTGGATAAAGTTGTTTAAACAATGTATTAACCTAAATAAAAAGATATATAATTTTTTAAAATATTTTTATTAACACAGTCAGGTGATTTCATTGAGCTAAAGAGGGCTGAACTGTGTGCCTTTTCCTCAGATTCATCGCGCATGGCCTCAAAACCCAGGGGGAATATGTGTTCAGGGTGAAGTCTGTGAGCCGAGCAGGAAACAGCAGCTATTCAGATGAGTCTCACCCCATCTTCGTCAAATCTGCCATTTGTAAGTGCACCTGCAGGCAAGGTCGCAAAATAGTGGACACAACATTTGTGTTTCTTTGCAGACACAGTATGTGCGCTTTGCATGGTTCCTCCTGCAGAAATTTGCTTTAAAGCACAGAGTATTAAAATGTATTGCAAGGTTTTGTAAAAGATTTGTTCTTCTTAGAGCCGCCTGAAGAGTACAGGGAGATAAACACTGTGCTTTACATAAGAGAAATGTCCTGTGTCAGTGTAGGTTAGACTTAGACTACAATACATCTTGTCTTGGCCTGTGAGATAAAATAATTCCCTACCTCTGAGCTATCAATTTTGACTGGATCTTACAGCATACTCACAAGAACCTTTCTAAAAAGACTTATTCCTGTTTCTAGTTTTTTTCTTTCTTCTGCTTTGGAGCCCTCTCTGACAATGAACGATAAAAATTCTGTCAGTATTCACCTCATGGAAAACTTTGTCATACCTTGTCCTTCACATCTTTGCAGCTTTTCACACAGCACAAAAACATTTTAAGAAAATATTTATTCCACTCGGAAAAAGAAGAAAAGTACTTGGCCACAATATTCTCCCATCTATTCTTCCACCCAGCCGTTACCAGAGGATAAATGGCTGAAGTCAAGTTCTTTGTGAGAAATACATTTTCATCAAATAGGTTATGAGTTATAATATTATGAGAATATTTCTTCCGGTCTCATTTGGGAATACGTAATATAGAACTGGAGTTGTGAATTTGCAACTGTAGACAGGAATAGTTTGGCAGGGAGTTATTGTCATTTCTCGGTCTATTTAGCCAGAATGGATGCTTGCTGAGATTCTCTCCTCTATCACCTCTCTTCTGTCGTTCTTTGCGCTTGCTCCAGATGTTCCCTCAGCTCCCGCTGCCATCACCCTGCTGCTGTGCACTGGATCAGAGATGGTGTTGGGCTGGAGGGCCCCTGCCTGTAACGGGGGGAACCCTGTGTGTGGATACTACCTCGACCAGAAGGAAAAGGGCATGGAATCATGGAGAGAGGTCAACCAAAAGCCTGTCAAAGAGAGGCAGTTTAAGGTCAGTAATGCAGTAACGCATGATGCAGTAATGGTGTAGAGAGATTTAGCCATGCTAGGAGGCACGACTGTAAGGATGGCAATGTTGCTCAGTCAGTTTGGATGGATTGTCATGAAATTCTGTACAGACATTCATGGTGCACAGAGGATGAATGCTGGTGAAATCTGTGATCTGCTGACTTGTTCTCTAGCACCACCATCTGGTCAAAAGTTTAATTTGTCCAATAATTTGATTTATGACCAAATACTTGCATCTTCACCTGTATTTTGTGTTTTGTTTTAATTAGCTAATGCTAGCATGCTAACACCCCAACCCGCTGAACTATTATTCTAACATCATAATCACTATACCTGCTAAACATCAACATGGTAACAATGTCACTGTGTGCATGGTAGCATGGAGGCATTAGCATTTAGCTCAAAGCACTGCTGTGCCTCACAGAGCTGCTAGCATGGCTGCAGACTCCAAGTCTTTTCTTTTCTAAAGACTATTTTTCTTTCATATCAGATGCACGAGGCACTGCTGAATTATGTTTCACCTAATGCGCATGTGAACTTGTGACTTGTGTACAACAGTGTCTTTTCTGTTCACTGACACAGAATTAGAACAAATAATTCATCTTTCAATATCTGATGACAAGGAGGAGAAAACAATCAATAAAAAAGCGCAGGAAAGAGGAAGCACAGGAGAGAGATAATAAGGGTTTACCTTTAATATAATCATACTGATATAAATATTTTTCCACTTAGCAGTCGCCTCAAAGTAATGGCAATATTGGCTAAAGCTCCCTCATCCACATTGGTTGTGTCACTAGGCAACAAGCAGTGTCCATGGAGACCTGGAGGAAAGTTAAATCTTGAACCTGTCTAAGGGAGATTACAGGTGCTCCATAATTAGACATTGTGCAAATGTGTTATGTGTAAGTGGTTGTTTTTAGCTCCTGGGAAAAACAAAGACAAAGCCAATTAGAAACAAAATGACTGTGCCACTGTATATCAAGATTAGCCCTACAGTCTTCTTGAGGATTGGAGACCTTTTTCTCAAAGGAAACCCTCTGATGAGAACATGCAGCTCCCCCTTTTGGGGTAAATGAGCAATTTCATCAGCCTCACATCCTCAAGTGCAACCTCAATCTCCCAAATGGGCTGTTGTATGCTCTTGTTTAAATCAGTTTGATGGCTTCCCGGTCGCAAATTAGGCTAGCTGGAATATTGATTGTGCTGCAGTGCTGTGCTCCGAGCTCCTTCTCTTTTTCCGGGTTGAAGTTATGCAGAATATGTAAATGACTTCGTCACGTCACAGGACCTGCCACGTTAGAGCAAAAACACATGGTAACCATGTGTTTTTCTCTCCTTTGACTGAAATACCACCACAGACTACACCGATCATTTTAAGTGAAAGGACCAACACAGCACAAATACTCCATTACAATTAAAAGTCCCTCACTCAAAATCCTACTTAAAGTACAGAGGTATTTGTAGCAAAATGTACTTTAAGTATCAGAAGTATCAAAAGTGCTAATTCTACAGAAGAATAACCCCTTTGAGTTGTATATTATTATATATCACATTATTGTTTCAGTAATACTATTGTGTCAACGCATAAGCAGCATTTGCTTATGTACCCTCTACATGGTCACAACATAAATCTGAGGTTTTGTGAGGTTATTTGTGGGATACAAAAGAAGAAAAAACAGTAGTGCACAAACTTATATCCACTTTTTTGACTTTTCTATAGAACCCTTTTGAGCTTCAAGCAGTTATTTAAATAAAATGATCTGAGACGTTTAAAGAAAGAATGTCTCTTGAATGACAATGAGCCCGCACCTTCATGCTGATTATTTGTAAGGAGTAAAAGACCAAAATGTTTGGAACCACTGTTTTAATGTGTGTATGTTGTTTCATAAGCTTATAAAATCCTGAAATGTGACCAGATACTGTAGTATAATATTTTCCTCTAAGTGAAAGAAACATCAAATGGACGTACTCAAGTGAGGTCAAGCTTTGACTGAAGAACAGTGATTGGGTAAATATACTTAGTTACTTTCCATCACTGCTAAAATATAAATGTAGCTTTATGTGAGTAACTTTGTCATGATGTAGGGCAGGTCATGGTTTCAGCCAAACTGCCTGGTGTCTCCCAGAGGAAAACACCGTACGAAGAGGAGGACCCTCCATCCCAAACAAAGTTTGCTTGCCCTCTGAAGTTGCATGTGTGGTAAAATTCATCAAATACAGCCTGTTTGCCATCTAGTGGATGAAAGCTGCACTGTCTTCCACTCATTTTGGCAGGCAACCTTTGCGTCTCTCAGGGTGGACTGTATATCGATCTGATAGGAAGGTTGTCATACCACCTAAATGTGGTCAGAGAAGGATTCATGGGTAATGGAGGTGGTGGGAAATTGGTTTTTAGATAGCGATTGCTATTGCTGTGAAATAAGCTCCCGATGGTTGTGTCAATTAGTTGCCAGGAGGTACCCGAGAGCAGCAGCAGAAGTTCACAACTGTTCACGGAGGCGATAAGGGCCTTAAAGTCTAAGTGGCTGTGAATAGGAAGATCAATGACCAGATCAATAAGGCTCAATCCCCTCTCTTCCCAAAGCCAAAACGTCTGAGGGTCACAGCGAAAAGTGCAGTGACAGCAACAGCAGAGCTAATACTCTGTAAAATGCCTGCTTGACTCTGGGGGGGTGTAACTGTACAACAAGGGAATTTTCCTCCCGTGCGATGTGCCAGCTGATCCATGTTTTCCTTAATAACACCCAGAATGCCTGTGTGAACGGAGTCAGTTTGATTTACATGAAGGGAGTTTTTATGCTGCTCTAAACAACGCTACGGAAAGTTAAAGAAACAAATTCAAGATAGACCTTTATCGTCTACGACACAATTCATGGATCGCTGATAAAAACATGTACTCTGTTGTACTGGAGGAATCACAACAAGAAACCTTCTTCCAGGCCACTGAGTTAACACAGTGAAGGACATCAAAATGAAACAGCCATTCCAATGTTTGATCACCTGTACACCAAAGTAGTTCTCTTAATGAAAAATTGACATTCCTCAGTCAAGCAGCCTGTTCTCCTCCTGAATACTGTTTGCCAGCCTCAGTGGCCAGAGAGACACATAGAGGTAATTCATACAGTGTATGCACATAATTGTGGTTTAGACGAAACCATGTTTCTTCTTTTAACAGAACTAAAAGTAAGCTAATATAGTGCAAATACAATCCGTACCTGTTTGTCCTCGGCTTGACAGGTGGACACCACCGTCATTCCACTAGTTAGTTAGAGTTATCAGCTTTTCTGTGGCTGGTGTGTGTTTCCACAGGTTTGCAACCTGACTAGTGGACATTTCTACCAGTTCCGTGTGTTTGCTGCCAATGTGGTTGGCGTCGGGAAGCCCTCCGAGGCCAGTGAGGCTTTCCTGTGTGAGAAGTGGACGATGCCAGAGCCAGGTAAGGAAGAAATGTCTGTTCACTTTCTTATCAATTCATTTAGAATAGTGATTTTATCTTAATACTAATCGTTTATCTTAACATGCATCAGAGGGCATTACAACAACAAAGACACATACAAATATGCTGCTTTTAATAATTATTTCATGGTTAACAGATAGATAGATAGATAGATAGATAGATACTGCACAGTGAAGGTTGGACATATGGGTGAAGAAACAAGAGGTAAAACATATTTTATGAGTTGAGGGAGAGTTTAACTCTAGAAATTAATTATTTCCAAATCATCCAATTATTTCAGAGCATAGACAGTTTGAGCCAGTGCCATTACCATCCTGACCTGCAGTTTGTTCTAAAGGCTGTTAGTTGACATAACTAAAAGTTTGTTGACCCCGGCTTGGGGTGGGAGGTGAGAGCCAGTGAAAGCCCATCCATCAACTGGAGGACCCATTACCACGCACTACCATTCCATTTTTATTTAAAATGACACCATTAAATGAGCATACGGTCATCTCACAACAAAACAGGTCGCAATACATCAGAGCAAAAACAGGCTATTTGCATATTATGCCATTAAAAGGAGACAGAGGTCAGCAGTCAAGTGCATAATAGCTGAAATAATAGCCTGGTGGAATTCATTATGTGTTGCATATGTGGGACTTGTCCTTCAATATTTCCCTGCCTGGAGGATTGTATCTGTGCTGCTGAGGAGTCCTTGAGCAAAACACTGAGCCCACTATCAGTTGAAGTGTCTCACTGTGTGTGAAACTGCCCTGGAGGTCGTGAAATGGTTAAGTCACATAAACAAATGCATACAATGTTCCTCTGTTTTTACTTACAGTTACATTTAAATCAATCTAACAAAACCTCTGCTGTATTCTTAATGTAGTATCAAAATCATGCTATGATAATGTTTTATTTGCATCTCAACAACAAGGAACTCTTTCCCTTCTTGATCAGAATCAGAATCTGAATTACTTTATTAATCCCCAGGGGGAAATTGCATTTTGTTACACACAGCTCCAAAAGAATAAGAATAAGAATAAACTTCAAACACAAAGTAAAATATAAATATATAAAAGTATGAATAAAAAAAGATGTATTAAAAATTATTATTACAAATTATTACACAGAGGTAAATTACTGCACCAGGTGAGTCCAGAGTCTTATAATAATAATAATAATAATAATAATAATAATAACAATAATACCACTACTAATAATACTAATACTAATGATAATGATGAATGACTAAGGATGTTGTATTCAATATCTTTGATATTTGAATACAACATGATATTAACTGCGTATAAAAATAAAGATAACATGAACATTTTTTTAAATTTGTGAAACAAGGTGGTGGTACTTTTTTTTCCTCCAGTGTCTGAAGGATGCATACAGCTCACACAGACATCCTCCACCAACTAGCAATGGCTGCCTGCAAAAGTCTCTATAGCACAGTACACATCACACTGTGCTGCTCGTTAAGATCATTGCTCTGAGCATGGGGGGTGGGGCATAAATTGAATTTTGAGAAGTGGCAGGGGCATGCCCACCCATCCCCAGTGGATGTTATGCCCCTGCATTATTATCTCTAACACACATACTGCACGTACGCAGACACACACACACACACACACACACACACACACATAGATACAGACCCGCTGTCATCGTCACTATGTTGTGGCTGCAGTTCTGGCCCCACTCATTTCAGCTTGTTGTGACATTAATATTAAGAATGGAGAGAGACTCTCTCACAAATGCCACTTTTAAAGCACAGCCCATTAATCTTGGCAAATGGGATTTCCTCTGTGCCATTGATAATTTAAAAGTGACCGAAAATCATTAAGCAAATGAACTACGATGTGCCGTCATGAAGTCAGTAGGGGTGGATTAAGGAAAGTCACTGCGCTCATTTTGACTGTTTGGTTGGTTTTGATATGATCCCTGAGGCTATATACACAGACCTGTATTTTCTCTCGTCCTGCTTTGACTTTGACCCTGATATACTGTCGAGTATTTCTATGACCCCAGCTCTTCTCTTTATCTCAGGGTGTCCCTATGACCTTGAGCTCAGGGAGGTGAGAAAGGACTCTGCCGTGCTGCTATGGGCGGCTCCGTTGTATGAAGGTCAGAGCCCTGTCACTGGCTATTTGCTGGAAATCAGCCAGGGTGACCAGTCAGACAACTGGACTGCTTTGAATAAAAAGCCAATCTCTGACAAATATTACAAGGTGAGCAAAGCTGTGAACGTGTTTACAAGCCTCAGTTCAAGATAACAGACAAAGAGAGACAGTGCTCTAATTTATTAGAAGGTTTTTTTAGGATTTGTTCGTTACACAGTTTAACAGGGCCAACTCACTCGTATGGTGTGTGTGAGTATGAGTGTATTAAATAACTGTATGTGTCGGTAAATCAATACCATTCTCCAACCTAGCTAGCTCTAGTATTTCATTCCTTTGTGTTTCTGTGAGTCAGAATGTTTAAATAATCATGGCAAATTATGACAATGATCAGTAAATTATTGATGTGTTTTTTATAACAGGTGACAGGCCTTGAGGCAGGTCAGACCTACCGTCTCCGTGTCTCGGCTGTCAACGAGGCTGGAGTGGGCTGTGCCTCCCTGCCCACTGAGCCAATTACAGCTCAGACCCAACCAGGTCAGCCATCATGAGTGTCTTATAAAAAAAAAAAATCACCTCCGAGGCTTGTTGGAGATGGACCTAAGATACAATATATAGTAATAATAGGAAAGTAATCCACACAGTGCAGTCTGTCCAATAGTTATTTAGCGAGACGCGCTTTCGATTACGCATCCTTGAACTACACTGTTGCCCATAAAGTTGGAATAATTGTTCAATACCCCCAATTTTGTTAAAGCCTGAATACACAGTTTGCAAAGGTTAATTGTGGTTTAAGTTTCACTGTGATATGTTTGGAAGAGTTTGATCGATAAAGTTGAGAAGATATACACTTTATTTATCAAGAATAAATCACATTGTCACAATCATTTCATGAGAAGAGGTCAAAAAAACATTTTATTCCAACTTTATGGGCAACAGTGTATAAATTAAATGTAAGGGTGAGATGAGAAGACTGATACCACTCTCGTGTCTGTGTTGAGCAGAAAGACAGGAAACGGGGGAGGGGGCATTTCCATCATACAGCACATTTAGCATTTTAACCGAAATGGAACATACTCTATTAAAATATCGTGTTTATATGTTGATGTCAATATGTGGCTCTTCAGCATGTGAAGGCAGTACAGTCTAGTGGTACACACTGCTAAAAGGACGAATCAGTCTGAAATAAAAGTGAAAGTAAATGCATTAATGAATAAGAAAATACATTCAAATGTAACTCTGTGGGACTTCCCCACCTCCTTTATAATGATATGAATTTGCTGACAGTGTCTGCAGCCCACATTGCAGACTAAGCTGAAAAGTATGAGCCATCCTAACGGACTCTTTTATCTCCAGGCACCAAAAACATTGAGATTGGAGTGGACGATGATGGATTCATATTTCTGGGCTATGAGGCTGACCAGATGAACGACCAGAGCAAGTTCCTCTGGAGCAAAAACTACAGAGAGCCCATTGATGCCAAAAGAGCTAAGGCAGAAACAAAAAAGAATGGGTACGGTTGTCCATCTGTAACGTGGACTGTACACCTTTACTTGTTTGAATGTGGAGAAATGTGTGGTCTGTGGTCTGCATGAACAAGAACAGGACTGATTCAAGTTGAGAGAAAAATGCTTCTGCCTGGTCATCCATCAGCAGCTCTGTGCTTTTCACACTGTAGGTTCCATCTCTTGTTTGTTCAGCATGTTGCTCAGGTTTTACCCTGCAACCTTCTTCAAACAAACCAGAACAGTGGGTGGAGAGAATATCATGTGGCAAATGACTTTTGTTACATTTCTAAATGATAGAGACACAGTGATTATATACACCTTTTGATGTTTTTTGTTTCACTGGGATTCCCGTTGAGAGAAGCCTGCCTGTCAGCTCTCTCATTCACACCATTCCACTCATTGATAGCATGTAAAACAATTATTTCATTTTTAGTTCAGCGGGCTGAGAGGAATTGGGATAACACTACTGGGACAGAAAGCAATGTGAAGTGTAGGTGCTGACAGCACAAAACAAGCCCCACAGCATCCCGTGCTGCAGTGTGGATGGATAAACAAGAGGAAGATGTTGTCTGGGTGCATCTGTCTGTTTTTCAATTTGTGCATCAGGTCAGTCCTCACCTTAACAGACCCCTCTGAGGAGGATCTGGGCCTCTACACGGTGGTGATGAGCGACAACCCAAACCTGTCTTCCAGCTACGACTTCACCGCTGAAGGTAAAGTGCCGTAGAGTAGAAGGTCATGAAACCGTCCTGTTCAATTCACAACTTCACCATAGGCACAATGACAAAAACACACTTGTCTAACTCCATTGTCTCTTGTCTTATTATTATTCAAAATGCTGACGGCAGCACAAATAGCACAACTTTTAATTTTAAGGGTTATCAAGCTTTTCTCTCATGCAAATAATTACAACCCTCGCAACCACTTCCACAAGGTCGCTTGTCTAACCAAGCATATGTTCTCAATCAACTTTGAGCTTCATAACAGAGCCATGCGAGCCTCTTCAGTTCCACTGCTTCTTTGACAGTATGGAGGCGTTGTAAAATGTGAGTCCCGATCGAAGTTTAATTAACCTTCAGCTGCTGTTTTACTTCATTGCAGACCTTGAACGACTCAAAGAACTCAGCTGGCAAGTCAGAAATCCACGTATGTACTGAAGACAGTGTACTGAATCATGGAGAAAGGTGTTCATGTGACATTTCAGAGAAATCACACAACAAAGGATGACTCATCATTTTGTTTCAGAGTAACTCTCATCAGCAAACGTGTTAAACAAACAGGAATTCTTGGTATTATTGGTATTCATTATCAGTTCAGTTCAGCATATCCCCAAATGCTCTGCCTTTGTTTTTTGGTAGTGATAGCTCTGAAGTCAGGCTGGCAGGTGGAGGTCTCTGAGAAAGGTGACGTTCGTCTTTGGCTTCAAACGGAGAGTCTGAGTAACGCTGCTGAGCTCCGTCTCATCTTCAATGACCGAGAAATCTCCAGCACTCCGGTAAGAACCACCGCACAGGTTATCATGTGATACTGCGGCTCAGAAAGTACGAGCATGTCATTAACCTTGTCAGAGTTTGGGGATTTGGTTGCTAAAAACCTTCAGACTGAAAGGTATCTTGGATGAAATGATTCAAGGGGCATGTGCTATGTTTTGACCTTCTGGGAAAACCTTATTTTTTATTTGTTATTGCTCAACTTAAATTAGCACATGGCAGAGTCCTTTAAGCCTGTCAGCCTGCTGCTCATCAGGTTTCTGACTTCATGAGTGCCAATTTAGAATATGGACATTTAAAAGGCCAGCACAAGGAGAGATTTATGGGGCCCCACTGCACAGAAAATATAATACTACATTTCAGGAGTCACCAATCAACTAATGTCTTTATTTTCGGTCATGATTTTAATGATAGCGTTATCCACAAGATTTCTAATTAGTCTAAAGGGAGCTAGGTGAAACTAATTAAGCATGTGCCCCACAACTGTGATTCATAACCTTCTGAGCCTCATTTCAGACCTCTAAATCTGATTCTGTCAACAATTCTAGTGTTAAGCTGTTTTTCTTCAAAAGCCAATCAGACCTTTGAAAATCTTGATGTCATTTTCTGCATAGTGAGCTAACTACCTAGGTACACCCATGAAGCATAGCAGCAGAAAATAGTCCCAAAATTGTTAACAAACGTGTCTAGTTGGGGACCTTTCTCATATTTCAGATGTCAACAACTTGGAGTGTCTAAAGGACTTTCCCATCTAAACTCGATTTTGTTTACTAAGAACAGCCCAAAATATATATATGCAGATTTGTGTCTCAGAACTTATTTTTTCTTCTCTCTTACCTGATTAATCCTCTGATAACCCCTCAGGTTTATCTGACCCCCTGTGGACTAAACTACCTAACCTTATATGAAGTAGCTCCACCTGGATCAGGTATAACAGTATAAAGCTGCATGGCTCTGAGCACCACGGGATATCGCAGTTTCCTTGTTGACAGAAAATGATGTTTCCTAACAGAATGAATGACGTGAAACAATACGACAGTAAAATGTGATTATTAAGCTAAATCTTTCCATTTTTGAAATTCACAATAGAATCAAACATGAAAACATGAAATGTAGCTTTAAAGTCTATTTAGTGTTCACATCCCAGAATGACCACACATGTCACGCAGCCCTACGAGGCTTACACCACATTAGTGTGTAGCTGCACGCATCTGCTTTCATGACGAGTCACCATGAATGGAGAACTGCTGTTAGTGCTCTAATAAACAGCCTGGAAGGCAGGGAATTGAGGCTGCTGACAAAGATGAAGAGCAGGTGTGCCAGGCAGCAGAAAGGTCTGGGAAGTGAACTAATTTTACAAAGTCTGGGGGACAGGAGGATCAGCTGAGCTGGAGATGGAGAAGGAACCCACATCTGGTACATGTGTCAGTTTTAATTAGACGCCAAAAAAAGAAGACAGTGGAATAAACACACAACTGTCTTCAAGCAGGGTAGTAAATCACCAGTATGTCATTACTTGCTGGGTCTCTAGTAGACGTGCGATATGCACAATATAGACGTATTAACACTAAACATTTTTTAGTGTATTTCCTATGGCATCCTCTGCACACTTCTTAAATTTGCACTTACTATGTTGTTCACATATCTCAAAAATTACCTTCATAAGACAGCTCAGTGAGAGCCATAGCTATTTGCAACAAAAACAAAAAGCAATTTCATAAACATTCCTACCCTATTATTGACAAAATAATGTAATGCACCAGCAAGAGAGGACACAATAAAACCGCCCCACAGTGATTTCTCCAGCCATTTTGAAGACCTAAAATAAAGCAACAGAGTAATCATCAAAGAGCACAAAGTGAACGTGAACAAACCTCCTCAGCACTCATATACGTTATGACACCAGGCTAAAAATAATCAGCACTGCCGTCAAGGCTGCTGAGCCGTGCACTGACATGTCCACAGAGGGGAAAACAAATACAAATGCAGGATATTTACTGCGGTTTCACAACTCTGATACATTCTGTTTGTCTTGTGTTTGCCGATGTTTGTGCGAGGCAGGCGGCTGCTTGATATTCAGCCGCTTCCATTCATCGCATGTGTCTCATTTTCATTTATTCCATTATTTCCCAATATCAGGGTTCCATCTGAACAGTACTGATTACACGTTATTTCTAAATGATCACAGCTGAGGTTTGCGAATTCAAAAGCCATTTAGCTGATTAGGGCCCTCAGGCTTGCCATACATCACAAATCACATCCACCACAGAGGCCTATCAACATGCAAGGCATACACTTATCGTGATGAACATAAAAGCCATGAAAATGAGCTCAAACGCTGTGTTTTATGTGTCTCTGTTCGTTTGTGTTCCTGTGTGCGCGCGTGCATGTGTTAGGGAAGCCGAATATTTTATCTACAGCGTGCATCTGTCATTTCAGACACTTTTCATGCACTGATTCACACTATATTTTGTCAGTACGAGCAACTATCTGTAGAGTAAATCGCAAGTGGCGTGTCGACCTGCCATGTGGGATTATTATGTGGGACATGCGAGCTGATGTGCACTGAATGTGTGGCAATGGTTGTTTGCTCTTCTGCAGCACCGTAGGATCAACTTCGACAAAGCCAAAGGTCTGGTGGAGATACTGTTTGATCAGCTCTCTCTGGAGGACGAGGGCTCGTACACGGCTCAGCTGCGGGATGGCCGCGCCAAAAACCAGTTCACTTTGGTCTTTGTGGATCAAAGTAAGTCATTCACTCAACTGCTACAAAGTTGGCTGTCACTGGTTTTTGTTTTGTATCATAATGAAAGACAAGCAATGCAATGGGCCAGAACAGGCATCAATATAAATGTGACACCACACTGGCTTCATTTACACAGTAGTGATCGTTGTCTTTACTTCCTTAAAGGACAGCTGTGGTGCTTTTAAACCTAGGCCCTATTGTTACATGTTTGTGGTTCTAAAAGTGCTTGTTTTTTCCACTGACAGGCCCTGATTACTATTAAAAGATTAAGGCAAAAGTTTAACTCGCAGAACAGGTGTTGCTGGTCTGCTGCTGCCTCCTCTTAAAAAAATCCAATAAATTGGTGAGAATTTAAAATAAAAATGCAATTTATAATGCAAACACTTTGTAGTACAACCATGTGTTTTTCAGATAAGCTCACTATTTTCTCTCCAGATTTCTTGAGGTGTTGCATCATAATTACTGAGTAGCAATTGGTAAAATAATCAGCACAGGATCATTTTTAGGCCTTTAGGCCGTAATGGAACCAGTGATGTTGCACTTTATCTCCATAATATCAGGTATGGAGGCCTTCAACATGTCCTTCTTGTCTTGCTGTGTAAGTGCAGCATTTTTTGGTTCTATTGTCAAATGGGACAATTTTTACCATCCACTTTTGGCGACTTTCACCCAGAAGTCCACTTTCCTCACCCACACATGCACCCCTCATAAGATTGGCCCGGCAGGTTACAGTGAAGATGAGATTATTTTGAAAATACGAACCTCTTGTAGCAACAGGTTATCCTCACTCCTCTCCATGTGGCATGAGTTGATTCAGCTGTTTTGACATCTTCTTTCCGACAGAGTTTCGCGAGGCGCTGGCCCTGGCTCATGCAAAACGACGCGACCATCAGAGAAAGTCTGGTGAGAAGTCTTCAAACATCAGTAACACGCTCTATTGTACATACAGTGAAACCTTTGCTGCGAGGCTCAAATCAAACGTTACACCGTAATAACGTTTCACCTATTGCTCAAATTATACCTGTGTTGTCTTACACAATTCACATTTTAAGACACAAAATGACTCTTGGTTCTCGTTCCATGGTGGGATTACATTAAACAACTTAGCAACAAGTTCTGTGCGTAATGACACAGCTGCTTCGTCACACAAAGACAGAAAGGACACCTCCTGTGCTGCTGAGCTCCATCTTTTCGTCACCTGAGCTCTGCGATGTGATAAGGAGAAGCTATACGACTCTTTTGTGTGTTAAAGGCCAATGTGCCAGTTCCCGCTTGTGCAAACAGACGATCCCAAGCCGCATCCACCATCCAAAGTCCACGTGAGACAAAGTCCACGTGGCACGCTCTGTCTATTATGTGCAGGATAACATGATGCTGAAGAGATATTAAATCATGTGGGGTGCATGTTCTCCACCTGTGTGCTGTTCTGAATAGCCCCACCACTCTTATTTCAGACAGCTGTCACTGTCAGCGCTCTGGTTTATCACACAGCCGTAAATTGCCATAATTGCCATAAATTGAGATATTGTGATGCATTAGTGTTTCACTGGTTGTTCTGCATGAATTATTGTCTGATGGCTGCTGTTTCTATGGTTCAGTACAATATGTGCTCTGTTTTCCAAGGACCCTACTTCCAGGAATTCTTGTCATGGAGTGTAAATGAGGATTGTGAACTGATTATAAAGTGCAAGGTACTTTTACATTTTACAAAATGAATCACAATTGCCGATGGGAATAACAGAGCTAAGCTAACAACATATTAGGAACCCAAAAATGTTTCATCTTTCTTTATTACTCATGAAATCATTTTACTTGTGTAAATGTGCTAATGTGTTGCTAAATTCACACATCATTCAGAGCCAGGACATTGATTTACTTTTATATTACTTATTAAAGGAATAGATGGACATTTCAGGTGACTTCCTGTAGTCTTCATGCTGCGTTTGCACTTTTCCAGTTTTTGTACAAATTAAATTAACAAGCTACGACGTGTTAATTAGTGAGCTATAGAGGTGCTGCTAGGCAGATTTAGAAACATTTAGACAGAGCCAGGCTAGCTGTTTCCCCCTGTTTCCAGTCTTTGTGCTAAGCTAAGCTAACTGGCTTCTGGTTCCGGCTTCATATCGAGGGGACAGACTGAGAGTGGTATCAATGCTCTCATCTGTCTCTTGGCATGAAAGCAAATGAGCTGCTTCCCCAAAATGTCAAGCTTCTCCTTTCATTTTTCTCTGTAACACATTAGATGTTAAACCAGGCTTTACAGCAAGTCTGACTCGTTTAAATCACCACACAGGGTCGCAGTTATTACGTGAATCGGATTAATTAATTCTAAACCAATCCATTTTAGAGGAAAGCCTTTACACTTTCATTTCAGATATCCTATTTCTCATCATTTCAGGTGACAAATACAAACAAGGACACGTCGCTTAAGTGGTTTAAAGAAGGCGTGGCGGTGACCCAAGTGGAGTATGAGCAGTCATCAGGGGTCAGCACGCTTAACATCCCACAGGTATCCAAAACAGTTCTGCTCGGCGGGAAGGGGAGTTAAGAGCTCATGTGAAATGTGAATCAGCATTTATAAATGGTAGCTGGTGAACCGAGAGAGAAAACAATGGAATAAAAGACAGCTGATGTTTATAAGATGTCTGTAACTCTAAACATGTTTTATTCTGTATTGCTGTGAGATTGTCCCAGCTTCACCTTGGGGTGTATTTTAAGCTTAACCTGGAAAAAAAAACCTCAAAATATTTTGGTTGTTCTCCAGAGTTGTCAATAATTCATGCGAGAAGTTATGAATATGTTTAATTTTAATAGGGTGGATGGTTTTTCCTCAGGTTACGAAGAAAGAGGTAGGTTCGTACAGAGCGGTGGTGTCAGATGGGAGAGGAGAGGACGTCAGCACCTTAGAGTTACTGGGTGACGGTGAGACGTGATCTTCTTACCAGTGAACAAGCATCCACAAACAATGATCCCCATTTGTTACTGTGTACATTTCAGTAGCCACACATTTTCCATTCATAATGGACATGAGGCCATTAATGTCTTTGATTTTTTTCCTTCTTATCTCATTATGTGTCCTTAGCATTCAGCTACCTACCTCTAATCTTGCATTTATTATTTATCGAGTTCCACAAGCAATATAAAACACTGTCTGGACGCTTAATTGTTCTTTTTATTTACAGAGCGTGACAAGCTTCTCCAGCAGCTGAGTAAACAGTGTGGTGAGTTATTCACAATTGGAGGCTCTTCTTTAGAGAATAACCTGCCAGTGACTTGTTTTTCACACCAGATGTGCTGTGTTGGGATGAGGATAAAGCCATGTTAATTAATTGTGGTGCGTGTGGTTTCAGAATATTAATGTGTTGAGTTCCCCAGATAAGACACAAAGTGTTTTAAATTGTCAAGGAAACTGAAATATATGCACTGTGGCATTAAATAATCAGAGGCTCTGCTCTCTCTCTCTCACCATCTCTGCAGCATTGTCAGCCGGCCCGCTGAGGATTCAGAGTACCGCTGAAGGTTTCAAGCTCTACTGCTCCCTCAAATACTATATAAGCTACCTGAAGACCAGCTGGTACTTCAAGTAAGTCCACATGCAGGGCACCTCTCTGACCTAACATCCTATGTGCCGCTGCTGCTGCACAGTATTCCAAACTTAATTTGATTTCTGCAAACCGGCACCAAATTTAAGTGACTCGTGAATAAAACTGTTGAAAATCATCACATGCAGAAAATGCTGCACATGACAGCAAATGAAAAGCGTGATGTGGAGGTGTGATCAAATAGTTGACTGCTAGTCACAGAAATACAGCACTGTAAATGTCAAGCTAATAACAGGAACATACACACAATACTGTGAAAATCTATGACTGCCTTCAGCATTGCTGCCGTGACTTTGGCTGCTAAGGTACCGTACAGAAAGCAACACAAAGGAGCCACCGGCTCGACCGCTGCGCGTTCACACACACTAAAGCCAATGGAAATAAAAGGGATGTTAATTTACTGTGACATTTCCCGTCACGGTGGTGAAGTCTAGGGCTCCTTTATTAAAGTTCATTCCGTAAAATGATAAAAATTAAAGTTCAACTACTAACAACTTCAAAGGTTCAGTGTCTAAATGTGGCAGTAGAACTGGACCTTTATGCTGCATGCAAATGCTCTTTTGAGTCAGCCAGCGGGCACATCTGGACATTAAAAACACCAGGTTCATCCTACTTACCTGTTCTAATCGATAGAGGCAGAGCGCTGCACAGAGCTCTGTGCAGCCAAACACTGTTGAATCTCACAGAAGTGTATTTAAAGCCCTATAGGATGCCTCGGGTTTTTCAAAGATAAATAGATATTTATCTGATTATGTGATAGTGTGTATAAAATGAAGAACAAGACACATAGAGTAAATAAAAACATGTGAGTCGTGAGTAGTCAATAATTCACTCAAGTAGCTTTGATTAGCAAGTGGATACAGAGTGTATCAGACACTGTCAAGACAATGTGGAATAAGATTAAGATGTAGAGTTTTAGAGTTGTTAGATTTAGAATTAAGATTTTTATAATCTTAAAATCATTTAAGAAGAAAATGGGAAAAGCTGTACATTAAGCCTAAATGTCTATTTATTAGACTGAATAAATTTGCCATAATTTAAAGGAACTGGTGTACGTATACTAAAACATACCTGTTATACGGTTATGGGTCTAACTGGTCTCTGAAGTAAGGCTACTAGCACCATCTGCTGGGGGCTTTAAAGAGAGTCTTTACAATTTATGACTTTGGGATGCAGAACGACAAATTTTCCTCAAATTAAACTCAATCTGAATTTAATCCATGAAATGTGTCCCTGCCAATGCATTTTCAATTTACCTTTCCACTGAGTTTATAAACCTGCATCCTTGTTCTCCTCTGACTCAAAAAGATGAGGTTGCAACGTAAAACATGCCACCTACATTTTGTACACACTACTTGGTATTTATTCTTTTGGGTTAAACCGAATACCACTCCAGTTACTAGGAGCAGCCAGACTCTGGTGATCAGAGGAGCCGCTCCAGATCTGTGCTTTGGTCTAGGGCGAAACCAGGAGTATGTCCTCAGAACATACGCTTTTGGTCAGAATCTGGTCTTTGTTGGTCATACATAGCAGGAGAAAAACATTCACCTATGCTGCCCTAGGGAGAAGAAGATTGACCAGGAGGTCAGGACAAAGCCTGGCAGCAACATGCAGATGGTCTGGATCGAAATCTGTAACCCAACAGAGAATGACAAAGGCAAATACACCTTGGAGATGTTTGACGGCAAAGAAACATACAAACGGTATTTCGACCTGTCTGGACAAGGTGGGTTTGATCTGAAGGATCCACAACACAATTCCAGATAAAGTGAGGATTTCACTGCAGGTGATTTAACATTTGTCTATTATATGATTGTCAACAGCCTTTGCTGATGCCCTGCTGGAGTACCAGAGGTTGAAGTAAGTGCTGCACTACATGCAGTAGATGATGCGTCTGGCATGGTTTGCTGTGACACTAACAGAGAGCGCTCATCAGTCAGAGGTAAACATCTCAGCGCGGATTGTTGTTGCCCGACACTGTGCAATGTTAATTTCTCCCGTTGTCTTCGTCCCGCAGGCAGGCGGCCATCGCAGAGAAAAGTGAGTTGCTGGTTATGTTTTTATTTTTGACCACGACAAAGATGAAAAGCTTCCACATTGACTGAGTCATTGCGGCTTGTTTTGTTTCAGATCGAGCCAAAGTCACAATGGGTCTTCCTGATGTGGTGGCCATCATGGAGGGCAAGGTACGGCGTTGTCAGGGAAACGTTAGACACTTCTGCTTAGAGACACATTCATACACGATTGTGCTTTGTTGTGATATTACTGATGTCCATCGGTGTGGCTGTACCAGTCTAATAATTACAGAGCTGATCACTTCCTATTTTCTTCTCTCCTCCTCATCCTCCCTTCAGTCCCTGTGTCTGACGTGCTTCATCGATGGTGAACCAGCCCCAGAGATATTCTGGCTCAGGAACGACAAGGAGATCGCTAACCAGGCCCAGTTTACCATCACTAAGGAGCCCAAGTGCAGCACCATCACTGTCAACAACGTCCAATTGGAGGACTCAGGAAAATACAGCATCTTTGTTCGCAACAAGTTCGGCTCTGAAACGGCCGACGTGACCGTGAGCGTCTACAAGCACGGAGAGAAGCCTCCAGCAAACGTGGTGGAGATGGGTTAGGACTGCAGACTGAGTCAGAAAGTGATTTTCTGTAGGAATTTTATGCTTCAGGTTGCAATTCTTACCAGGGATAGATGTAGTGGATGGATGAATAGATGTGAGACAGAATGATGGTGTATTTTTCATGTCTTGAGAAACTTTACTGAGCATGAGGGTAATTCATTGAGCATTTGAAAAATGTCCACCGAGGTTTCATCAAAAATGTAATTGCCCTACAGCCTGCAAACTGTCTATATAATTTAAAAAAACGAGACAGCATGTTCCATAAAAATGTCATATTCAGGCTTCTCCAGGGACAGAGATCCAGAATTGCAAAGTCCTGTTAGTCAAACCCTTTCACTTCATGGACGTGTGACATAAAACTTATTTCTTTACCAAAGTGAGACTGTCTAACTTTTCAAAGAAGAAATAGCACAATTTCCCCTAACAAATGGAAAGCTGAATTGATAAGCAGTAAAACGCACCATGGATGAATTTAATATACTCCGATGATTTGCTGGTAGAAACCTACGGGCTCTGGTGTGTTCAGATGGTAGTTAACATTAACGTAGACTTGTTGGAAGCAAATTAGTTAGTACGTTTGCTATTGCTTTATAACTGACATTACAGAACCGGTTTTCTGACTTTGAGTTGACATCGCATCTTATCATTTAGCCATATTCAATAAATGTCACGTGTGATCATTCAGCAAAAGTTGCACAGCCGCGATTTTGATGCTCACTAAATACCCGACATAAGAAAAGCTGCACAGCTACTGGACTGTAGAGCTTTAGGTGAATCAGATATGCAGTGTGTTTACTGTGTGTGTACTGAATAAAACTATTTCAAGTGATTTATACTGGTTTATTGTTTTTATGAGCACTAACAAATACCATTTTCCACCTTCATAATAATAATATAAGTAAACTAATAATAATTCAGTAAACTATTTATAGTAGTGTTTGAGAAAATGTGCACTACAGTTTTCTTTGTGAATGATGTTGCAAGCAGAGATTATGTCTTGCAGTTTGAAAACAAACAGTCCGTGGTGTCGTTAACCCCACTACTAGATAGACTCACGTTAGGAGGTTCAATGGCACCCTGTGGAAAGGTTGCAGACGTGCATGAAGTTCACTTGAGACCTAATGTTCAGTGAACGAGGCCTTAATAAAATACATGTAAATATGACTAATGGTGTGTTAAATTGGTAATGTCATCAGACTCCTCTCTGTGAACCTTACAGTAAGGGACAGTTGTGATTTATTCCTAACTAATAAACTACCTGTTTGTTTATGTGCAAAGAAAAATCAGTGACGCCCTTGAACACACATAGGACACAAATTACCATCTAAATTAATCTTTGGTGGCCAGTTTTTCCAAACTGGAGTAAGTGAACTTCAGGTTGTTCAAACAGCAGTGACTGCTTTGGGTTTGTTACTCATTAGACATGGCACAGGGACCCCTCCTTGCTGTCCTGTATAAAAGGATGCAGCGCCACAGTCACATCCTCCACATTGTGTTGAGCCTCACACAGCTGTCTCAGCCTCCAGCCCAAAGGAGAAGCCAGACCTTCTAGAAAACATGGACTTCAACGGCACATGGCAGGTCTACTCCCAGGAGAACTACGAGGAGTTCCTCAAGGCCATGGGTGAGAAAAAACAAACGCTGGTAGAGCTGCGGGCGATGGAGGGATACAAAGAAATCTATTATCTTTGGTAGCTGAGGGCAAAGTAGTTATTTTAATGTTTTTAAAGCCTTGTAATGTTTATTGTAACCACTCAGGCGACACGGCGTTGCTGTCCAGTCCTCACTAGTAAGTTGTACAAACACACATGTGCTTTGCTTACCAGAACTTCCAGCAGATGTCATCAAGATGGCCAAAGACATCAAGCCAATTACTGAGATCAAGCAGAGTGGCAATGACTTTGTCGTCACCTCCAAGACCCCTGGAAAGACTGTGACCAACTCCTTTACCATCGGCAAGGAGGCTGATATCACCACCATGGACGGCAAGAAGATCAAGGTCTGTAATTCCAAAGAAACAACACACAAAGTCAAGACAACAAAGTCTTTATGTCACATCCTTCTTTTAGTAGAACGCCTGATTTCATACATGTGCTTTTACATTTTGGAGAAGACTAAAGCCTCCAAGTGTCCAGGCCGGTGTGCATGCCTCTGGTCTGAGCAGCCTGTTTTGGCATATTAGTGATATGTGTCTTCTCCTTCCTTTCAAACCCCCAGTGTGTTGTCAACATGGAGGGTGGCAAACTGGTCTGCAAAACCGGCAAGTTCTGCCACATCCAAGAGCTCAAGGCAGGAGAGATGGTTGAGGTACAGTAGGCTAGCCTCTTACACGATTAAAAACATTTTACCTCCACGTGTAAATACTGTTTAAGTAATATCACTTAATAATAATGTCATTTCCTGTTTCCTTTTCAGACTTTGACCATGAGCTCAACAACTCTCATCAGGAAGAGCAGAAAGATGTGAACTTGGCAGTGAGGAAACCGATGTCTATTTAAATAAAAGTGTTGCTTACTACTGGCGGTTTGCGTCATCTTTTTTATGCCGATGCAAAAACCTACTCCCAACATCCCTTTAATATGAGTGAAATAATAATAAACGATCGCACGTTTGAATTTGAGTGTGCGCACGCACGCCTTCCCTGGGCTGCACAGCTGTGCGCATGCGCAGTGCGAAGACGGCGCTTAACCCACGTAGCTGACTGTAGCGAGCTGCAGTAAAACACCAGAATTGGTCACAAAAAGAAAAAAGAAATAGCTGCAACACACAAATTCAGACAGTAGCAGTGGGTCGTTAAAAATGGCGAGGTACCTGAGGCCGCCTAACACATCTCTCTTCGTCAGAAACATCGCCGACGAGTCCAGGTATGTGGTCCTTTAAGCCCCGCTGACATGTCGGAGACCACGGCCGAGCTACCGCAGTGCTAGTTAGCTGCTAAACACGCCGATGGAGCCCGGCAGGAAAAGACAGGCTGGTTATATTGTTTAGTGAGGTTATATTATTTAATGAGGTTAAATTATTTAGTGAGGTTACATTATTTAATGAGGTTATATTATTTACTGAGGTTATATTATTTAATGAGGTTACATTATTTAGTGAGGTTACATTATTTACTGAGGTTAAACAGTTATCAGTAGATTCTGCGTTAGGTTTGCTTACACCCAACAAACTAGACGAAAGCTGGTGCTGTTGCAGCCTGAAATAACATTACATCCTCATATATATATATTTATATTATGGACATAATGCAGTATGTCATATTATATCATCTGTGATGTGAGTCCTGTTATTATATACACTATATTGATATACATCATTACATTGTGTGTGTATATAATATATACAGTATATATACATTATAATGTGTGTGTGTGTGTGTATATACAACATATACTATTATATATACAACATAACCTTTTAAATAATAATAATAATTCATACATTATCACCACCACTATTGTTATTATTATAATCATCATTTTGCTCCATAATGCACTTTGTGTATTTTATCTGGTCTATCTCTACTTCAGTCTCCTTCTATTTATGGCTGCTGTGGCAATTTAATTTCCCTTTGGGGGTTAATAAAGTCATCTATCTATCTATCTATCTATCTATCTATCTATCTATCTATTTATATCAAATTAATGATCTGACTCCAATAATAGTCTGGTGCTAAGGATGTTAAATACATGCAAATGAACTGTTGAACAGTAAGTCTGTTTTTATGTTTGCTCCTGGTGTTAACCTCTCCTCAAACCTATGTCCCCAATCCAAGACTTACTTAAATATTGTAAGAATAACCACACGTGCTTTACCAGTAACTGTTTAGTTAGTAGTAAGTTAATGAAAATGAAGCAATATCAAGCTACGGTTTCTGTATATTTAAATGTTGGGAAAAGGCTTTTTCTTACCTCAGATTTTACTGGAGTGATCCCACACCGACATTTTACACAATGTTACTGATGTTCACCCAGATTGTAGCAATGCAGATAGTCTGGGATTTCTGTAAAACAACCTGAAACAATGGATGTGAATGGGATTTTGTGCGAAAGCATTGAAAAAATGCATTTAAAGTTGCACAGACCTTGTATAAAACTGATTAGTTCCACTAATGTGCTGCTGTTGGTATTTGGCACCGACCACAAAGCTGAAAAATCACAGTGGATCCATAAGACTTGAGCTGAGAGATAATAGAAAAAGCAAACAACCACAGACACACTTTGTTAAGTGTCTCAGTCTACATTTAGAGACTACAGTGCTACTTTTAAGAGACGTTTTTGAAACGTTGGTGTATTAACTGTACCCAAACCTGCATTAATGCTGTGGATGTTTTTTACTTGTACTGTTGCACCTTTAAATGAGGAAACTTCCTTTTGAGGTGGCAGGGTAAATTCCATTTGTCTGCACATTAATTATTGTCATATGCTGTGTACCTTGGACACTGGGCTCCAGGTGATTTTATACGATAGCCAGCAGAATAAATGTGCTTATTTCATGACACTTTAGGCCAGAGGATTTACGACGTGAGTTTGGTCGTTATGGGCCTATTGTAGATGTCTACATTCCACTTGACTTCTATACACGGCGGACAAGAGGATTTGCTTACATTCAATATCCTTTATTCTTTTATTTTTAATTTGGAAATGGTGTTTTCACAGAGGGATTGTAAAGCTTTAAATGTGACTTTTTGTCTGCGTCACGTTTATTTTTATATCACAAGTCTTTATCCCATTGCACAGGCTTGTTTTTTTTTATGTCATTTTATTTTCTTAAGAATTCTTTGCTATCTAGTATATTGTACACGTATTTAAACGTAATCCTAACCAATATTTCTTCTGTTGTTGCCTTAGAATGGTAAAGATACAGTTCTGGAGGCCCCACACCAAAGAAAGTTGAAAGGCGGTTGTAGAGTAGATTGAAGCCAGAGACACCCAGGCGACAAGCAGTAGTGGAATTGGGAAAATAAAGAGAGAGCAAAAGCATGAAGATACAAAGAGGAGAAAAGAGAGCACCAAGGCTTCCATTTGTCTACCAAAAGGGAGGAAAAGCAAAGTGTTTATTGGGCAAAGACAAGCAGGAAACCTCAAGTTCTTCTGCCAAGGCAATAAAGATCAAGCTGAAGGTCAAAGGTCAAGCATGTTTAAGGTAACAAGCCAAACTTTTTGTATCCTACTTAATCTGATCACCATCGATATTTGTCTTGTCCTCACAATTTGAAATCACAAATGGGCCTATTATTGTTGCTTAATTTTCAGGCCGAAAACAATAAGATTTTGTTGATTTTCACTTATCATTCACTCATTACCTGAGGTAACTGATTTTTCACCTTTCATTTTGATCTAAGTCCAGTAGCTGTGTTTCATAGACTGGAGCGTCATCCTGTGTTGCAGCCTTTGTTTTGTTTTTTTGGTGTAATTACTGTGCATGTGTGCAGCCCTCTATGTCCCAACTTGCCAAATTTCAACATAAAAGACCTTAACAGCACAGCACGTTTGAAGATGTGCGGGATGCAGAGGACGCTCTCCACAACCTGGACCGTAAATGGGTGTGTGGGCGTCAGATCGAGATCCAGTTCGCCCAGGGAGACAGAAAGAGTATGAACCATTCGCATTCCTATCTGAGCAACACACAGTTAACCTCTGCCTGCCTCACATGCATCATTCAGCACTGTTTGGAAAATACTGCGTTTCTAATCACCTCGAGTCCTGATGCGAGTTTGTCCGTCAAGCCCCTAACCAGATGAAGTCCAAGGAGCGCCATTCCCCTCGCAGTTTCTCCCGCTACGACGATGACCGGGATAGTCGCCGAAGGCGGTCCCGGAGCCGCAGCTATGATCGACACAGGTCCCGAAGCCCCTCCTACGAGCGCCGTCCACGGAGGTCTGAGAGCCCCAGAGAGTGAGTTCATGTTTTATTAAACCCACAGTAACTTGAATAAAAACTGGCTGTAGTTGTTTCACTTTGTTTGTTCAATTCTGTCCTACAGTGTGAGCAGGATTTAGGCTGGATATCAAACTGTTGTTACTCCAGGTGAAGTTCTCGTTGATGCATGTTGTGTTTAAATGAGAAATAACACGCACTATAATCTCCGAACTAATGGAGGGAAAATAATGTATGCATCACTACTGAATCTAGGTTATCACACAGGCTGAAATAGGGAATATTTCCAATACCCAACCCTGGTAGTGTTTTCTAGACATTTTAACACTCAGCTGTGACTTCAACTAACATCTGGGTTATAAAACAAAATTTGTTTTGTGTGTGTTATTTAAGCTGAGAGTCCGTGTAAGGCCTGGTCATGCATTGAAAAGCATCCACCATTTGCAGGAGAGTGGATTGTACTCTTCTCATTAGAGCAGCACGCACTGAGAAAGAGAAGGTGACACAGTCACCCATTACAAGATGGGAAGAAGTCCGTTTGCAGGGTTCATATCATATATCATAGTTTCATGTTTGAAAAGTCATGTATGTTTGAGCTTAGACTCTGTTTATTTGCCAACATGTTAATCAGAATAAAGAGAATAAAATCAAAGTAGACTGAAACTTTAAAGGGTTTGGTTTGTTGATGTGTTACCTACTTATTCTGACTAGTTCAGTCTCTCTGGTATAAACAAGCTGTGTGTGTAAAAAAAAAAAAAAAAAAAAAAAAAAAAAAAAAAGCAGAAAGCAGAAATTACAAGATCTCATTGTGCTCTTATCCTGGATGGAAAGTGGTTCCCCTGGTGCTGGACAGTACCTAAGTTAGAGTGAGTAACTGGTTTGTGTTGCTGTTTGTGTGGACAGGTCGCAGTCCTACAGACGACATAAGCGGAGCAGAAGCCATGAAAATGACAGGTAGGCTGGTTTGTCACCTTACAGTATTCAAAACAAGCAAGGACAATTGTACTATACTGAAGTTTATGCTGATGATCACCCCAGCAGGTACAGAGGTCCTCCCCGGGACCACCCAAGGACAAACCATGAACCAGGCTCACGTAGCCGCTCTGTGTCCCGCTCCCCTTCACCCACCAGATCCAGGCCCAAAGGTAAAAAGAGGCAGTCCAGGTCCCACAGCCCGGCTGCAGACTTCCACCCAACCTGCAGCTCCTACAAACAGGCGGTGGAACGATCTCCATCCCGCTCCTATTCTAGATCCATGTCCCGGTCACACTCTCGCTCCAGGTCCTGGGCTGGACGCAAGTCTGGTGGCCACTGACCGTTTCCTCCAGAGCCCTCTGGATCTGTTCAGTTTTAGACTACGTTTACTGCTAGAGTGTTATGCTCTATGTTTGCATTTGTTTATCATCACATTATGGACGAGTCTGTTGCCAAAGGGAAAAGAGCAGCAGGAGCTGAGTTTCTTTTTGGCCGCTGTGAAATAGGTTTTAGTTGAGAAGTGATTCATAAAAAGCACAGCTGATCCCAGGGTATGTTTCTATGGACTAATGTGGGCTGCTGAAGGTGGCTTTGCTGGTATTATTTTTGTACTTAGCAATATTTACATTGATACATTTGTTAGTATGCCTCTCTTGGTTTAGTCCCATTGTGTATTTCTAATCATGAATAAAAAATATCACTTCAGGGCCTGAATCACCAGTGTTTACTTCGTGCACTGACCTTGGATGTTTGGCTTCTGTGGTCCTTATACAGCAGGCAAACTCTATACTATAGAGTACTACTTCAGTACCTGTGGCACTGGACGATGTATGAACGCAGTTAGTTCCTACCCAATACTTTATCCTGTACTTCATGCGACAGTGTTCATGATGAGCAGCACTGTTCAGTCAGTAAAACAAAGAGCGTGTTTATAGTGTTACCCAAATGGTTTTACATGTGCTTTGCCAATAAATAAATTGTGTCTTTATGAATACCTAATCTGTACTGTGGCACAGATTGCACTACTGGTTCTATTCCGGTCCTACAATAAACTGGTATTGGCACCAATAAGAAGACACTCAAACAGAGGCAACATAGGGGGGAGGGGGAAGGGATTTATTTTTTTTTTTGTAAAATTTTGTCATCAATTCACAGAGTGCATTCTTTTACATTTGTTTTTAAAATACCAATTGATACAAATCTTAACAGGGCATTTTCTCTTCATCTTCAGTGACATTTCAGGGGGACAAATTAACAGCCAATTCGTAACAGGTTTTAAATTTAGAGTAAGGAGACTTTGTCATGCACAACTCAATCTGGGCGGTAAAGAAATGGTTTACATGAACAACCAATAGAAGGTAATACTTCTACAGCATGGGACCAAGTTCAGTGGTCAGCTGGCGGAAGAACAGCTGAGAACTAAAGATGGCTCTGATGAAAACTTTTGGTCAACTTGTGGCATTGCCATCCAGTGAAACTAGTTAGTTTCAGTATGGGTTTCAACTTAGGCACAAACAGGTCAACTCAACAAGATTAAAAGCATCACGCTTACACACTGTAAGCACATTCGGAACTCAAATCCATACATGAGCAAGTCTCCCGTAGAATCCAATTGATATTTTGTTGCAGTTTTACTTAATTTGCATTTAGCATCTTTCACCCTACACTGCATAATACAAAACAATAAAAAAACATGTGCAAGATCTCTGGAAAGATTGCAGTGCAGGGGAACTGACAAATGCAATAGGCAGATTTTTTTAACAAAAATATTCTTCAGTATTGAAGTCAAGACACGTCCTTAGCATGTCTTATACATTCAGTGTTATTACTAAAAATACTTTTGTCAGGCAGGCCTCAAACTCGGCCTGCAAATGTACATATGCTACAAGTACTTTATACATTTCATTATTTACATGGCTCTTGAGCACATTAACAAGCTCTCATACTTTGTTTTGTCATCTTTAGGCTGGCCATTAACAGCTCCAATTCTGCAAAGGGAACGAAAGAGAGCCTCAACAGAGGATTGAACCACAAAAATAGAGAATCCATAGAGAGATAGTCAATTACGCCTCCATTTCAATAGCATCCTGGCCTGTAACTAAAAAAAAGAAATAAAAAGAAAGGTCTGATTGCAGTGCAAGGGGGTAAACAAGAGGCAGGGGTAGACGGCGTTGAGCGTTGATTATGGGATGGTCAACCACTGAGACCTATTTTGTAAACAAACACCAGCCTCCTGCCTCGTGTTAAATCCCATGGGCCACTTCACTTCAGAAACAGTCCTCAGCTCTGCACTACCTTGCTTACAAGTGCGTGCAGCCAACAGGGCCACGTCATGCGACTTGGAGGGAAAGTGAAACTCAGTCCCACATACAAGTCAGGCCCTCTTCCGCGAGTTGAAGCCGCAGCACTCAGACAGAGACAGAGGAGGGACAACAGTACTGATTGAACCAGATGAACAGTTAGAAGTGACCCAAGTGACCCCATTAAGCCCACAGGCTGGCAAAGTTAAGTGGCAATGGCAGCAATGCCAACCACACAGAGGATATCCAAAAAAAAAAAAAAGGGGGGGTACAGCAAAAACATTGCTTTGGTTACAAACAGCATTTCATACATCTTTTAAACCACAACTAAACATAGAAGGACTTGTACAAAATAATGCTATGATAGAGTGTTCTGGGCCTCAGACGTCATCAACTCCTATAGTGCATGTGCGCACAGCGCAATAAAAAAGGTACAGGAGTTAACAGTCCAAGGCCCGTGTGCCATGGTCTCTTATTACCCTTCAGTTTGAGGTTGAATTCTTGACCTGTATTTACTCACTACAGCTTATTACCTCCAGTAAAATAGCCTTTTTTCCCTGCAGAATTGCAGTTGAGTGTCTTTTTTCCTCGTCCCAAACAATGCACGTGATACATATTAAAAAAAGTGGGCCCTAGTCAAAAATGCTACAAATGTGAGTTTGCTTTAGCACCTGAAGCTTTAGAGGTGACTCTAAAGAATTTTCTACAACTTAAGATGGAAAAGCACATCTGTCCACAGAAATGGACCGTAAAAATGCTGGGAATTTTACCTGACCTATAAGATAACCCTTGTTTGGAATAAAAGCACACTCAATCTGCGTTGACAGCCAACATTAAAAAGAACAAAACAGAAGTACAAAGGATATCCAGTTTGTCATTAGTCACAGAAACTGACTCAACTAAAGGCATCACCAACCAGCAAGGCTCCAGGGCTGTAATATCTTGTAATATGGATTTTTTAAAATATAAATGGGTGTTGAATAAACAGTCACAGTACTGCATAGTGCAGCTGCAAATGCATTTTAACACTCAAGAAGATAATCTAAAAACAGCTAAAAGTATTACAGCTCTGCAGTGTTCCTGGTGGGTGGGTGCCCTCAGAAGAGTCCCAGTTCATTTGTTTGTTTTCAGATGATCAAGTGTGGGTAACCCTCTCAGGCCTGCACCTTGAGGAGACTCTTGAGCTGGAAGGCCATCATCTCCCTGTTGTCACAGGAGCCCATTGGGAAGGACACCCAGTGGCTGGGGGGTTTGGGCAACACACTAGGCGAGGGTGGCTCGCTGAACTTAGGCCCTGCGTAGCTTGGACTTCCCTGTGTGGCCAGGAGCGTGTTAAGGTGAGACACTGCACCCTCCCAGTTCTGATCGTAGTTGGTGGCAAAACGGACAGAAGCACTCTTATCTGCAGACACGGCCTGCCGCGCCTCTGGAGACCTGTGGTAGGCTGCACCCTTGTCGATCCGGCGATGGCCATGATGGTGTAGGCCCCCTACCCCTCCTGCAGATGCTGCTGATCCGTTCTGATCACGGCTTCTCTGCTTAGCCCGGCCAAGTTGGTGGTTCTTCTTTGGCAAAGGGCGTTCAGGGTGGGAAACTGGAATGTTGTACCTCTCTCCACCTCCCATAATGATTCTGCACTACGTGTCACCTACATGACGAGAATATTGTGTTACTAAAGACCACAGAAATTAGTAAATGTATTGCAGCCTATTCAAAGAATAGAAAATGTGACCCCCCCCCTCCCCTACAAGAGAACATGCGCAGAGGGTTACGTGCAGAAACACCACACAGGCAGGCCCGCGCCGCCCCTCCCCCACACCGCCCAGAGCAAAACAGCTCCAGCTCACCTCTTTGTTATGAGAAAGTCGACGAAGCAGAGATCTCTCTTCAGTCTTTCACCTCCAATCGGGCCCCAGGTCCTCGAAGTAGTTTTCTGTCTACTTCTCGCTGCACTTCGGTGTCCAGCAAGGTCTGAAGTTTTCATGTGCCAATGAGCGGTGTTTTCTCGTGGAGCCGAGCTGAACATCAACTCACCTCGGCGCACGGTGCTCCAAGAAGCCGAAAGCCTTTGGGGGCAACAAAATGTCCGTCAGGGGAAAAAGAAGCTGAATAGACTTCACTAGCAGACAAACTAGCAGTTTAAATCGTCGCACAACCTTTGACACGCATTGCGTTGATGCTTTTCTCCAGGAGGTTTTAAGTATTTCGGAGTGCGTCATCATTGCTAATGCTGCGCGGTAAACAATAAACAACAACACGACGGCTGCCCAGCCATGGCGATTATAGTATCGTTATATAAAACCTGCCACTGTACATCAAGATGTTACATAAAGCAAACTGCGCCATGATATCCCACTTCTGTTTGTGCGCCTGTAGCTTGGCTTAGCATTTAATGCAGTCGCTTTGTCCCGTCGAGTGGCTTTGTTTACTGGACATTTTAAAGTAAAAGTCAGGCGATACTGCAAATTTCGATTGCGGAGAACTGTCGTTGATAATCCCAGTTATATGTCATGTAAAAAAATATCGCTTTAACAATCTCGGTCACACTACGTTGGCAGCACACCAAAACAAAGAAACGGTGAGTTCAATATGGCGACGAGGCACAAAACAGTTTCTCTTACCGACTTCCTCGGGCTTGGTTGATGAAGCCCTTCGTCAGAGAAAATTATCCTTCAAAATCCGTCGGCGGACTGTGTAGGAAACTACAGCGAGGTATATTTCCCACAAAACCCGTCGCCCTCGAAGCTGATGTGGTGTTAAAGGCGGCCGCAGAGCAGCTCTCCTCTCCTCTCTCTCTCTACCGACTCCGTCTAGATTGCAACAAAATGGAATCTACAGCAGAGATATGTAGCCCGTTCGGACCGCGAACTGACCAATCAGGTGCCGAGCACACGGGGCTCGACCAATCACAGAGCAGACAGCCAGACGCATTCACGCTTGTTGCCAGACTGGTGACGTCAATCGCTGACCGTCCTCTCCTCTCCTTTGTTGGAGCTCGGGTATTTCCTGAGACCACTGAGAAAATACCAGAAAAACAACCCGCTTCCAAACGCCAGAAACCTTCCGCTTTCAAGAAAAGTTACATAAAGAAAATAACCCCACAGCCACGAACGACCTTACATGTAGGTTCGGGCTTATAATAAATGTAGTTGAGTGTTATGTAATGTCGAATCTTTTTTTTCAAAGGAGGTAAACACGTCCACAATTTAGATTTATTGGCGTATTTTCCTACTTTCTCAGTTGCAGGAAGGCAAATCTGTTGCTCTGCAAGTTCCTGTTTGTGTATGTAAAACCTGTTGTGCTGGGCTAAAACAGCTGCAACAGGGAGTAATGACACACAACAGGTCTTGTCTATGAGCTGCCCATCCCCCTCCCCATATCATCTGTCCTGCTAAAACAAAACCCGGGCCACTTCATAGAGCCCCACTCATTTTCCAACTGGTGAAGATTGGTGGGTGAGAGTGAGATTTTTCTTTTACTTTGATAGCTTCAAATATTGGTATCATTTAATGGATACACAGTTTTACTACCATCCGTACCATGATCCAATGTGAGCTTTGGCACAAAGGCCCAGTTCAGAGTTAATACACTGCCATTCTTATGAGCACCATATAAGCGCCATAGTGTCATAAATCTGAGGCAACATTTGGTCATCTGGGGTTATTAAGTGGGAACCTTTCATCCTCTGATGTTTTGTTGAATTAACCAAGGGCCAAATGGTGAACAACAGACTCCTGTATCCTGGAGAGCTGAAGTGTTAGAAGGGTTATTTAAAGAATAATAAAACTGTGGGGAGAAAAGAAAAGACAGAGTTTAAAAGTTTTAAACGACCATTATGAGCATTTTCTGACATGATAACCGAACAACCGAATAATGTTTTTGTGTTAGGTTATTGAATCTGGTTTTAAATGATTGATTAAAGCTTAGTTTACCTTTTGTCATTTTTTTTTTCTTAAATAATTTTCTTTTCCATTCTTTGCTATTCCACTTTCAGCCTTCATATATCATGTTAAACTGGGGTATTGTGGTTTTTGATTTTCTCTTTAGCTTTTGAAAAGTTTTTACTTTTCTCCTACATTTTACGAGACTATGCTCTTGGTTTTATAGGAGTCTGCAGGTCCAAGTCTAAAGACTACAAAGGAACCCGTATGATATCTAAGTCCACGGTCAGTGTTAGTTACCCCACAGACCTTGTTTAAAGTGTGTGGATTTTAAAAGAGTTGCGCAATGCAGTGTGTCAGCCAGTGCTCACAGCTGAAGGCCATGGAAAGACACTCCCCAAAGCACAGCAACCTTTGAAGGGGGTTGTGCCCATCAAGAGTCAGCTATGTATGGAAAGTAGGTCACCAAGAGGCTTCTGTAGGTCGTACAGAACATGGGAGGTGGACAAATGTCCATATTTGACTGGCAGCAAAGGCGTGGGGTATGAACACAGTTATGGCACAAAAGATAGTGAATGTGAAGTAGGGCCATCTGGAAAGTGAAATGGAAAATCCATTTAAAGCAACAGTGGTGCACGAAGGTGGCCAGGTTAATTTTTTTCTTCACACAGCAGAGAGGCTGCATACAGGCAAGTAGTTAGAGCAGAACCAGACAATAGTTATTGGGTGTAAACGGTGAAGAGAGAACGATCAGTGGAGTTTAATGTGAATTTGAATAGCCTGAGACGTGCTGTGAAACACACCCACACAAAGCCGAGTGGGAGGGAACTCAAGCAGAAAACAGAAACGGTTTCTCACCACTCAGCAATAAGTTGGCCCAATATCAAAGACCTTTTGTAATACCAGAAAACACACTCAAATGAAATTGCTCCTTTTTGTTGCCAAGGTTTTCTCATTTATTTTTCCCATCTAGTTTGGTGGGGCTGCAGTGACATAACATGCACTCATGCAAGAGACATAAATGTGCGCACACACACACACACACTTGCACACTACATATGCCCACAACTCTCTTATTTCTAATATAGAAATAAAAAAGAAACTTTAAATTGTGGCAGAACACAAATACAGAACTACTGCCAGCACCCATGTACCTCTTATAACCTACAGTATACAAAGGCCATGGAAAAAGAGGGTACAGGACATAGGAGGTGGACAAATATCCAAGTCTGACCGGCAGCAAAAGCTTGCATTACAAACACGTTCATGGCAGAAGAGATAGAGATTATGTGACTCCATTGATGCTGAAAAGAAAGAATGGATAAGTAAACAAACAATCAAATTGAGAGTATTATAAAGATGTCAACATTAAATCTTTCATTTAACACAGTATGTCAGTCCCACCATCATTCAAGCCACCCAGCTATGGAGAATCAAGATAATAAGGTTGTTGGACCATTCACACAGCCTTTTGTTTTTCAGGTGCTGCGATGTCTGGCCTTCACGTGTCTCTCTAATCTAAAAAGATCTTTAACCCTGGAGAACCCACGGGGTCAAATTTGGCCTCTGTTAATTGCTGCTACCCAAAATGAACAAACATAAAAAAAATTGTCAAATTTAACTTCAAAAACCCAGAGTGCCACTTCTGACCCCTGCATAGAGACACTTAGTGGATGAATATTGAACTGACATGAGCCAGAGTGGTAGTGACAAGATGACTGACCACATGCTGTTTCGTTGAGCTGGAAACCTTCCCAAACAAAATGGTCTTCTCAGCAAACCAGTGGTTGGTAAAATTGTGTATTCTTTGTTAATCTATTTAGTATTAGCTTGCAGAATGCCTAGAAGTACGTTTTATATTCTTTTTGGATAAATTAGCAACTCTGAGCTAGTTCAAAAAACGATGGGCCAAAAATGACCCTCTGGGTGTATGGGTTAAAAAATGTCGGGTCAAAAATGGCCCTTTGGTTCTTTGAGTGACTTTGTAGATGGAGAATGGTGACAGTCCTGTATTTGGCTAAAGCCTTGAAATAAATTCATCTGTATAATATGTTTTACTAAGTTACCTTGGTAGTACAGGGCCAGAGACTAATACTTATAATAACTATAATAATATAATAACTTATTACTTATTTTATATATAAATATATATAATAAGTAAATTGCCGTCGATGTGCTGTGTGCAAGGACCTCAAAACTGAAATGCACTGTGAAAAATGTGCAGTTCCTCTCTGCATCAACAAAAAAAGAAATTGTTTCAAAGACTACCACAATGTCTAGTGTGAGTTCCTCTCTCTAGCAGAACAGATTTTTTGATAAGCAAAGACCCATGGTGTTAGTTTTTTGGCCTTGTGTTCTTGTTTCCATTGGCCAAAGTGTGTTTGTACATTTGAAATCCAGCAAAAAAAACATTGTTAAATGTAGCTGTGTGGTTAACTGATTATTTAAAATAGTTTGCATTGACAGTGTTTGTTATTGTGATTCTTTGAAATGATACACCTAAAGCCCAATGGGTCAAATTTGGCCCTAATCCTAAATTAGGGAATAAAGGGTTAAAATTGAAAAAGTGGATATGTTGGTGTTCAGTGAACTTATAGCAGTCATTTAATGCATAGTTCATAATTTTCCAAAGAAGAAAAGGGTTCTTGGGTTCTCCAGGGTTAAAGCAAACCTCCAAATGCACCGAAAAGCCAAAACAACCCAATTCACATCGTGAACATTTCAATATCTCTGACAGAAGAAAATAAAATACGGGGGAGGAAGCTACAGTTGAGGACACTGAGGCCTTCGTTATTTCTCTGGGAAGTTTTGGCTCATTTTATTAACATGGGACGAGTTCATATACTACAATTAGAATCTTACATATGTTGGGTTTTATATAACTTTATTCCAAGTATTTGTAAACAGAATATGTTTAACTCCCTATGTAAGTATGATGAATAAAAAGTAGGTGAACACATCATATCATAGGTCTGCAAATTGTTACCCAACACACTTTGTGGTAAGAACTGTGTAACACTCTCCTAATTATAGGGGAAACCAGCAGTACTCTGACGCAGTTAACTCAATGAGACTTGACAATACAAACAGAAGTTTTTCATCATTAAGATATAAGGTCCAGATAACTGAATAATTATTGTGGACTAAGACTGATGGCTTTGAAATCCTACACCCTGAGTAATAGAGCGAGACAAAACCCCTTTAAAGTGTAAATGCTGAAACAGGCGATCAGGTCTTTCTACTTGAATACTGTAAATGGAACATGATGAAATGCACAAATGAATTTTTTCACGGTAAATGTTTGAAATTGAGAGTTTGTCTCTTGTTCTATTTGATCAGATTACATGTCTTTTAACTTTGAATTTCTGATTTATCCTTTGTACATTTGTTGTTAATTATCTATAACCACCCTTTTAATTTACAGATGTATGGTTTAATACTATAATTTAACAATTGCATCATATCGTTCCAGACTCCAAGTAAATAATTGAGTATTATTAAAACATTTAGCATGGAGTAATTAGATTTTTGTTTGATCTGTTCATTTCTTTCTTGTGTTTTTCACATCAGTGATCTGATACTGCTGGCTGAAGGTCTGGAAATCTGGAAATGAGGAGAGGAAATCTGATTAATGGATTCAACCCGAATCCATGTGAAACAGCCAAGTGAGCCTTAATGTTTGTGTCCAGGGTGACTTCTATAAAGGGATTGTGTAACAGGATGATGTTGCTCAAATAACAACTGAACATTTCCGGCTTTATTCTGTCCTGTGGTCTGTTCTGCTGTGCTGCACAGGACCAGACAGTGACTGAGAAGAAATCTTATTGGAGCTGTGCTGTCTGCTCCTAATCACATTTCCTGCTTTCTGGCCTGCTGGATCTATCAGGTCAGAGGAGCAGAAGACACGACCAGTGCGCCAGATATCACTGTCTTATTGCAAGACCTTTTTTAAAAAAGAAATTATAATTCATTAAATCAAAGGGTGCCGATATAAACATGTCATAAAAGATCTCTTTCTGGCCCATTTCCTTGTTATGTCCTTTGATATATTTATAAGTCCCAGTTACTGTTTTATTTAGCATACTTTTCTCTAAAGTGAGAGGCTAAAATGGGAGGCCAATTCATTTCAGAATGCCTCAGGTATGTGATTTTGTGACCTGATTAAATTGTTATTGAACCACTGATGTATTTTATTGTTACCAGAGGGACATATGCTAAATTAAACGGCCTTAATTGATGAGGGAACTGCTTGGTGAAATCATTTTGCATCTACGAAGATGAATAAAGACAGAGAAACTTTTTAACCCAGCGCCATTATTGTGATGTTCGCTCCCAGGTACTGAGTCACTCATTCTGTGCACCCTGGTCATGGTTACTTAGCGTTGCCCCCTGTTGTACTGCAGCCAGTATTACACTCTGACCCAAACACTTTAGTTAAACATTAACCAGTGCTGTTAAAGGAAAAAAAAATTGAAATACTTGAGTATTTGCAGGATGGTTTACACACCTCAATACTTACTGGGGATTCGATGTTTGACTATTGACTATTTTATTATATTTTCACTTCCAAATACCCTTTTCGATTAATGAGCAGTCACTGGTGAAAGAGAAAGGCTGATTTCTGGACAAACATGTTGGTAGAGAAGTATGAAAGGGAAAGTAATGAAAAAACTGAGGAAGTCACTTTTTTTTGCAAAAGGAACTCTTCATGATGACACTGAGAACAAAACAATCTTATTGTATTGTCTTTTCTAATTCCCACACTTGTAAGCTTTAAATGCACAAAGCAGACATACTTAAAACCTCCTCTTTCACCATCTTGCCAGTTCCTCCCCTTCCAGTGGGGGAAAAAAAAAAAAAAACATAAGGAAGGAGGTTAGCGCATGTATGTGCATGTGAATGTGCGATGGTGGATACTGTCTGTCAAATGAAGATGAGTGGACAGTAATTAGCAAAAGAGGTGGAAGGAAACACAGCTGCTGCACCAGCAGGGATCATTCAGCGGAAAGATGTCTTTAGCGGCCTTGACTGAGTGAAACATGTCAAACGAGGTAATCAGTTTGAGCGTGAAAGTTCATTCTGGACCTTAGAGAGTAGTAGTTTGGCAAAATAAATGTAACTCAAGGTCCACCTAGGTTACTGATGCATTAGGCAAACACTCCCAGGTTTGAAGTAATGGTTTCACAGCCACATTTGACCACTTTATCTATATTTTACAAACAGAGGCTGTATGGTGTGTTTTTGCTCCTTCTATATCGACATGTTTTTCACACCGAGCACCAAACACCCGATCGTCCTCCTTAAGTGGTCTTTCCCCCCCGAGTCCATCCTGACCCTGTCTGCTGGAGAGGCATTGCTCAAGATGCAACGCTCAGAAGAGTGTGATCACCACAGCCTCTGCTACTGTACAGCTACAGAAATTCACTGTTATTATATATGATCAAACATATATGATCAAATAAATAACAAATTGCACTTCGCTGCTGTGACGTTATCATCAGCTTCATCTCCAAACTCCAGCTGTACTTACAGTATTTCAAAAGAACATAATTTGACCTCTCTCATCTCTCTCTCTCTCTATCTGCTTCTCTCTCTCTCTCTCTCTCTCTCTCTCCCTCCCCCTTCTCCCTCATGTCATCACCACCGCCCTCCTTATCCTCTCCCCTAACTCGCGCACTTTTCCACAGGTCTGTAGGTCTGTGCAGTCATGCTGTGGTTGTTCTGCTGCTGAGAGAAAAATATAATTCAAATCCCCCTAAAACGCACAAGAGAGAACATAAGGTAAGCTCTTAGGAGGTTATTTCATTCCAGGTTTACGGTACAGTGACATACACCGATGACTTCTTAATTTAAGGTGTAAGTTGGCTTTACATCTGTATGCTTTACATCATGTGTTTTTAGAAGCTATAAGGAAAAAATATGTTGCCTTTTCTTATTCTTGAGCAACTCCTGTATTCAATGGGTGTATTTGTACAGTCGATCTGCTACTTTTGACCCATTTTATGATGCTTCTATTTTTGGTGGCTGCTACAAAACAAGAGATTTCAAGTAGTGCTCGTATTTTTTTTCTGCTTATGGCAGAAGCGCCTGTGATCTTTTGCAACTATGTGGCAGGGTGCAAGAGTGACTCAAGGGGTTATTGCCACATCATATTTCAGTGTGCATGTCGCCAATGATGGGACCAAAATGGATGCCTGTGTGATTTTTATTATATGTGAATGTGCTGCTGCTGCTGCTTTCCTGAAGAGGCAATCATTTTTATCTGAATGACTGGTTCTTAAGAGTCAAAACTCAGCACCCCGTCAATCAAGATTTTTCACCACAAGGGAGAAGCCTGAGGTGGTGTAATATCCACAGTGCATGCACCCATATGGCCCATAGACGAAGAAATGGGAAATATTGTCCCTGAAGTCAATAAGGGGCTCTCGGAAAAGTAATTTACTTCCACCACGTCTGCCCAAATATATATATTTTCTATCCTTTCATAAGGTAGTGTCATATATGCGATGAAAAACAAAAATAATGCTCCCTGGACTGAAGGGCATAGTGCCCCTTGGTCTCCTCATTGCATCATATACTGTAAACCTGCTACTTTCACTGGTCCAGTTTATTGATTTTATTTTGTTTTTTTTAATGTAACTTACTCAGTGTTTCCAACCTGCTGTGACAAATGTTTCCATTTAATCAGATTTTTTTACTCTTATTCATTTCATACATTTACTTAGTGTTTGGGTTATAAATTTTACTCTTTGTTTAAGCCACTCTGTGCAAGCAATTACAGGTGGCCACTCCCGTTTATCACAGAATTATATATTTCAATCTAATCCTTTCTCATCAGCGTCCCACACTTAGTTTAATCTATAGATGGATGTGATGCAGGTGATGCACTACAGGAGATTGTTCATCTGTGTGGTGACCTTCACCCATGGATTTACTGTTTTGTTAAATTACAATCCTCTCTAATTCCAAAAGGGGGCGGTCTTCTTCCTGTTAAATATGGTAATAGGCCAACAGCATGTTTAGTCCCTGCAGGGAACTGAATGCACAGTAAAATCACTGCCAAAGTGACTGTGATGATATGAATGAACATTAATTCCCCGGACTATCTTGGTTCATAAGAATCAAAAGAAGCACTTTAATGACAGATGACGTCTTGCAGAGTTTCACTGGACACACTTGAACATGGTACAAACAAAACAGCAGCATGCTGCAGGCTGCAGGCTGTTATGATTATGGTTTTATTAAATGTTTCAACATGGGGTGGAGACAGAAATGAAGCTCTTTGGGTTTTAAGACAAAATTGGTTCTTTGAGTAAGGAGCTGTTAATGGCTTGCTTTCAGCCGTGATGTCCCAGGCTTGTTGCAACTATCTCTTCGGTATCAGCACCAGCAGGTACTGTAATGATCATTGTCTGTTTGCAGTGACCTCTAAATGACTTTCCGCCAATGTTCGCAAATGTTAATGTTCCTTTTAAGCACTGAGTTCAATATTGACAAAGAGAGATCACATTTTCTGCTTTATTTGCTTCTCCACAGGAAGTTGCCTGTCTCATCCGCTTCATGTAAAAAAGGTGAAGGTTTGTCATCAAGCAAATGATTACATAATAACCATATGGATTTCATTTTTTCTTCCGTCTTGTCATTTTCTACGGTTGTTGTTCACTCACTGTGTTTTATTTATAAATTATTTAATTTTACAACATTGCTATTTTCTAACAATGTAAGTTTCATGATTAACACGTTTTCATACAAAGATTATTTTATTACAAATATCTGCATAGAAGTTACTAGAAACTGAAAACCCCAGTACAGTTAGCTTTAAAATTATGTCTTATTAGTACGTCTTAATAAGCATTTTGTTGAATTCTGTCAGTTACGATTTTGCTGTTCCTTTGCTTTGAGTATGTTTGTTATTTGTATTAACACAAAAAGAATAACAGATTTAAATGGCTCACTTTATTTTCTAATTGTAGTCTGACACTGGCCCACATCTTAGCTGTTGAAATGGAGGAATGGGAGGCTCCCACATCTTTAGGACCAGCAGAAGCCAAAGGGAACACCTCGTCACCAATAGGTATGCAGCCTTAGATATATATATATTGCTTTGTTTCTTTAGAATCTGAAATGGTTGAAGATAATGGGGTTTTCAGTAAATACTATACTTTAGGGCCACAGTCCTGTTAGATGAGCTCAAGTAGCGGCTCATCCGCATCACGTGTCGTGTTCCAAATGTGTTCATTTGAACTGGTTTTAAACTGGATGCTATTTCAACCATTAGTCCATTACTTTAAGCTAACTCAAAACAGTTCAGGTGTCATGACAGACTCCATATGTGGATGTACATCATATAGTTCTTCATTTAGTCATAATTTCTAATTAATCAAATTAGTTGAGTGACAGTATACTTTTTCCATGTAACTCCTGGGGAGTTGGGGATCACTGCTTTGGGCTACATTTATAATGGCAGTTGTACTTGCTGAAAAATCTGCTCTGACAGATACATACCTGTGTTTTCCTCACAGTTAACAGGTCTTGTGAGAATCTGGAATGCTACATGGTCCTAATTATGGCCGAAAAGACAGCCATCAGCTCCATCTGTTTCCTGGCAGGACCTGTCACACTGCTGGAAAATGCTCTTGTGTTGGCGGTGATCGCTGCCACAGCCACTCTGCGCCATCGGCCTTCGTATCTGTTCATTGGCAGCCTCGCTCTGGCTGATGTCTTCGCCAGCTGCTTCTTCACCACCAGCTTCCTGGACTTTCACCTCTTTCGCCGCAGTGATGGCCCCACTGCCTACCTCTTTAAGTTAGGTGGGGTCACCATGGCCTTCAGTAGCTCAGTGGGGAGTTTACTGCTGACCGCTCTGGACCGCTACCTCTGCATCCACCAGGCCTCCAGCTATAAGGTGCTGCTGACCCGCCGGCGAGCCCTGCTGAGCCTGCTGATCCTCTGGAGTGCCACCATGTTCATCTCCTTCTTGCCTCTGATGGGCTGGAGGTGTCCCACGGGGCTTACTCCACCCTGCTCACGCCTGTTTCCCTACATCAACCAAGGGTACCTAGCCTGCTGGACCAGCTTCATACTGGTGCTTCTGGCTCTCATTTTGGGAGCTTACGCTCTCATCCTGTGGAAGGCCCACCGCCATGAGTCCTCCATGACCAGCCTCCAGGGAGCAACAGGGACAGGCCATGCCCGCATGAGGATGGATATCCGACTAGCACGTACCTTTGGCCTGATCCTGCTCATACTAGTGGGCTGCTGGCTTCCTGCACTCTCCTTCATGTTAGCTGATGTCTCTGTGTACCTGACCCACACCCAACAGAGGGCCTTCGCCTTTTGCAGCACCCTCTGCCTCGTCAACTCTGCAGTCAACCCACTGCTGTATGCACTGCGCTGTCGAGAACTAAGAGTTGCTCTACTGCGATTGCTACAAAGGCTGCTTGAGACTGGCAGGTGTAAAAAATCTGCGGAGGATTTGACCCCAGGATTACCCTCCACAGAGGACAACAAGTGTACTGCCTTCTCTGAGGATGAGATGCCCAAGACCAGAACCATCCGGCTTAACTCTGTCTCAGAAGTGGTGAACGACCAGCAGCTGAACATCAGAAAATGAGATGAAATGAAGGAGTAGCTGCACAGATAGAGAAGTGTCTGTGTTTATGTGTGTAAAAGCAGACGTCATCAGATCTACATCTATGAGCAGGATTCACATTCATCCAATGCGCTGGCAAGTACTTAAAATTGCCTTTTTTGGTCATGGTTATTGTGGTAAAGGCCACTGTAGTGAAGACTATTAGACAATAATAACTAAATATTGTTATTAGTAACAGTTGATCGGAACGTCTATAAATATGGGAAACGTCTGACATGTAGTGTTTTGCATAGTTATAAGACACACTGAAAGGACACTTAGGCAATTAGTGTGTCACCATTACAAATTACAAGGAACTTTATTGCATTTGGTGATAACTGTACGAACTATACATTAGTAAAAGATTCAATAAAGCATCTGATGCCCGGGCATTGTTTTAGGCCTGGCAAAAGATTTAGTGTTGGGTCGAGATGATGTGATGTGGCCCTCCAACCCCTAACCTCTGACCCCTCTACCTCCCATGCCAGTGCTTTAACGCTCTCGCTCCTGTGACACACCGCGTCACGTGAACTGAAGTGCTGACTTAACTTTTGGGTTCACCACACGGTAGAAAGGTGGATCTGTTGTTCGTGTGCTTGTTTACGTTTGAGGATTTGTCCCTGAGTGCGCAGGAACACAGGACCCTGTGGGTTGCCTATCCTATCTGCACATGAATGCCAGGGCTCGACAAAAGCCCCATGCACGGGAGGATTTCACACAATGTTCACCGCATAAATCCAAGCAGTGTGCCGAGGTAAATGGGGCGCATGCCAGGAAGAGAACGAGCACAGACTCTAGAACACTCTTTGTAATAGTCGCACCTGGCAGCTGCAGTAAAGCACACACTGACATGCACTTAAACTCACAGGCGCACACAAGGTAACAAAGTAGAGAATCACAAAAGTCCTTCAGCGCTTGTTGATCTTAGAAAAACAGACAGAACACGTGTTTCCATCACGATATCAACTGATTAAAAATAAAACTTGACCATGATCTATTTTGACTCTTTATGTGTTTCAAATTTCATAGGGAAACCTTATTCATCGGCCATCCTTGCTCACTGTGAGGAAACAAGTTCTGCAGTCTGGTGTTTGCAGTCATTTATATGTGTCTCCGTCTCTGTGTCAGTCTTCTTGGTGTCAGGCGTGACATACTGGGAGTCTGCCATGCCAGAAAATGAGTCAGAAAATACACAATTGTGTTTAGGGGCAAGAACGTCAAGGAGTTTTGACAAAACACAACAGTGTAAAGGATGATCATAGATTACATACGCTCAGTTACCAGTCTATTATTGGGTGAAACAACCCTGTGACAAATTCTACCTTGATAAAGGTTATAATGATCAGTTTTTTAATTGGTTTAGAGAGGTTTGTAAGATGTGTTATACTGTGAGGTGGCATTTGTATTATTTGGTATATCCTGTTTATATGAATGAAGGTAAATATTATTAACACCTCTCAGTGTAATGCGATACAGTTCAACAGCATCTTAAACCACATCCTCCAAAATGACCATGAAGTTGGCAAGAGGTGGATTCTATTCTTCATAATAACAAGAAACAACTAAAGAACACAATAGATGAAGAATATATTAAATATGGTCGAAAATCAAGACCATGACTACTGTCTTTTATGAAGAGATGCTACTTTAATTGATACTGCTGAATGCTTACCAGCTGTATAAGCTACTCTAGATGCTGCAAGCTGTACAATAAACAGTGCATAACTGTACCCTGGCTGCATATTTAGTTCTTCCCATAGGGAAGATTTGATAGCAGCAATGGGTGCATAAGATTATGTTTTGTTTGTGTTTACCTACAGTAATTTATTGTGTATTAACAAGCCAAGATATTTCCTGTAAAAGAGACTTGTGAGAAAGTTATTATCACCACTGTGCAGCCATGCAGGCACACTGCCCATTGTAAAATCATACCATCAAAGAATGTGAAACCTGTTAGCTGTTGGCAGGCGGCAAATAAATAATAAAAGTATCCATGTACGGATGCAGATTAAAGTCTAGCATCTCTATGGAGTTCATTTTTAATCTACTTGATTTACCTGACCACCACCACCAGACGTCTCGTGAACCTTCAATTTGAGTTCAACGGAAAGGAATCAACAACAAAAATAGGGTTGGACGGCAGGAAATAGTAGCGTAAAGACGGGGATAAAAAGGAAATAAAATCTGTTTATCCTTGTACTTATTTAAAACTACGACAAAACAGTAACTCTTGATAACAACTACAATTAAAATCAATGAGAAATGCATAATAATACGCTGTAAATAATTACGATCCCCCCTCTGTCTCCCGGTGGTATGGCCCGCCATTGTGACGTTTTAAAAATTGAGCAGGCAGGGTGGGCAGTTGGCTCTCTACTCAGAGAAGAAAATCCGTTGTTGTGGAGAGGAAGAAAGGCTCAAGAAACCCAAGGAGCGATAACCGAGCTAACACCGAGAGTTAAACCCCAGTTTTTGCGGGTCGTTTCCCTCCTACTCGTCTTTTCCGTTTTTGTTTAGCTAACATGGCTTGTGGAGCTACGTTAAAGCGGTCGATGGAGTTTGAGGCCCTCCTCAGTCCCCAGTCTCCCAAGCGGAGAAGGTGCAATCCACTGCCGGGGACTCCCAGCACTCCGTCCCCGCAAAGATGCAACCTCCGTCCCCCAGTCGACAGCCCAACGCATTCGATGTCTCCTCCGGCCATAGGAGGCGAACACAGGCTCACCCCAGGTATGAAATGAAACCAGATTTGACGGGTTTTCCTGCGTTTGAGGGTGGGTGTCATGGGGGAGGGGGTTTGGGTGGAGTGGAATGGATAGCTAGCTAGTTGAGAGAATCAGAATGGGGGTTGGAGGCTAAATGTTAGCCTAGCTAAGCTAACGTCAGGAAAGGGGAGCGACGTCGCCAAGTTGCCGACACAGATTACTTTACCAGCTAATCGGAATAAACCGATAGACGCAGAAAAGTCGAAGTGCCTCTATAGGTATTCATGGGTGGCATCTTGCTATCTCATTGTATTGTTGCATAGTTAGCCGAGTTAGCTCAAATAGACTATGAATTTACTCATGAAAAATTTTTACATGGTCAAAGTACTTTTGCATGGTTAAATCAAATATTAGGTCTAGTACAGGAGTGATCGAGCTCAGCTATATTACTGCTTTTCTCAGCTTTACCTGTGCAAAGTGCAGCTATGCTATGGAATGTCACAGCTTTTAAATCTGTAAATATATTGATTTAAACATCAACTTGAAAATAGATGGGATCAAACAAAAGATCCTGCTTATACCCTAACACCTGGGTGACAATCTAGCCTGTTGGCACCCCAGAGAAGACAAATGGCATCACAGCAGCAGGCACATCATCGCAGCCTGCTAATTAGGAGCTGCCTGGTTAATGTTCCTTGGCTTTAGTGCCACAATTGTCTTGCATGGAGGTGGGAGTTACCATTATGCACCACCACCATTTCTTCTCCTCTTCAGGCCTTGAAGGCATTGTTCATTTCCTTTATGCCCGTACCCTATTCTCCCATTGACTTGGAAAGCTCCGCTGTGAGCGATGGACGGGTGTGGGGCACACAAGTAGACGGGAGATAATTACCTAGATGTCTCCACTGTAATCCAGTGAGGCTTATTGTGTGTGCCAGTCACTGAGATCGGGCAGCATGATAGCACTGAGGCCTAATCCTTGTGCTTTTTGAATTCTAATTAAAAAATTGCTGGACGTCCTTGAATTTATTTGATCACTTCACTGATGTGCAGTGTTGAGAGGATTGCACGATAGACAGCAGTACTACCTATGCTAAGTCATGCTGTTAAATGCCATTATGTGTGCTCCAGTGACTAGAGAGCCATTGCTTGTAACGCGTCATATAATAAAGAGCTGGGTTACTCATGGTGCTTGTCAGTCCTCCTGTTGCTTTGCAGTGTGTCGCCCTCCATCTTGCCACAAAGTATACAATTCCAGCAACAGCGAGGAAATCAGAAATGCACAGATGGATTCCTCCTAACCAGTTTTTATTGGCAAGGAAGAGGTGTTGTGATTTAGGAGTGGTCAGTCTCTCTTTAAGCCACACGCCTCCATCAACCTAGTTAAATCCAAGGAGGGTTTAGTTTCCTTTTTTGATGTAAAATATTGTCAACTTCTTTCCATACAATAATCAACATAGGCTGGGACTAATGCTGTTGTTGCATCATCGTCATTATGAACCAGCAGGTCATATTGCTGCTTCTTGACTTGGGTTTCAGTTGGATGATTTACCTGCTGAGGAGGTGAATAACTTGTTTCCTGAAAAATGAAAGTGAAATATGAGCCTTTAGTTGGGATTATTTCCATAAAAACAAGCCCTAACAAGCCCAAATTCTCACAGTGTGCCTGCGGTGTCATTTAATAAGACAAAGAAGCAGCTCTTGGTCTCTGTTGTTCCTATATTTACACACAAAAAAAGACCCATGCACAGGGGATGATGGAGAAATCCAGGAAGGGTTTCCTGAAAGCACACACAGATGTATGTGTCGATGGTCATGTCATCACAGCTGGCTTCCTGTGAAATGTTTTTATTACTGCTACTAGGGAAATGCGTATGTCTTACCCTGCTTAGCCAAAGATTTATAGTGAAAGCAGTTCCTTGGAGATGTCTGGAGGTGAAGACACGTTTTCTTGTCATTGCTCACACAGTTTATACAATCTGATATCCCTATTATGTTTCCCTTACAGAATGGATTTCCTAGGGCAGCTATCTCTATGTTCATACACAAAATGAATCATTAGGAAGAGTTTTTTTCCAGGTCTTCTTGTCTGATGTTGCTCGTCTAGCCTTAACCTTACGTTAAGGATCCAATGTGCCCCATTACTTCTTTCCGTCTGCCTCGCTGAATTACACCAAAACAGCTGCAACACACAAGGGTAAGTTAATGTAGATTTGTCTGCTGCGGACATGAGGTCCAGACAGTAGGTATTCTACTCACCTTCACCCAGAAAAAGAGGCCCCTCCTGGGACTGGTGCTGCAAGCCTGCCTCTCTGCTATGGTTTGCCAAGTGAAAGCAGTTTTGTATTTAGCGAAAGGTCAGCTGTCATCCCTCCCACCCGTCTCTACCCACACATTTCCAGCTAGTCGGGTTTGCTTGTGGTAAGCAAGGCTGGGTGTGCAGGCGAGACATGGGCATCTGACACTGCCGTGGTATCTTTAGTTAATTATTTCATCGTGCAGATACGATCACCCACCCTGTTCTCCTCTGCCACATTCTTGTGCTGCCAGTCTGGGCCTGTGCTTTGGTAAAATTCCCCCAGATGACAGATGAGACTTGTGTTTTCCCTGGACATGATGTTGCTTATAAGGCTGGACTGGTTGACTTCTGTCAGATTTACAGCTTGGGCTGAAGTGTTCAGGTCATAGTTCAGGCTTAAAGCCTGGGCAAGGCTTCAAGACTATTGGAGTATCCTTGGTGAAAGTTGGCCTGCAACAATGAATGTTGTACAAGAATCGTCTAATTTAACTTTAGCAATAGCTAAAGGTGCATCTATCCAACTTTTTCTCTCTCGGTGCAGAGTACAGATTTGTTATCAATGCTTTTCTTTTTTCAAATTAAAAGTCTATGTACTTCACTGTATGTAGCTCTTGCAATAGAGATATTTGTGCTATAGTTTCTGGAAGATAAAGAATCTGTTCACACATAATTAATCAATCAAGGCTTTTCATCATAGTTATGCAAAAATATAGTACAGTTGTTGTTATCTTGGTAGAAATACTACAGCAGAATCTCTACTTGTTGGCCCGTCACTATCATCTAGTATTTGTCCAGCTCGTCAGTACGAACTTCGAATTAACACTCACCTCTGACAGATGGTGTCATGTGACTTTTGTGGTTTTTTTGTCCATAGGGCAATGACCATTGGCTGCTGGACCACTTAACACTATAAAAGTCCCACCAGATTTGATTAGACAAATTCATATGTCTGGCAATAATTGAATCTACAGTAACAAGCTTCTTCAGTCATTTGTTTGGTTGCCATTTCCCATTTCTGCCAGTTTCTAACTAATGGTGGTCACTTTTAAATTCTTTACTGCAAAAGGGCAACTCAAACTGACCCATAATACATCACAAGCTACTTCCTGGTATTTGGGACATTCGAAACCCACCTCCCCCCACAACCTTTTAACGGTGGAGGGTGAAACGAAATGAGTCAGCTTTGTTTTCTCTCCACCACCATGTCCAATCTATCCAGCCGATCTCCCTTTCGTATTCACTATTTGGCCGGTGCCTAAGCCTTTTAGCCAAGGCTTTCTCCACTGTGTTCCCCTGGCTCCCGGAAGCCTGTGATTGATTGCTTGGCCTGCCTGTGGCAGGGTTATTGTTGCCAAGCAACGCCCACAGTTAAGCTACGAGTAGTTGGCAGAGCTGGAAGTGACAGGCAGCAGGAGAGGGATTTCACTCGTCAGTCAAACGAACCCAGGAGTAGTAAGACCGTCCGCCAACAATGAGTGAATGTCGAGTCAGAAATTTGAATTTACTACATTTAGTTTTAATGAATGCAGTTACACCTCTTTCATTCAGGAGATACTCATTCAACCAATTGGACCCAGTCACACCAGACCACTCGATTCCTTGTTGTAAACATTCAGTTAAGCAGCCCGAGTCTACAACCTTAGTTCCATACAGATTAATTCAAAATGACAGGATTACACCGAAGCAGTTGTAGTGGTACCAAATACAGCGAGGTCTTGAGCCAGCATATTGTGCTCTCTTGCTCATAGTCTGTGTTAAAAGGACAGATTGAGCTCCTTTTTTGTCATACAGTGAAATTGGCAAGCAGAGCTGGTAAGATCTGCTACGCCACCCTACAATAAAAAAATGAACCAAAGGAACAGACGCAAAACGAAAGTGAAGAGACATGCTGCCTTTGTCTTCTGCACACAAAATTCCCCTTACTATCTGACACTCTGTAATTGTGCTTAATCAGTGGGGGAAAACTAACAAGCTAAAGGACTACAGTACTGTGGGATGTTTTTAAAAATGATCAGTTTCAGCTGGTTTTTGTTAGATGTACTCGATCAGAGCTGTATTATAGCTGCTGATACATATTCAGGTAGTGATACGGGATCTAATAATTGTATTGTACAATGTCAATAAAGACTGTAGAAGATTGTATTCTGTATCATGATACAGTACATTTTTTATAAATGGGCGAAATAGTTTATATGAAATGACCCCATGGAAAGGTGATGGGTAAAAGAGCAGTAGTCCAAAAATACTCAGTTTAAGACATAATACAAAACCTGGCCAACAAAAACAAAACCAAGTGATGCCTCTTGTGACAATACAAAAGCTAAGCAAAGCTCTGGGAACAGCGGAGTGACCTCCATAATCCGATCACTGTGCTGTAGTTGGCTCCCGCTGATGGACGGAGTCACCTGATTGACTGATTGAGGTGTCTCCCAACTTGGAAAAACTATCTATTCCCCTTTTTTTCCCAGAGCCTAAGGTCACATCTTTATATTGTTGGCTTTGAGAGACCTATATTCAAAAACAAAAACATTAAGATATTTCATGCAGGGATTTGACCGATAAGTGGGTTTTTAAAGACTTAAATAATGTTAGTTTGGAGCAAGAAAAAGCCAATAGCCAATAATGACGTAGTCGTGTCTGCAGTGACATTGCTTTATTAAGAGTGAAAAGCAGAGGTGCAGATAAACGAGCAGAGCTTGTCGGATTAGGGTCCTGTATTTCTGACATTTCTGCTCACCGATGAGCAGCTAGTGGCCTCTAGCTCCCTCCCCACCCAAGATAAATGAGGCACGGTTCCCCAGATAGATGTGCAACACACGCACACAGACTTTACCCTCTGTATTGAGTTAGATAACGCCCCTCTTCTACATTTGGTTATTATCTCTGGTTGAAGCAGTGGTGTTCTGCTATTGTTTTCCTAATGCCTCTGCATTGGTGACACCTGTTGCTGGGCTTTTTTTTCTTTTTGTCTTTGGGTTGTCCATATATACGGACGTCCCATTCTTATAATGTATTAGATTAGGAACGCCTTGACAGAATCTCTTTAAATTTGGCACAAACGTCCACTGGGACTAATGGATGAACTGATTACAGTTTGGTAGTCAAAGCTCTCCGTGTCCTCACAAACACATTTTTGGCCATAACTCAGGAATTCACATTCTAATTAATGGCAAAATTGATTGTGACAAGTTTCACACTATTGTCTAATAGGATAAAATGATGAAGTGATGGCATTTTAAATCCAAACGCTCAAAGGTCAACTTCATTGTGACGACATAACCTTCTGCAATACACTTTTCTGGCTGTAGGTCAGCGCACAGAAGGGGAGATAGTGACCATATCTCACATTAGGTCGGACACTGAATTGGTGACAGTAATCTTGGTGTCCAACTTCAGACTGTGTTGACTGTAGAGGTCTTCTGTGCTGCCGAAGATTGAAGATGTGTGTGAAACATCCACGTTTTAGAGTGTGTGGCTTCTTTGCTGCAACATCCATATTTGAAGGATTATCAATTATTATTATTACTATCAAGGCTGCAGAATCCACTTTATTGGTCCTCCATATGAACGTATGCAAGGAATTGTCTCTCAGTGAACTTGCCACAAACTTATTGGCTCTGCCGATACTGAACTTCAGGTAGCTGTAGTTGCACCACGTGATGAAGCGCTCTGTTAATCCTCTGTACTCCTTTTAAATACAGTCTCTAATTAAAGACAGCGTGTTTGTCACTGGAAATTATTCAGACAGTTATTCTGACAATTCAGGCAGAACTGTTGATAACACACAGAGAGCCCGCCGAGGTACCACACGAGCAGATGTAGATGTGTAATTTCTGAGAATAGAGTTAAAAAGTCTGAGATATCACAGTTTAAAAAAGCCCCACATTTATGCGTTTGATCAAACGAGGCAGGGCCACATTTTCTTTACTCACCATAGTTTTATATTTGTGCACCTACCGTACATGTATTACCTTTTTACATGTGGGTTTACGTGCTTATCTATAAGTTAAGTATAAATGAATGATTATTTTCATTATTGATTAGTGTGCCCATTATTTCCTTGATGAGCCATTTCATTTGTAAAACATCAGAACAGTGAGGAATGCCATTTACAATATCCTAGAGTACAAGGGGACACCGTTAATTTCATGTTTTGTGCGATCAAAAATCCAAAACCCAAAAATATCAAATCTAAGAAAACTAGCGAAGTCTCACATTTAAAATGTTTGTCATTTCCCTTTAAATTATTAATTGATTATTGATGACTATATACTATATTTTTTTCAAACTGATTTCCTACCTCCTAGGTAGCCCTTGTTTCCATTCATTTTAATATCGTCTCAAATGTTTGTGTTGGAAATGCATTTGTTAGCAGGTTACCATTTTAATCCAAACCTTTTTTTTTCTTCTTTGTTGTGTGTGTGTGTGTGTGTGTGTGTAAGTTAATGGAAAACTGTGACACTTTTCGTGACATTCACACTGTCGGCTCTAAGCTTAATGTTGGCCTACTACACTGTAATGTAAACTGAACGGCACACACGAGTCCACATGCATGGCTTGGATGTTGTTGCGTCCTTGAAAGCCCCAACGGGAAAAGCTGATGAGAAGGTGGTGTTGATCCAGCAAAAGTCAAACTTATATTTAGTTTATTACGGGCAATATGCCAGGTTTACAACCAAAACAGGTGAGTGGCAGTGGGATTTCTGACTGCCCCCACATCAGTATGACCTACAGTAACAAGTCATTTTGGGGCTTTTTGGTGCGATGTGGTGTCTTATTTCTGCCATCATTTACATCTTAAGTAGATTAAATGATTGTGACACCAAGATGAATCCAGACAATGAAGGCATTTTTTAAAAGACAAACAGGAAAAACGACAGCCTATCAAGTTATTGTTTTCTACATAGAACTCGAGTTTCAGGAACATTAAAACAAAGCTTTTCTGTACATCCAACATGTAACTGTGGATAATCCTCTTAAGTATATGAACGGCTGCAGTGCGTAGCTGTGCGTAATGCCTTTCAGTGAGGCCAGAAGCGCTGGTAGCTTGGATCACAGTGAGACAAGTAATTCCCGTTTTACATAGTCTGCATTGCAGTCTATTATCACACAGATGAGTCTACTTTGTGCATGTACAAAAAGCCGAGGATCTGTTCAACCACCCAACAGGCCTCAGAAGAACGAGAGGCTTTTACTTTGTAACAGCCGAGTAAAGAACATAAATTTATGGTACAGCCTTAACGTAAGCTTTTTCACCAGCTGTGGCCTGGCATGATGCAGACGTCGTGAAAAACTTTGCAAGAGAGGTGAAAGCGATACTGTCACAGGGTCAAAAAAGCGAAGCTGAAGCAGCTGCGTGTGCGTTTTGTCACAGCTGTTGTGTGAGTAATGTTTTAGCCGATGAACCCAAGTCAGGTGAGAGGTGCCACTGAGGAAGTGAGCATAGCTGAGGTTTTTCTTTACAACGCTGGATGATTTTGCCTTCCTCTGATAGTCACTGTTCATGCCGGGCTTCTTTTAGCATCGTATGAATGTGATGTGGAGGGCGTAGCAATGCAAGAACACACATCAAAGACTAAATGAATCTAAATGCATCTCATTGAGCATAAAGTAGCATTTTGGGGAAAGTACGACTGGATAGATCAATAATGCCCTGATGATCAGAATAATGAGCGCATTAAAATACCACAGCCTGTCATTTTGTGTGCTCTAGAAAGCACCCCTGGTGGGAGGTATCTCTTCACCTCCCGCCCCAATGTGTGACAATGAGAATCCCCTTTTTTTCCAAGCGTTCTCCGTCCTGGTTATAACCGTCTGTGTCCTTGTTTATCTGTGCTCCCTACAGAGCAGATCTTCCAGAACCTCCGTCAGGAGTACAGCCGGATCCAGAGGCGGCGGCAGCTGGAAGGGGCCTTCAACCAGACTGAGGCCTGTAGCTCCAGTGACGCCCCCAGCCCCAGTTCCTCCCTCAACGCCCCCAGCTCCCCACCAGGTAGGAGAATTTACTGCTGGCTCCACACACACACACATTCACACTAAAGGCTAATAGGTACAGCATGACACACTCCCTTTCTTCAGCAGCGTGCCACAGCATTTTAGTCGCTGTTTGGATCAGTGTGGTTTTTGTTTGAGGGTTTTCTACTTCTGCAGGTAAAACCCTTTGCTACACAGGTGATCAAATAACATGTCTGCTTTGTTTTGTTCCGTTAGCCTACAACATAGAAGTGACAGAGAACTCGGACACCAAAACCATCACAAAAAAAAAAAAAAAAAAAAAAAAAAAAAACAACGAGTCACATTATGAGCCATGTGTAGTTCTGTGCAGGCACCCAACATCAGTTACGAATGATGCGCTCGCTCATTCAGCCAGGCCTGCCAAAAGGCCCTTGGCTGGACCCGAATGACCAACTCAGAATCCAACCCACTCCTGTCAGAGAGGGGTCTCTCTCCTGGGAGTTCAGTCCAACTCCCTGAAGTGAGTCCTGAAAAGTGTACTTTTATTATAATTTTCTGAGAATACTGTTACCTGTAATGGATGTGTTTCAGATGGAGCTACAAATAAGCTGCCCTTTGGTGCTCAATCATATCGAAAAGTCAAATGTTTATGTAGTGTGTAAGTGTCGTGGCATAATTTAAAGTCATTTGAAAAAATGATTAACGATGGAATTATATGCCGAAAAACACACAAAGGCCAATTAATTAGTTTCCACACTGGCACCTCAAATGTGGTTTTAGCCCGTCAAAGACAAAATGCGACATAACTGACCGTTCATACTGGTAAACGTGGTGCTTTTGCCTCCCGTTCCTCTGGAAACACTGTTGTGCTGCAGCAATAGTGGTGCAGTTTGATGCATTTAGCACAATTTGGCCGTTAGAGTGTGAGATGTAATCCAAGCCCCAGGCCCTCGGGCTCCGGTGTTTTTCCCTCTCAGTCTGTGGGGTCGTCTCATAGATCACAGTGACTGCACTGTTACTGACCCGGCCTCTCTCTGTCTGTGAGACTGCCATTAAACCTTCATACTCTGCCGTCGTCGCCTGTGATTTACAAACATTTTAGTCTAAACGGCTCGAAGCAGACCTCAAAGATTCATCTGGCTCCAGTTGCACTGCGACAGGGACACAGGGGAGACTCGGAGAAAGGGCTCACATTAGTGCTGCATGACCCTGCTGGCTGGCAGAGGTGAGGGACGACAGAAAGCAAGGCTGTAAATTTGCACCTGGCCGAGCACCTATTTCTGGAGAGAGGACATTTCTGTCCGTGTGACTTATCGCTGCACCACGCGCATGAGCGTTTCAGCCTTTCATAGCTGGTCCGATTTTGTGTTTCTCAGGTGCCTCAAGGAAGGACCAGCCCTCGTTTACACTGAAGCAGGTGAGCTACCTGTGTGAGCGGCTGCTTAAAGACCACGAGGAGAAGATCCGGGAGGAGTACGAACAGATCCTTAACACAAAACTCGCAGGTAATACTCATTCCTCTGTGAAAATACATACCAACTGTAAAACCACTTTAATATCAGCGATCTGGACAACATGTTCTCAGATTCTGCCAGTGAGGAACCTTAACCCCTTTATAGGGCACTCATTGAAATACTTAGAAATTCAAAATTTGAACCCTAGACCATTATTGGTGGTCATTACAACACTTGTTTACTTTTGTGAGTCTTTCAAAAAAAAAAAAAGTAATGTTATGGTGAGAATCAGGGTCAATGAAGTTACCATATGGTTTCTTGCCGGTCTGTCATGTAGCCTGATTGTCGCTGATTGGCTTGGGGAAATCTCGTAGTCCTACTGCCTCATGATGAGGCGAGGGGCGGCATTTTGAACTCCCACTTAAGTTACCAAATGTGGTCCCTTGCCCGATAAAGGGTTAAGTGCCCCGACTCGCTAGGGGGAAAGGGGGCGCAAACATAAATGACCAGCTGGAACAAAAGGTCGGTTCACAGTTGTTTTTATTACAAACGGCGAGGATAAATTGTGCCGAATAAACAAACAAAGAAAGTCAGGAGGAAATGGAGGGCGGTTAGCTGCTACTCCAAAGAAAAAACAAATCAGAACCAAAAGAGAACTCAACCTGAGTTTACTAATCTAAGCTAATTACAGTCACTACTCAAACAAAAAAGGAAGACTTCCTACTCTATAATACCAAAACACAGGGGAGTAGCACCCTTGATGCTACACAGCGTATCACAAGGCTACCGGTTGCACAGTACACAAAAGGTAGCTGTCCTAAGCCCATTCCTCTTACAACCTGACAGTCGAGCTGGTAACAGAATCACAGTTACTTGAGGCAAGCTGCTTTACATAACGGAGTGACCAACAACACCAAAAACTACATCCACCCGAGAACAACAGCTGCCGCGTCTGCTGGCTCAGGTCTCTTTTAAAGGAGCCCGCGGTGTTTGGGAGCTCCCTCACTGGACGGTCGATCATCCAATGACATCAGGTGGAGGGAGGGAGAACCGGTTGTGGGCATGCCGCAGTCTGGGGAGACACACCTCCAGTCCTCAGGCGGTGCTCTGGGATAAACAGGGGAGACAGGGTGAAACACTACATACAAAAACAAAAACCTACCGCAACAGTAATGAACTAGAATCATCCTGCCCCCCTCCCTTATGCGTATCTTTTCATATCATAACTGGTAACGTCTGCAGTCAATGGTTACCTCAGAGTTTAACAGTGACTCGACAGGAACAGGTGCAACAAAGACGGTAGAACTTTGTCAAGCACCTGAAGCAAAAGCTGTATTCAGAATATGTCCACATTAAGTCGGTTAAATTAAAATATGCATAGTTTCCTCTTTGTTTTGGCCCTCCTTTTCCTCTAAGCTGTTTTTTTTTTTCTTACCCAAAAACTGAGCTTTTGTGGAATAATAAGCCTGCCCAGTCACAGCTGGGGGAGTTTGGGAGTAAGCTAAAGAGGACAAAATAAGGATTTATCAGCCCGGCAGCTTGAGAACGGCTGCTGGGTGACAGGTAATGCTGATTAGCTCCGTTGGTTCTGTTTTTCACACGGAAAGCAGACGACTTGTGGCGGATGCAGTGTCAGTCCTCTGCCCCGTCTGCTGTTTGAATCTTCACCACCTCATCTGCTTCTCTTTCCAGAACAATATGAATCTTTTGTGAAATTCACACAAGACCAGATCATGCGAAGATACGGAGCCCGGCCTGCTAGTTGTAAGTAACCTCCAGCGAGACAGATTTCACATTTCCTCGTTTAATCAGCGCTTTCATTTTAAAAACACAATGATCCGATGGTCACCGTGTCTGACTGCAGCCCTCATCTACAGTATCGATCATTTTGTGTTTCAGATGTCTCCTGAACTCACATCGATGAGATCCCAGCTTCCTCTCACAAGATGGCTGCTCCTCTACGGCCTCCTTCCACTTGATTTTCATTTTATTTACCAACCCCCCCCCCCACCTCCATCTCAAACTGTTTGGGTGCCATGGTTTATTCTGTTTTTAATCGAAAAGTTGATCTCTTACTTCGAAACTATTGCTGCTGGCCAAAAGTTAGAAGAATCTGAAAGATAAAACTATGTATGAAGCCCGCTCACCTTTTTTCTTTTTTTTTTTTTGCCCTTTTTCTTGTTGATATACTCTTTCTGAAAAAATCCTGACTGAAGCAGATCTGTGTCAAATCTCTTGCCGGCGCTGTAGAAAAAGCTTATTGGCTCATGTGATCTTCTGTATAACCTTCCAGCAGCTGTATCTAATGGCTCCTGCTTCTCACATTGTCCCACTTTTCTTGCCTCCCCTCCATCCTCCCTCCCTCACAACTCTTTACCTGAGAATGTGGATTTTTCTCCCTTTTGAAAAAAATAAAAGTTCTGTGATTTAAAATCTGATGTCTGGGATGTTTTTCTTCAAGCGAGGATGCGTTTTTAGCAACGCGGTTAGCAGACAAAACAATCTCACCAGGGGGTCAGTGTGCGGTAACAGTTGTGGAGCTTCCCACCGTATCGCTCCATCTCCTCGGCAGATTAAGTTTGCACAGATGCTTTGAAATTGCGGAGGTTTAAAATCCCATTCCCCTGAACATATTTCTCATCTGTTGGTTTAAGGGGCCAGATTGATCGTTCGTTCTTGGCTCTAAACAGTAGCAGCAAAGTGAGAGGAGCATCAACTTTTTTGGGTCTTTTATTTTTTTTATTAAACAACATATAAGTAGTAATCATGTTTTGGCTCTGGAGGAACTCAATGGGTACTGTGACATTTTTATCACAAAAATCAAGAAGAGAATTGAAAAAAACAGTCTTCTCAAAGAAATTCTGTCCCAGGTTCATTGCTATGTTATCTGTAGAGCCATCATTAATGTGCAGTATAGCCTGACTTTAAATGATTGAATGAAATGATCATTTAAATTTTAAGATGTGACTGTTTAAGAAATGAGGAAGGCACAGGCGGATCACGAGACGACGGGCTTCTGGGCCTTGATGTCTAATAGCCTCTGTCCTCCGGTGGGACTTCTGGGGCTCTGTTATTGACATGAAAGACTGCGCCCTTTGAATTTGCCACAGAAAAATGCAAAGTTAACAGCAGATTCACAGAGGCTCTGGCTTAGGGCCCCCTCCCTCTGGGCCGTGTGGTAATCCACTTATGGGAAGACATGATCCTCTGACAATCTGAGGGTGATCAGGAGATGCTACCACACCTCCTGGTGACAGTGATGCCGGACAAATGCATTTTGTTTATGAATAATGAGCGGGTCGCACGTAAATGTACAGTATTTTCTTTGAAAGCAGTCTGAAATGAACACAAATCGTTGTTCTCAGTCGTGGGCTCTAGCGCCCCCTCGTGGTACATGTGAGGTAATGGCACATTTAGATGAGAGCGGGGCCTCTGTGCGCCTTAGTGGACCAGGAGCTCCAGAATTTATAGGAGTTTATGACAGTAGATCACAGAAGGTCGCTTATATGGCCTCTCCTGCATGTGGGGGGGGTGGACGGGGGAGGGGGAGGGGGGTGTCTGTGCCAAAAGTCCGAATCCCCCCCCACCCCTCTCTTGTGTGTGTGTGTGTGACGTCACGGATCCCAGGTGTGGCCCTGTGGAGCAGGTAGGGTGCTGTGGTGGCGCACGGGCTGCAGACGTCTGCTGTCCGTGCAGAGAGTCCGCAGGAGCTGAGAGGAGGAGGAGAGGAACACTGCTGGTTTGTTCAGGATGGGAAAGGAAGGAAGCTTGTTGCAGGAAAAAGCGATGAGAGGGCTATAATTATCTCCTAGAGCTTTTGGTTTTTTTTGTGGGTTGTGCTTCCTCTGGTCTCACAGGGACGGGCGGCTTGAAGAAGGGACTCCGCCGGGCTGTGTGAAAACATGGAGGAAGGCTGCTGAAGGCGCTGCGGACTTCCTCACCTGTCACCTGTCCGCTCTCACGGCCAGCTGCTTCAGTTAGTTTGGTCGGATCAGTGTTTGTGCGCGTTGGAGCGCGCGGAGCCATCCGGACTCTTCCTGGTGGAGCTGTAGGTGAGTGGGCCACGGGGGGTGGGGGGTGGATTACTAAACCACAGGGAGACTAACAGTGGGACCGTCTAGTCTACAGTGACGGGGAGCAGGAACTAGATCTGATTTGGAGTAGAAACTGTGTGGATTCAGTAACACAAAATCAGAGTATTTACATCAGCAACGCCCAGTAAACAGGAAACACTGATTAACAGGCCACTGGAACAAAGTCAGTGTGTGAGGCTGCAGCTCTGTGCTCCAACTGTGGTCCCCAGTCAGGGAAACATCATGGGAAGAATGAAACTCCACACTAAAGGGGTCACAATGACATATTTACTGTGCTTTAGTTTAAAACCTGTGCTGTTTGTACTGTCATTTGTTGTTACGTGAGATCTTCCTTAAGATGTGTGTTTCGTTCCATCTGAAATTCAAACAGCAGATGTCGCTGAGCCACAAGCAGCACAAACTGAACATTTTAGGAGTCGTTTGTCGGATAAAAGGAGAAGAAAATTGTACATTTCTTCTTTCCCACTTTTAATACTTTAAAAGTTAAACATAACTCCTTTAGACCTTTTTTCGATTTCATAGATGAGATTCAGGACAAAGTTCTTCACCCCAAGAGTGAGTTACATTATTGCAGTACTACATGACATCTCGAGCAGACCATTGAAGCACTCCTGGACTCTGGGGTCTGACAGATGCAGACAATCATGCATGTTGTAGAAGTACAGGTACAGATGTGTAACTGAGTTTAATTTATGTCACCAGAGTAAAGGATTTGTCAATCGACAGAAGATTAAACCAGCAGCAGTTTTTGAACAATAAAGTCTTTGACATTTTAAAGATTCCAGTCATTTGCTGTTTCCATCACGTCAAATATGAACATGTGGGTCTTTTCTTTGTCATGCGTGATGAGACTGTTGGTCGGACTAAACAAGATGTCACCTTGGGCTGTGGGAGTTATGGCTGGCATGTCTGGCAAGATAAAATGATTAATCAATAATGAAACTAAACTGTGACTAGTCTGTGTCTACAATTTATGGTGATTAGCGTCTCTTTCCTAAAACCTGCATTACATCACTAGAGAAGTGTGTTAGAATAGGACTGGGTGACATAGATAAAATCCAGTATAAGTTATTTCAAACAAATATATATATAGTTAGCAGCTTCTTAGGGACACCTGGCTAAAACTGACAGCCCAATACAGCAGCCCTGTAATAAGTCCTGCCATCATGAAGGTTATGATGTTCGGTCAGTTTTAGAGAGATGCAGATTCAGCTTAATGGTTAGTTTGGAGGCTGTAATTTGTGGTTCTGTTGGATTGTGTCATACTGAGAGGGAGGTTCGCACCCTCGTTACACAGGATGGACAAAATAGTAGAAATACCTCTTTGAATGACGCATTTGTAAATGGATATGTTTGTTTTTGGCTTTTGCAGCAAATTGAATACCAGGAAAACCAAAGAATTTCACCACATTGATGCAAAAATCCTAAAAATCCAATGATGCCCAAACATGAAAATTAAATTGAATGTGTGCGATTAAACGTGTATTAAAGTGATTGATGGGAGATACATGTATATCCCTGTTAACATCATTTCGCCCACCCGTAAGTAAGAGTATACAATCTGCTGTGCAGGACTGGGGCGGTGATGGGGGACTTCGACCTCGAGCAGAGCGAGCCGTTCCCCGTGGACCGAGATGGGAGACCGTTCCAGAGCGGAGCAGAGCAGCCTGACGGGGACAGACGGGTGGGATGCTGTGAGAGGTTCCAGCGGTCTGTCTCCAAATGGATGCTTCCAGAAGATTTACGCAGCAAGTACCTGGAACGGGCCAACTGCTGCCCGCCCCCCATCTTCATCATCCTCATCAGTATTGCAGAGGTAGCTCTGCCCTGAATGTTGCGTGACACACATACTGTACGAGTACGATCAGTATGGATCCTGTGGTCTAATTCTACATGCAGCCTACATTTGGCCTCCGCGGCCACGGTGTTCATTACTGTATAGATTAGCTGTAATTGTATTTAGTAGAGCAGACACTGAGGTGACGTTATAGAGGCCTGGGTGGGTTATATTTACATCCTGACACTTATTTGACTGTTTTGAAGCCACTATTTGAAAGTGTGTGTGTTTTCACAATGACGAAGCTCTAAACTGTGAAGCTTTCTTTCCGTCTGTCTCGTTTGGCATCTGCGCCGCCGCCTCTGAATGTCCTGATTCATCAAGTGCAGTCCTCAGCAGCAGGCAGTGGGCGTGGGGTCAGTGAAAACAGTAGCCTTCATGAGCGGCAGCCTCAGGTTAGACCTGACCAGTACCAGTAGATCCTTACAGGTGGGACTCAGAGATGCTTTTTGCTGAATGTGCAAACAGGAAACCGACGTGTTTTTTGACTTTTAGATTCAGGTTAATGAACACATCTTGTGGAATGTCGAGGATCGGGGGGGGGGGATGCTGTGTCCACATTTTCCCCACAACTATGTCTTAAAGGGAGCTATTTCGAATGTGTTTAGGATTGCCCTTTAAACAAACAGCAGGGGGTTTGGCTTTAGGTAAGAAGCCGTATGACTCGTGAGCGGTCGCGCCAGAAGAGATGGTCAGTTCACTCTGTGTATAGGTTGATAAACGCACTTCAGTTGGCCACGAACCCCCCTACGCAATACCAAACAAAATGCACACAAAGAAACATCTTGACGGTAAATTGCAAAATAATTCCTGTACTGGGAATTAGTATGGGAGCAAGGAGCAAAGTGGAAGGAAAAAAAAAGTTAAAATCACCAACAGCCGGTATGACTGGGCTATGCTCTGAAACTGTCTCTGTATGCTCAGAGAGCGGTTACTATATTGTGAAAAGTCTAACCACATCTTCTCTAATGTACAATGTAATGCACAACATCTGTGATCCAAGCCTCATGGGATGGAGGGCAGGATATCAGTCATCTAACCAACTGGGTCTAGAAGAATAGCTGTATCCGCTATTGACACTGTTTAAAAATACTGGACCGATAGATATGAGAGAGATGAGCAGGACCAAGCGTAAAACTTGCTGCTGTTAAAGTCATTTTGCTTGTTGGCCCCGTGCGAATCGGTTGAAGCTTTGCTCCCTTTCTTATCGTTGAGTGTTTTGCATGCTGCCTGTTCATACCTGGGGATGAACAGCTCACTCTATGCAGCTCACCGAAGTCCAATGTTTCTGCATTTTCAATGTGTGTGAATGCTTCCCTGTTTGGGGAGGCGGGCGCTTTATTTACCCAGAGAGGATCGCCTGAGCCGCAGCGTTCTTTCTCAGCGTGCCTTTGCTTTATATTCCTACAGATACAAACATTCAGGCATCTGAGCTGCAGCGTCCGAGCCCGCTGGGGTCGCTTAAATATACTTCAACATCTGCACTTCTCTTTTCATTCTTCCCATCGTTATTTTCTCAGCTGTTTGGGATTTAGCGTCCACCCCCTGCCTGCTGCTGCTAACCTAAAGGCCATTTACACAGCGTTTTGTGGAAGAAAGTAAAATTATTTGTCGTTTTTTAATCTCCTTCTTTTGTGTGCCTTGTCTGTTCCTCATCAGCTGGCAGTGTTTATCTACTACGCTGTGTGGAAGCCTCAGAAGCACTGGGTGACCCTGGATGAAAGCATCTGGAGGAGCCCCCTTACATACAAGCCTGAGTGCAGGGAGGAAGCATGGCGCTTTATCTCCTACATGTTTGTCCACGCTGGGTAAGGCCTTTAACATACCTTAACCACGCAATGAAGGCTTGAGTCAGTGCGGGGAGTGGATTCCCACTTTCCCCCACAGCACGGTATCGTGGCCCTGCAGTAGAGATCAGTTTGGTCGAGCTCATGATAATGTGTATTTTTTGATGCCGTCAAAAGTGTCGATTCAGCCGTTCTGTGGTTATTTTTGAGACTGCAGGTTGTGGCCGCTGCACCTCCCTGTTCGTTACAGTCTTCCTGTGTTTGGTCTGTGTCGTCATGATGTTGACACTTCCCTCCTTTTTTTTTTTATTTAACTGACGCACTACAATCACAGTTACGAAACGATTCAAACACAGCAGAGAGCTGTTAGCTTTAAAAGAGATTTGCCTGTTTAATAGAGGTACATAAAGGCCCAGACAGTCATTGTCTGAAAAGCTGGCGCATCTGTCAAAACACTGCAAAGTCATGGTGACGTGGCAAGCAAAACAGTCTTAAAAACCATGAGTACATAAATGAAAGGAAAACCAAAAATCCTGACTACGCAGACGCACGTAGGAAAACCAGACTAGCGAAGGGGGAACAATGGCCACAGTCACTCTGCAGCTCCAACTGAAAGATAACCAACAGGATGTTTGTGTAAAGGCCGGAGATATATTTGTCTTACTGTAAATGAATCCCTCGAAGAGACCAAAACCAACAATAACTTGATTACTTACATGAGCTATTTTGGATGCTAACAGTAATTGTCAGTTGCAGCTCCTCGTTAGTTAAAGTTTGTTTCTGCAGTTGAATAGCCTCCAGCTGGAGTGTGCAGTGCGTGTTAACAGAACATAATCATTAATACTGGATTATAGTTATAGTTGTCTTTCTTGGTGCAGATGACCCTTTACCCTTTAAAACTTCCTACATAACTTTTAATGAAATTCACTGCAGGGCTCTAGGCGTGCATTCGTATGACATTTCACCACCATGGCCGGTATAATCCGTGTATCCCCCCCCCCCCCCCCCCCCCCCCCCCTTTGCCTCCTCAGTGTGCAGCACATCGTGGGAAACCTGTTGATGCAGCTGCTGCTGGGAATCCCGCTGGAGCTGGTCCACAAAGGGTTCGAAGTGGGGATGGTTTACCTGGCAGGCGTGCTGGCAGGTGACAATCACCCGTTTTTCACTCCATCGTTACAAAAGCAGCTGTCACAATCCTAAACTAGCCGAGTGTTCGCGGCATCTAACGTCAACACGTGTTTGTGGTCGACCGAGTCCAGACTGATTTCCAAACTGAAAATGTCTGTTTCATCTCAGGTTCTTTGTCCAGCTCCATCTTTGATCCTCTGAGTGCTTTGGTGGGAGCTTCTGGGGGTGTTTATGCCCTGATAGGAGGCTATTTTATGAACGCAGTGGTGGTGAGTTTACACACAAGTCAATAGGATGAGTTAGTATGAACATCAAGCGTCGTTGTTAACGCTTTAGAAGGGTTTTATGCACGTTGTAAGTTAAAGTATTAATATTGTTCTTTACTGCTGGTGACTGTTTCATTTACAGAATTTCCGAGAGATGATTCCTCTCCTCGGTGTGTTTCGCATCCTCGCCATAGTGATATTTGGTATGCTCTGTTTGCTGTTTTTATTCTGTCTTTGTTATTTTTCTAACTTCTGCGATCGTACTATAACAGTGTTATAAATGTAAATACTGTTTTCTTCCTCCAGTCGGCACAGACTTTGGATTTGCTTTCTACAGACGATTTGTGAATGACGAGGCTGGTTTGAAGGTACGGTGGTGCTTCCCCCGTGCAGCAGAGTAAAAACGGACAAGGGGTCTTGCTAAAGCTTTTCAGAGGGATCCAGCTAATCCAGCTAACCTCTCCCAGGCTGACGCTGTTTGGTGATGGATTTAATTTGTTTGTGGCTACAGAAGAGATCAGTTGCTCCTGCTGGGGCTTGAATATTCATGGGGATGTATAGCAACCTGTCTGTACAGGCAAAGACTGATCACGCTGTCCACACAACCCGCTTCTTTTTTAAATCAATAATCCACCTTGAGCAGTGGTGGCCCAGTTCTGAAGAATAAACCAACTGAAAGCCTAAAGTGTCTTCTTCCAGTTTGACGACACTGGTCTGTCTTTCCACCTGATTACTAGACTTCAGACTCTGAAAGCCTGATTCCTCATTCCCTTCCCCCACCTCGCCCCCTCCTCCTAATTTGTTTTTTGCTGTTAAACCAGTCCTGCCAGTTTCTTTGGGTGTTCACCACGTCTCAGTGAGGTCGGGTGACATTACTCCAGAGTCTATGCTCAATTTAAACTAATTAGGCCTACAGGGCTAATTCTGAAACCTGACCTCATCTTCTCTGCTCCTAGGTGTCCTTCGTGGCTCATTTTGGAGGAATCGTGGCCGGGATGACCATCGGCTACGTCTTCTTCAGCGCCTACAACAAGAAGCTCCTCAAAGACCCACGTTTCTGGCTCTGCATAGTGGGCTATGTGGTGTTTGTGCTCTTTGCCGTGCTCTTCAACATCTTCCTGTCCCCAGCACCGTAGGAGCAGCAGGCTGCACTGAAAGCCTTGATGTCTCCCTCAGGAAGCTGTTTATATGTGCAAAGTTGCTTTTCAGGGACTTCGCGAATGTCATGCACAAGGTTTTTCTGTTGTTTTCATGTCAGATTTTCCTCTCTTGAGTGCTGAGTTTGTGAGATAAAGTGGAAGGGAGCCTCCTGCTGCTGATAAGTAGCATTGCAGAAGGCATTTCTTGCCTTTAGAAAAGCAATAATTTAGAACTGAATTAAATGGTTTATATTGTGAGTAACTGATATTTTTCTTATTCCACACAGGATTTTTTTGTCTGTGTTTGAGATTTTTGTGTTTATGACTAGATATTTTTAAACATTCCATGATTATCAGGAAATTAATGAACACACTGGTCCTACTCCATATTTTCTTAAATAGGAAACAATACCCAGACTGTTTTTTATGCGGATTTTATGCTTTTTTTTAATGCAAATATCGCTTATTTTCTGTTGAATCATTGTGGAGTCTTATGGACTCAGTATTTATGAAATGTGCCTCAAACGTGGTGAAATACCCCACCACAATAAACACAGAATTTGTTAATTCTTTCAGTCATATCTTGTTGAAACTAATTCATTTTTCTGTCATGCTTTTTGTATCTTTTTAACTTTGGCAAAAACAAAACTTTAGCTTCAAGATGTTATAATTCAGTAAGTAGTTCATTTTCTGTTCCATGAGTGTGAATGAAAACTCTGTGATAATCACTGTTTTACATCCGGTCTAAGAGAGTTTGGATTGAAATTCAGAAACAGATCTTATTTCATGTGCTTCATTTATTTAAGATAAATGGGAAACTACAACCAAACAGACCTCTTGCACTTTGTTTTTCCACAGCTCAATATTGAAAGTATTTTTAATAAAATTTTATGTTCTTTAATCAAAATGATTTTTTTGTCAAATTGAATCTGGAACAGGAGAAGAGTATTGATTTTTTATTTTTTATTTTGATGAATATACAGACAATAGTACCGACTACATTTCTGATGGTTGTTCATTTCATTGTCAGTTAGCAGATAACCTGCTGTTTAATGCTGCAGGGACTCACTTATGTGTATTTGATTGTACCCATATGGCAGCCATTTTACACATGTGGAAAGTTCCATAGCTTCCAAACTCACCGCATCAATATTCAATTATCCTGAACTTGTTTGCCTTGACCCGGAAACATTGGGAAATGTTTTGTTGCCTTATGTAGTTCACCAGTCGAAAAATCCCATGTCATCAGACAATATTGCAGAAACATGGACATTTGCAAGAATTTGCTATTTATATCTTAAAATGAAATATTAGCTGGTGTTTTTGTCTTGAATTTTATTGATGAAAATGTGTAGTTTAATATTCAAGAGTAAGTGAGGACCTTGCTTTAAGATACTGAAAATAACTAGTTTATTTTTAACAGTTTGGTTTGGTTCTTAGGTGACAAAGGTCCTAAAGACAACAGATACAGGATCATCAGCTGATACGCATCTTGCACCTCATAAAAGTCTTTAGACCGTAAATACTTTTAAAGACTTTTACTTTTGCCAGTATGAAAGATATTCTAAAAAACTTCTTCAGTGATATTTTTTAAAGACATATAATCAATAATGTGTCTGATATTGTTTTGCCGCAAAAAATGTTCAATAAACTACCTGCAAATTGTTAAAAGCACAATTACTTGTTCTTCCTCATTGAAAAATGTTTAATCTATAAATGAGCTCGTGTTTGGTTTGAAACATTTAAGTTTAATCAAAAGTCCTTTGAAAGTGCACTGGAGGATCTTCAGTAAGTTTCATATTGGACCTCAATTGGCTTCAAAACTAGTTGTGATGTCACAAAATAATGCTAATAGGTACACACACCTTGAAGTCAGATTTCAGGTGAGCACAAAGAAACTTTCACTCCATGATCCAAGTATCAAACTCATACTAATCAAATAATTATTGAGCGCGCTGAAGGTCAAACATCATAAAAAGGGACAATGAGCAAAACATTCTAAGTGATAGTGGAGGGGTGCTTTAAAGGTGTTAATCCAGAGCCCTAAAATGCCAAAACAGTTTTTGTATAAACATTGTATATATTGTACAATGGGGCAAAAAAGTATTTAGTCAGCCACCAATTGTGCAAGTTCTCCCACTTAAAAAGATGAGAGAGGCCTGTAATTTTCATCATAGGTACACTTCAACTATGAGAGACAGAATGGGGGGAAAGAATCCAGGAAATCACATTGTAGGATTTTTAATGAATTAATTGGTAAATTCCTCGGTAAAATAAGTATTTGGTCACCTACAAACAAGCAAGATTTCTGGCTCTCACAGACCTGTAACTTCTTCTTTAAGAGGCTCCTCTGTCCTCCACTCGTTACCTGTATTAATGGCACCTGTTTGAACTCGTTATCAGTATAAAAGACACCTGTCCACAACCTCAAACAGTCACACTCCAAACTCCACTATGGCCAAGACCAAAGAGCTGTCAAAGGACACCAGAAACAAAATTGTAGACCTGCACCAGGCTGGGAAGACTGAATCTGCAATAGGTAAGCAGCTTGGTGTGAAGAAATCAACTGTGGGAGCAATTATTAGAAAATGGAAGACATACAAGACCACTGATAATCTCCCTCCATCTGGGGCTCCACGCAAGATCTCACCCCGTGGGGTCAAAATGATCACAAGAACGGTGAGCAAAACTCCCAGAACCACACGGGGGGACCTAGCGAATGACCTGCAGAGAGCTGGGACCAAAGTAACAAAGGCTAACACACTACGCCGCCAGGGACTCAAGTCCTGCAGTGCCAGACGTGTCCCCCTGCTTAAGCCAGTACATGTCCAGGCCCGTCTGAAGTTTGATAGAGAGCATTTGGATGATCCAGAAGAGGATTGGGAGAATGTCATATGGTCAGATGAAACCAAAATAGAACTTTTTGGTTAAAAACTCAACTTGTCGTGTTTGGAGGAGAAAGAATGCTGAGTTGCATCAAAAGAACACCATACTTACTGTGAAGCATGGGGGTGGAAACATCATGCTTTGGGGCTGTTTTTCTGCAAAAGGACCAGGACGACTGATCCGTGTAAAGGAAAGAATGAATGGGGCCATGTATCGTGAGATTTTGAGTGAAAACCTCCTTCCATCAGCAAGGGCATTGAAGATGAAACGTGGCTGGGTCTTTCAGCATGACAATGATCCCAAACACACCGCCCGGGCAACGAAGGAGTGGCTTCGTAAGAAGCATTTCAAGGTCCTGGAGTGGCCTAGCCAGTCTCCAGATCTCAACCCCATAGAAAATCTTTGGAGGGAGTTGAAAGTCCGTGTTGCCCAGCGACAGCCCCAAAACATTGCTCTAGAGGAGATCTGCATGGACGAATGGGCCAAAATACCAGCAACAGTGTGTGAAAACCTTGTGAAGACTTACAGAAAACGTTTGACCTCTGTCATTGCCAACAAAGGGTATATAACAAAGTATTGAGATGAACTTTTGTTATTGACCAAATACTTATTTTCCACAATAATTTGCAAATAAATTCTTTAAAAATCAGACAATGTGATTTTCTGGATTTTTTTTTTTTTTTTTTTTTTTTTCTCATTCTGTCTCTCATAGTTGAAGTGTACCTATGATGAAAATTACAGGCCTCTCATCTTTTTAAGTGGGAGAACTTGCACAATTGGTGGCTGACTAAATACTTTTTTGCCCCACTGTATATACATGTCCAGTATGTTTAAATCTCTGCAATTCATCTTCTCTCAAAACAAAAGAACGGTTTCAGATTTTTTTTTTTTATGGTTTAGAAACGAGTTGTGCTGAATAAGCCAGAGGACGCCCTCAGGCTGAAGTACAAGGGAACATTGATTACTATGATTTGGAACCAAAAAAAAGGGGAAACTGGGATTGACAAAGGGATTTTCTCAATATGTCACCCAGTGTCACCCTCTGCTCCCCTAATGTGTTTGTACCAGACTGGTTTGAATCAATCCAGCTCTGCTGGGCTGAATGACAGATTTCAGGTCAGAGGGGAAGGGTTCAGTTTAGGATCAAAAGGACGGATGGGTGGAAAAAAAACCTTGCACTGAGCTGGTTGTTGGATCTTGTCAACACATAAATTTGGTGAGTTCGGGGTTGCAGTTTGCTGTTTCCTGTTGATAACAAATATCCCCACTCTTGTAGACAGTTTATCTTGCTCTGGAAGGCTAAAAAACAACATAACACTTTATAATACGAGTGTGAAGCTGTAATATCATAACTGACCTCAGGTAGCAAGAACATTTATCACACAGGGGCAGTTAAAGGTATTTAGCATTTGGATGTTGCAGTTGGCAAGCACACTAATCCACTGTGATAGATTTCTTGTAAATGGATAAAATAATGTGTCAAGTGCATGAGAACTTAATTACATCCAGAGAGGAGCAGCGGAGTATGAAATCGGACATGATGGCTCATTGACTATTTCACCATAGTAGAAAACTATTGATCGCATAAGGCCTGTGTGGATAACCAGCATTGATAATGTGGGAATTCTGGCTGCAGCTGGCTTCTCTTTGTTTGTACATATGGACTAATAGACGTGAACAATTGAGTGCTAGTGAATCTCAAGTGTGTAGTCTGGACTTGCAAAGCATCTATTTAGCAACAGCGTGGTTATTTACATCCACACATGATGCGCACACCCAAAACGAACCACAAAGGATGAGTTCAGTGGGTTACCATCTCTGCTGTTGAATGCATGTAGTATTTTTGTTTGGAAAGGTAAAAAAAAGAGTCAATAATGATGATATATCCAAACAAACACAAGCAAAAGCCTGGCCTGCAAAGACCAAAGTCAATATCTGTGTTACAAGCCTGTGAGGTCATGATCTGATCTAAATGCATTGCTGAAGCTGCTGGTATTGACTTTCTCTGGTCAGATTAGTGTTGGCAAACTTCCCTCAACAGCTCAGTTGTTCCCACTTTGTGTCTGGCAACACTGGAGCGGAGGCGGGTCACTGAAGTTTAGGTGATGTGCAGGGACTCATGTGGAGGGCACTAACGATTTTTAAAAACTTTTTGGTGACCACGTCAGGGCTGCATGACCCGAGGAGATTTAAGTCACCACCGGCAGTCTGTCCATGCTGCTGCAAGGTAAATGGAGACAGCACAGAGCTCTGCCCTGGTTTATATGACAACACAGCTGAAGGGAATGGTTTTATTAAGACAAAACTGGATAGCTGACCAGCCAGGGGAACATATCACTGGATGTACAACTACTCTCTGTCTGCTTTTAATATATCTTTTTGCAAATATGTGACACTGTGCATTTTTACTTCGTGGGCTTTCTATTATTTAATGTTTACTTTCTCCCATTGAGAGGTACTTCCATTTTTTTTTTATTGTTACTGGGAAATGTTAATTACTATTTTCACTAACTTTTTCCTAGGGCTTTTGGTGTTTCACTGCTCATTTTGTTCTTTTACTCCGTGCCAATTTAATCTGAAAAGCTTCTTAAATTGTCCATTTGCTTTCGCTGACTGTTCAATCTTTATAGTTACGGATTTTTGACTGTTTCAGCAGGTTTTCTTCCATAATCATCATCCATGTCTTTCTATCACTGACTTTCTACTAGTCAAAATGGCAGAGTGAAGATGGGGGACTGGAACTTCCTTGGGGGGATTTTGGAGGAGGTGCATATCCATTCCACCATGGTAGGCAAGATCTGGCTCACCATCCTGTTCATCTTCCGCATGCTGGTCCTCGGGGTGGCAGCTGAGGATGTGTGGAACGACGAGCAGGCCGACTTCATATGCAACACTGAGCAGCCTGGGTGCAGAAATGTGTGCTACGACCTGGCTTTCCCCATCTCCCTCATTCGCTACTGGGTGCTGCAGGTCATCTTTGTGTCCTCTCCCTCGCTGGTTTACATGGGCCACGCTCTCTACAGGCTGCGGGCGCTGGAGAAGGCACGGCAGAAGAAGAAGGCTCTGCTGCGGAGGGAGCTGGAGTTGGTCGATGTGGAGTTGGCAGAAGCCCGCAAGAGGATTGAGCGGGAAATGAAGCAGCTCGATCAGGGGAAGCTGAACAAAGCTCCTCTGAGGGGCTCTCTGCTGCGCACCTACGTGGCTCACGTCGTCACTCGCTCCGTTGTTGAAGTGGCCTTCATGACAGGCCAGTACGTCCTTTATGGCTTTCACCTCTACCCTCTCTTCAAGTGTGAGCGGGACCCTTGTCCCAATGCCGTAGACTGTTATGTTTCCAGACCAACAGAGAAAAGTGTCTTCATGGTGTTCATGCAATGCATTGCTGCAATTTCCCTCTTCCTAAACATCTTGGAGATCATGCATCTGGGTTACAAGAAAATTAAAAAGGGCATCTTGGACTTCTACCCTCACTTGAGAGATGAGAGGGATGAACTTGATGATTACTATGCCAACAGGTGTAAAAAAGAATCTGTTGTGCAAATGTGCACAGCCAGAAAGCAAACAGTTGCTTCTGCACCCAGTGACTGCAACCTCTTGGCGGAGAGGGTGCAGGGCACAAATATGTACCCAAACCTTATCAAACCTTCAGCTTTTCTACCTCTTCAGGGTGAGCTGGCCACTCAGCAGGATTTGGATGATTTCAGATGTTCAGCTCAAAACACCCTGAATTGTAACAGCACCTCTAATACCAATGAGCACTGCTCTCCGTGCTGCGACTCTCTCATTAATCCAAAGCAGGAGGCCGAGGACTTCTTGCATCTTGTCCCACACAGTAAGGAGGACGACAGCAGTGAAAGAGGGAGTGTGGACTCTCCAAAATGTCCACAAAAGGCAGTTCACACTTACTCTTTCCCCACGCTGCCAATTGGCGCATCAAAGAGGCCGTGGAAGGCTCACGGCTCTTCCAAATGCTCCACAGTGTTGGAGGGTAAAAGCTCTGACACAGATTCATATGGGGGAGCAAAAGCCAGTAACGGACCTCCCTCCGCTCGATCACAGTCAAAAATAGACGCCAAACATCAAAGCCGGCCCTCCACCCCAGAGTCACTGGATGACTCCAGCTCAGGATCCACGCACAACTGCAAAACATCGATGGCAAGTAATACAAGCAGCAGACGAGCGACAGACCTGCAAATCTAAATTTCAGATACAGCTGGTGCCCTTAGTTGCATTATGTGCACACAGAAATCCATACTACAGGCGCCAATCTACATTCTGTGGGTTTGTTCTAAACCCTTTCACAGTTCAGTCTAATTAAAGTGGCATGCTTTAAAAATCCATCACAGTTCAACCAATGCAACTCACATCTATAATGGCTTCTGGTGGCATATTACATTAAAAAAAAAAAGGACTTTGTATTATATGTTTTATACTGTTTTTAAACTGTTTATGGAACAGGCCTTTGTTTTCTGCTGTGACTGACTGCATGCATTGCTGCCAAATTAGTGTGAACCATAGTTAACAGTTGAGTTGACAGCTGAATCACACATCTTGATGGTCTAATACAAGATAAAGTAGGCCAGCATCGTACCAAATACGGATGAGCTCTCACCAGTGGTGTTTTCCATTTTAAAAGTGCTTTTGGCACACAAAATCAGTGTAAAAGTTTCAAATATCATTTCACTATAAAGGGAAATGTCAGTGCACTCTGGCTGCTGTGTTCCAGCTGTTTTGCTCTATAGGCTGGCTGCATATTTACTTCTGATAATGGTGACACTTTGACGAGTCACATAGTTTTAAGATTTGTAGCATCACAAGCATGTAGACTTCTGACGGGCCTTTGCAAACTGTGTCCCTTAATAAAGAACAGATATTTTTGGAGTAAATGTTATTTCGTCTAATGTTTTGCCATTTCATTCCATCTCTACGTGTTTTAGGACATTAGCGTAATTAGAATATATGTAAATGTCAAATCATTATCTAATGACTTAACATTTACAGATATTGAGAAAATGTGGTAACGTTAGTTGTATTTCAGTCTCTTCTGCCTCAGCATTAAGTCCTGGGAATAACACACCCCTCAGTGTCATGAGCATATCAATAAGTAGCCATCACAGCGGCACTGTCCTCACCAACAACACTACTGTTGGATTAGTTTTCACTCTATTTGTCCCTGATGAGACTCTAAAATGTACCTGGTAGAAATAGCAGATGTGCTGTGGTCCCCAAGGTCTTCATTTGTCTATGTATTAGTGTTATACCTGGTTTGTTTCTTAAAGGAACCCATTTTTCAAAGGTGTAGGATGTCACAAAATGCCTTGTATGCAATACTGTCGTACACAGCTGTATCCGACCAGTCACCACTGTATCAAATTCCTCTGGTATTCCAGTAAAAGCTCAGATAGATACACTGCAGTTTAGAAGTTAGTTCAAACAGTGATACAACAATCACTTAATTACAACACTGCGTGCTTTATTTTACTAGTGACTTACATATTTGAGCTTGTTTACAACCGTTTACTCACACCAGACCTTTGGAAATAAAGTGTGGATCTGGACAGTGTGTGTGTGCTTGTTTATAACTATGCCAGAAAAAGAAAATTATCAGCAGTACAATCAGACATTTTCTCACACAGAGCTTTAAAAATGTCTTAAGAACTCACTTGCCCAATCCTAAGGAAGGGCACTTTCTATTGTAAAGCTATATCAAAGAGCGAAAGAAGAAAAATGCCAATATATATGCATACGTGTACAGAATAAGTTAGATTATATAAAAAAATTAAGTAGAAACTAAAATTTAAAAAAAAAAAAAAAAAAAGAATCCAGCACAGCTACATAAAAATTCTTGGCTTTCACTCAACAGTGTCATTTAGTCTTTAAATTCAAAGTTACAGCAATATAAACAAAAAGTACATTCATCAAAGCGAAGCTCTGCTGAGGCCTAGTCTGCTGTGGCTCCATCTTCTGGCTCATAACGCTGCAGCTGGAGGAGAAAGTACATCCCTGTTAGCTTAACGTTGTTACACTTGGCCCACAGTCCAACAAGACATATTGGCAATCTCACTGAGTTTGTTCTCGTCAACTACAGGCAGCGAGAAGCAGCATCTGTTTCTCCACTCCAAACTGTCGAAGCCAAATGATTGCAGTGTTTGAGTCCCACTGCAGTTTTACATCAATTATCCCTTGATATTTATATTTGTTTACATCTTCGATATGGTCACTACTGATCAGCTACGCATTGAGGTCTTTCTGCTTGTTCTGAAATCATTACCTTAGTTTTCTTGGTATTCAGCTCAAGAAAACTGGCCTGACACAAATAAATAGACTCATCCACGCTACTTTGTTTCCTCTACATTATATGTATAGTTGTATATTCTCTTGTGGGGCCCCTGTGCTGGTTAGAATAAGGGAGAACACAGCACTATTTATTCTAACACACTGGTCTGTTTGTCTGTCAGTCAGTCAGTCCAACAATCTGATCATTCTGATATTCACCTTTCTTTGAAACGGCCTCGAGCAGTACGTTGTCTGAAATGACAGACGTGACCTCTAAATTAAGAACACGTAAAAGCCTACCCTTGATTTGAGGTCTTTGTTTTCCTCTGTCAGACGGGCACACCTCTGCCTCAGGTCTATCACCTCCTGCTGCAGAGCCTCCGTGTCTGCTGACGCCAGGCCAGCAGCGCCGAGATGCTGCTTGACAAATCTGGAGGGAATTTGTTAAAGAAACTATAGCAAGCAGAGGCCTCTTTTATCAACTGACTTCTGAACATTTCTCTCTCTCTTCTATTATTATCGTTGTTATTGTTGTTTAGAGTCTGGGGTGTATAGAAGGATACTCCAGAGCATTGTTGGGCTTTTCTTGTTGTTCATACAAAGCCACTAGAACTGAAATTCAGAAAGGGAACAAAGGAGAAAAAAAAAAAGAAGGAAGATTGAGGAAACTACTGGCTGGATATCACATGTCAATGCCTTTTGGATACTGGCCAAATCTGATACCAATCTGACATTTACTTGTTATTTGTTTCGATAGTTACTGAGTTGAATAATGATTTATTTGCATTACCACAAAAATGGAAACTGATGCATTTGTTGAAAAGTTTGGCATCATTTGCTGTGTATGAAAAAAGGGTTTTGTAGAACATCTACAACAACTAAACAACTTTTCTATATTCTTCCATGCGAAATGTCCTAATTACAGACACAGTTCATTTGATTACAAAATGTCATCAGATGATAATTTGGTGTTATTAACGAATCACAGCCATTTATTATTTTACTATTCATTGGCATTTTCAGTTCAGTCCTGTCAGCAGAGGACCTGTGATGACCATCTGTACATGAATGGCAGGTTTAGGTAGAAACCCTGTCTTCAGCTCGCCTGGGTTGCTCCACTTGCTTTTCATTACAAAGTGAAGTTTGTGAATAGTGCCCAAGCCCAGTAAGAAAAGGATCAGCGCAGACAAAGGTGCCATACCACTGGTAAGACTGTCAACAACACCAGCTTTCTCCAAGTATCTCCGAAACTGTTCCCTCTTGGGGTCTGGAGCCTGTTGCAGGAAGAGTTAAAAAGTTTATTACGATCTGATTACAAAATAAACAAAAGTGTGTAGTTGGTCTGATGACATCACGAGACTTCTAATGTTTACCCACAAACATTTACAACCCTCAGTCGCAATGGAAACCAAAACATGAGCTGTCACAGGTGTTCAGTCTAGTCCCTGATGAACACACCTTGTAGCCTGCCGGGTTGCTAGCATTAGCTTGGCTAGCTCACAGTTATGACACTAAAAAACCGTTTCCACAGAGCATTGGTGTTAGGACAAAGCGACAGCGAACACACTTACTCTATAATGTGCCATGGTGATTTAGGAAATAGGACCGACTTTCTTCTTAAAGATACTGTTTTGTGTCTCGCTTGATGTCGGACATCTACTTTTGAAACCCTGCTGAAGTGCCGGGCCGGAAAAGTTTCGTTTGTCTCCTTCCTTCAAAGCAACGGGTCTGCTGGGCTGGATGCTGCCTTCAGGGGTCCTCGTAAAAATAACAACCTGTATCAGCTACAAGCATCGACCAGAGCAAAAAACCCTCATTGGCTCTTGGTTTATAACTTGATTTTTTCGAAAAATCCCCAAGAACATAAAAGTCATGGCTAAAATTCATGTATAGCGAACGTATGGCTCCAACTCGAGTGTTTTGTTTAACAAATTAAAAGCTGTCTTCTTTGATTTGAATTAAAACTAGCGTATTATTATTCCTGCTCCAGTTGGTGTCTATGTACATTTTTCTCTCTCTCAATACACGCGGTTTAAAAAGGCGTGTGACGCGGAAATGACATTTTCTGGTCCCTCTAGTGATTTTAATCATGTATTCCTACATTTCAGGAGCACCTAGAAAGCCTCTGGCTCGCTGTAGTGGATTTCTGCTGCCATCTCCTGGTGATAGAGCTGAACAGCTACCTACTGTCTATGTGGTTCATTTTCAACAACCTCCCTTAAATGTGTGGGGTTTTTTTTACAGCTGGTAAAAATGTATAAATGATGTTTTATCGCCACAGACTGAACCGGCTTTAGCTCGTTGTGTCCAGAGTGTGCATCTGCTTCTTATTGGTGTGACAGGTCACAAAACAAGTCTGAGTAGAAGTCAGGTGACAGCGACAAACCTCAGCAGAGTGACAGAAGGTTCAGCCAATCACTGTCCGGATTGGAATTCAGACAGCGAATCAGAATCAAGGGGCGGGACCAAAGGCCACTTTTTTTTCAGGGGAGAGGAAATCCTAAGGAAATGTGTGGGCTCACGCTCGGTGTTTCCAAGTAGCCTGGACAATATTGACCAACTACTTTCATTGTGTGGCGTTAGTTCGTGGTGCATACCGGCTATCCGATACAAACACGGGTGTGGTGACCCGCAAGTAAGGGGGGGAAGAGGGGAAGCGACCGTCGTTAGGTCAAAATGTCGATTCAGTACGAGGTGGAACAGCTGGCTGACAGCTACGGGGTTGCGGACTCGTTCCCCAAAGATTTCGGCTATGGTGAGGAGGAGGCCGACATCGAGGACAGCCCGGCGCCGTCCGACAGCAAACCGAGAATCCTGCTCATGGGTTTGAGGAGAAGCGGCAAGTCATCGATACAGAAGGTAGGCAGAGATGTCAAAGTGTTAGCCTCTCCCGAGTCCCCCCGCTGCACGCAAGGAAACGGGACGTTAGCCAAACTAGCTAGCGGGGTACTTTAGCATGTCGTAAGTGATGATAGCTGTCAACTAGCACATAACATGTTCAGCTACACGGGAGAGGAAGAGCTGAACCCGAAAAGCCGCAGCCGACTACTAGTTAGCCTTCAGTGTTAGCTAGCCCTCGTGTGGCTGTAGTGGTGAATTATTAACCAGGCGGACAGAGGCGCCCGGTGCATCTCTGCTGAGATGTGCACATAAAGCATGTGACTGTTTGGTTAACAACTTGTCCAACATGCCAAATATATCTTAGTCCCTCCCCAGCTGTGAGACACAGGGCAGGTCGGATGTGTGGCTCTCACATGACAGCAGACCGACCACACCTTCCTTTCTGCAAGTCATAACACTGGGTGTAAATCAGTGCACCAGCATCTGCACTTTGGACGCCACGCTCCCTCCCTGTGTACTTGAATCATGGCCGGATTAGCGAGTTAAAGGGGCCCTGAGGGCTAGATATTTGTTGGGCCCTTACTGACCCCCCCCCCCCCCCCCCCCCAATAACTGCACCCTGTGCAATACGATTGTACCCTGACACCTCCAAGTCCCCATTAAGTTCAGAGCAGCCAGCACTTCCATGGTCTCCCCCCCCCCCCCCCCCCAAAAAAAAGTTTTAATGCCAGGGTGCTAAGTAGTTTACTTAGTAGATAAAGCCCTAAATAATAGTCACACTCATTACGTAGATGGCTTTGCAGTGATTAATTACAACTTACAACAAGGGGAATGTGTATCATATGAGCACAATATAAAGTAAAGAAATAAGCTCACAATATTAGATTTTGACACACGGCCACAAAATTAGACTTAGTTAACATAAGTGGTGCAAACTAGAAATAGAAATGTAGCCATTAATCATGCTACTAAAACCAGTCTTGCCTTTTGGGCCTTAGGAGTTGGTGCCCACTTTGCTCAGTTGGTGATCCCTCGGCCCCCCCCCAGTTCTTTTGTGTGGTCTCCTACAGCAAGGTTAGCTGTCTCTGTGTGAGTCTACCACTTTCAGACTGGCACTGTGGCTGAATAATAGATGAGACGCACTTGTGCCTTCTATGATATTTTATTATTTATGTTAAAATTCAAGGGGGTGTTGAATCAGGCTGCATATAGCATGACTCACCAGGAGCCTATCACTAATAAAACAGATACTACCTGAAGACATAGAAGAAAAGAACAGCATTTTTCTGTACTGAAGTACACACAGACACTTGCACTGGTTTGCTATAATCCGCACACCGTCAAGTCTCAGATTAAGTCTCCTGTAAGCCTCAAGTATGGGCTGAAAAACATGTGATTTGGCTTTTTGCTGGTTCATTGGCCTGTGACCTCAGTGGCCCACACACTGATTCAAAATGGCAGTAGTGGAGAGAACACTCGCAGGTCCTCCAGCAACACCAACTTCAAGTTATCTGTATTCAGTAGACCAAGACCCCAATCAACCCTCAACCACACTTCACTTTACCGCTGCTGGCGCACTGTCTGCTGTTTGAAAGCTTGCAGCGGTAAAGTGCTGAATGTAGAGTGACGCGTTTCACATCAGATGAGTGAGTCTGCAGGGTTTCGCCCTTTTTCCTGTCGCTCTGCATGTGATGTCCAGATGATGGCTTTGAGCTGGAATCATCGCAGAAGCCAAGATACAGCACTGCTCGTATAATCTCTCCCATGAAAACAATATATGTGAACACAGGCAACTTTAACAGATACAACATACTGTAAGACAGTCGTCGGCAGGACATCCCCGTCTGTGTGAACAGAGAAGAAAGATGTCAAATACATTTTGAACTAAATGTCTCAGAGACAAATAATGAAAATAAAATATTAGAATTAATAGAAATAGTGATAGTTGGCGCCAGTGTGTCGGTGCCACCACCACTGTGTATTACAGTGTATAGCAGCTTCACCCAGGCACAGAATTATTAGATATATGTGAGATTTCACTGTCACCTAAGTCTGAAAAGTAGCTCAGCTGTTTTTCCTAACCTGTTCTTCCAATGCTCACATGTTAACGAGGCTAAAGCTCTATCTGAGCCTTGAAACTGTTATCCGAGTGGGATATAACACTGGCTTTCAGGACTGCTTTATATTTTATTTTCATATCTATCTTTATTTATTTTAGAACTCCACATTACAGACACAAAATAACCGAGACAAGTCACCTGCATGTATTCCACTGAACCTCTGATTTCAGGTGGTGTTCCACAAAATGTCTCCCAATGAGACCTTGTTCTTGGAGAGCACCAACAAGATCTACAAAGACGACATCTCCAGCAGCTCCTTCGTCAACTTCCAGATTTGGGACTTTCCCGGTCAGGTCGACTTCTTCGACCCCACCTTTGACTACGAGATGATCTTCAGAGGAACAGGGGCCTTGATATTCGTCATCGACGCTCAGGTGAAGAACTGGGAAAAGAGCGTGGTTAATGTGACGTGGTCATGAATACGGGAAGTGAATGTGTTGTTTCACAGCAACACGTACCTGCTGTGAAATAAAAACAATGCCACGCTTCTAAATATTAAACTAAAATATTGATATCTGGGTGCTGACTCTTTAAATCGGACAATACTCTGATCCGCTTTCTTGTACATATTTATAATTTCATCAGCACACCAAGTGTTTTTAGTGCTCACTGTTAATGTGAGCAGGAGTGATGGACAGCCAGAGCATCCAGGATAAAGACACTTACATGCCATGGATTTTATCCTGCTTCCATCCATATGATCCTAAGTGCTTTCAAAAAGTAATCCCAGCTACGATGTCGGCCACAGCTGATCTGATTGCAGCATTTATTTGTACTCGAGGAGGTGCATCAGATTCAATTAGTTTGAGCAGTCGGTCACACAGTGATATATGAGCAGACTTGTCTTCGTCTTGCTGTTTGGGAAGACAGTGCAGCAGCACATCTCCTCATACCTGCTGTCCCTGTGGCACTTTTAATAAGCAGCATGTCTTAATTTTCCTGACAGGAAATAGCTGTGGCGTAGATTTTGTAACTCCAGTTCATCTTTTGATGTATAATCTTTAGCTGCACTAAATATTTAAAATGGCCGTTCACAAGGTTAATCCAAGCAGAAGATAGTTACAAGCAATTTTGAGTTAAAGTAGTGTTTAATGAAGATTAATTGTTTTGTTCTCAGTTGTTTTTAACTCTGCTGACAGTATAGCAGAAATAAAGGGGATTGATTATAGGGTGGTGACTGTGTGCCTGAATGCAGTTATGGAAGATAACTGATGGTTGTGATAGTTAATGCAGTCATGGCCAGTTTGATGATTCACCTTTTGAAGAGATGTACGTATTTTTATAGATGTATTAACACGTTGCTTTCCTCCTCTTAGGATGATTACGTGGAGGCCCTGGGCAGACTTCACCTCACCGTGTCGCGGGCCTACCGAGTCAATCCGGAGATCAACTTCGAGGTGTTCATTCACAAAGTGGATGGCCTCTCAGACGACCACAAGATCGAGACCCAGAGAGACATCCATCAGAGAGCCAATGACGATCTGGCAGATGCCAGCTTAGAAAAGCTGCATCTCAGGTACATGCTGGTCAACACTTGTTTGTATTTTATTTTTACTTCTACATCTGCACAAGGCTGAAGAAGGCAGAGTTTCTGCCGTGCTACCCTTGCAATCATGTTGGCTTAAAAGTCTTTTCAATTTAATGCGTCTCACACACACTAGTACATACGGACACACAAAGTAAATTGGCTTCCACCTGTCACTTTGTGCGTGAAGTCTTTGCTTCAGTCTCGTCCCTCATTACTGTAAAAGCCCTTTTCTTTCTCCCAGTAACATCACTGCCCATTAACAGAAAAACTTACATTTTATATCAAAGTGGGTAAAGTATGTTTGTATTACTGGGTAAGATGTGCCATGCAAAATCTAGGCTGTCTAGGGTGGTAAAACTAGAACATCTGTAAAAAAAAACGATGTTTTAATTCATTATGAAAATACACTTAAGCATATTGACCAATTTGACATTGGGGTGTCCTAACTGCATGGTGCTGTTCACTCTAAGATAATGCCTTAAAAACACACACATGCACAGACACTCTGCAACACAGGAGTAGATTTGTTAAAGGCACTGTGTCAAAGGGTTATTCTAAAATTTGAAGTCAGAAACTTTTCTTGAGCAAAGGAAAAAGGTTCCGTGTTTCTGCTGTGTGATAAAATCCTTTTTCAGAGAATCTAGTGAGTTTCACATTGCTTGTTTATCTTTAGAAGTTGCGTAATTTTCTGAGCATATAAAGGAACACTTACTCCTTCAGTCCACCTGAAAATGTCATTCACAAAATTCTGACATGCAGCATGCAACAACTTACTTTAACTACATGCTGCTGTAACGATATCTCACATGTAAGCGCGACAAGAACAGAACAGCAACACATCAGACACAGTCAGGACTTTTAAGCACAGCACACATTGTAATGAAATGCCTGCAGCAAGGCTGTTGCTCTGCTCAGCAGATATACTCACATTTGATCAAAAGCACATTTGCTGCCTAGAAATGAGCTCTAATAGTTTGGTAAAGCGTCTAACCAGAAACCTCGAATCCCCCTCGAATAAGCATTTCCAGTCTGTATACTAAGCTAACTTAAGTGAAGCTGCTATACTCGATTGTTAGTGGACTCCAGAGTAACTTCCTCAGATGTAATGATGTGTCTTTCTCCAGATGGAGGGGATGAACAGGCTCAAACATCTTTCGTGGCATCACACCTTTCTCTTTAGACATACTTGGTTTGATTTCTTTTACCAAGTGTGCAGCACAGTGGCTGAAAAGCCCACCTTTACCTCACTTTAAGCACTCAGACAGGCTCTCCATGTTTCCCCATCACGGCGTAATTAGAATTATGTAGGCTTTATTAAACGCTGGAGGACAGATCACTACACTTTTCTTAGTCATGCTACAGACGGATGATCCATAATAACCACAAGAACGAAGACTGTTCAGAGACTTCAGCTGTGAAACATTTTCTGAATGCAACAAATGTCCGATAACGGAGACTTTGGCTCCCTCAAAGCTCCACAAGCTCCACAAGCTCCACTCTGTGTTTTGTTATGACTTCACACTCATGCCACCCAAATCTGAACACACCAGGAGCACTATGTGTAAAGGCACCTTCATATTTACAGATAGTGTTTTATTAAGACTGTGCTCAAATTGTGTATGATAATTTATCTGTGTTACAACAGGGTGTGACGTTTATTTAGTTTAGCCACAATAAATAGGAAGATATGTTCTAATGTAGCTCATCTCATGATACAGATCCTGATGTGGGTTTGTGTTTCCTTTTGTAAGAGACAAGATAGCGACCTGCCTTGTTGAATTGGCTTCCCAGACCAAACTTTATGTGTGGATGGGGAAAAAAAAGTTGTTACACATTCCAGGAAGTAGTTTGGTTGTTTGTAACCAAAGTGGACAAGTTAAATGCATTAATTCAAGTGTTTGTCTTAGCAGGTCTCTGTGTTAAAACAACTCTGTGCGACCACAAAACATCCAGCCAGTAACCCCTCCCACTGCACAGTTGATCTTGAAAGTGAAAATAAGGCTGCATTCAATGGTACAAGATGTCCCATTTTTTTTTTCACTTGAGTCTGAACATGTAGTACAACATCATTATTTGAGGAACATGAAGCACATACTCACATATGTTACGTCCTGCATTAAAAATGTTACCTAAGTAAAAGCACAGAAGTAGTAGCATCAAAATAGTACTTCATTTTAATATGTAGTATTAGTATTCAGTTGTGTAGTATTGCATTTTATTTAATTTCAGAACAGTAAAGACCAGAAAATGGAAATAATCAAGTACAAGTACTTCAAAGTGGTACTTAAGCACAGTAGTTGACTATATGTACTGCTAACACAGTACCCATGGTCGATGTTTTTTTTTTTTTAATGAATGAATACAAGATGACCTATTATGTCAGCCATTGCTCGTGGCACTTTATAGTCAATCTTCACATCAATGCAAAGCTAGGTAATAAAAATGAGTACAGCCATTCATCAGCATAGCATGCAAAGTCATTGACTACTACCATGTGATCATGTGTGATCAACTGAGAAAGTTCACGTCTGTGCTAATAGAGGAAACGTTAACTTGCTTGGCTCTTTCTGTGACTTCTGTCGTGCTGATGTACAGCAGCCTGTGCCCTGCATACTCTTGGTGTTACTGTGAGATTCCTCTTTGACCTCCTAATGAAGAAACAATAACTCGTGCCTCAGATACCACAGCTACTGCCATTCAGGCTCCAGAGGTCTGACATGCTTCAGATGTAGAAAGAAGGCTAAAGTTCTTGTGTCTGGTGTGATTCATATGCCTTAATGTTATATACTGTAGTTCACCCCATTACTACTGCAGGTAATTAATTGATTGGTTTCTTGTTTTCTGGGGAAATATTTTCAGTTTCACTGCATCATCTTACTTGAGTAAATAGTCCCTCAAAAGGCCTGAGTAGAGCTGAAATAGCTATTTGATTAATGCATTTTCTTACAACTAAAATTACATTTGTAGCAGGACCAAATTCCAGGTACCAGTGTCGGTTCAAATGTGAACGGTACCCAACAGTTTTGTCAATTGCTAATATGTATTTCACATTTTACAGTAATAATTTGCTCATTAAATGTGAGGGTTTGCTTGCTTTCCACCATTTTACTCTGTAATGAGATACTTTTTGGAATATTTGTGACAGTAAGAATAAGAAGACAAACATTTTGGCTCAACAAACGTCTGATGGCTGTTTGTGGCATGACTAATCGAGTCATTAATAAATGAATCCACAATAAATAATTAGTTGATGAGAAGGCAATTGTTAACAATTTGAATGCAGGGTGTAATCATTAAGGTTAGTTTTACCAATCCAAATTTCCAAAAATTCACTGGATATAGCCTCTCATAATGTGAGGAGTTTGCTCTTTTCTCTGGTTTGTCTCTGATTGAATATTTTGGGGTTTTGAAGTCATACAAAACCAACAACACGTCAGTTTGGGTAGTGACCTTTGGAAAATTGTGGTGTTTGACTGTCTTATGACATTTTATAGACTAGAAGATGAGTTGATTAAAAACAATCAAAAGGTTACTTGATGATGAAACACATTTTTAGTTAGCCAAATCAAGACAATCCCTTATCAAGAACATAAAAGTGATAATTAATTGCAGCCTTTGACTCAACACTCTGCGTGGAAATTAATGTGTTGTGTTCCACATTAAACGGGTTGTCCTGGCTGATCCAGGTCAGCGCTGCAGCAGCTTTACTGTTGATGTTTGGGCTCTGTTGGCACACGCTGCACTTTGGTTTATGTGGGGTGAGATTGTTGTTTATTCTAGTTAGACAGCCAGAGCGGCCCTGAACATATAGTAGCGCTGAGATGGCTTTTTTCTTTTTTTAGCTCTGCCTTGTAGCTCTCCGGTGCTTTCTTCACTGTAATGCATTGTAAAGTTGAGCCCCTGCCAAGTGTATGCAGACTGTTTCATTTGGCTGAAGTCACCGGCCACCCCAGACCTTTTTGTTTGTAGATCTCAGTAACGTCCACATGTCACGTGAAGACAGTTTTTTTTTCTGACAGTTTGTTTGCAGTCTTGTGTGTTTATGTCTGCTTAGATTAACGGCTCTTTTCTACCATCCAGTATGTGGTTGTCATATGAAAGCAGGTATAAATACAGATGGTCACGAGATCACATGTGTTTTGAGGAAGTGAGAAGTGTTTTTCCTACTAGTAACTGCATATTCACTTCCTCTTTTTGTTTATCTCATTCAGCTTTTACTTGACGAGTATTTACGACCACTCCATTTTCGAGGCCTTCAGCAAAGTTGTGCAGAAGCTCATTCCTCAGCTTCCTACTCTGGAGAACCTCCTAAACATCTTCATTTCTGTAAGTAAAGAACGGCCAATACTCTGTGAAGGAACCTTTTTTGTAAGTTTGTCATTTGTCACTGCCAGCGTGATTTATGTGCCAGCCTGCATGATGTGAGTCACTGCCACTTAATGGTTAGCAGTTCCTCCAATGCACTCACACAGTCCTGCAACACTAAAGTCTTGAAGGTGCACACGGCCTGTAATTTACACACATTCTCAATAATACATTTAGTTAGTAGAATTATATTGGTAAAGTTGAATTTCAAGCAAAAAGTTAAAATCCTGTACATGGGGTAGGTGAGCACTATGAAGCCCTATAGCAATCATTGATGAGTCAAAATATCTTTTCAGTAATAGTGCTGGGGTCCCAGAGTCACACTCTGGTGATGGCTTTGATAAGTTCAGGAAATTGATATGAAATGCAGATATGAATCTCTGTTGTCTGTCTAATCAAGCACATTTGAAAGCAGGGTATGCAGCTCATTTTCAAAACAGTTTTTGTCATATTTGTCGAAATTCTCATGACAGTCTGACAGGTGTCAATATATCAATTGTTTTGTCAAAAAACTAAGAAAAAAAATCTGGCATCTCTGGCTCTGCGCAGGGCCTGTAATAAACCTGTCAAATCAGTCGTTCAGTTAAATGAAATGACAGGACGGCCAACCTGCTTGTCTACCTATGCGCCTACTTGGGCGCACTCTGGCCATACAGTCACTGGAACATGAGCCAAGTCTTCCACAAGGTAAGGCAGAGTTATAGCTGGAGCTAGCAAATAGCAGCGAATGCAGTTACCCAGCACGAAGCACACCCCCACTGAGCCGAAGAACGAGGAAGCCACGGTTCTCAAATCTGCGCGTGTTAGTGAGCTAACCTGGTCGCACAAAGCACAGCTTCTGAGCCAAGTGAGCAGTCACTCTGAGCTAAAGGTAACATTAACCTTGTGATGGCTGTTTTGCTCGTGTTAATATGACTGTCGTTTAACACAGTTGTTTATTTGTTAGACTGTCGAGCTAAGAGGGGTTGTCAGGGAGCGGTTCTGTACAGTACGAATGAGAGACTCCACCACGGAGGTGACCAGTCCTCTCATCACTGCCGTCGACCTCCCCTACTGTCTTAATATCGAATGGCCACTGCAACAGACAGTTGCGTTAAATTCCTAACTTTTTCCTCTTTTCTTTGTCCCTTTCTTTTTATTTCCCTCCCTCTTTGTCATTCTTCATCTACCATTTGACAGAATTCAGGGATAGAGAAGGCTTTTCTGTTTGATGTGGTCAGTAAGATCTACATCGCCACAGACAGCTCTCCTGTAGACATGCAGTCCTACGAACTGTGCTGTGATATGATCGATGTGGTTATTGACGTGTCCTGCATCTACGGGTGAGTGCGTCTTGTTTGTTTATCGGTACATTAGTAATGGAGGTCAGAGTCGGGTTACGGCTGTCTTTTCAGCCGTTCCTGTCATTCAGCTGCAGTCTCCATTTTCGCAGGCTCAAGCTTTACAATAAGTGAATCGAAAACTGGGAACAGTTAGTGAATCTATAGAGTGGATTTAGAATTAACTTTCAGTATAAATTTACATAATAAATACAGAAAAAAACATCTTCTGTAATTTCCTAATGCTTTAAGATGTAGAGTTCACCCATGTGTTGTCTGGGGATGCTTTCATTGAAGCATAACTTAATTACGCATTTATTTGCTTAATTAATCCACATCCACATGCTGTTTTTCACATTTCCCCCCTGAACATCATGGCATTGTGTTGTGCCTCAATAGTCTGAGGGAGGACGGCAGCGGCAGTGCCTACGACAAGGAGTCCATGGCCATCATCAAGCTCAACAACACCACTGTGCTGTACCTGAAAGAGGTCACTAAGTTCCTGGCCCTTGTCTGCATCCTGCGAGAAGAAAGCTTCGAGCGCAAAGGTAAACTGTCAAGGGAAAGCTGTGATCCCCCGGAGCTCATTTGGCTTAATTTGGCTAATGGTGATGTGGCCTCAAGTCAAGCAGTTTCAAATTTTCTTCTACAAGTCTCTGAAGTCAAAACAAAGACACCCTCCCATGTTAATGTGTTGCAATTAAGAACATTAAAGGGGAAATCCAGCCTTTTTATGAAGGTGGTGGACTAAGAAGAGACAGATATTTCACTGTTAGCCCTCAGTATGGGCCAAGCTCTTATCCTACACTTCTTCGAGCTCTGTAACATATTTTGTCAGGCTCTACTTGCCTGGTAAATTGGCACGTCTTTCACACCTCATGCGTCCAGGCTTTCTCATAAAAGTCTCAAGGAAAGCCTGATGACATTGTCAGCATTATTGTCAGATTTCAGAAAGCTCGCTCAAAAACCACAGAGGAAATGACACAATTGATTTTACAATCTTAGTGGTCTCCCTGATGATGTTTAAACTGAGCTTCGTCTGCTAAATCAGTGGAGTGCTTCTTTAACCCTGCCTTGCTGCATGATTAAGTCTAAAATGTTTGAGTTGGGTTTATTATTTGAAACACTAGAACATGCAGACTTTTGATTGACTTTGGTAGCGCAGATCGTGTAACAAAGCCAGACCATACTGTATATGTCATAACAAAACCTAACCGTCTGTTTCATGACTTTTAGGATTGATAGACTACAACTTCCACTGTTTCCGGAAGGCCATCCATGAAGTATTTGAGGTGGGTGTTTCCGCCCAGCGTCCAGTGGGCACCCAGGCGGTCGGCTCGCCTTGCACCAAGGCTGTTGCACTAAACGGAACGCCGCGCAACACTGTCTAGACACTGATGCAAAAACGAAAAACAAAAAGAGGGTAGAGGAAAGGAAAGGCGGAGAAGGGCCAGGGAGCCTGTAGAGGAGAGACTACTAAACTGGGGCTCACCGGCACGAGAATCACAATCCCTTGCTCCCAGCACCTAAAGTACTGAGAGGCGGCTTGAGCCAAGAGCGTGTGAGACAGCACTGGAGCACAGCGGGGTCAGGCTTCTCCAGCTAAGACGGAAGGGAAATTCAAGCATTCGTTTCAGGCGAATGCAAAGCACCGTGTTGGCAATGGAAGTCAAGAGAGTGAAACTGCACCTGGACAGGAAAAGGTTCAGAGTCTTTCTTTGAACTTCCTAAAGCGGTCAAAAGGCTGTGATAATTAGCTGCTGGTTCCTCTAAACGCACAGTGAGAGGAAGAAAAACAAACCCTTATTGTAACCTCTTGCTATGGACAAACTGTGATGTCACTTTCCAGGAAGCTCTCCAGTGATGGACCCACCCCGACCACTTCTGTGCTGATTTAAAGAGGAAAAAAAAAAAAAGATGGTGGATGTGAACTGCTAGTCCTAACCCACACATGTTCAGAGATGGCCTTATGTAGATAAAGCTTGTCTGCGGTGCAAGCTTTCTCTCACCACCACTCACCTCACCCTACCTGAATGCTGCCCAAAACTCGCTTTTTGGTTACACTTGTGAAGGGAAAACAAGGTTTTATTAGCAGACTGAAAAGGGATTGTGCTGTCCATCTAACTTAGTGTGTGTGTATGCAGGTGTGTGTCTGTGTGTGTGTGCAGGTGTGTGTGTCTGTGTGTGTGTATGTAGGTAAGTGTGTGTATATATGTGTGGTGTGTGTGTGTGAGAGTGTATGTCAATGAAAGGTTTTGATTAGATCCCAGACTGGGTTGTTTGTCTGTCCTGTGAAGGACTTAACAGAAAGAGTGTGTGTCCTTCTTCTCAATAACAGCAGCTTAGCATAAATAAACTCGATCTTTTCGATCAGTGAAATTAACTTTTCTGTTTGTGCTCCACTGGAAATGAAACTTTTGATTGACTTTGATAGGTTATGAAATTAAGTTTGGCTGAGAATTTGGAAATGGTCCCTGCAAAAGCACTGCCAAGATGATTCAATGATTCAGGAACAGCGAAATGATAAAAAAAAAAAAAAAAAAAAGATGTCATGATTAGAACCTTATTTGTTGTCCTCTAAGAATGAAATGCATTAGTCTGGTTGAAGCGCAGGACTGATGGAGGGGTTCACACTCCGGTGTTTTAGGATGATGGTATGAACTGGTTGAAACGTGCATGTTTTTCCACGTATAGTTTCAGTCCTGCCCAAATTTATTAGCCCATATTTTGTATTTAGTTTGGCTCTGTTCAGCAGGATTCACAAGAACAACATGTACCCATTCCAAGCATGCAAGCATCAGTGTGTTGTCAACTTGTATTGTTCTCAGCTATAACACTGGTCATTGTATTCAAAGGTGAGTAAGTTAAAAATGAAACCAACCAAGACAGTTAAGCAGATAAGGGAGGAGAAAAAAGACCAAATTACATTACTTTTGCCATTACAATGACAAATACATTGTTCAAGCCTGCATCCTCTGTTTGTTTATATCCGGAGTGAGATGTGTGAGCTCTGGCTCCATCTAAAGACCAGGAACCTGACTCATGAGGCACAACTAACACGTCCCCTTGATAACTTTGCTGAGTAAAACACTCATGTTCCAGATTCGAGGGGTGTTTTGGGTTTTACTCAGCAAAGTTATTCAGGTAACTCAGAAAACTTGCTGCTTGAAACAGGCCCAAGATCTTCTCGACCTAGTCATCATCACCTGAAAATAAACACTTGCACATCAGAACTGTGATGGGTGATTGATTTTTGTGTATTGTGATGCTATACTATGTGAAATAAATGAAAATTTACTTTTTGTTTTTGTCGATGTAATAAGGGATGCAGCAGTGTATTTAAGCGACAAAAAAAATAATTTCTGCTACCAAATCATCTGTCCACTATTTGGATATACTCTAGTCTCAAGTGTGTGGAAGTAAAGAGGCAGAATGAATTGGTGCTCAGCCCTTTACTTACCATCTAAACTAATGCAAACACAAGATGGCGCTGTAGGACTACTCCAGTGTTCCCCCACACTGGATCCTTATTCATATGTGCCCCCCCACCACCCCTCCAAGCCCAATAGCTGTTTTCATACATGTTAAATTTACAGTAAGCATGCGTCATTTGCTGAATCTGTATGGTGAATTATACAGCCTGTTACAGTCCGACTATAAACGTCAGCAGCTTCTATAACAGTGAGCAGTGGAGAAAACCCCTGTTTCTATGAGTGGGCCTGCAGTATGAGCAGGGGAATAGTGAAAAGTCGTGTGACACAGGTTTTAGTTTACATCCGATCTGAAAAGAAGTCAAGTTCATGTCCCTGGATATTTTTCTGAATGTTAACAGTCTAAATGACCTTTTTAACCTCTGTTAAAATACTCCAAAATAGTATTTTCAGGAATTCTCTAATATTAATCTAAATACACTGTTAATTGTCTGTTTTCTTGAGTTGGCTGTTGTTCATATGGAATTATAATGAGTGAGGGGGGGCAGGGGGGAAAAAAAAAACCCTTACTGGTTTAGTGCGTATAAAAACAACTCACTGAATAGCTTCGCCATGCAAGTTATTCACCAGTTAAGTTAAATAAGCCTCACAGCTACTGTCACGACCCATTATGTGGGGAGTAGGCGAGACAGCTAAACACCACTTCCACACAATTTAGATGCAATAAAACACTGACAGCTTTTTTATCCACTTCATTAAGCCAGTAATTTCTTATAAAAATCTCCCGCATTAATCCTGGCCATGGTTTCCCTGCGGTTCCTTAAGCTCTCCTCCAACCTTAGCCGCCTTGCTTTGATGCTTACTCAAATAGGCGCTAATTTGAGATAAATTATGCATCCGCATGTAGGCTGCCCATGCCAGGGAATATAAAGTGTGACACTCTGAAAGATGGTGAATTAAAGCAAAGTGTGATATCTCGACGGCCTAATGGCAGATAGGTTAGGCCTGTCAGCCTGATGGTTTGTTGATCTGCAAGTCACTTCACATTCAGACAAGAGGAGAGGTCATGTTTATGATGTTTTGAAGGTCATTTGAAATCGGAGAACGAAGCTATTTTTGTCAGACTTCTGGATGGATACTGAGCCCATGATGCACTGGGGCATTTTTGAAGTTACTCGCAAAACTATTCTGCAGTCATTTTTATTGCCCTTTCAATGTTGATTAAAATGAAAAGTGAAGAAGTGAAGTCAACAAAATTTGTCGATCTTTGCGCAGGGGGGAGTGCAAGAAGAGACGCATAGATAGGTGAGTGTAAATCACTTCAACTTCCACTACATGCAAATGAAGCATGAAGAAAAATACAAATACCAAAATACAAACGCAGATATAAATGGTAACTATTAATTGTATTGGCACAAAAAAACCGTCACAAATAAAGTTACATTTTGATAAAAAAAAAAGTAAAATGCAAAAAAATTCAGTTCAAAAGCAGTTGTAGTAAAACTAAAGTGTGTCGGCTGTGTGTCTTCTGATGGAAGATAGTACTGCAAAAGGTTATAGATGGCAGTATTCACATGATCTAGACTAACCAGTGCTAGATCATCCTATCCTGAGCATCTTTTACCATCATTCCAAAAGCATTCATCCTTAATGGAAGCATTCACTCACTACATTTACTTACTTATTCAACCCTTGCTGAATTTAAAGTGAATTGAATAACAAACTCATGAGGCGAATCGTCGTGGAGGTTGGATTTCCAATCAAGAAATTGTTAACATCTTAACTGAATATGGACCAAATGGACTTTTAAGTGCACCTGGACCATCTAATCTCCTCTCAGATTTACAGTGACTCAGCACAGTCTCTAGATGGGGCTGTTGTCTGCTGTTTCAGCCGTCGTCCCTCACTCCCTCTCAGTCTTTCTGCTTCACAGTGCAGGCAACATGGAGATCAACATCACACACAGTGTCCTCCCAAATAAAGAGAGCCAGCCAGCAAAGGAAGACTAAAGAAAAGTTGGGGAAGCAGCAAGGAGAGAGACGCAAGATCTACAACTGTAATTTGGCACCGTAGCAGCTGCTGAAATTGCCTTGCTTTATCAAACGCAGCGCTGCTTCGCCCCCTGTCCCTAATAAGGAAGCTCAACCAATAATGAAATAAAGCGAGCAGAACATACTTTTGCCTGTGATGTCACGCTCACTTCCGCACGCCGGCCTGCCCTTCATCTTAGATGTCTTAGTATCATTACAACAATGATATACTCATTACGTTCTTAATAAAACTCAGCCAGCGGTGTTTTTATCTCCCATCTTTACATTTTATTAGACCAAGCTTATGAGGGATGAGCGGAGAAGGATGTCACTAAGTGAGACATCTCAGGTAGGTGACAGATGTAATTCTTTGGGCTTTGTTTGTTAGATTGTAAGGTAATGCAGCTCCAGTGAGTGTAATAATGCAGCATGGACAAGGGGAGCTGGTGCTGAGGTGGACAGTTTAGTCTGGCTCTGCTGTGCCACAGAGCTCTCCACTGTTTGTGACAGTGCTGCTTTAAAATGAGAAACGATGGTCGTTTCCAGCCGCTGGACATAAAGACATGGTGACATGCTTTGAGTTTCCATTATGAGCCTGTTGCCATGATATTTAACTCTAAACACAAATACCCAGTAACATCGCCAAGGGTAAACAGATGGGTTGCAAGACTTACATAATTGTAGATATTACAGTAGCAGTCCACACATTCAGCAGCCTGAAGAGTAGAGACATAAATAATGAGGTATCGTGTCTCAAACTTCTTATTTCTGTGACACTTTTCTTTTCACTGACCCATCTCCTGTTAAACATGTTAGATTAACTGAAGTGTGTTAGAGCTGATGGGACTGGTCCACTAACAGAAAAGTGATTATCAATAATCAATTTATCAAAAATTTTAAAACAGAAATACCAAACATTTCCTTGTTTCAGCGTCTCACTCAGGAGAATTTGCTTCTTTTAATTGCTTCTGACACCACCTGACATGGTGCTGTGGGAATGTGTGGGGCATTTTTCACCATTTTCTAAAACGATTAATGGATTTATTAGGAAAATAACAGCACTAAAGTCTATAATAGTTGATTCATCTATAACTCATAACTTAAATATCTGTGTTGGAAAACTCAGAACTTGAGAATCTCAAGGGATATTGATGAATCAGAAAAAAAAAAGGTTTCACCTGGACACTCACACCTTTCAAAGAAACAGTTCCATATTTTCCTATTTATCTAATACACCCAACAACAACAAAAAAACAAGTGGGAGGCTTCTCTTGCAATTGAGTTTAATCCATTATGAAACCAAAACACACCTGTCATTAGATTAGTTGTCCTTTTTAAGTTGTTGTTGACACCATTCTAGTTCACCAAGCCGCTCGACTGCCCTTAATCTGCAGCGCTGGGAGGAGCTGGAGAAGGACAGGAGAGGGAAGGATAACGAAAGTGGGAGTTAGAGGAAGGGACAGGCGTCTCCTGTATTTTCTCGGTGAGGCAGCGGAGCGTGGAGCGGTGGGGCCAGTGGGCCAGCAGCCAGCTAATGGGGACCAGCAGTGAGCAGGGGCCGGGGATAGCGCTGACAAAAGGAGCAGCGACAGATGCCATTATCTCAGCCTCATGCAGATACAATGGAGCTGGACGACACAAGCCCTGACACTGACAGACATGTATGAGTGTGTGTGTGTGTGTGTGTGTGGAGGGCCTGTGTGGGCTAAGAGAAGGAGCATGTGTGTGTGTGCACTGTGAGGTTAATGTAACACGATAGAGGAGAAGTGGATTATCGAGGAGACTACAATTTCTTGGTAACACTTGTCTGAGCCCCACTGCACCCCACGCATGGATGCGTGTATATGCGTGTATGCAATTCGAGTGTGTATTTGGATATAGCCAACATGACCCTGTCTTGTTACAGTGAGACAGCTAGATCAGTCACCCATCACTTGCTTAGAATTCAGGGGCATCGTGAAAAGCACATCGCATTTGGTTCCAAATTTCACTGGGTGCTACTCTTGACCTTAAAATATGCAGCATTCACTTCACCCAAGGATGTTCTGGTCATTTGGAGAACCAAAAACGTGTCAGGGTGGGGTTTTTGGAGGGGGGATGCGAGGGGGACATGGCGATGCGTTTAGAAAGATTGGCAAAGGCAGAGAAGGGCTGTTAAGCAGCAGTTTTTGGGAGGGATAAGAAATGTGAGCTTTAGCCAGTGTAGTGCGGTGACATGGGACAGTGTTATTGACTGTGGCGGCGCATGCTGACAGTGGATTGTCAGCCCCTGCAGTCATTTGCCAGACTGAACGAATGCAGGGATCAGAGTTTTTGGAGCTTAGAGAACGAGAGAGAAAAAGATGAAGAAAGAGAGGAAAGGCGAGGGGGGGGGGGAGGAAAAAACGAGAGAGCAAAAACTGGCAGCCATACAAATGCTTGAATATACACATAACACGCACACACACAGGGCCCCGCTGAGTGTCTGACACTGATGCTGCCAGACTAATCAGGGTACTTTCTCTCTCGCTCACTCTCTCACTTGCTCATTAGTGTTAGAGAAGAAATCAGACAGTTGTGACGTTGTAATGACGCTGTGTCGTGCTGTTGTACCCATGTGAGAGGAGTTTTGAGTTTAGTGTAAAGTCCTAGATTCATGGTGCTCGAAACAGGTCACTGTCCTACTTCTGATGGTTCCCCACATGACACGAGTAGCAATATGGTTATCTTTTTTTAGTGGCGGTATAGATTTCTTGATACTTTATTTGATCAACGCTACAAAAACACACCGGTAAAACGTTTTCAATAAGGATTGACCAAAAAAGTATGCTACAGCGATGGACTAAGCATTCCTCCATCTGGGCTTGGCAGTCCCTTCCTGCGATGCGTTGTGGTAGGGGATCGAGTCAACAAAAGCAGTCTAACAAAATAACAGAGCATGTTGTGTGTGTGTCATTAGGTGTTGGTGCACCACAATCCCCCGGCGCTCTTTGCCATAGATGGTTCAAGTCTCTAAAACTGTTCTGGAGAGATGGACACTGTTCTTCTAAAAGCTATTTCCTTGTTTGGCGTTTTGAGGCGGTGAGTGCTGTATTGCACATCCCTCTGGTGTTCAGCGGGGTTGAGATCAGGTGGCTTCATAAGGCCGCAGCATACGAGTCACATCATTTCCAGTCGCATCAAACCATTCAGTGACCCCTCGTGCCCCGCGTGGCAGCATTAGCATTTGGTGTTTCTCTAATTATTTATTCAGATTTCTCACATGCTTGTACTGGATGTAATCTGAAGTCATGTGCTTTCTTAAAAACCTTCACATTTTTCAGGGGAGGCTTTAATTCCGCGAGTAGAAGAGAGGGGTCAACAACAGAGCCAATAACACTGAACTGGACCCTAGACACTACTTCAAAATGAAAATTTGAGAAAAGACCTGCTCTTGCATTCTTAACCAGTTCAGGATATTTCAGCAATAAGTCCCTCACGACACTGTTGGACTCGCAGACTTTATAAGCCATTAATGTTGGGATTTTTTTTAAATGTTTTCTCTTTACAGTCCAGGCATGTCTTTTAGCCATTGTAGTTTTATTTTTCTTGATTTGTTGTTCCTAAAGGGGCACAACAGAAGCACAAAGAATACTGAAACAGCTGCTATTAAAACAATAGACAGGCTCTTTGGAGCTGAATGGCGCTGGGCGGTAGACTGGTGTTCTAATAGCTGTCAATAAGGCCTCTGAGAATTTTTTGGCAGAAGTGGACTTAAAGATGATGGAGTGGACTTGTGGATAGAGACCGAGGGAGATTGCAATTCAACAGAACATTAGAGACAATGATCCTCAGGTCACATATACTCCTCAGATAAAACTGTGTACCAACAACACAACTGTGTAATCAAGTAAACAATAAGAAATAATCTAGTGTACATTCAAATCATACTTAATTAAAAGTAATCAGCAGACATAAAAAAGGCAAAAGTACAGAAAGATGGTCCCTGTGAGTGATACATTATTTATATTATTACTGATATGTGAATACACTTTCATTCACAGTTTAGACATGTTTATATACTGATCATGGTAATTAGGTCAAATGGGTTCCAAACTAGGGATCATGTCCCTTCAAAGGATCTCCAGATAAATCTAAGGGGTCTACAAATGTGTATTCATTTTCTGGATGTTTTTATTGGATAATTTTTACTTTGGGCCTTATCCCAAATATGCTCCACGTTTGTATTTGGAAACTCTCAAAAAAGGCAGCATTTTCTTAACTGATGCCACTATTGGCTGGGTGGCTTAATCTGTCTGCGCCTTCCCAAACCGTTACAAATGACTAATGAAAAATAAATCTGTTTTGTTTTTTGCATCTGACAATGCAATGGTTTAGAGTAAACTTTGAGTAGGCTTTGTTCGGTTTAGAGAAAGCTCATGGTTTGGGTTAAAAGAAGCACCTTGCTGAGGTTAGGGAACGATCATGGTCATGGTTAATAGAAACCTCATCAACTAGTTGGAAACAGGAAACATAATTAATTTAAGTAGAAGTAAAATAATGTAGAGAAGTAGAAGAATAAAGTAGTTAGGATTAGATGGAAATACTAATACTAATACTAAGTGCCTTAAAATTGTACTCAAGTACAAAACCTGAGTACATTTACTCAGTTATCTTCTATCACTACCAGGCAGGCAACAGACAAGGATACTAAAAATAAAATAAAATTCACCTTTGTGTACATCGGGGAGTCAGTGGACCTCAGAGGTGGCAGATGATGAAGACTGTAGAGGTGCCAGTCATCAGGAGTGGAAGTGACTGAGACAGGAAGTGAAAGGTCAGAGGATTGCGTTTGCCTTTGGATTATATACACTTTCATACCTGGATGCGCACTTGTTCAGAAAACTTTGGAAACTTGGGCGCAGTTTCTTTCTTTCTTTCCTCCATCCTTTCCTTCTTCCCTTCCTTCCTTCCTCCATCCCTTCCTTCCGTCCTTCCTTCCTTCCTTCCCTGCTTCCTTCCTCTGTAACTCTCAATCTGGCAGTCAGGCTAATGACCCTGCTGTCTGCCCCGGCAGTTTCTCATAACACAACTTATCAGCACCGAACAGGAGTATGGGTATTTTTAAACTCTGTTGCAACCCCTTTCTCTCTCTTGCACACACACACACACTTGCATGCATACACTCTGTTACTATTCAGTCGACTTGCTGGGAACCTGTGCTGAGGTCCAGATTGAAAACGTGATGTGTGCTAATGCATTCAGAACAGAGGTGAGGCCGGTCCTTTCCTTTTCTGTAAGCCAACAGTGGGAACGCCAGCCCCAATACGGTAAGCTGGAAAGGCGAGCACATTACAGTGGCTGAGTAATGAGAACCATGGAGCTCCAAGTCATTCCCACATTCATGCACACACACACACACACACACGCGCGCGCACACGCTAACGCACAGGCCGGTCTGTGGGAGTGTGTGAAGCAGCGTAAGACTCCAGCAGAGTACTACCAGTGCAATGCTCTCCTGATGGTGATGCTGTGTGAAGTGCAGAGCTGTTCGACACAGACTCCAGCTGCTGCTGCCCTGTATTCAAATGGCACCACAAGACACCAGCACGCTGTCTCTTGGTTCTTATTAGACTCAGCCTCTCACTCTTTTTGTCTCTTTGTCTTTTTTCTGCTTTTTTTTTTTTTTAACCCCCCCAAAAGTCTCTCAACTCGCTACACCCGCGGCATCCCACTTTCACTTTGCTTCGTTCCACTCTTTACTTCTCTCCTCTGCTTGTCTTGTGTGCTGCGCTCTTGTGACTGTTAGGCATCAATTTGTGGCACATCACTAGAGGAATAAAAGAATATGCATGTGGGGGAAAGTTTATAAGTATTCTTAATTTACTTACCGACAGCCTTCAAAGGGACATCTGAGAATTTAAGTGTTTTATCTGTGCAAACCTGTTTTTTTTTCCCACTTTTATTTCACAGTGACTTCAACTTGAAAGAGTCTGAATGGGATCAGTCAGGCTGTGTGCATATCCACCTATCCTATCCAGTACAGGATGTTAGCGTGTGGAGTTGTGTGTGTGTGTGTGTGTGTGCGTGTGTGTATACATGCCAGTGAGTAGGTGTTCTGTGACAGCCACTGTTTTCAGAAAGTGTAACAGAGAGGTGAGAAGAGAGAGCCTGCATCCTGCAGCTGTATATCTGAGCCAGTGTGTGTGTATGTGTGTGTGTGTGTGCTTGCTGGCTGTGCTTGTGGGCCAGGAATGTGTGAGATGGATGGAAGGAGATGAAATGTGGATGGAAAGATGCTGATGCAGAATGGTTTCCCTGATTATAAAGGGAGAGCAGTTCAAGTAGACTGTGAGGGAGTCGAGTGTCAGAGGATTTCAGATTTTAGGCATTGCACTGAATATAGGATGCACTGGCACATCCAAGACAGAGATTAAATAAATAAATAAATAAGTAAACAAGCATCTCTTGCATGCACGCTCAGTATCCGCTTCATCAAATGCACTTTCTAGTCCACAAATACTACAAACAGTGAGTCAGCTTATATATAAAGCACGGTGCGTATGGGGCCGAGGTGCAGTTGGTGTTCATCTAAAGGTCAGAGAGAAGAAGGGTCATAATTTAGATGTTATGTAAATGTAATGGTACGGTATATTGTACTGTCACACACATAAAAAGGTGAAAAAAGATGTGTGTGTGCAGAGTTTTTCTCTGGTGCGGGTCACTTCTGTAAATATATTAATTATTGACTCTGCAATACGCTGTTATTTGACTCATTTGTTGTATTATGAAGTGAACCAATTATTATGAACCAATTATTATGAAGTGATCCAGTGCCACTGGCTAGAGACTAGTAAGAGACTAGTTTGTTGTATTGTAATGAATTATAATGAATTGAAATGACATGATGTTCACATTTTACAAGCAAGTACAGTGGCAGGTAAATACCCATTCTGCAGCTTGGAAAGTGGACAGAAATCACCAGCTGAACTTTTCACTAAAACTATCTTCCAGCCACTAGTGGCTGCACTGCAGCACGGCAAGCCGCCATCTTGGATTTGAAACAGGTGATTACCTGCACCTCACCTGTACTGAATGAGACGTTTTGCCTTTTAACTTTAATGGCCGACATGGACGTGAATTCTCCCGAGCTGCTGTTGAGAAGTGAGTTTCATCACTATCAGTTTGTATCACTATTTTCACCTGCTTTTCACTTATTAGATAAACACCAGTAATAAAAGCCTCGTGTTGGACAGGCTAGCATCTGGGCTAGTTAGTACCAGCACACCTTATTTTACCTGAGGTGCGCTAATTTCGGCGCTAATTCGTTAAGAAATGCACAGAAATGGTGGTTGAAGAAGTCAACGCAGAGCTAAAAGTTGCACATCTACCTGGTTTAAAAAAAAAAAATTCTTCTCTTACTAATGTTATCCATCATTCACTCATTCAGGCTTCTATCAACACCACTGTCACTTTAAGAGGAGATGGGTCAGATTCATCCAGTGCAAAGCGACAACATGGATTTATGGTGAGTTCACACTTTTTTTATATATATTTCCACCTTGTTGTTGGGTTCATAAATCTTTTTCTCTTTTTTTTTTTTTTTTTACTGTATAGGAAATGAAACTACCTTTTTCATGAAAGTCATGTCTCATGAGGAGAAGCACAGGTGTGAATAATGAAGTTAATGATGGCTGAAATCCATTTGGCTGCTTTAGTTTCGGGGTCCTGGTATCCTGCATGCTATTGTTAATGTTATAAGTTACACCTGTGGTTTTCTGACTATGACAGGTTCCAATGTCTGCTGTGGAAAAGGCCTGTTGTGAATGCTAACTCTGTGCTTATGAATATTATTTATGTGACTAAATTAAGATGGATTATAATTTACAGTTAGGTGTGTTGGATGTTTTAGTTTAAATGGCAGCTGCAGGTTTCCATTAGATATTATGTATTTTGTGTGTGTGTGTGTATATCAGCTCTGTGATGGTCTAACCCTGCTGCCCTGCACAGAGCGAGCAGGTATAGATAATGGAATAGATTTGGAGGGATGGATTTAATGCTAGTTGTTTCTTATGGCTAAATGATACACCGGTAAATAGTAGGACTGCTTGCTCTTGTGCTGCTTGTTTGAAGTGCCTTTTAGTCTGACTAAAATAACTGTGGGTCCTAGACTGAAAGAAATAGTCATATTGACAGTCGTACTCGTCTTTCTCGGCATATTCTCTGATATTGTATTTGTGCGAGATCACTGCAAGAATGTCTGTGTGCATGGTGATGCTCCTAATGAGCTGTCGAAATGATTTTGTAATGACAGAAATGCTGAATAGAAGTTCTGCTGTCAGTTGCTGTTCCTGATATGGAACAAGCCTGTGCGGATGGTATTAATGAAGCCACTTCACAATAAGAGGAAAGCATGAAATGTCTCTATCTTCAAGGTGAAAAATAAGAGTGAAACCATACAGTCTCTGTCCACCTCTGGCCCAGCACTATATTCAATTTAAAAGACAGGCAGCTCATCCACAGAGGCATCCAGGGCCACTAGTGCATGCTAATGGGGCGGCTCCCCGGACCTGCAGTTTCTCATCACACAACCCATCTGCACAACACAGTGACTGTGTGTATTTTAGACACCTCTGCAGCTCGCTCTCTCTCGCTCTCGCTCTCCTTCCTGTCTCTGTCTTACTATCTATTCTCAGACTCACATGTATGTGGATGTTTGAGCACCGCCGAGTGCACGTAAGCGCACACACACACAAACGCACGCACGCACAGCAGGAGTGGGACCGGCAGCTCCTGGGTGTTTTGCGGGTTGGATTCACACCGATGCTCTCTCTGACTGCACTATTGTTATTTAAATGTGGGAGGGCGATCAGCAGCAAGCATTAATGGCATCCTCAGCACTGTGGATGAAGCACAAGACACACACACCTACACACACAACAGCATGCGCGCATAGACATCCGCACATGCACATGCAGACACACACTTTTACGCAAGCCTTGTGGATGCACCTTGAGGGCCACATGAATAACAAATACCTCTGCCATCTGCAATACCACAGAGTATTTCCAACCATTTCGGCACATTAGTCAGCAGTCCTTTGACTTAGGCTCTCCACGCACCGCTTGGTGTATTAGCAATGCCCTCCTCGGCCACGATACACTGCGTTTAAGGGTGCAGTTGGAAGAGAAGTTTGTTTTCTAAGATTAAACTTTATGTCACTGCTGATCTGACCTTGTCCTCTCGAGTTTGATGTAGTGGGAGGTGCTTGAGTCGTTTGCTGCGGCGATGTTTTGTTCTGTCAAGGCCAATCAGAGCCTAGCTGGAATACCTGTGGTGATAGTATCGTTTTAAACTGGTGAAGACCTCCCCCACCCTCCCGACACTGCCAGAACAAATGGGATTAGACAGGCACCCCTGGCCATTAACACTTGATCCTTACCTGCTTTCTTTCTCCCTAGAAAACTGTGGCTGAAATAGTTGGACAGGTTACCTTTCGATTCCACTTGAAATTTATAGTTTTTCATTTAGTCCGACGTTATTCGTGGACAGAAGAAAAGGGATTCTCATATTGTTGCTCAGAGGTCAGCAGGGTAGAGGGCATAAATTAAGGCTTCATTTTGTGGCACAGGCAGCCCAATTAAAAGACCGGCATTGTGGTTTTCTTTTCTCAGCTTGATAATATTACAACATAAAAGCAATGTGCACAAGTGCATTTTTAACAGTGATTATTATGTGCAAAATGATGCCAGTGAGTTTTGTCAGCACTTAAGTGATGTGCTCAAAAAGAGAGATTCCAACCCTAAACAGCATCAAGCATTTAGCTTATCATGGGATATTTTTGTATTTTTAAATACAAGAAATTGCAGTACAGAAAAAATTAAAGATATATTTGAGGTGAATTTAAAACGGTGTCACTGTAGCATAGTTTGTCCACAAGAGAGAACTGACAAGTAATGTAATGTGATGGATTTGGTGATTAGACCATATATACCTGACTCTGTACCTGACTTTGTCTATCCTTGGAGGTTTTTACATACCATTGTTTTTTTTTTTATCATTGTATTTATTCAAACAAATACAAAACATAATCAGAGAGAGAAAAACAGGCTTAGTATACAGTGTATAGGTATATGTATGTACACACATAAATATGTATACATAAATGTGAAAGAAATTCTATTAAAGAAAAGTAAAAGGTAACAAAATGTCCCGACATCACTGGCTAAGATGTCTTTAGTGGACTATGCCATTAAACTACACCATGTCTTTGTGTCTGGATGTACAGAATTTCTGCATAATTGTGGTGTTTTTTCTTTTTCTTTTTTTAGCATTAGTTAACTCAACCAATCACAGTCATGCTCCTCTAGTTATTTTACTTCTATTTAGACACAAGTCCACAGTTGAATTTCCTATATTGTCTGTACTATATTACAATATATATTGAAATCATGATGTAAAATTATGAATACTGTGATAGAGCACATTATTCATATCCTCCACCTCTGTACTACACCATGTGAAAATTGAGAAAGGAAAATGACAAAATTGCACAAACTCAGTATTGCAAACATATTTTTGCACAAGTTTTGTATCAAACAGTTTAGCACAGCTGCTTGGACGTCCGTACAGCTATCAGCAGTATCCCATTCAGACTCAACTGTAAAAGTTTCTAATGAAATAGTTCTACGAAATTTACTGTAAGGGAATTACTGAACTGTATTTGTGGAACAACCTGCTGGAGACTGGTGTTTCAAACTTAAAGTTACATCGCTGTGCATATTTTTAGAGTCGGTTTTCTACTTTTTAGTCAGCTCACCTTCATTTATTCTTTACTGAATGATGACGTCAAATGAATGTCAAGCGTCTTTCTAACCCCAATTAAAAAATGTCCATTGGTCTTCATAGTTTTAATACTATTTTTGTTATTCTGCCCCCTAAAGACATAGTAAAGTAAACAATATTTAACACTTCTGGGTAGATGATGATAAGATAATGTAACTCGGGGGCATTTTTAAATATTCCTCTTTATTGGGATTTTGGCTTTATCACAACTATTTCTCTTCGTGGCAGTTCAACATGGATACTCCAGCTTGTGTGCCTCTCATCTCTGTGTAATTAAAGCAACACTGTTAATTAGCAGCTCAGAGTAATCAATTAACAACAAAGCAACTGTTTTCACCACAGTTTATCAAAGACAAAGAATCAGTTCTATAATGCAATAGAAAAAAACCAAAACAAAAGGCCATCTCATTTGAATTAGCTCAGTACATGTCAAAGAGATACGGTGTTTATCTCAAGAGTGTGTGCTCCGAAACATCACTTAGGTCTGCTTGTTTTGGGGTGTTTGGGTTTCATTGGTGTTTGTGTACATCTGGTTATGTGTTAAGATATGAGCATTTTGTTGCAACAAGCACGACTATGCATTTTTGTGTTTGGTGTGTGTGCGCGCAGGGGTGCATTTGTGTGAGTCTTGTGTGTATGTGTTGGAAAGTGTTGTCAGAAGTGATCCCATTTTCATTACTCACTGGCTCAAAGAAGGAGGTGAGGCCCCGGCTCGCAGCAGTGATAAATGCATTACCCCAATAAACCCTGTCTCCACTAAGGTGCCGAATGCTGACACACACACACACACACACACACACACTGAGGATGCGAGAGAAAGGATTTGCGACACAGAGAATAGGGATGGATAGATAAAGGGAGTAAAGAGACAATCAGATGGGAAGAGAAAGACAGTGACAGGTAAGAGGAGATGAGAAAGAGGAGATGGTGGAAGAGAAAGGGTGGAAAAAAAACAACAGAGATGGGAAGACAGGGAGAAGTGAAAGGAAAAGTGACAGGTGCCGAGGAAAAGAGAGCGACAGGAAAGAGAGGAGATGGAGGAAAAGAGGCAGACAGGCACTGGGAGGGAGGCGGGAGGAGGTGGTGGGTGCAGAAAGACAGAAGGTTAGGGGTAGAGGGGTGCTAATGGCTGTATGCAGAGCAGGACTGTGGGGCATGCAGGGGGTTGTGGGGGCAGAGGGATTTGTGTGAGTGTGTGGATGGATGGAGAGAGGTATAGATGGAGTGATGGGGGGGGGGCATGGGGTGAAGGATCAGTGGTGTCCAGCTGGCCTCTTCCTCGGCCCCTCATTAGAGCAGCACAGGTCTGTCGCGAATAGTAATGCTGGAGGACTGTAAGGGAGAGCGAATGTGTTTGTGTGAGTGACTGTGACTGCAAAAACATGAGTGTTATTTAATGCACGTTTCCTGTCACATGAGTGTAAATGAGTGGGCACGGGATAAGAGATATTGTATGTACGTTTACATGTGTGTGAGTGAAAATGATTTTGTGGGCATATTACAAGATGTATGTATGTATATGGTGTAGTGATGGCCGTAAATGTGAATGCAGCCGAGTGTGTGTATAATGATGTGATGTAGGTGTGTGCATAGCAGTGTGGAAGTTAATGCATGTGTTTGTATGTATACTTGGCATGGGGATATTTAGATGTAGGAATGTGTGGACGCAGTGCGTTTTCATGAATGACTGTGAATGACTGTGTGTGTGTGTGTGTGTGCATGCACGCGCTCCAACTCATAATCACCAACTCCCTATCCCTCTCTCTCTGTCTCTCTCTCTCTCTCTCTCTCTCTCTCTCTCCTTTGCCTCCCAGCCCACCACCTCTGGTAATGAGGTGAGGGTGGGAGTGGATCAGAACCCTTAGCGGTGTGGACCGGCCCCGTCCTCAGCCGCAACTACATGCGGGTCAGGCCTCCCTCATTAGCCGCCATCATAGTGACATCACAGGCAAAAGCGCCGGTGTGCAAATTGAAAACACCAAGTTCACCGAATCAAATCAGAACCTCAGCAGAGACCCGTTGAGCTTAAAAAAAAAAATAGAAAGAAAAAAGCCAAGCAGGTCTTTTTAATGTCTTTTTGGGATTCTTGAGGAATTAGAGGAGTTGGACGTGGTGTGTTGGGGGGTCAGATGGGGAAAATGAGAGGCTGAGAGGGGTGGAGGGCAGAATACAATTAAAAAGGAGCAGAGAGTCAAGGGGACTGACCTGGAGATGGGAGAGGAGGGGAGAGGAGGGGAGAGGAGGGGAGAGGAGGGGAGAGGGGGCAGTTCGTAGTGCACGTGCACCACATAATGAAAGGTTGAACTTTTTGTTGCCGGGGTGGCATACCAAATCAATTCACCCTGGGACTGTTGAGAGAGAGAGCGGGGAAAGAGGGGAGAGGGAGTGGACTGCAGGGTGAGAGAGGGAGCAAGGAGAAATGGAAACAACAGGCGACCCAAACGAAAGAGGCATAGGCGAAGGAGAGGTTAGAGACTTTAACGAGGGACAGGGGAGGTAGAGAGGGACTGAACATGGGAGGGACAGAGGGATGCAGACCGACTTGGTGAATGAGTGGAGAGGAGGTGGAGATAGAAAGGAAGGAGAGACAGAGAGAGTGTGAGAGCCCCCCGCTACGTGGCTGCCACGGGGGCCTGAGTGACAGAAATTAATAATTAGTGACAATGATTGACAGCGCTCCCTCCATCTGCGGCTCTCCGCCGCCTCACAACGCCTGCCTTCGCCAGCGACCGCGGGCACAATGAGCTCCAGAGGGATTGTGGGAGACGCACTTGATTGACAACTGCCTCCTGGAGAGACAAGGGGGTGGAGGGGTGGGCAGAGGTAGAGGAGAGAAAGGAGAGAGTGAAAGAGAGGAGGGGTGGTGTATGAGAGGGAGGGAGGGATGGAGGGGAGAGGTGGGTGACAGGGGCAAAGGGGGGCAGAACAAGAGAGGGGGGTTGTGGGTTTAGGAAGATGGTCAGAGATTTTCTTCCCCCTCAGAGAGGAAAGAATTGCTGCTATCATCTCCTCTCTGTCCTCTCCTCCATTACCGTCTCCACTTTCTCTATCACTGCTTGGGCTGCTCATCTTGCCATCCCTCCTCCACCAGCGCCTCACACCACTCCACGCCAGTGTGTATAGCACGATTATGCAAAAGTGACGACTTTACCACAGAAGGAAGGAGAGGGATAAATAAAGAGGAGAAAATGAGAAAGAGGGTTGAGGCCGCAGGTTTCTGTGGTGACGGGGAATAGCCTGTAAATAGCCATCAGCAGGGAATTTGTCACTCTCTCCACCCCTGTCCCGTCTCTGGTTTCCTGTCTTTATCCTTGCTCCACCCTTCTACTGCTGCTGCTAGCCGTCCCTACTGTCGTTCTCTTCACTGCCGGCCTTGACACCACTTGTATGACGACGCATGCACAAGCTGCATGACGTGAAGTCACACAATTGTCATTTCTTGGCTCTACTTTTTTCACTCTGCCACATTTTCTTTCTTTTTTTGTTTTATCTCTGTCCCTTTCTAGTTCCCCCTCACATTTCTCCTCTCTCCCTGTCCTCTCATCGTGTTTTTTGCTCATTTTATCCTCGTTTGATGCCATTTTTCCTTTCCTTCCCTCTGGTGTACCCCTCTCTTCATCCTTTTCCCTTCCATGCCAGGCCTGTTTCAGCCTGCCATGACATGGCCTGGGCTAATGTGCTCCAGTACGGCTTAATCGCTGCACAGGTCTCCAAGGCTTACTGCTACACACTGTAACAAAGTACACTATTTACCTCAGGGCCACACATAGAATAGGCTTGCACAGAGCACAGCGAAATCCAGTGGGGAATCAGTTTCACATCACAACACATTATTGATTTTTTTCCCCCCAAAACAGACATGTTATTCATTGTTGCCTGAGCCTGGTTTCCTATCTCTCTGTCCCTTACAGAGGTGGGGAGGGAGCTCAGGATTAAGGTCATGCCCTGGAGGTAAACACTGTAATGTGTCTTATTTTTGCTCCAAAAACTATCAGTTTTACGGGTTAGCGCTTGTTTGTTACTATTACTTGGTGCATCACTTGCGCTCATTTGTTGTATGTCCACATAGTAACTACCTAATTTGTTGATTGTTTTTGTTAATCAATTAATTATTTAGTCTGAAAATAGTAAAAACGGCACATCGAACCAGGTTGACTAATCAATTAAGCTACTAATTGCCTGTTCAGCATGTGAAGAGCTGATCACCCGGAGGGCAGTTTGATGTCCTTTAACATATATGGAAAGTTCCATAGATGGCAATAAAATCTCTCAGATGGTGAAAACCATTCATCTCCACAGCTCTGATTTGTGGGTTGAGAAAATCCAACTCTTATCCACAGTGTTGCTGTTAATGCAGCTAATTTGGTTTTCTTTGAACATTTGTTGAATGCACATAAATGTCCTTGAAGGTCCCTCATCACTTTCTTCCTCTCTGTTCATGGTCCAGCTGAGGCGTGTAACTTTGCTGCAACCCTTTACACACACACACACACAAACATACGCACACACATACACACTAAACAGACGGCACCGAACACGTGGAGTTGACAGCTGGTAACTGCAGGGCCCAGCAGGTGGAGCGTGTGTGTATGTGTGTGTGTGGTTGGCCCCAGAGGGCCCCTGACTCATGGCCAGAGAGGCAGGCAGAGGTGTGTGTGTGTGTTTGTGTGTGTGTGGATGTAATGGGGGCCTGGCTGACTGACTAGCCTCGAGTTGACTTCACTTCAGCTCCAGTGATTGATTGGAATAGGCCTGGACATTGGGCGATGTATTGCCTTTGGTCATTACCTTTGACTACCTTCATTACATCAATACCCTTCTCTCTTCGCTTTCCTGTTCTGTTTTTGTTATGTGTGTGCTCTTCTGGCCTTTTACTGAACTTTGAAGAGTTCACTTTATTATGATAATCAGAAGACATGTTTTCCTGGTCCAGGAACTTCATGTAAAGACTTGCTCTCTGATCTGCTTTATGAAATGAATCATTACTTGGCTTGGAAGTGAAATGACAGGATTAGCTTGACTTGAACATACTACAGATGAGAAATTTGGAGGATTTAATGCACACTGAAAAACTCTTGATCTCTCTATCTGACTCTCTCTGTATTTCTCCCTCTCTCTCTCGCTCTCTCCCCAGAACCAGCTTGTTCTTGGTCAGTATGCCATTTGATGGAGTGCGCTTGCCATCCCGCCTGCCTCTGGCTATGGTGCCATCTTGAAAGGCGCCGCGGCACACACACCTGGCCTGCCGGCTGCCTCTTTGGTCTGCCTCACCTTTTGTCAGCACCATGTTAATGAAGGCCCTGTCAGTGTCCACTGCTCGCACACCGGGGCGCCTTTTAATGAGTTCGCTATTTGATCGCTATAGACACCCAGCATGAACGATGTTTTTTTTTTTTTTTTCACATCCCTCATGGACGATTCTCCTTCGCTCTCGTATATGTATGCATGTTCATAGAAGTGTGTGTGTGTGCGCGGCTAAAGGGGAGGGAGACAAAAAGGAGGGGGCTGGTCAGCTGATTAGGACTAGTTTATAATAAAGGGGAGGGTGGTTGTCTTTAAAAAAAAGAAAGAAAAGAAAATTATTATTTTTATTCCCCCCTCCGTCTGTACCCAAGTGAGTCGTGGCTCTCCCTTTTCAGGGGTAGATGAAAGCAGCTGGGCGCAGGGCTTCCAACAAAAAGTGCCAAGCGATCACAAACAAACCTTCAGATGAATCACATCAAAGGCGCTGCCCCAATTGTTAGCCCTCTCGTATCTGCGGAAAATTGGCTCATTAAGGGCAAAAAATGACATTGTTTACATTAGCCGGGGCCCTGATTAGTGCCAGCCATGTTTGTTGTGTTGCTCTGCTGTCCGCTTACCAACAGACCACTTCAGCCGCCCTGTACAATCGCTCCTTTGAAGGCTTTCTTTCTCTGAAAAAAAGGAAATAGAAAGAGTGAGGACAACAACAACAAAAAGAAAGGGAAAAAACAGAGGGGAAAACACACAGACGCGCATAAACACATGCAATTGCTGTTCCAAACCCACACAAATGGACTTGATAGCTGGTCTTTTCTCTCTCTGCCTCTCCACTCTCCTCTGCTCATCAGCTTTTCTCTCTTTAGGACTAATTAGGTTGCTTGTGGAAATGGAGGCGATAGGAGAGGACAGTTGGGCCAATGATGAGTCTGTTTGTGCTGTAATTGCACTGATAAAGAGGGCGGTGTTGTTGGCGGCAAAGAAAAGAAAAGAAAGAGCTTGAAAATGAATGGGTCCGGGGCTCTTCTTTACACCGACGACCTCGTCTCTGTGAAAAGAACACCTTTTGTAGAGCGAGGGTTTTGTTAACGGAGATGATTTCTAATCTGTGGAAAGTGCCATGTGTTTTAGACAGGCTTGTGTGTGTGTGTGTGTGTGTGTGTGTGTGTGTGTGTGTGTGTCTTTGATCTCCTAGATCTGAGGTGTACAGTAAGGGTCCTTCTACCTTCTCATCTCCCACTTGAACTCCTTTTTTTTTTTTTTTTTACTCTTTTCTGCCCCTTTTTCCTTTTTTTTAAAACCATTTATAGAATCAGTAGAATCATTCGGGAGTAGAAACCTAGATGAGCTCTAATAACATGAGAAAAGGATACTGAACTTCTACTGCAGGAAAAAGCCAAAGGTATTTATAGACAAAATTGTTCTTTATCTGTAGTTTCTTCTTGCAGACATGTATAGATGCAGAGATTAATAACTAAACATGCATAACATTGCCCCTTCAAATTAATCTGATTTTCTTTTGTAAGAATTCTGTAGAAGAGAACATTTCTATTTTTTCTAATTCTATCTGAGAGTTTTGGCCAAACTTCCCCCAACAAGTTCCCTCAGTGAACACTGACTTATCAAAATTCAGGGGGGGGTGTTTCATCTATCCAGTCCTGGCCTGCCAGTGGTGAGAGAACGAGACAGGGTGTGACAGAAAAAGAACCATACAAAAAAAACTACAACTCGGGGAGGAAAACTTCAAGTTATAGGTGAGCAGGTCAAACTGCATCGCTAACGACAGCTGACGACCCCGAGCTCGCCCTGCGTTACCCTTCACCTGCCGCCGCTCCCCAGGCCGCCTCACCTTTGCCCTGGGAGAGAAATGGAGTCTGAGATAGAAGAGGGGGAGGGATTGATGGAAAGACGTGGAACACCTCCCCCTCAACATAATGATAACCACTGAGATCTGGCCACCGTCCCCCACTGGCCCCTGGACACTCAGCCCTGCAGCCCCCAGGTCAGCTCAGCACATTATAGCTTCTCTCTCCTCCTGAACTCTCTGACTCCACATTTACATACGTACCACTTTTTTGTCCAACACTTTTTTTTTTTTTTTTTTTTCTCTTTTGTGGTTTGCTACACTTCCTCCATTTTTTCTTACTACATCTCATTTTCCACTCTGCCTCTCCCTGAACTCCTCCCTGTTTCCTCTTTGTCTTTTGCAAGTCCAGGTAGTGTGTACACACACCTGTGTGTGAGCGAGTGAGTAATAATTACCATTTAGAATACTATCAGATCTCTGAGGGAAGGAACCCAAGTTTGCCAACAGTGAGGCATTGTGGGAGCTGTTTGGTTTGTGTTTAGGTGCCCTTGGTGTGCTGTGCTGAGGAAACAGAATTTCCTTGACTTTTGACCGCCTTTGTCCCCAGGGGGGAGGCAGGGAGGGATAGAAGGGCACAGACTGACTTCAATTTGCCGTGTAAGGACCCATATGGAAAATATAAATTGGTAGCAGCAGGATAGACTGAAACCATTGGCATTCCGGGCATCGCCCATTTGAATTCATGAGGTTGTGTTTTGTCTCTGCCCACATCCCGATTGGAATATTTAAGAATGTGTCACACGAGGAAAGATAGATAGAGATGTTGACAGTGCTTGATTCTGTCATTGTTTTCTGTCTGAAATCTTTTAAAAGTCTATTTTGGGGTTTTTGCTTTATTTTTTGGTCGACAGCTAGGATGAGTTGATTAAGGATCATGTGTATCATCATGTATTTGGTAGATTTACAGAATTCTGCAGCCTGGTGAAAAGCACCTACATCCAATATCTCGCAAATATGTACATTCACAATTCTGCCTTCTGGCAGATGCTTTTATCTTACTGTCATTTCTATGTAACTGTTCTTATGACATGTGCTGCTGACCTCTTGGCCAGGTCACCCTTGTGAAAGAGATCTTGATCTCAATGGGTTTTTATCTGGTTAAATAAAGGTAAAAAAAAAAAAAAGCGCAATACTTACGATCAAGGCGACACTATCAGATCAAGTGAAAATAGACAGTCAGCAGCAACCAAATCATTCTGGTGAAGAGATGACCATAAGTGCAGGTGCAGGCACAAAAGGAGTATCGACCTTTTCAACTATATTTAGTAGGCTAAAGTTTTTAAGATGTTTCTATTCAGAGAAAAGTATTAGTAAGTTGAATTTACAGTCACATAGAACACATAAAAGCAGAACATCAGCAGCAGCACATTAGAGAGGTTGCAAACATTTTGCATTTTTGCTCGATAATGATTTACATAATTAATCTACTATGAAAATAGTTCAGTTTTCTGTTTATTGTTTAATTAACTAACCATTTCAGCACTGAACAGTTTTCTGCAACAGTTACCTTGTTAAGTGCATTTTCATTTTCAGTGCTATTCCACATTGAAATAACCTCTAAGTATTCAATAAAAATGAAACAGTACCTTGAGACACATGCATAATGTCTTATGTCATGAATCAGTATCATATTGACAACATAATAGACCTCCCGCCTTACATTACAACTCCTCCTGCTTCCAGGAACCACACTCGACTAGCACAAGGCAGCGGCAGAAGGGAGTAGAGCTTGCTAGATGGATGGGCAGGATATACCGTGTCCTGTGTGTGTGTGTGTGTGTGTGTGTGTGTGTGTGTGCGTGCTGCAGTGAGTTTATGGCTTTACAGGAGCAGGCCTAGTGGGGGACTACATTAGGAAGGGTTGTGTCCTGCTCATGGGACAAGGGACCAACTACGACCTTGTGGATAATAACTGCCACCAGGGGTCACAGGCAGCCGCAAAGGGAGAGAGACTGAGAATGAGTTAGAAAGAGAGGACAAAGCTTCATCACTTCCCCATTCCCTCCATCTCACTGCGAGTGCCCTGCCGCTCATGTCACCACTATCAGTTTAAATGGAGCATTATGCAAAATGGAGATGATTTTGGCTTCAGGGGGTGTGATAGGGAGAATTGTGGGTTAATGTAGGGAAGAAAAGAAAAGAAAGATGGGGATTTTGTTGGATGGGAGGAGATGGTTCGAGCGATAGAAGCAGGTTGTGGGGTTTGGTGGGGGTTGGTAGGTGTTGGAGGGGTATAAGAGGGTTAATAAAAGTGACAACTGAGTGTTTCATTCTATCTAAGCCACCCTCCTAGACAGGTAACACACTTAGAGGATTCGCTGAGTGAGGGAGTCAGGCTATTGGGGGAGATCGTCACTTCAGTGTCTGTCTCAATATAAGCCGGAGGCGACACAGGACCCCAGGGTCCAGCCCTCCCATATAACAGCCCACCTGAGAGCCAGCACAATAAAGTCCACTCAGCCAGATGCAATATACCACAAAGAGAATTTCCTGAAAAACTTGATTTAAGCCAGAAAGGAATTGAAAGTTATTTGCAAACAGTGATTTTCTAAAATCATATACCCCAGGTTGACTTAGGAGAGTCATTCATATAAGATTGACTGTTATCTACAAGCTAAACGGATTTGGTTTTACCTGACTCAAAAGAAAAAGTTATTGGAAAACTCACTTTACAGTCTCTTGTCTCGTTCTGTGGACTGTTGAGGTGAACTGCACTGGTGGATGCATCCTCATGGATTTTCCATTTTCATCACTTAGGTTGTTTTGAAAGGAAATCAACTTGTAAAGATCCTGCCAAATTTCAAACTTCCGACAGATTTATTCCATTCGCCACGAGTCAAAATGTGATTATTTAAAAAATATTCTGGTTCGGGCTAATGAGAATTTTACTTTACTCATGTGTTCAGCAATATTGAATCAACAATGCAAAACGTCCTCCTTTCTCATCGATGAGGTGTCTCTCTAGATTGTGTCAGATTAAAGGCCAAAGGCAACTTTTTATAGATATTTCAAGATAATTTTCTCTCTGATGGCCATTTTAGCAATTACAATATCTATCAATTAACCTGACACATTGCACACACCAATTACGTTTTGTCCATGTAGGTGACATCAGTACAATTTGCTGAGAATTTCAATCTGTAGTAGATGTCAGTGACTTCCCAAAATCTCCTGTCTGACTGAACCTGAAGATACTACTTTCACAATGGTATAAAACAGAGAAAAGAAAAAATGTTCACCTTAGAGAAGCCATAAGCAGAGAACGGTTTCTGCTTAATAAATAACTGTGAACTATGAAACGATTATTCTATAATCGGTTAGGGTTAAGTTCTTCTTCTGGTCAAGTTTACACATTGATGCCTCTGATCTGTTTTTATGGCATTTTTTCCCATCTTTATTATAGTGACAATGGAGGAAGACAGGAAACGTGTATACGAGGCGTGAGAGATCCCCCCTGGGATCTGTTAAATAGTTTCTGTGTATCGCCATTACAGGGGTTAATAATTATTTTCTCTCTTGAAATGAGGGGTGCTGACCCTAATATGAGGCCACTTAACACCCATAATCGCATGATAATTGGCCAGTGATGATGGTCTTGCCCCTCCCCCTGCCCCCAAAACTGTCAGTTAATTGTAATAGATTACCTGTGTGTTAGCTACATTCATCATTTCCGAAATAAAGCACATGGACACGAGTGTGTGCATGTACACATTGCATGTGAATGTGAGTGATTATCAGTGGGGGAGGGTTGGCTGGGACTTGGAGATAATAATACTTCAAATCATTTCCTCCTTCTCCATCCTGATATTCTCTTTTTACACTCGACGCCCCACTTCCTCACGTGCGCGCATCACTGATGACTGTCGTAATTGCGTGTTCACGGGCTCGATTTCCCCCGAGGGGTTCCCCAAATTAAAAGGAGTCATCCCACTCTTCCCTCATCTCCCTTTCTTCCAGCACCCTGTTTTACAAACACACACACACACACATATACACTTTTTCTCTCTCTCTTACAATCCCGCTCCGGGGATGCCATGCTTATTTGAATGGAACTTTCTTGTCTTTTTTCTTCTTCCTTTTCAAGCTGTGTGTCACTAATGAATAAATAAAACACACACAAGCAGTGGATTGACTTTCATGCATGGGTGCACTGGCTTTGATGAGACCCCCCCCTCCCCTCCAATCTTATAGACAAGCTGCTGAGGACAGTCGCTCTCTGCTCTGCGAGGCTACTGTTAAACATTTGTTCTGTATGCAGATGATGCACATTTTGAATTTTACAAGGCCTCTGCTTTGGTCACAGTAAAGACAAAGGAATCCAGATTTAGATACAGTTCTGTATTTAAAGGACGGCTAGTAATCACACCTCTATAAAACATTTAAAACGATGTGTTGCTCTGTATCAGTGATTAACAGTGATTCAACCTGTACCAAGCTGAAAAAGCAACAAATTGTTGCTTTACTTACACAACACTGAAATAATATTTTTGTGCCTGTTAGTATATTGCATGCTGAGTTGTAGGTTGAAGAAAAAGCTTTCCGGCCATTAATGCAAAAATAGTCAAAGTCACAAAGGATCAAAGTGCAAAGAGTACCAGTGGTGAGATCTACTAGTATAATGCCTCTGATATGTAATATGTACACATTGCACTGTATTTACCGACCTTTACAACCACAGTTTAAAAGGAAATGAAGCCCTGACTGGTAAGAGTAGCCTTTGCTAGTACTTGTGCCGCTAAAGCCAGCAGTGTGTGCCCTCTCTTAACTGCCAAGGGCCTGGCATGCCGAGCAGGGCAGAGGGATCCTGGCACTAATTAGCTTGTAATGGCATCATAAATTATGGACAAATCAAGGCAGTACATCGGACAGACGTTTTAATGAAAAGTTGTAATGGGTCACCCCCGGAGGCTTGAGGGCTGAGGTCCTCTCACCTGCCAGGGTTATCCATCACATCACAGCTAGCAACAGGACTGGATCCACAGACTGGTCAGTTCAGAGATCGTGTGAGTGGTCTGGAGGCTGGATTTTTATTCTGGAGTTTCCATTCTTTTCTCCACGGGTACCTGTTTGATTGTGTTCGAGATTCTCAACCTGCCAGAGCTGATATCAGATATTCCAACGAAGCAATCTTTTCCCTATTCAGCTACCTTACATCATCTTGCATCACTTCTAAATAGATGCATATCCATAGAGCTTCGCACATATGCCCACTCACCACACATGCATCAGTTTCACACTTGTGATGCCGCACAGATGATGGGGCCTTGATTTTTCTTAGACAGGGGTGCCTCTCCTTCACCTAGACATCTTTAAGAAAATGGACATCAATCCCTGGAACGGATATTCAAATAAAATCGTTCTGGGACTTATTGATGTTTCTTTTGTCCCTCTGTGAAAGACCCGATAGGGTTCTGGCCGCGGCTGCCAGATGAGCGTCTGAGAATCATTAGCGAAGCTGATTTGATTTACGTCCTGTGTAGATGGGGCCACCCAAATGATCTGCCTCGCCATGGCCGTCATCAATCACCGCCAACCAGAGGGCACAGCAAGCACGCATGGGAAAGAGAGCAGAGTGGCACACCAAAGCACCCACAGGGCTGTGCATGTGTGGGCATGTGTGCACACACTTTGTACAAATGCATATTTTTTTAAATGCTTGTGTGTGTGTGTGTGTGTATACGAATGTGTGTGTCACTGTGCTATTAATATTTACCATTTGATGATGTTTCTTCTTTATGTAAGTTAGTGTTTCCCAGCTGGTTTAGCCTCAGAGTCCTCATTTCTTCGTAGTTATTAAGTCATAATTCACACATAGGGTAACTAACACCCAGTCAGTTTTTAAAAATGAACAACATACATAATTAAGTTGCATGTGGATCTTAAAACCCAACAAAATGAAAAGTACTGTTTAATGGGCAGTAAGAGCTTAAAAACCAATGACGTTGAGAGTATTGTATATAACTAATTTAGGCTTAACCTGGCTTCATAGCATAACATCTTAATAGGTCAAACAATAGCAAGAACAGGGCAATGAAGATTGATGTTTGCTGGAAATGACGAAGTCGTGAGAAAAGTTTGTTTTTTAAATGAATTTAGGCTGCCTTAGAGCTTGATATCAGACCAAAAACAGAAAAGTTTTAAAAAAGTTTAATATTCTGTGGCTTGCCCGTGTACTACCAGCAGACTAGTTAGACACTTTTCTTGGTACTTCAGAATGAATGCTTCTCTGCCAGAAGTTTACTACACTTGAGAATAAATGCTTTGGTTAATTTACATGACTAAAATAACCAGAGAGGGATAACATACAAGCAGGACAAGGATATGTCTGCCCTGTATATACAGTGAGTAGACACAATACAAATTTCACTCTGAAATGAAAATGATATCAAATAACTGGTACTTATTAAAGATGGCTTCTAGTACTTGTACAGCATGTCTAGCGGATACCAACTCCATATATTTTGAATTCTGTCCAGTGAGTAAAATTATATTCTAACCAGATCATTTCTGACCCAGGGCAAGTGAGCTGGTGACTTTCCCATGCTGTTCGTGAGGTTTTGAAATCACAGTTAAATTTCGTGCAGCTGTTCAGGATTAATCATCAAGACATTCTGGGGCCTGATCAGACTTTTTCCTCTTAAAGTACTTGCCCTCATCTTTTTTTTTTTTTTTGTCAGCTTTCAGTGCACCCCTTGTGTTTGTGTGTTTCTGTCTTTGCATGTGTGTGAATATCCGTGCGTCTGTCTGACAAACTGAGTGAAGTGGGGGCGTTTCCATTTGAGGGCTCATGATTGACGGCCAAGTTCGTCTTCCCCGGGAGTATGTTGTAGCTGGCAAGAATCCATGGCGCCTTGTTCACTTACAGAGAGTTGGCACAGGTTCCTCTCCACAGCGGCGCACAATTCACATGCCATCGCACTGTTGCATCAGCAATAATCTCTTAAAGCCAACAGAGACAGGGAAACGGATCAACGTTTCGTTAATCGAAATGCCTTTATCCAAACCTCCTCCCATCGTAACCACCTCCATGCTAAAGCACCATGGCACTTGTATCACTGGAACATGCATGCTCAAATATCTCCCTGTGATATGCTAATGAAACACTAATCCTTTATAGTGTAGGTCTATTTGCACTTTTATAGCATTCAGAATCCAGTGATTCCATTGGATTCAGGTTATAGGAATATCAAATTAGATATGCAGTAACAAATCCTGAATTTATGACTCAAATCTAGGCTTATTTGTTTTGTTTTTGTTAATATGCTGGAGCAATACAGATGATTTTCAAACATTGAACACTGTAAAATACTAACCCACATAGAGCACACACATACTGTGGATTATATTAGCAACATGAGTATCACACACTGGGGAGAGGAGGGCTGTGTGTGTGTGTGTGTGTGTGTGTACAGGGGGTGAAGGCCAAATTAGCCAGGTTGTATAAGCAATTATTGGGGCACACTATGTACCTAAGCACCCTAATAGGTATGTAGAGGAGGCATTATTCAATTAGAGTGGCAGTTTGCTGTAGCGAGGAGCAGAGCAGTGGTGACAGCGCTGGTGTCTTCTCCTTATGAAACAACCTATTTAAGCTAAATCAACTCCCACTTAAGAGCTGCGGTAATAAGCGCGCGGCGACGCTCACCGGCCCGCGGGGGCCCATCCGTCATGCTGTAATACGGAATCAGAATGAGTGATAACACCTAGTCCTGCTACAGCGCCTTAGCTGCTGCCGCAGGAATGGCTTTCAAGCACACATACACACACAAGATAAGATGCACACCTGCACACACACACATGAAAACATTGCTAGCAGCAGCAATACTGCTGGATGGCTATGCTCATTTCCCTCTCCCACCCACCTCCTGCTGCAGAAACTTGCGTATGTGGAAAGAAATTGTGTTTCTATGGATTTGCAAATATGAGTCTCATTTGGAATTTTTTGTCGTTGTCCAAGTGTGAGCACTTGGACTGTTTGTTGGTGTGTCTGGTGGTGTCTCAGTGTTGGCATATAGTTCAAATCATCATTATTATAGGGCTGCAACTAACAAATATATTGATTAACGATAAAGCAACTGATTGTTTATTTTTTTTATTGATCACTCTTTAAAAGGTTAATGTCTTCAAATTGCTTTTAGACAGGCCAAAATCCCCAGATTTTCACATTTTCAGTGATAACAGATCGATGAAAGCAGCAGATCCTCATTGGTGAGGTGTTTGTTATTTTTTTGCTGAATGAAAGCTTTAAAGGACTAATTGCCTATCAAAAATGTCTATCAGCTCTAAAACCATGTCCTGATAAACTGTCAATCATGCTCTTGCTGTTGACATGCTCAGCCATATTAAAATTGATATGGGATTCAATGAAGGTATATTTGAATTGATTGGTATTGGCTATACCAGTCCAGGCACTAGCCAGGGGGCTAAGGAACCACTAGATAACATTAGTTTGGTGACAGCTTGCATTACCCGACTGTAACTTCTGCCTCAACACTAATCAGTATGCACACACAAGATAAGTTAGTCAGTTACACATTGGGTACACTAGAAATCCTTGTTGGGAAAATCTGGCAGATCAGATTTGCAAGGAAGGAGTAATGAAAGAAGAAGCCTCCACAGTGTACTGGTTAGATAAAGAGCTTCAGGCAACAAGCACTAGCTGCAGTTTGAGTGAACTCAAAGCTCGAACGCGTCATGAAGATAATAAACTTTTAGCTCATAGTTCCTATCTTATGGAAAGCCACACTGATCACAGTTCACATTGCAAATAGAGCAGTGTGAAAAACTGTATGAAAATTTGATATCAGTTCAGCCATCAGTACACCCACATTGTTAGAAATGATGACCAGGGGATGAAAAACATTATCCCAAAATGTACCAGTTTAAGTATTCCTCATCAAAGAAATTACCAGATACTTGGTATATTATTATAACCCATAGCTCTGTTATCGAGTGGGTGTTTTGTCTGACTGATGTGACCTCAGGCACGTCCGTGTCACCACAGTATTTAAAGTTTTTACTGTACATTTACACCATCAGCTGACCGCTGTCTTGTGCACAGATAAAACTTATTACTAAGAACCAAGGCAACAAATACAAACAAACCGGGAAAATATGTTGAGTATTTTCCCCATTTGAATTATGGATAGATGAATGAACAGATGAAAACAACAACAAAACATCTATAGAGTGATGAAAACAGAAGAGGGAAAAACACTCAATAAGCGGCATGCTTGAAATGTTTGAGATGCCTGATTTCATGGGCATCCTTCTTTCTTTTTTTATATCTTGTTTGTTTTTCTCCTCCATTCATCCCCCACCTCTCTCTCCCTCTTTCTGCCATCCCTCTCTCTCTCTCCATGGCTCATCAGTGTGGTTGTTCATCGGTAATGACTCCCACTGTGGCAGGGCCCCTTTAAGGTTGAGGTCCCCCCCCCCACCCCACCCCTCCATCCTTCCCCCTCTTCAGTCCCATCCGCCATGCATTATTCATGGCTTCACAATCAAATGAGGGAACTACGGTTGGTAGCAGGAGACATGGTGCATGGCTCTTCCTCTCCAAAAGTCCCCTGAGGTGCCCCAGTCTGGTACCCACCATCACCCACTCCCCCAAACCCCTGCGCCGGCCCAACCTGCCACCTCCCACTCACCCCTTCTGACACAGTGACAGATTTTTTTTTTTTTTTTTTTTGATTGTGGGGGGGTCCAGACACATTGACTCCATCCCACCCTTCCCTGGGGTCATTGGCAGTCACGCTGGTCAGTGGTGACCTCCGTTGCCCTTTGGGGTACGCATCACTTCCTCTTCCTCTCCACAGGGATGCACTCAAAGTGTCTGGCACCTTTTTTAGGAGGGTGGGTAAGGATGGGTGGGTTGTGATATGTTGCCCTTTCTTTGAAGGCTTCTCTACAGTAGCTAACACACTGGTTTGACATCACTGACAAGCTTGTAAAGATGTTATTCTGTGCAAACTGCTGTTGCCAAATCTTAGAGGCCCCCCCCGTCCCCACTTTGAACTTGGTTCTCTGTAGCAACCAGTAACCATTCATTTGCCAGGACATCATCATCTGGGTGTCTCTTCTAACTTCCGTTCAACATAATACATAATTCATTGCTCTGAAGTGCATATTACCTCTCCCACAACTGCCAGTGCCCTTTTAACACCAGGAGGATGGGACATGGTGGAAAACGAAGGCAGGACAAACATAAATCTCCTTTAGTTCACACACTCACACACTACATCTAGTGTGTTTTGAAGTTTTTAAAAAGTGCAAATATATTGAAAGTCAAGGGAAGGATACACAAGTAGGTGAATGCATCTGCTGTAGTTGTTGTTTCGACTTTAGCAAAACAGCTAAGCGATGGTGGCAGTATCTTTTTTCCCTGGACAAGTGCATGTGCAGAACGGCAACCAAAATAGCTCTGCCTCTCACGGTGGTGATGATGAGGATGATGATGCATAACAGTGCTACTGTAATACACCTGTGCCTGACGACCGCGCGCTGTTTGAGCAGTAACCATGAATGGCAAAAACGCTGGATTAACAGGGATGGGGAGAAACAAGGGGAGAACCGGAGAGAGATAGCAAGTGGCCAACCATGAGGGAAAGTAGAAGCAAGCAGTTGAAACTAAACTGAGGCTGAAACTTAACTTTATTTGTTTGTTTATTTAATTGCAGTTTCCACACAGATGGGGAACAAGCTTGTTGCACAGATGACGCCTGCCCAGCTGTGATAGCTTCATGTAGTGTTGGGCTCTCTGCCTCCACCACACACACACAGATCTTTGCTAATTTGGAGACAGCTCATTTGATAAGTGCCTTTTAAAGCAAAGCCTGCACAAACTTAGCTTTAAATGATTAGTGTTTCTGAGGTCAACCAGGGTGTTTAAATGACTGCTGGAGTTGGTTAAAAATTCCTTGCCTAAGTTCACAGCTTTCATAATTGCATCCAGTGCCTATGGTGCAGTGAAAAGTGTCAAGATTAGTGTACTGGAGAGAGAGACAGAAAAGGGGGAAATTCTTTCAATGCAGTGCCTGTAGTAGAATAGTTGAATGAAGAAGAAGATTACAGATTAACATATTAAATGCCAAGATAGGCCCACCTGGTGTGTGACAGATCTTTCACACAGCGCAGCCAGTGGAAATGGAAATGTATCATAACTAGGTCTCTAGTGAGTAATTTTATTCTGATCACTGCTGCTTTACTCGTTTGCGGCTTCTTTTATTACAGGCTTTATGTATGAAGGATTAAGTCCTGTAATCATGTTGGTAATTGAAATTGCAGGCTATGATATTGTACATTGCTTAGAGCCATACAGTCTTGCACGGTCACCTGTTTCTGAATCACAGTTCTCCACTTTCCTTCCCTGCCGTTCTGAATAACCCAAAACACTGCCGTCAGTCTCTTCTTTTCCTAGCCAGCCCATAAATATGCCATTATGGTACTCTTATTATCCTCATTATTGGGGTGGCTGGAGTGGCGCCTGCGTCTATCATGGCCCTCTAATGTGGGTCTAATGGTTCTGACCTGTACGGGACACAGGTGGTCCCCAGAACAGCCTTGATTGGGTCCATTTATTAAGCTGCTCTGGCGCCAGAAACGGTCCAGTTAGTCATTTGCGTGCGGGGCAGGTTCCATTCCCAAGGCTGCTGATGGACTTGAGCCCCCCTACGCTGCACCCTCATCTCGCCCCATAGCCCCAGCTTTGTTCTTTCCTAATGGCTCAATTAAATGGGTTAATTCGGAATGGGGACCCTCTTCAAATCTGTGATTATCACCTAGCCCCCTACTTTGCCACATCACCACCACCACCAGCACACACACACACACACACACACACACACACACACACACACACACTGCTGTTGCTCCATTGCTCACCCCCCCAACTGCAAGCCCACACATTTATTATTCATCGCAATCAAATAAGTGAGGTGGTTGAAGAAAGTTGCTTTTCTCTCTCTCACTTTCTTTCTTACCTCTCTCTCATTCTCTCTACCTCCATCCCCTCCCTGCGCCTCTTCTCCTCCTCTCCACTCGTCACCTCTCCTTCACACAGGGAAGAATTTCTTTTATTGCGACAAACACTCAGTGGAGCCCTCGGCTTTCGGCAGCCCAGCCAGTCATTGATACAGGCAGTCAGGGAAGCAGGCAGCCAAGCAGCCAGGCAGCCCTCCCCGTCAGGAAAATGAGCAATTCTCTCATTGTAATAATGCGCCTCTGTCATCTTCCCATTATCGGCATGATAAAAGATGAAATATTCAGGGAGGCTGGCCTCCTAACCTGATCTGTGCGCGATATTGGGCCTGTGGAAAATGAGTTTTATCAGCTTTAATATACTCCTTGGCAGACTGACCCTTGAAATTAAACATTATTACAGAGCGGATATTTAAAAAACCGGAGCCACAAATTACATCAAAATGAAAATATTAAGGAACATTACGAATATATCAAGTGGCGCTTCTCTCCCTCTCGTCTCACTCTCGCACACCAGCTCTGCTCATCCTGACACCCCCTTTCTCATCCTGCCTCACCCGCCCCACCATTTCACCCCCCTCAACCATCTTGGATGAGCGTGGTCGGGGATGCGGCAGGCGACGTTGTAAGTGTCACTGTTGTGGTGTGTGTGTGTGTCTGCAGTGGGCTGGCGGAGAAATAATAACAATTCTGCCTGTCCCACCAGCTTCATACGTCTGCATAAACTAATTAGACCTCGATGCTCTCATCACCTGCTTTATTGAGAATGGAGGGGAGAACACTGCCAGGAAGTGTGGGACTTGAGTAGCAGAGTGTGTTCCTACACTTGTGTGTTTGTATGTTTGGGAGGGAGTGTGCGATGGAATCAGTGTTTGATGTGCATTTGAGAGGGAAAGTGTGTGAGCTTTTTTGGAAAGTGCTGGTGAGACTTATACTGTAGGTGATGTACATCTGTGTGTGTGTATAGTAGTGGGGGGAGTTCAGTTACAAATTTTGTCAGGTAAATAATCCTTCCCCTTCAAAATAATTCCAGGTATTTCAGCTGCATGTTTTTGTCAGGAAAAGGTATCGCCGGACTCCTAATGTGACAAAGTACAGTAATGCTCATGGAAAATAATGGAAAAACCACTAGGAAGTGAGTTTCTCTAATCACTTTAAAAGTAAAAATCCCCCAAATCTATCTGTCCCCCAAAATGTAGAGAAAGTGATGTTGGCTCTGTGAAGTGTGTGGTGATTTGTCACTTTGTGATGGGGGGATATGAGAAATGCAATAAAAGGCGGAGGAGAGATGTGATTTGAATAGATTTCAGAGGAAGTCGGTCCTTGGGGGAGTTGGATGAGTAAGCAGTGTCCCCGAGGACCGAATTAAAACTTTACTTTTGGTCACGGCGCCCCCTCCCCATAGTGCTCCTTCGCTTATCGCCTGCATGTGTGAATGTGTGTATGCATGGGTTATATTATGTGTGTGTGTGTGTGTGTGTGTGTTGGCGTACGAGCATGTATGTGGCTGACTTCTCTGTTTGTGTGTGTGCGCACAAACGTGCGTTTCGACTTGGGTATGTGTGTCCCACACAAATGGAGCGCCCTCCCTTGCCCCTCGCCCTGAGGTCATGGGGGGATACACACAGCTCCCTCTGCCAGGCTCAGATGAGTATTCACAGCAGCACGCCCCTCTCCCTTAACCCAGCACAGGGGAGCTTTGCATATTGAGGCTGTGTATGTATCTTAGCGTGTGTGTGTGTGTGTGTTTGTGTGCACCAGCCTGTCTCCCTTGCCTAGAAACGAACAGGGGGTCCAGTTGATTCCATGCACATGCATTGTGGTGATTCATCCATTGGTGATTCAGCTGGCTTGGTTGGTACCAAACTCTTATAGCTGCGTGCATGCATTGATGAATGCTACCACCTTACATTGTGCTGTGTGTACATTGTAAATGCTCAAAGCTCCCATTCTCATTGGAAGGGTTAATACTGCATGTCTGGGGCAACTTGCTATACCTGAATGCTTGGTGCTAATGCGCTGTGCTGAAGGAAGGAGCAGCCATCTGATCAGGCCAAGCAGAGGAATAAAAAAAAAAAAAAAAAAAAACGGAAGGGGGGGGCAGATGCAGAATAGAGGGAATAGACACCACAGGGGTTGGTTGCAGAGAGGGTAGAAAACAGCAGAGGGAAAATGGCTTTCTCCATCCCTTCCTCCCTTCCACCCTCCCTCTTCTCTTCCTCTCTCTCTCTCCCTCTATATTTCTCTCTCTCACTTGATTCATTATGCTGATATACACAGTATTTGCTTCCTGAGTGAGCCCCCCTGCACTCCCGCCCTCCTGGAATGCACACACTGGTGAATGTACACACTCACACACACACACACACACACACACACACACACACACACACACACACACACACACACACAGAAATACACTGCAAGATGGTGGTGGTGCCATAAATATAGCAAACGACACAGCCTAGCAGCCGAGCAAGGTCAGCCGCGGCCCAGGATGACAGTGCCGTGGGCGCTGCACCGAGCTCTTGTTAGAAATGCACACAGATAGCTCATTAGGACGGGCCCCTGAGGCCCCCCAAACACACACATGCACACACAAACATATACAAACATTGATCCATTTACTATTTAATTGCAAAGTTACAGTGTACGCTCCGTCGTAGAACACGAGCCCCTCTTTGACAAGATTCAATCTGCTCTGCTCATCAGTTACTCCTTTATTCCATGTGCGAGTATCTGCTGGTTTTCAGTGTGCATTCATAACGTGTACCTGAAAGAGTGTGCATGAAAAGTGTGTTGTTCATTTGAATTTCTTCAAGGTAAGTGTCAGACTCATGCATTTACACATTACAACATATATGTTGCATTCCCCTGTATGTGATATCCCATCCCTGAGTACGAGAGCCTCTGTATATTAAAAGCAGTGGGTGCTGCAAACTTGGCCCGGTGTCGAAGGATAAGCACTTCTCTGAATGCACAAACTGTCATGTTTATATAAGCACAGGGCAGCTTCAGAAAATATCACAAAGATAACACACGGTCAATAGAGATATCTTTGTGTTTTCTTACCTTTGTGAAAGAAGACATCTTGTTAAATAGTGAAGGGGAGATGTTGAACAAGGGGGAAAAAGAGGAGGGGAAAACAATTTCGAGGGATGTGCTCAGTCCTACTGGAACAACTGATGAAAATGTCCAGTGTGACTTTGCATGAACTTGATAATTGCAGGGTAAAACTTTGAGTGCGTGTTGGTGCGCTGAACTGCAGGCATATACATTACTGTGGGTTTGTGTCTGCATGTGTGGTTGTGTTAGGTGAGAGAAGGAGATGGCAGGTGTGCATATATAGAGTGTGTGTGTGTGTGGTTGTGTGGTTGTGTGTGTGTGGTTGTGTGTACTTGAATGTAGTAGAGGTACTTGGCTCATGCTCTGGACACGCCTGAGAGACTCTGTGAGTGTTGCCCTCCTCCCTCCTCCACGCCAGCCTCAGACACATGCTGGGACACACACAACTAGTTTTTCACTCTCCTTTATCCTTTTTTCTCCCCAACCCCATTCTTTCGTTTCTCTCGTGGATAATACATGTTTTTTTTTAATCAGATTTTTTTTCTGACTCAACCACGCTCTTGTGGCTGCGTATTGCTTATATTTCCATCTATCTATTATATGCTGAGTAATTGCCGTATATTGCGTCCTCCCCCCTCTCTCTCTGTGTCACCTGAAACAACCTCAGTCATACGTCAACAGTGGGCACAGTTGCACACCACTGACTGTCAGTCCTCTGTGTCCTCTCCCCCCTCTAACCTACTATATGAAATAGATGAATGCATTGGCCACTGATTGTCCCCTATGCCAACCTCCACCTCCATACACCCCTTCCCTGGCCCCCTCCCCTGCCCCCTCTCTACCTCCTGCCCGGCCGGGGGTGGTGTCAGTCTGGCAGGCCTTGGGGCCCGTCAGGCGACCAGTGGGCTGTGACGGGCAGCAGCTCCGCGTCCCTCTCCCTGCAGTCTGGCGCCCGCTGGGGTCTCGTCCGGGAGCTCAGCCTGCCAAAGTGACCTCACTCCAACTGAGGGGAAAAAAGAAAACTCATACAGGCCGCGGTTCATGCCATTTTGACTCTGCAAACAAGATAACACTGCAAACAGATGAACCAACACGCATTACTTTGTGATCGAAATTCCATATTTTATACTCACAATAATAAGTTCTTGACTAAATATTGCTACAAAAAATGCTGGCTCATCCGGCTACATAATTTTACCAATATTTGTATTTTACATATATTACTGTTCATTCAGTCTTCACTGATATGCCATCATTGACTTGTGTTTTAGGCCGAAATAATAAGTAATGGGTTTCTTATCATCTTGAACTTTATTATAGCTTTTTGATCGTTATCATGATTTATCCTAAAATGGTCCAGTAATGGTTTGATATCATAAAGTGCCCAAAAAGTAAAAGTTATTAACTGAAGTCCATCATTCTGCGTCTCTAATTGAAATGCATCGTCATAATGCCTTGTCTCATAAAGGATCATTAATCTGTGCTATTTGCCATCTTGTAAGAAAATGTATGATGACAATTGTAAGTATTTTAACATCATGTTGGCATAATATTCTTTCTATGGTTCTGCCAATGTATTTACATTATTTCCACTGGTTTGTTCTGAAACCAAGTTTAAGTGTCTTGAGATGAGTCATTATGCTGATGTTAAAATAGCTGAATTGGAAACAGATGAAATTTTCTCAGCTACTGGCACATTTTCTTGTGTATTAATAGAAAATGTATTTTGATCCATCAGTGGTATGATGACTGGATGTCTTCATACTCTGAATATTTCTTTTTCTTTCAGCGTATTTGCAGTGACCTTAGTGCACATGCTGGTAATCTAGTCTTATGTCTGAAATGTCACTCATTCATTTTCAATCATCACCTGATGGAGACACTCGTCTTTAATTTTGAGGACTTTCGAGGCAACATTTAGCTGCTCTTGCAGCAGATGAGGGGAGTAATTATTAGTGTGCCAGAAAAGATCCAGGTGCATTACACAAACAATTTTCCTGCCACCATCTCTGGTGGCAAAAACACAACATCGCAGTCTCTCCTGTGACCGAGCGTTGAGCTGTGCCTGCTGAGGCGAACCTCCCCCCTGCATCCCTGAGAGGGTGATGCAGCGAGGTGACACCGTTAGGGAGGAGAGCTCTGAGTATGCGTGTGTGTTTGTTTATCTGCATTAAATATAATGTGTGTGTGCGCTGTAGCAAGTGTGTGTTTTTCACTTTTGTTGTATGAGTTCTGGTGACTTCACATCCAGTTCAAGTACTCTTTCCGGTACGATACAGTATGTGTGCAGTTTGGTGTCCCACTGTATGTGTGCATCCAAAAGTGTGTGTGTGTGTGTTTGCAGTGTAATGTACTGTGCTTTACTTCCAACCCCTACCTCCCCCTCCCCTCCCTGTGCCCCGCCCTACCTCAGCCCCATGGAGATGCATCGGGGTCAGGGAATATGGGGAGAGGAACACAGGGAGGCCGCACTCCACAACTTGAAAGGAATTCTAATGAACCAGCACAGTCGCACTGACTATTCCCACGACAACAGGCCCCAAACAAATAGCTGCATTTGAAGTCCCCTCGTTTTATGACTTTGAAAATGCTGTGTGTGTGTGTGTGTGTGTGTGTGTGTGTGTGTGTGTGCATAGTTGTGTGGTTGTTTTGTTTTTAGGGTAAGTGTCTGTTGGGTGTGTGTGTGTGTACACAAGTGTCTACCTCTACATTTTTTCGAAGAAATTGGCCAGGGAACTGATTTACTTTAATGTCTACACAAGAGGATGTAATTATTGTCTGCTATGACCAGAGATAGACTCTTTTTTTTATTTGTAATTACCAGACTCATATCAGTGTGCTACCTCCCCCAATAAACATGTGCTGTGAGGAGATGCAAAGTCTGTTACGCATGTATGAAAGGATAATTAGAGGATAATTTCTATTTCTTTAACATCAAGATGCCTTTTTAATCCAAGAGGCAGGTTACCAATGAGACATTTAGCTTTAGCTCAGTGCAGATAGTAACCACGTTCTTTTTTATTCCGCTTCTAAATCCTATTCATCGCAGGTATATTCACATATAGAGTTGCATTGCAGTTGCAATGGAGCGTGACTTGCAGATGAAATATTTACAGTGCCTTTTATAAATGGTATTGATTCACGCACACCTTAAGAAGGATCTGAAAACAAATGACTTTGGTTTCATGAAGTAAAAGCAGGTTTCAATCCTGTGTTTTGAATTTTGGTGGTGTGGTGAACATTGTGTTGACCCTGGATCTCAGATTAGGAGTTTAGATCATGTTGCTCTCAGCTGTAAACCCACCCTGCGTGAGGGGGAATTTAAATCGTTCACAATCGTTTAGTAGAAATAGGGGATTTTGTTATTAGTTTTCTTATTACCTTAGCATTGCCTCAGTAAAAGAAAAGCAGTTTTGTGTCATTCTTTCTTTAGTCTTAAGCTGAAAAGGCACTCTTATGTCACATGACGTGCGGTACTTCAATACAGAAAATAACCCTTTCACACACTGTGCACCTGTTAGCATTCAGGATACACACCCCATGCACTAGCCTTCCTTAATTCACACAAGGACCACTTTAAAAGAAAAGAAAATGAAGAAACAGATGAGTGGGGTGGTGGCCAGTTAGGTGTCTGCATAAATATTAATATCAGCACCCCCTCAGTGCTCCTCCCACTCCCACCCTTTTCCAACCCCCTCTGTGCATGTGTGTGTTTTTCTTTGACAACCTCAGGATGCATGTACAACGGCTCCTATGAACCGAGATGTCTTTTATTTCTCAGTCCAGTGCCTTTGCATCAACTGAGCGTGGCGTGGAGCGCGTGGCTGCCCGGTTTGGTTGGCTGCCTGCTTCGGCTGGCGGGGCCGACTTGTCTGTCTGCGCTGTGTGTTGTTTCGCCTGCTCTGCGCAGACGGCGCGGGTGAGAATGTCACTCCACAAAAGCAGCATGAGTTGAGCTGTGTAAACAGTAAATAATAAACAAGTGCTCTAATACATTATTGAGAGAATCACTTTAGGCAACTGGGACAGCATGAAACGCATAACCCCCCCGACCCCCCCCGCACCCTCCCTCTCTTTCTCTTTTCAAACTTGCGCTCTTTATGTTTTGAATTGGTGATGCTGCAGAAAGGCTACAGCACTGTAGCGCTTGTGTGTGTTGTCATTGCCTATTAAAGCTTTTTTGCCTTGTTGCATTAAAATAACTTCGATACGCTTTGATCCCTTTTGACACATGTTCTCTTCTCTGTATTTTGAGATGGTGACTCTGCGAATATTAGTATACCATTAAACTGAGGTGTATGACTGTTTAAGCTGCAACTAATGGCTATTTTCAGTGTTGATTAATCTACAGATTATTTTGGGATTATTCACTTGATTGTTTAGTGCATTAAATATCAGAAAATTGTGTAAAAATGCCCATCACAGAGCCTAAGATGAAGTCTTCAGTTTGCTTATTTTGTTTGACCGGCATTCAAAAGTAAACAATGTTCAATTAACAATGTTCTAAAACAGAGAAAAGCAGCACAAAAGCAACATTTGAGAAGTTTGAACCAGCAAATTCTTGGTGTTTTTGCTCGATAAATGACACAAGTTGATTGTCAGAATGGTTGTTAGCCAATTTCCAATGATTTAACTGATTTGCTGATCAACTCAGCAGCAGCGGGTGTGTTTCCCATATAACATTAAAAATATACATAGAATTTTGTGATTTTCAATAAATCATCTCCTCCACCTTCACTTACAGCTCTAAAATGCATAAATGGTACCCCGTCTCAATCGTGAACCAACAGCAAACACGTTTAAAAATGCATGTGTAATTTTTTTTCCCTTAACCAGTAGCATGTTTGCTTATTGTGTGAACATAAAACAGCATCTGAATCTACCTGCTTTAGAGCGTGTAGTAAATGGAATATCCTCCTCCAGTGGCTTATTGAGCAGAATAATTACATTGCACATATTGAATTCCACTAATGCTCCAAAGGTAGGTCTTATTTAATACCACAACTCCCCGAGGGTGCAGAGCATGATTTGAAGCACACATCTCTTCACTGTACCTAATGCTCCAGATTTATTTGTACATAAAAAATATGTCCAGAGCCGTTCCAATAGTAAACTTGGCAGAATTGGTCTGAAAGGTACCTGGAAATTGAGACATTATTCCTGTGAATATCTCTGTGGTGGTTTAAACCACAGCGATTATTTTGCCTTCAGCGTGTCATATATTTATATGGTGACTGTTGTGCTGTTCATTTCCAAGACATAAACCATTCACGCTTTTGAGGAAAATGATTAAGATGTGTATAAATCTGTACGAATTCGAGCTGATGATGTGCATTTACGTATACAGATGCCACAGTTAATGATTATGTGTAACGCAAGTCTTAAGGTTATGGCTTCTACAAATCCTTGAATGAAATTAGAAGAGATTAGGGGTGGGGATGTCTAATTTTCATGAAGGAACAATCACCATGTTTAGCTCTAGGGCTTGTACATCCCATCCATGTGTGTGCAGGGTAATACTCACAACAGCCTGAAGATGGCAGCCAAAACCTAGTTAGCCGCCCTGTGAGTTTACAGGCCCATTTTCCTAATATTACTTCATAGGTCAAATGCATCTTCTGTGTAGAATCATGTTTTGCCTGCATGTGTTCATTTCACTTAAAATGCAGCAGTCAAAGTAGCAATAAGACAAATTTAAGCTTTGTTACCTTTAAGTGAGATGCATTTTCAGTGTTCTGCAATAAAAGGAAGGTTAAGCATGATGGATGACACTCAAAAAACACAGTATAGTAGTTGTTACAATGAAAACAGGAGAGAGAAAATTTGTATGATCAGGCAGAAAATAAACTGAGGATGTCTGCTGTTTTATCAACACTTTCGGGACTGAAAATGTAAAACTTGTTAGAGGGGAACGACTTAAAACATGAAAATTACTGAAGGTCTTTGTGCATTAAATAAAATGGCAACAGATTTATGCTAATTTCTAATTAAATAAAGTGTTAATTTGTTTCCAATTAAAAAGAAAAAAATGAATGGCTGTGATGCAGGTAATTTACTCCCAGATGGATTTTACTCACTGTTGCAGTCTCACTTTTCTAAGTTGGGTGTTGGCAAAGAACACATCAGCAAACCATTTTTTTTTTTTTTTTTTGCCACAGCTTGTATGATGAACCTTCCTGCAGACAGTTTTCTACATCAGCATCCTGCTAACACCGGCTGCTCATCCCTCCATTCTCAGCTGAGACAATGGAGGGGAGGAGAGCAAACAATGGGAGGTTTGGGTGGACAAGTGAGGAGAGGGGAGGGAAAGAGGGGGTATGGGGAGGAAAAGGGTCTGTATAGGACACACGGGATGGTGCGCACACACACAGGCCAACTCGCAGACAGAAGGAGGGTGGCAAGGAGGGAAAGGTCATATAGGTCAGTGATCATTCTTTCTGTGTGTGTGTGTGTGTGTTTTGGTGTGAGCTTGCAGGATTGTATAGATCCTCACACACACTCACAACCTCCACACCATGGGCAGTCTGGGTCATGCCTGTCCCTTCACAGTCCACTGCGCCATTATTGACGGCTTGAACTGATACCCCAACAATGAGGGTGTGCACGGTCACGTGTTGTGTGCGCGCATGTGTCCATACATGTGTCTCTTCATGTTTGCGCACATGTTTTTGTGTGTGAAGGTGCGAGGGCGAGGTGATTGGCTGGTACTCTTAAAGATGTCAGGGAGATCCGGGGTCCAGGATCCTCTCTATATTTCTTATTTTCTTTTTTCTCTCCGCACACACAGCCCCTGTTGACACACCAACTGCTGGTATTTTGCACACATGCACACGCAGGCACAATAGGAGCCGGGCGGGGAGCCGAGGAATGGGGCCCCTGCGGGAGGGGCCTCCTCCTGGTCCAAATCAATATATGAGAAGCCATGCAAGTATAACAGAATCATTACTCTCACAGGGCTTAGGAGGGTACAATACACAACATGGCTCGGGAGTGTGTGTGTGCGTGTGCGAGGAAGTGTTTGGGTGTCTGTGTGTGCGCTTTGACACCTGTTGTCTCCATCCGGCTGGTGTCATTTTAAAAAACAGACTTTCTTTGATATCATTAGGGTTAAGAGGAGAGAATTGTCAGAGTGCATATTAATCGCTGGGTTTGTAGCATTTTCAGTAGCCTTTCCTCTCACAGAGCCGAATACAACAATGCAACCGCACACTTCTAAGTACCCAGTGTCAAACATGTACACTACAGTACTGTAGGTTCAGTGTGAGGAACAACAAGCTATCGCTGCCTGAACCGGTGTCTAACAAGACTTTGTATTTTTCTCACTAATCATGATTACTGCCACAATCTTCCCCTCCAGCCCACCTCTTTCTACCCCCTCACACATCAATGACAACCTCCTTTCATCTGCCGGCGTGCAGCCCCACATCCACGATGTATTTACAAGGCCTGAAATGAACAGAGCAATTATTATCAGTCATGTTAATTCTGCAGATAATGATCAAAAGCGGAGTCCTGCTCTCCTTTTCTTTCTCCTCTCTCCCTGTCTGCCTGCTCTGGGGAGCTAACAGCAGTGACAAACCTCCCCTTTTATTATTTCATGGCCTGTTTAAAGATTTAGTGAGGCCCACAAACCACTACTTTTAATGACCACTTAACAGGAGCAAAGCTCTCTTCGGAGCACCGCGGCCTCGTTCAGAATTTGCTAGAGTAAACAGTGCTGCGGCGCTGGTGTTGGTGGTGGTGGTAGAGGGGGCGTATGTCTCGTTACCAGCTCACCGTTCAAACTCGCGCACATACAAACAGCCACACATGTACAGTATACAAACCACACACACACAAACCCTCTGCTCCACTGCTTATTAAAACCTGGAGGAGCAGCAGTGCTTACCAAAACCTTGAGAGAGAGAGTCAGTCAGCAAGAGTCAGAATGAAGAGTCCCGCTCCCATTGGGTATATGGTGTGTGTGTTTTTTTTTTGTTTTTTTTTAAGGGTTGAAATCTAAAATGATAAAGCTTGCTGCAAAGTCAGCCCGCTTAAATCTGATACGAGAGCCAGCGAAATGGTGTTGAAGAGAGAGTAAATGAGTAGAGCCTGGATCATTAGCATTGCTCAATAATGTAGCTGGGGGGTAGGACAGCACCACTCAAGGCCACAGGCTTTCTGAGCGGCTAATTTGGACCCGTCTTGTTTATGGGTATAGCAAGCCGGCCCCTCAAGATGACTGTCAAGCTGAGGCTTGCTCCCTAAACTAAACAAACACAAATGAATACAAACTCCTTGATGAAATCCACAACATGCATGAGTGATCAAGCATATACCAAAACACATCCATAGCTGGTTCCACACCGTAACTTCTCAGCAGAATGCTGCTACTTAGACTTAAGCTGTGCTGATTTTGCTTAAGAATTACTTTTTATGATCTATTTTAGATTTAGTGTAGAGCAGAAATTAAGATATGTAATTTGTGAGGTTTAAAAGGGTGAGGTTGGTCTTGTTTTGATAATCAATTACTAGTTTAGACCATGTTTTAAGCAAAATTTTCAAATAGCTCACTAGTTACAACTTCTCAGTTGTGAATGTTTGTTGATCTTAGACTTCTGTGACAGTGAACTTAATGCTTTTTGAGCATTTGGAATATGTCAACTTGGACTGTAGTAAAATTATGAGGTGCACATTTTGTACTATTTTCTGACATTTGATAGTCCAAACCTTAAATTTATGAATGAAAAAAATGACATTAATCAACTCTAAAACTAAATGTCACTTGCACCTGAGGTCCTGTATCAGCAAGTGCAAATGTAATCAGACCTTTGTCATTTTTTGTCTGATCATTTTTAATCTTACTTAATGCAATTTATTTATTTTTTTACTTTTTTATCTATCTTATCCATCTTTATTGGTGTTTTATTACATTGCATCATTTCAATGATCTTTAATGTCTATAATAAAGTTTGATTTCAAAAAATATATATATATAAACACCAATAAAGAGATACAATATTAGATTGGAAGGCCTTCATTTTGCATTTGGGCGCGCTTCTGTTTGCTTTGTTCAAACTAAGTGATGGACCTAATAACGCTTTGCATCATAGTCCCTATATCCCCTTACCTTCTCCCAATTACAAACCAATGTTGTATTGTGTGCATATGCAAACCTGTATTTACATTCACTTCACAGTGTCTCCATCAGCACAGTGTCGTGTACAGAACACACATGGAGACGGTATTGTCTAGCAGAAGAGGTGATGTGGAGGATCAGACAACCTGGTTAATAAGACAGTGGGTTGATTGTATTTGTTTTCCATTTGTCTCTCATCGTTTGCACTGAGGACACTCAGTGGTAATTAAGCCACTAAGTGAAACTGAAACAGGCGAGTCATGAGGCGAGTGCCACAGTAGCATTATGAGATGAGAACAACAGACACAGAATGACAAGAGCGTGGTAGAACAATGCAGCAAAATGGAAATCCCCCCATCAGGAATATCCTATTGTAACAGAAAGACAAAACTAGAATAGACTGCGAAGAAAATAATACCACGGTGTTGGATTGATGCCAAAGTGTTTAGCATACTATCACGAAAGCACGGCGTTTGATGGTTCATATGTATAGGAATATCATGAAATGTATATAAGCCAGACAGGTTTAAACTGGCACAGAAAAAGCTATGTAGTGGTTATGTAAATCAATAATATATGATATGGCGGAGAGGACTGGCTCACTATGAGGTGGTGTGTCATGTCATTGAATGGCACAGGGCGTACCTGTCTCATTAACTTTAACTTTACTGTTCACAGAGGTAGCTATGAAATACAAAGTGCACATTAACAGAAATAAACAATACGTAAGCTGCAGACCCAATGAGGGCTGCGACCGTTTTCATAATTGATTGATGTGTTGGACATTTTATGATGATGCTCTGAGAGACACTATTTTGCTAGTTTTGAGTTCAAAACCCACAGATCTTCGATTTTCAAGGATAAAACAGGAAATTTTAACATTTTAGAATCTTATATCAACACACATTTTGGTATTTTTGCTGAATAGATGGCTGTCTACTGAACAATCTCATAAAATACACCATATAAAATAACCTAAATAAAATAATGAGCATGGTTTGCAACTCAGCATCCCTCCTTCCCATCTTCAACTCCCCTCTCTGTGGAGTCCAAAAGAAGGACGAAGATCCTGTTCCAGCCCCTCTTGGATTCCCGTCTTCGGTCTGCTATCCCTCCCCTTCCCTCCCTCTTACCCAGTGAACCCCAGTCACAAATCAATGGCTAGGGATAAACACAAATCCCCCGTAGAGGTGACTTATAGAAAACAATTTGAACCTGACCACCTCGCTTGGGCCGTGCTGCCCAGCCGTTTTACTGTATGGTTCTAACCTCAAACCTCCTCTGTCTGGCAGTCAATTGAAATTAGATTCCCAGGTAGATGGGGGAGGGGTGGGGGGGATTGGGGTGCAGTGTCAGGAGCGCCGTTCCTACGCTGGAGGAATACATGGTTAAGTAAACGCAGCAGACGAATGTTAACATCAACAAATGCCTTTGAAAGGAAACAGAGGTGTTTGTAAGTGAGCGCTGCAAAGGAGATCACTGCACTTTTGATGATACCGACAGAATTGTATGCATCACCAATCGAAGATATTGATACTGCGATTGAAGATACTGATGTTTTGATAAATTACTGGATAATTAATGCACATGTATATACATTTACAGGGAATGTGTTTTTACTCGTGTGTCAAGGGAGTTCAATGTCATTATTGATCTTATTCTGTTTAATTCATCCCATATTTGAAATGAGGAAAAAGAACTCAGTTTTATGTTACCTCAAACACATAATGACCTTATGGCACCTAATGACCTACAAAATCAAATATGACACGCAGGATCTAATGAGAGCAAGTCTGAAGAAGACACAGAGATGGGGCTTCGCTTTCCTCAGGGGGAGACCTGGGCCCAGGCCTCGCAGTGGGGAACTCTGGGAGGCGGCGGGGGAGTTAGAGCAGCTTGGGTGAAGAGGCTGCGAAGGAGGAGGAGGCTGGTAAGACCAGGGCCTTGTGCTGAGTGGGCCCTCAGAGGGCTCCATCCCCTATTTGCAGATCTAGTGAGGTGGGGGTGCTTTTGCATTACCGCCTTCTTTATTCTGCTCAACCCCCCCCGCCCCACCAGCACCCCCCCTGCCCCCACCTCAACTCTCTCTCCCCGTGTCTGTCTCTGTCTCTCTCCCTTTCTGGTCATGCTAATTGCTCCCAAGGTCAGAGCGTCGGCTGTGCTCCCCTGAACACCCCCCCCCACCCCAGCCTGGCTTTGAATGGCATGTTTTGATCAGGCCTAATTTGATTGGTCGACGCTGTCTGGAGTGGATAGGGACAGCGCTTTACAGCCCACTGCTTTTGATGTGTGTGGATGTGTGCATGTGTGTGCGTGTCAGGGTGATGCATGTCAGGTTATGAAGTGTCTGTGGATCAGTGCATGAGAGTGTTACACGTCAGCAGGGAAGTGTTTTTTGAGGGGTGTCAGAGTGTGTAAAGGGGAGTGTGGGTAAAGGGTGGTTTATGTCATGGGCGAGGGTGATTTTGTGTACTTGAGTGTCAAGGAGAGTTTGTGTTTTGATATAGCATATGGCAAGTGTGTTGGTGAAATATGGTCCGACGTGGATTGAAATGCTGCTGGTCAAATAGTAATGCTCATAGTGCCAATATTTGAAAAAACTCTAAATGTGCAGTGTGTGGTATAAAGATAGCACCATAATATTAGTTTTACTGTAGGAAACCCAGTAAGAATCTCCAGTTCTCTCTCTGGCTTGCATGGTGCATTGACTCACTCTTCATCCTGTAAAGTTGATTATTTTCATTACTCAATAGACTGATGGATTGTTTTTTTTTTTTTATTATTATTGTTTATTTGTATCATTTAATCCATTTATGGACTTGAAGATTCTTTGAATGAGTGACTTGGACTGGATGTCGTCAGATTGTCCTCCCCTCCCCCTCAGTTGAACCAGCATTTCTAGTTCCATTTTTCTGTGTTTTTTTATTTCAAAGTCAATTACTGATGGTGCAATTGTCTCAGATATTAGTGATTTCATCGTCTGTTGAAGCATGTTGCTCTAGTATAAAGATGTTGTTTCATATTTTGAGTTTTATGCCTGATGATGAAGGTCTCAGACGTTTTCATTTTAAAAGAAGTTGATGCTGACAGTGTACAGGACTTCAACCTTTCTTTTGTCATATCTAATTTATGATTTTCCAAAAATTGTGAACAGTAGCGAATTCTTACATTCGAGAAGCTGAAACAAGCAAATGTTTGCTTGATAAATGATGAATAATGACAAAAATGTGTTTATTTTTCTGTCTCTTTTTCTGGACAAATAATTTCAGCACCTCACTACTGAAAACTGAAGACGTGTTGAATGGCAACAGCACTGTCCCAAAACTTGACAGTAAGACAAAAATTGTTGCACTCATATTATTCTACATATCATACAACTATGACATTTGAAAATTTCACCAGGACCCACTGTCAGATTCTTGCTTGTGCTTTCCAGCGGCTTTAAAGGTAAAACATGCTTTCCAAGCATATTGCAAGTAAAGCAAATGGAAGGATTTGGCTCATTTCACCCCTGTTCAAGTCCTGTCAGCAGCATCTATTTGAGTAGGACTAAAGTATCTCCCTTTCTGGAGTTCAGAAACAGCAACATCTCCTCTGTGGGTCTCCCTGCCTAAGCTACAGTCAGATCCCCAGTGAGTGCTAGTGCGCCAGGTACAGTAGGAAGTCCTAGGCAGGCAAACAGGCCATGTGTGTCTGCTGTCTGACAGCAGCGCTGATCCGGCCCCTATGAGTGAGATTGATAGGGCCTGTGATCAGGGACGCCGCGCTCCCTCCATCGCCGGCGAGATGGATCACATCACACTGCCGTCTCCTCCGCTTCCAGGATAAATGAACTGAGGGGGAATCTATCACTTCCCGAGAAGGAGAGGGAGAGAGAGATAGAGGGAGGGACAGAATACCTTACAGAGATACTGATGAGGATACAGAGGTACGGAGGGAAGGAAAAAGGTAAAAAGTAGGAAATGAGAGCTTGAAAAAAGACAAGGAGGGGATGATAAAGAAGAAGTGAATCGGACCTAGAGAAAAAGAGGCAAGTGAAAGAGAAAAGGAGGTATGACGGAGACAGCTGTGGAGGCCTGCTGCTAGGTCAGCCCCCCTCTTTTGCCCCAGTCCCCCTCACAGGTTAGGTGTTAGGGTGTGGGCTTTTTTGTGTTCGGCTGTCAGCCAGCTATTTGTCACAGTGAGCGATCTGATGCTCCGCTGAATCAATCACACAGAAGCGCTGTGGGTTGTGTGTACTGTATACATGTGTCTGTGTGTGTCTGAACACGAAGCGGTGTTTGTGCGCGTACATACATGAATATATGTGCATGGAGGTGCAAAGCCGAGAAAAGAAGCACGTTCCTCTTAACAGGAGGCCATACAGAACACACCCTTCATCTTCCTCCCGCTGGGCAGAGGAGTGTGCCTTGGGTGGGATGGGTGTCGTTCCAAACTTGTTTTAAACCACACTTTCCAATGGTTGCGATCATTACTCGGCCTCTAGACTCCCCCTCCTCTTGCTCATTTGGCCTGGCATAAATTAGACTTGGTCATGGCTGATTGGGAATAGGCACCTTATTGCATTAGGCCATGGCTTATTAAGCAAATGCTCTTAAGACAAGCCTTGCTTAACTGGGTGACAGCTTCTCAATTAGGTCGTCTGTGAAATATGCCCAAGATAATTGCCCCCAAACACAAGCCCATGGATTGGATTAGGACCTCCTCTTTTGACTTTTATAGACATGTTTTGGTGTCACAGTTCACAGGTGTCATGAAGCTCAAAGTGATTGCCGAGGCATTTGTACTTATTTAGGCCCTCCTTCTGATGTTATTTGTGTGTGCGTCTGCACAAGGCACCGCATGTTTGAGTGTGCTTGTGCATGTGTGTGTACAGCTAACTGACACATTGTGCTTTCGCCGGATATAGCACTCACGAGATCCCCCGCTTCTCCTCTCCTAGAGGAATGACAGCTTCAAAAACCTTTCCCCAATGATTATAATTGACTGATTGGTGAGTCCTTAACTTCCTCTGCCTCCTTCAATAATCCCAACATGGCTCTCAAGTGGCTCTAGGCTGTCTTTATGAGTGCCTGCTTTATGATTGCCTGATGTGAAAATGGCAACGGTGGTACGAGGGGGTAATTTGTCGGAACCCAACAAAGAAATGTTGTAACAATTAATCACGGGGTGAACACCGAAGAACGTGGTAATTATGTTCATTAAGTGGCGAGCACGAGGCAATTATCTGGCATCAGCTTGGGTTGTCACAGGCATGTCAGGCCGAGATGTTGTAATAACTCACCACTTTTAAAGGGTTATCCCCGCTCATCTAATATGGTCCGATGGGTAAGGAGTAGTGTGTTAGTGGCACCGTGGACACAATAGGGTCACATTGTTGATACGCTGTTTAGAGTGCTGCCCTGTGTCTGCTCAAACCCAGTAAGCAGCCTACTGTATGGGAGTACTAATAAATATGAATATGCAAATTAACGCCATCTTCTTTTCCTGCATCTCTGTAACAGACATACAGAACATGTTATTATAAAAGTGTAACAAAAGGTGGCTATTTACTTTCCAAGGTAACCTGTTCATACCATACAATGTCTGTTTTATGTTTTGGCCATTTTTTTATTATATTTATGATCAGCAGATTAACAATCAGACAGACTCATCACGAGGAAATAACAGGACATTTTGGGGATGCTTTTATCCACAGCACTTACCATGACTGCATGCAGAACAAGCAAACATAGATAAATGGTGGCAAATTCTTAATTTCACCTAAAGTGTGAAGTATGTTAAACGAACTTGTTCATACTTGGTGTCATCTGATCAAATCTAAAGGCTTTAGTGTTTACAGCTGTTCTGAATGGCCACGCTTAAAGAAAGGGGGGAAAAAAACTTGTCATGTCAGGTTTCCATTGAAATGTACTGTACATTGTTAAGTTTTCCAGACAACTGGCAAAAGAAAATGCATATTAATGTGTTTCCATTAAAATGAGGAATTGGGCATATTGAGATAAATAGGTGGCGCTAGTTCTCCATTTAGGTGCCATCAAGCTATATACAGAATAAGAAGGTCCACTAAGATGACTTCATCAAAGAGCGCCAGTCAGGCCTCACTGCGAATAAATCTGATGTTTCATTATTTTTCGTCCTTGTTGGAGATGAAGCTTCACTCTGCTCTGCTAAAAAAATGCCTCTGGTTTGTTTTTGGTGGAAGTCTCGGATTTACCACATCGAGCAGGACAGAGCAGATGAGCGGGGCAGGAAGTCCCACATAGAAACTGTATAGAGAATCCGGCCTATTTTCTGAAGGTCAGATGTCAACCAGTCAGTGGGCTTTTTAACACTATGGATGATCAGAGGTTCATCTTCGAAGTGGAAAAACATTTAAGCTTGCTAACTAACTTTAGCCGCTGTCTGTAGGCCACTGCATAACGTAAAAATGATCTACAATAAACACCATTAAGTCAAAATAAAAGACACGCTTGCTCATGTTAGACACACAGAAATCAACGCCAAATGACCAAATCAACAAAATCGTGACAGACGTGCCTGGTGGAATTTGGGGGTAAGTTATGACTTACTCACTAAGCCTATTTCCACTGCACCTTGACGCGTTGTTGCTTCGTTTTCATCGAGGCATCATCTTTTCCATCTCAGCCCACAGTGAAAACTTTTGGAGATATTTACACTTTTTTTCAAACTTCCACTCACGATTTTAAACGTGGAAATCAGGAGCATAAAAACAGACGAATGGAAATTTGGCATTCATTTATTAATTTGTAGTGAGGTGTGAGACATGATAGTCACACAAATGGGATTGACATAGCACACTTGAGGACAGTCTCTTCTCAGGCATATCTGGTGATGCACTCAATAGTTTAGTTTCACACCTCCACACACCTGGCAAATCAGAAGGGGTTGTGTTGTGCTTGTTCGATTCTTGAAAAAAAAAAAAATTGTTGGATGAAGGCCCCCCATTTCCCAGCGTCTGAAAGATGAGGGGGGAAAAGGGTTCCAGACGCTGCTTGATCAACTGACGAGAGCGTTTGAGCCCTGCTGATGCCTTAAGTATCATACTGCACACATTACTTAGAACAGTGTGGCCCTGAGGTAAGTCCTCTTGTAGACACAGAACCATATGACTCGTTTTAACTCTTTTCCCAGCACATAGAAGATGAATTACCACCAAACTTGGAGGTAACAAAACAGCTGTCTACACCTGTATGAAACTCCTACCAGTGCTTGTCTGACGCATATCTGCTTCCTGTCTGACTTACAGTGAAAGAGACTTGCAAGCTCCAGTGAATCCTTAAACAAAAGGCTGAAACTTAAATCCTTACTCACAAATCCCAGCCTTGTAGATACAAAACCTGGAAATACCATCGGGCTAATTAAGCTGATTGGCTCTGTCTGTCCTGAAAGAGGGCTGGCCTGCCAATCAAACGTGAATGTTTTTGCTGTAACAAACTCTGGCAACGGCTTTTTCTTTCCCACTTGAAGCCGGGGCAAGAATCAACCTGACAGTGAAGCGTGTGATTGGACAGAACTGTGCAGGCTGTAGTTGTCAATCAATCAGTGAAGAGTTGAGTATTTCTTACCCTTTTCACAATGCTGCACAGCTGTGAAGCTGCCAAGCTTGAAAATAATAGATACTTAGGATAAAGACTCTCGGTATAATTATACAAACCTGCAGAAGACACCCAGTCCTCCACTTTGTGAACACACAGTGCACTCAGTTCTCTCCTGACATACTCTCTCCTCTATCTCCGGCTGAAAAAACATCTTCAGGTATCTACGCTCTCGAGGAGGGCAAGGCAAGAGAAAGACAAATAGCGTGGGCTTTTTATCACCAAAGCCCTCCTGGAAACAGACAATAGCCACACAGGTCTTATTTTAGTCACTGCCTTTTGTGGCTGCCAGCCTTCTCGAGCTCCCTCTCTCCCTTTTCCCTTTTATTTTCTTGTGTTTTTCCTTGGGCATAGTTCTCTCTCCTTCTCTCCTGCTTTCTTCCCTTCTCTTTCAATTGCAAGCCTATTTGGAGCATGTTTGTTTTCACGCTTTCTCCTCTCGTTCTCAATCTCTCCCTCCCTCTCATTTTCTCTTGCCTTCCCCTCCTCCCTCTTTTCCCTCTGTGTGTGTGTGTGTGCTGTACATCTATCGATGGATGTGAGGCGTGTATAACCTCAGGTAAGCTCAATGAAGCAGCCTGACTAGCCAGAGTGTCTGTGGGAGGCTCTGGCTCATCTCTGCCTGCATCCCTGTAGCCTTAATCTGTGACAGACCATTTCATAATCACAGCCAAGGGGCCTTCTCTCTCTCTCTGTCTCTTGCTCCTCCTCCTCCTCCTCCTCTTCTTCTCCTTCTCCTTCTCCTTCTGCTTCCTGTGCTCCTCATCCCCCCCCCCCCCCCCTCTCTTCCTTCTTCTCTTTTTCTCTCCCAAAGTGCAATAATTCACAGGCATGCACCCTCCCACAGGCGGATTAGCAGGCGGCGTGCTCGTCCTACATAATCGCAGCACAATGGAGCCCATACGTGCTGCCGCCACAGCCACGCCATAGGGCACAATGCATCTGCGCCGTCCCTCCACACCAAATGACACGGGACAAAATGGTCCCATCTAGCACCCACCTCCTGCAGTACAGGCAGGCCAGCACGGGCCCTGTCCCTCCTCATTGGCCCACTGCGGACTGAACAGAAATCAGATTCATCAATGATAACCTGCACTTGAAAAAAAGCCATAGTGAAATTCCCTCATTCTCCGGATACATTTTGAATTCCTCGTTGTGTTTGTCTTGGAGTGACTTATTCTTTTGTCTATTGAAAGCCGGCCAAACATCTCTCTTCCGACGGGAGTCTTGTAATCAATATCTTGAATTTTTTTTCGTCTTTAGAATTTAGATGTAGATCACTTTGTGTCTGTATGTGAATGAGTCTATTACTAAGAGTCCTCACTCCCACTCCCTCCAAAAATGTGTTCTTCATTTGACAAAAAAGACAAATTGTGGCTCCCTTACGTTGATCTTAATGCCACATATTCTGTGAACACATTCAGAGCACAGCGCTTGCCTCCAAAGCATTGCATGAGCCCAGTTGATTACAGTGTGCGACATTAACATATTGTAAAAAAGAAACAAGCGTCTTATGATTCATTTTCATTGTCAGAATAATAGCTGAGCCGATTAACAGCATTGTTGCCATTGGAGAGGCAAAACATCATTACGCTCCTCAATCTGTTTGAGTAATTAAACCATTTGGGAGACTCATCTCATGTGTTTGCTGATTCAGTCAGAAAGAAAAAAAAAAATGCTGTTGAGCGCTGCCGCTATATGTAATGTTACATTTATGTATTAGCTTTAAAGGGCTTAAGTGTGAAGCTGTGCAGAACTGCTCTGGTAACGGAAAGTCAAATAGGATCCATCGCTCCATTCCAATGCATTTCATATAATACTATAATGAAAGGCGAGGATTTATACCGTATTAGTATCAAGCTCCATCAGATTTAAAGCCATAAATCCATTCTATATCCTCCAAGTTTTTTCTCTAACATTTTCTGGGCACTTAATTTAATTTTCTCTGAAAGTGCCAGGCGACCGCTGTTCTTTGGTGTCAGGTGAATGAAATAATTTGCACATACTTTGCGCCTAAACTGTGGAAATCCAGAAGGCAATTGCATGCTTTGCTGTATCGCACAAACACACCAAATCTCCTTTTTCCTGTTACACTCTTGTTGAAAACGCACTATTAGGCTCACTTTCAAAGCGTGCAGTCGGAAAAACCTGCGACTATCCTATTTGATTTATCCAGCTTTACCTAAACCAGATCTACTATGTTACCTCTATAAAACCCTCGCTCCATCTTTCCATTCACTTCTTTCTATACACTTTAATAGCAATAGATGACATACATTAACGTCTCCCTCAGCAGGATCCAATCAAACGGCTACAGGTTTCGTGGAGACTCGGCCTGTATGTAAAACACAGGCACATCCAGCCTGGTATAGCATCCTCTCCCCCTCTTATCCCTTTCAATTTTGCCACCTCAGCACAAGCCCACACTGTGGTAATCCCTCACAAGTCAGGACAAAATGAGTGACACAGGGTGGGTCGCAGCTGGAACACACGCGGCCGTGCATAAGATATCTCCTAGATTCTGCCCCTACCTGGGTTTACAGATGGACCCAGAATGTATTAGCGATTTGGCAAGCCTCATGGCCTGGCATGCGAGAGCGTTGCGCGGTGTGGGCCTTTTTTACACATGCAGGTTTAAACACACAGGACTTCATTAAAAGCATCACTGCAAGATGATACTCGCTATATGTAATCCACATGCATGTTCACCCCCTTCTGCTTTGCAACTCCAAAGAGGCTTGTTAATCCTCACCTGTGTTGGGTTAGATGCTGAAATGCACAGTGAGGTGAGCACACACACACACCGTGTGAACACACAGCACACAGTTGTGCATCCAGACATGTATGTTCACTCATACACGTTCACATTAGGCACACATGCATTGTTTTGCATAGATTTTTGATGAGTAAAATATTCTTAAGAACAGGTGAATCTATCAGTTGTGTCCAATACATTATTATCCATTATTTAACCTTGATACCTGGATTGTTTGGTCTTTCCTTGCTGTAAAAAATGTCCCATAAGCATAAATAAAGGCAAAGGGTAGGGGGCCGACATGGCCACATGAATGAGGGGCTACACTTGCGTGTTGAGTGGAAAAGATGAACTGAGTCATGCTCATTGTATTAAGATTATGAAAGAAAAGAAAGAAGACATATAAAAGAAGTATCTGCAGGTCATAGGAAGAGTTAATCCTGTGGGTTGGTGGGGCTAAACATTGGTAATGTTATGCTGTTTTTGTCTCACTTTTGGTTTTGCTCTATCTCCCTCTTCCCCCCTCTCTTCCTCTGTCTCTCTCTCTCTCTCTCTCTCTCTCTCTCTCTCTCTCTCTCCCTCCCTCTTTCCATGTCAGTCCACTGATTTATGGCTCTGTTTAAGCGAAGGCCACACGTCTCTCCCGACGCTGCTATTTGTTTCAACCCCGCTTCATTTCTCCACTCTTCCCCCTCTGAAGGCAACCAGGAACCAACAAAAATTAACCCGTGGCTCTTATGCACACAGCAAAGTGTGTTTTGTGGCTCTTCCCAGGTTGTAACGACTTCAGGGAACTTGACAGGGCTGTGTGGCGACTCCACTGTTGTTCTGACAAAGCGCCCAGCAGGCCCAGCCCTCTGCTGTTGTTGTTGGGAGCGCGTTGGAGATGTAGAAAAATGACATGCCACAAGGATGCCATTAATAATGCTCACAGGCAAGGTTGGAAAAATGGCCGACGTCACAAGGCCCTTTTATCAGCCTAATTTCATAAGAGGATTTCATGTCTGAGCAGGGAAAAGTGGCTATTTTTCCTCTTCTTTTATATTGTAAACAGCCATTACTTGGAGAGGTATACAGGGCTGCTCTGGCAGTAAGTGGATATGAATTTCAAACCAAACCATCCTTTTATATCAGCCCCTCTCACAAACACTTTGACATAATCGTGACATCAGACAGGCTTACTTTTTTCACTGCACTTGGGCTCCTACTGCACCATAAGTCATTGCATTTTCTTGATGAGACTTCTTTTTCTTCCTATCGGTGATACCGAAAATTAGTTCTTATAGATTTTCCCTGCGAACTAAAGCAATTGTTTGACTAAATCAAAGAGGCAGCTGGAGCCACAATTACATATTGTGAGTGTGATTGTGTTGCCATTGATTCTAAATGTCTAAAGCACTGAGAGGGATGCGTCTGACTTGGCTTTGTGTATTGTGGAAGGTTTTTTCTGCCTCCATGCAGTATTGTACTATATTTGCACTTCTTCTTCCCTTCTCTCTGTCTGTGCCTTTGTGGCAGGCTGGCATGGAGTCTGTTGTTTACCCTGGTAAGCTGCCCATTGTCTCTGGTGGGAATTCCCTTTGGGAGAGAGCACCACGGGAACAAGGCTCGGCACAGCGAGAAGCTAACCGCAGAACTGCTAGCACAGCAATGACGGGGCTTCCGTGCACATCCACTGGGATCTGATGCCAGGGGTAAGATGGCCATCCCCTGGGACTGGAAGAGATGGCGAGATAGAGACAACAAAAGGGAAAAATGGAAAGACTGGCAACAAAAGGGGAAAGGGGGGGACAAACAATGGATGAAAGTAGAAGACAGAAGAAGAATGAGAATTTAAAGGTAATAAATCCCTCTGAAATAATAGTAGAAGCAGAGAAAGTTGAGCTGAGCTGAGAAAATAACCCAGGAGGTACATGAGCATTGAATAAGTAGAGTAGATAAAAATAGATGCAACTGAAGAGGTGAACTCACGTGAGGATCTGAGTGAGGTTCACTTACTTCACCAAGCCTGTGTAACTTACCGCCATTTCATAAGGACAGATGTAGTGACAGAATTAGAAGAGAAGCCAAAACCCTTGTCTAAAATATTCCACTGCCTCTTCCAAACCCATCATTTCTAAAACAAAGCTTCCTGTAGTATGACCTAACACTCCTGCACCTCTGCACAACAGTCAGTGCTGACTCGAGGCCCCGTGCGCCCGGGGCTGGAGTAGAAGGCGTGCCCCAGCTCAGGTGTGTTGGTAGTGGACGCAGGGCACTGACAGGATGGGTTAGTCTCCTGGCTAGATGTGACTTGACAGCGGTGAGGCTTGCAGGGCTTTGTAGGCAGGCAGGGTGCTAAGGGCCTTACAGTGAACCTAAAGCACACAGAACACAGAACGGCACTGAGTCACATCTCAAGTCGGACAGGATAAACTGTTGTTCAATCAGCATCACTCCTGGTCACTCTGCTGTTTCATAATGATATCAACAGACAGCTTAGTAGACTGTGTGCACTTTCCATTGTAGTTTCAATAAACCTCTGGTGTTATCAAATTGACGTTTTCAAAATAATGTAATAAAAAAATGTCTGCTTGTTATAGTGGAAATCATACATCAACAACAATCAAAATCAACTTACCATAAACCAGTCAAACTTTTTCAGTTTTTTTTTGTGTCTGTACAGCTAAATGGGAATCGCTGTTTTGAAGATGCAGACTTAATGGCTGTGCTTAGTTTGGGAGCATTCCACTACTTTGGGAGAGGTTGAAATGCCATTGGTTAAGATAATGGAAGAGAGGGATGGAAAGTTCAGTGGAAGAGAGCCTAATGCCTTCTTAAGGTGAGCCATTTCAGCACGCAACCACATTTGTATACGTCTGCGTATTTACCCGCGAAGGGAGGGAGGTGACCTTTCCATGTGGAGATGGTGTCTGCATGGAAACGCTGCTTGCTGCATCCTAATGGCCACACAGGGCCACCTCGCCTCCACGGCCGTCCTGATATTTGCCTAAACGCGTGGGTGAAAGTTTTTTTTTTTTTTTTTTTTACCCATCCCAGAAATATTTACAGAGAAATTGTGGTCAGCAGAAATGAGGTGAGAGGAGTGAGAAGGTGGGAGTGAAGGTCATAGGGTATATGTGGAATTAGAGACGTACTGGGAGCTTGTTGGCCAAGGTTAACTGGTTTTAATTAGTGTGATGGTAGATGAGTGCGTAAGTTTTATTTTAAGTAATTCATTAATTCATTCATTTATTTTATTTTTTTTAAATGAAAATTGGTTTCAGCAAAGCCAAAAACACAAAAGGGAATTTTGTAAAGCTGAAAGTAGTTTTTGTTTCAAAAAACAAATAGAAGTTTACAAACTGACAAACACACTAAACCGAGTAAGACTGACACAGTATCATTAGCAATGCTGCTTTGACTGAGGGTTAAGGAAGAGGTCTCCCAGTCAACATGGCTTCCTGCCTCCTGCTGCTCTGCGGATCATTAGGAAAATGAACGATTGGAGGGGTGTATATGTGTGTGTGTGTGTGTGCGCATGTGTGTGCGTGTGTGTGATGTCTGTGCCACTGGGCTGTGGGCAGCCTGATTACTCTGCTCTGTCTCCTACTTACCTGCCGGCCCACTGACTTACCTTCAGCATACTAACACCCTCCAGTTCCCTCCTCCCATCTTACAGACACACACACAACCCACACACACACAGACACACACACACACACACACACACACACACACACACACACACACATGTATGGGAAGGAATCACAAATGCATTAATTTGTCTAGATTCATCGCTACGAAACTTCTTAATGTATCACATCTTGACAGACGATTCTAGGCCAGTAAATCTATTCCTGAGGGTATCTGTGTACCTTTGAGAGAGAGAGAGAAAAAAAAGCTTTAGCTTGCAAAACCCCTCGCTACCACCCGTTTTTCTCCTCTGTTTTATGTGTGTATACCCAATTGTATACTCGAAGGCAAATGGCACACATACATTTTAAAAGCACATCAACGACTGGGGCAAAAACCCGAAAGGTGGGAGAAATTACAGGATCAACGATTGATGTCAGGGGAACAAATCTGAGCAAGGGGCTGGAGATTTTTCACTCCTGCGAGGGCGTTTGTGTGAGCTGTCCCCCATTAACAAGCAGAGGAGATAATGTTGGTGGGTGGACACAGTGTGTGTGTGAGTGTGTGTGTGTCTGTGTCCGCGTGCTGTGTGTCTAGCTGTGCCTACGTCATGCTGCACACGCTGAGCCTGACAAAACAAGGGATGGAAGTGGTGCTAGGCATTTACCTTTATTTTTACTTTTATTTTCCCCAGCAATATAAAAAGTAAAGATATTGTCTGGGAAGAAAATAGACAAACTATACGCATTTAAATGTGTTTTTATAAAAATGTGTATAGAGAATAGTAGGAATTTTATTTAAAACACAAGCCACCCAGAGCCGAGCTTTTAGTTTACAAAAATGACAAATTAATGAATTAGGAATATACAGAATATATATGTACAGAAATATACTGCATACATATGTGTGTATATATATATATATATATATATATATATATATATATATATATATATATATATATATATATGCAGTATATTCTGTTATTTAAGCCACAATGAATTACAGATCCACCTCCTCACTCTCTGATTATCCTAATGTTCTTCTAAAGAGTGCAAAGCAATGGATTCGTCTTCTTTTTATAAATTCCCACCATCTTTATTTTGCAACACAAACAAATTCACACTTTGCCGTTCACACATTAATTATGCAGTTAGAGAAAAAGTTGCAATGGTGGAAAGGAAGGAAGGTGAAAATGAGGAATCCAGTTTGTTGTGCTCCCTTGTTGAATATTCATATAAAATCAATTTTTGATGCTTTTGGGCGTTGTTTGTTACAGGGCGGCAAAGTCACTTCCTATTTGTGAAGCTGTTAGGTCCCAGGAAATGGGTGAATCCGATTTGGTAAGAGGAAAAAGTGTCTGTGCTCCAAGGTAGACATATGTGAGGTGTCTGTGGCAGACTGTGGAAGATATGTAAAGTGTGGCTTGAACACCAGCCCCATTCCTACCCAAATTGCATCTAAACTTCATTTGATTAAATTTGTTTAATATGTCATTCAGTGTCGGCGGCATGGCGATGTTGATTTGCTCTGACAGTCAATGCAGTGCATGTCTGACGACCACTTTTGTCGCTCTTTCTAGTTACCTGTCATAATTTTTCTTGGAGCTCTGCACAGTTTGTTTCACCTCTCCAAGATGTTTGAGAGCACTTAAAGATAATTATTGCCAAATGATGCTCTAATGAGGGGAACAACTGTCGTTAAGCCTTTGCATGAGAGCTGGGCCTGCTTGCTGTGACGCCACCTTTTTAGGCTTCATTTTGTTTGCTCGTTTGACAGTGTCAGACTTTCTATAGATGTTGCCTCAATCTGACGCATGCCATAATAATTGGCTGGGCGCAGGAGATGCAAATTGCTGAGGATTTATTAAAATGCACCTTAAAGGGGTTAGAAATGTCTGTTCGCAAGTCAAATTACCATTTCGCCTCTCTTTGAGTCTTTCTTTTTTTTTTTGTCAACCTCTCTTAAACTTCCTGCGCTCTTGGAAGAGGTCAGACGCAGCCCTTCATTTGTGGAGGAGGATTTTCGTCTCCTGTGGAAAATTGCAAGGCATTTAGAGCTATCGGAGAGGGTCAGGGACCTCTCCTTTAATTTCCCTTTATCTTCTCTACCATGCTGCACGACCCCAAGCACATCACAGTGCTGATGTCTGGCCTGTCTCTATGCATGCTGTTTATTTGTGTACCTGTTTTTCCTTCTCAATCAAACAGGATGGAATTTTCTTTCCAGAACTTAGCCCATGCCTCCAAGATATTTTGATAATTTTTTTTATTTAGATCCAAGCTGTATGAGCATAATGTGTTCATATCACAGATCTTAAGAATTAACTGCAGATCATGTGAATTGTTTTTGAGATTTAATGATGGGATGAGTGTTGTGTGCATTTTCTGGAAGAGCCTTCACGCAGGTAAAGCAGCCAGAACTTCCACAGGAATATTAATGATTTTGGTCGATTGTTTCTATTCAACTAGCTGCTGTTTTGTATCCCTTTGATGTCTTGTAAAGCCACAGTTGCTATGGGAACACACATTGTGTCACTGGTCAGCCATGAGTGACAGTTGTTTCTCATCAGTGACATAACAACCCAATGATGAGCACAGAAGGACGAGAATGTTCTCCCATTAGCTTTTCAAGAGGATGTTAGCACAAACATTTCCTCAGTAATCCGTAACCGAGACTCGCATGCAGGAGACTGGAACTAATGAAGACAACTATTCAATTACGAGCTCAATTAATGCAAGTGCCTGGAAGCACGGATCACAGATGAGCCATGCAGCTAGCCCTAGATGTTGTGGACCACAACTGGAGGCGAACAACACATGGAGACGTTGAATTCCTTGGCTTAGCACTCATGGCTGTCTCCACTTTAAAATGGCTTTATGGGCTCATGAGAGGGACTCGAGAGTGTGCCTCAAATCTATTCCTTCGTCCACCGTGCAGAGTCATAAGGACCTGAATTGACTTTGTCTAGATATGGACCCGCAGTCTCTTCTTAAGTATTTCTCTGTTATTGCCATTCTCTCTTGAGATTCATCTCCAGCTGCACTATATCTGACCAAGCACAACAAAAAGTCCAATTTAGCCTGATTTCCCTTATTTCAGCTTTGATTCTTGCTTTGGCTCATATTGATTTGATACAACTTAGGTTCTGTTTCTTCTCTGTCTTGTTTTTGGATAAATCCATGTTGTTTACAGTGTGCGATGACCCGCGGGGCGTCAAGATTATTCCTAACCCTCTTCTTTGCTGCGGTTTTGTGGTGTATCGATGGGTAGCCATGTTTGCTTATAATTAAGTCCCTACCACACCACAGATGGGACTCAGTTCAGACCTCCTGGCCCAATTAAAACAAGCTTTCCTTCTTCAGCGCTACCTGCTTTGTTACATATATAAATGCATTATATTGATAAAGAGGTTTACAGCGGTAAGGCATTTACACTGGTTGATACATGATGCTTGCATCCTTATGATGCAAAGCAACTGTGAATTACCACAGAATATTAGATCTTAACATAAAACACCTTGTTGCCCAAAGGGAAATCCTCCACACTGATTAAAGATTAAAGATGAAAAAAACAACACAGGCTTTGCAAAAGCAAAAAAAGTCTAATTATTTCCCTAGAAATAAAATAAAATGGTAAAGGCCACTGGGGAGTTGTGTCTAATTATTTCATTTATCTGTAAAAGGCCTCGTGAGGCTGTCTCTTTCCTTTATTTTAATTTTCTTCTCTTTTTACACCTTTAGCAATCTTCACCTTATTGCATCATATGACATATCTTTCTCTAGTTCATCTATTTAGTACGTTTTGAGAATAGTAATTGATGTGTATGCGATTAGGAAACATCGATGGTTATTAGTAAAGGTGACTAAGTAATTCAAACAAGACCACAGTCCTCTGTGACACATTAGGCTCCTTGATTACACATTAAACACATTTACACTCCATGGTTAGGTATACATTATATAATAAGTAATGTGAACTGCGTATGGAACTGATCCATGAATTAGCACACCTGACCTAACTTACTATAATGGCTCAAAATGACTGCAGGCTTAATCTGTCCAAAACACTCCTTTGCTCTTGTGATATGACTATAGAGACTGTTGCTACCTCTTGTTGTATCACCTATAGCAGTACCACAGCATAATGTCCATCTATCTACTATCCAGAGTATCTACTGATAACAGTGACAAGTCAATATATTTTTTTTTCATTTGTAATATTTTTTTTTACATTACTAACATGCAGTTTGCTTAAAAACTCCATTTATCAAACATACGTGAATAAAAACTTAGTTCTCAGTTTAGGTACTTTTGGTTAAACTTGATTCTAACTCTTAACTCTGAGTGTGGTATCAGACGTAGCAATAGGGCACATATTTATGGCCAAATTATGTCCATAAAACTCACTGCTGTAGTGTTTTCCATGTTTTGGTTTGGCATCATGTTGTCGGGCTCCATAGCTTGCATTTTCAAACATGAAAAAGGGAACTCCAGCTACACAATAAGTTTATTTTTACATTTTACCATGCTGCTTCATTGCTTCAAACATAAAGCACACTTCCTCTTGGTCTTTATTGTTTGTAAAACATAATCATATTCCATTGCATGATGCATCTGCATGTGTTATCGAGTCTTTGGTGTTAAAGCCTACCAACACTGATTGCACTCCTTAAAACCCTCATATTGCACATTTGGCATTGTGTTGTTTTTCTATCTTCCCCTCTTTTAGCATAAAATGAAATAGCTGACATAATGACAGCAGGCAGCTTCTGTGACTACTGTTGTTAATACATAACATGTTGCTACTTCTCGTTGTGGTTGCTTGCACAAAGTGTGCTTGTAGAAGAATTTAGATAATGTTTAATTGGATATTTTTCAAAAGTTTCCATTTTGTTTTGACCAATATTTTTTTTTAATGATAACTGATCTAGCATTTTTCGCTTGTATTGGACTGGCACAGATGCTGACTATTGGATCAGCACGGCCCTAACTATGACCAAGAGTGGTGCTGCTCTGCTCACGGCATGTTTGTGTGTATGTGCGTGTGTTAGGAGCACCCAAAACAAGGTTTCCCCAGTGAGGTGACAGAGGCAGCTAAGCCAGTAAACAACGATGACAGTAATCATATGTGTTTGTGGTGCTATGCTTCATCACCTGTCCAGCACCAAGGCTTGTTAAAGGACAAATGACTCTTAATAAAGCATATTCTTTCCCCTCATCTCTCTCTCTCTCTCTCCCCTCTGTCCCCCCTGTCAGTGTTCCTTTGCTCCCCGCAGCCCTGCCCCCACCTAAGGAGGCCAGGTTGCCAGGCCGTGGGGTGGTGGGATTGGCCGGCTCCATGCTGAGATTGATTACCCCTCTAATCTTAGGACTGCCAGTGTGTCTCCAGGGCGAAAACTCCAGCGTGAATCCCCCCTCTGCCCCAACTCCCACTCTTCCTCTGTCTCTGTACCTCCTCTCTCCCTCTTCCTCCATCCCCTTCATCCCTCTGTCCCTGTGCTGCCAGAGGCACTGAGGGACGACACTAAGTCACAGCTCCAGACAGGGCCACTCGCTCGCAGTGCCTGCCTTGTTCGCCATATGTCACGGCAAATGGGGCTCCTGTGGACTCTGCCATGGACTCACAGGGAAAAAAAAAAATGACATGGGGAGGTGGATAGGGTATGAGGGTTGTAGGCTGCATGACTTGGGCAATAGAGTAGAGCAGAAAAAGCCAGTTCAGCTTAGATTCAAAGATCTTTTAAAAAATCACATTTCTCTTGTGGGAGCTGTTCAGATAGAAGAAAAACTAAAACCATATATATTAAACGAGACCCATTGCTTTCATATCTTCTTGGGTGTTGATATGCTTTGTCTCTTTGCTGTGTTCACACATTATTTGCTGAGGGGTGCAGGTGATGACATGACACCCTTCCAGTGTGCATTATCACAGCATCAAGGACACAAGATGCATGACAACTTGTAAAGGTGACAATTGTGCTTGGTGATGGTAGGACCTGTCATCCAGATGCTGGAGAAATGAGCTCTGTTGGTGGCACTACAGCTCTCCCCAGTTTTAGAGAGACCTTCACTATGGCTTGGTGATGACATTACCTTTCAGAGTGTCACTTTGGCATTCGACAAAGCCTGATTTATTTAGGATGACAGTGGGAACAGTGTGGAAACCCACTGACAGAACAATTAACACTGTCGTGATTCTGCACTCAGGAGTACCAGAACAAAGTGGAAATAACAAGGAATATCGTCAGAAAATATCAGAATCTACAGTTGGATAAGTTATTCGACCAATTATAACACATAAAGTCCTGTCTGAATAACATTGTGGCATTTAGTTTGAGCTATGTTCAAGCTAGCTATTTTATAAGTGAGTTGATGGGTAACTCTGGACAATGCCAGTGCACATGCTCATCTCAACCCAAAATACTTTGTCAGTGCTGGCTTCTTAATTCAAGCAGACCATGATTCTACAACGCATACAGCATAAACAAAGGCAAACACAAACATAAACCCCCAGCACCCGATTGCTTTGCTGGTGACCAGTCCTGTGATTCATAGCTGTAGTAAAAGTGGAGGGTGGGGGCTGGGTTATAGCACGGTTAAGATGAAGAGATGGTGTTGTTGTGATGTGGTGTTTACATGTGTCTGCATACATTTACCCTCCAGGGTCACATTCAGCATGCACAACCTTGGAGTGCTCTGTGTTTAAAGATATGATTGATTTTTGGCAAAAGAGCAGTTGAAATTATCTTTGATAGGGAAGAAGTTCAATCTTACGTATTCAGTCATAACTTTGTCTTGAGTTTAGTTTAAAATCTTATTCCAAATGTGATGCTAACAATAGTGAATGCAGGTAATAATAGGAAAGTAGGACAGTTATCATAGTACCATATGTGGTGTTTAAAAACAAAACGCACATAAACGCATACTTCCAAGGTGAAACTTTGTTTTCTAATCCAAAGCGAGTCTTGATGAGTAATGCTTAAAAGCTGAGTTCATTTCGTACATATGAGTGTGTCTCCAAAAGCACATGGAAAGGGCCTGACAACCATCAGAAGGCTCTTTGAAGTGCTCTTTCAGGCCACCATGGATTGCCCACACACACATACTCACAAACACACACTTGAGAAAGTCTTTGAGGGCACTGTTTTCTAATTCACCTCTGCACCTGTTTATACCTTCTCCCCATTCTTCCTTTTTTCCATGTCTGAGTGAGTCCGAGTCATAGAAAAAAAAGGAAAGAAAAACAGCGTGGGTGAATCTGAGCAGAGAAACATCCTCTGGGTCTTTTTCCTTTTTTAAAAGAACTCCTCCAGATCTCATGTTTAATTTATGAAGGAGGGCTCAGGCGTGATACATCCTGGCATGACAGGCAGAGTCCATCTTTGTCTTGGAAACGTGGATCGGACCGGACCAGGGGTGATATGCCAGTCCCCATCAGGGCCCCGGGGTGCCACAGACTGGTCAACAGCTGGGAGCAAAACCAAGCCTTTCATTGGAACCAGAGCGTGGTTAATTAAACAAGTTCCCCTCGGTCAGAAAGCAGCTGGAGTCGGTTTACTCCATGTGCCAGTCAGTGCCAGGCTGGCTGGAAGGCACACTCCACCACACAAAGGAAGAGGAGATGCGACAGCGTTATTCAACGTAAGAATGTACAAAATGCAAGAAACACATCAGAGGATGTTTGGGAGTATTTAGATTTAATGATTCTGAGTCTAAGGACAGGAGTGGGATGTGCTTGTTTTGGCTCACCCACATCCTACTGTAAGCATCAATCCACAACCCACACCCTTAAACCCAACTCCACAGCTTTATGTGCAAGCACATGACAAACAAATTTGATTTGTTTTAGGCTCTCCAGATCTGCATACTTACATTACAGACAAACATACCAACACGCAAACATACAGGCACATACACAACCGCAAACAAACTCAAACGGGTGAAATCTTGTCAAGCCGAGCACCGGGTAAAGATTAGGCATCCTTGTCCGCCTTCACAGCCTAAGATGTCGTGGTCAAACCTGGGGCGATTTCAGAAGGAAAGATAGAGTGGCGCTTGAGAGTTGACGGAGAGGATGTGAGAGAAACAAGATGCATTTGGAGTGCTAAATCAGTGGTAGGGTTGCAGTCTGGGGGAGGGCGAGAAAGAGAGCAAGAGAGGAAGGGGTGGGGGAGGCTGGGTACAAAATAGCCAATTTCATAGTACACATGTGGATTAAGTTCCCTCCTTTGAAAACGCTCCGGAATGCCCATGTACCAATTACGCCCCGGTGGTACAGGCGGGAGCTATGGGGCCATGTTTTTGGATGTTCTTGCGCCTGTGTGTGCTCGGGCTTGCCAGATTGTCTGCGGGCAGCTTTTGTGCCTGCTTTGATTCGGTGCCAGTGAGGCCTCGCAGGCTCTTGGCACCCTGACACCTCCCCATCAATACGCTGGCATCGTGTGGTAGGGGGTATCAAAAATGACCCAATTAGAGGATGGCAATGTGTTCTGACAGGCACTACCTGGTGGGGTGTGTTTAAAACTGCCTTTTTCTGTTTTTCTTTATTTCCTTCATTCTTTTTGGTATACACTCTACCTCTTCTGTCTCTTTTGGCTTCTCTCTGTCTTCTCCCCTACCTTTTCCACCCCATGCGCTACTCGCAGCGGGTGTCGGTGGTAGAGATGTGACTCGGTCTGCCTGCCTTGACACACTCCCTTTGTATGTGTCTTTCAGCCGTTTGCCATAAACATCCCAGCACTTTGCAAGTGTACAGATGCGAGGGGATTGGTTTTGACTAAGAACACTGTGATTAGAGCGCTCAGTGACAGAAACATTATCCACAGAGTTGGCTTGTCAGTGCTCATTGCCATGACTGACAAGTCTCTGGATCTCCCATTCTCTTTTTCTGTGTCTATGTTTTCCTCTGCTGTTCTCCACCCCTCCTCGATATTCTTGATCTGTCTGTCTTTTCCATGTGTAGCTGGAGTTCAGCTGGTATCCCTGCCAGCGTGTGTCAACATGAGTCTGTCTGCTTGCAGGATGTCTGCAACTTCTCAAAAAGTCCAAAAATGTCTTGTGTTTGTGTTTTAAAAATGTTTAAGTCAAAAGTCAGTTCATCCTATTAAAGTAGGACTTATTTATTATTCATTTCAACCTAAATTATCTAATTGGCTTTTATATTTTTCTTATACTCTGTTTACAAATGCAAAGATCATAATAGACCCCATCACATATAAGATAAGATCAACTTAAATTACTTTGCCAGAGTACAATACAAAAGTTGAAGCAAATACCAAAGTTGAATACAAAGTACAAAGTGTGAAGTGTCTTAAGTGAAAAAGCAGAGAAATTGTGCCTAACAAATTAAATAATGAATACAAAATGTAAACAAGAAGCGGATAAATAAAGTGTGTTGCTCTCTCACCATGAAGTGTGGCAGGTGACTGTCAACAAATGAAAACCACTTTTCTGAGATGTCTGGACTGTAGCACCATTTTGCCATAACCTGTTTTCTATTTTGTTTGCTAACCATGAGTGCTGAACCTCAAAGAGTGTATAAGATGCTTCATATGATACCACTCACTCTGTTAATATTAGGGACACACCACGACGCAACAGGCAGCTTTGTTATAAGAGATGTATAGAATTTACTCTAGACAGGGATTAACAGCAGAAAATGTTTAATTTTTAATGCAGAGTGCAAAATTAAAAAAAAAAATGTTAGACCTTCAGTTCACGTTAGAAAAGACTCAAAGTATTTCTCTCATTGTGGTTAATTGAGATGTGATTGTATTTAACTGTGTTTGAATAGAGCATTGTAGGGAAAAGAAGGAGACTTAAATTGACTTTCAAGTTTTAAAACATAAATTGTAAGTATTCACCACATTTTCTACATTTACAGGTTTTACAATCCTTCTTTGATTTGTTTTTATCTTAGAAATAGTACAAACTGCCAAATTGCTTTTCTGCTCATTTATATTATTTCTAGTAAAACTGTCTATTGAGTTGCTCCTCATTAGGTTTAATGCTTCAGTTGCTCCATCTGAGAGCCTACTGTGAAGGTTTGGCATCTGATACCCTCTGGCATTATACTGGTCATGAGCTGAGCCCTCACAGGTCTCGACTGGCATGTTAGAGCAAGCTGCCAGCCTAGATAGGCAGTTGGCGCCAGGTCCACTACCAGCTGGTGAGGTTCTGTGCCATTCTCAGTGCCATCAGGCTCATCTGTCAAAACTCCTAGGACTCCTCCTCCTCCTATGTGTATTTAATGAAAGTGTCACTCTGTTACTTTGAGTAAGCATAAATCACCCATAGAAACCTTGATTTAAAATCAGTTGATGGAGAGAAGCCGAGTTGAGCAGCAAAATCAGGCCAAATTGTGGTTTTAGAAAAGTCGTTAGCGTTTTTGCGGCGCACTTATAGTGGATTACCTGAGAATTCACATTTCATAATTCATTTACTCTCACTCAATAGAAACAGAAAAGGATATATTACTGTATGTAGAGCCCTGGTCCCTTTGAAACCTCGCTGCCAATGTATCTACTATACATCTTCTCCACTTATTTTTCGACCTTCCCCAGTTTCTCTCTGAGCTATTAACCTTTTGTGTAATATACTCACTCATGTACAGAGTGGATTCTGTGCGTGTGTGCTTGTATGTCTGCTTCTTCCCGCTGATTGATTATATGTGCAGGTTAAATGATCAAAAAAGCTTTTACAATTATAGGACAACTCCTTCTCTTAAGGCACCTGTTAAGTTGTTTGTCGCCAGGAGAAACAGACACTTCATCATGCTACCGTAAATGATTTCCCTGCTCCCTCACCCCGAGCTCTCCTTTTTCCTCAGTTCATTTTCTAGAGGGGATATTTTTGCAGAGGACCTCCCATTTTTTTTAGTCGAAAAAGCAGGGAACGCTAAAAAGGATGTAGTGCTGTTTGAGGCCAACGTCTTACCTACCAGTAACGGTGCCTCGGCTAATTTGTACGACTTGCCATATCCCGCTGCGGTGCAACAGCTGAGTGCTCTCGGAGAAAGACTGATTCGACTTTGGCTATTATCTTTAGATAGATAAGAGGTCTCTAGGTGCTTTTCTCATCCCTCAGGGTGTGGTTTTGAAGATGGAGGACATGTTTTTACCCCTTGACATTGATGCAATACAACCCAGAAGCAAGGGTGCTAATGTCTGTGTGGAGTCCACTCAATCCTTGTGCCTAGTGTCCTCTCTTTGCCCCGGCCACAGCCTGCAGAGCCCTATAACCAAAGACTGTGCCCACCAACCATGAGTCATTAAGGTCTGCGTTTAGACAGGGCCAGGGGTCATTGTGGTGGACCATAATGTATAGTCTCAGGTGGACTCACAAATCAGAGGCAGTCCAAACACCTTTTCTTCAAGGAAACAAAGAGGAGACATGAGAGAAAGAAGAAGTAGTAAGAAGTGGTTAGTGAGATGTTTCTGTTGCAAAAGTCTACGCTGAAAGTGATTTTGGGTACATTTCAGAACTCATTTTCGATAATTATGTGTTGATCATTCAAAAATAACTTTAAACATAAGCAAAATGTTTTGGCAAAATTATCATATTACTCCGATTGCAAGCAAAAAAGACTAAAACTGGTATTTATCTTGCATAAGCGTAGCGATTTCTGTAGGTAAGTTTTGAATGGCAAGAGTTCACGAGAATTGGGAACAAAAATCACACTTTGCAATTAATTAAAGTAAATCCTTTCGGTTTAGTTTTTACCATATTTAAAAGCCTGAAACTTGACCATTAACCTCCAAATGGATGTGAAACACTACTAGTGTTCCCCTTCCCCTTTCTAAAAACAATGTGCCACAAAAAGGACTGTAAAATGAAATGATGAGTTTTAAATGTCTTTTTTCAGGCAAACACAATTAGCAACATGTTTTTTTCTCCCCTTTTGCAAAGAGCCCTACATTAGCACCAAGGCTAGTTATTATTTCCAGCGCGGACATCTTTACAAATCATTTCTCTTTGCCTTTCCACCGCTGCCTCCAGTTTGCCACTGTGTTCCAAAGTGGGCTCCAATTATGAAAGCATTAAAAATGCTGGTGAAGGATTTAGGTACATTACACCACTCAATGACATTCTACTCGCCATTATGTTATTAGCAGAGTGCTATGTGTAAAAAGGGCCTTTAATTGAGAAAGTGTTGTAGAAAATACATTTAAAACAGCCACTGTTACCCTCCCCCCCCTCCCCCCTCACTCCCAGCCTCCTGCTCTGGCAGCTGTGCTCACTGTGAAAAGCTTCTCATCATGGCCGATTTGGCTAAAATCCCTCACTCATGACAGGTCTTTTAGGGTAGGACCTACACAAATGCAGGTACACTCTCAGGTACACGTGCACACATAATTTTTGTCTACTCTCAATCTCTTCATGGAAGCTCTTAATAAAAAGTCAAAAGAGTTAAGAAGGGAGGCCCCACATCCATTATGTTCTGGCTGCAACTAACAATGATTTAGATTTTCTGTTAATCTGCAGAATATTTTCTTGATTCATCAATTAATCGTTAATCCTGTGAAATGTCAGTAGAAAGGGAAAACCAAGGGTTACATATTGAAATTAGCTATTTTGTCTGACCAGTAGTTCAAAAGGCATTCAATTTACCAAATATAATTACACTAATTACAATACTACAATTAGGAGACGCTGGAACCAGTGATTTTTTTTAAAATGTTTTTTTGCTCACGTTTTTGCCTAAAAACAAAACGGATAAAAATCAAAATAGTTGCTGATTTTCTGTTGATCAACTAATCGTCTAATAAACTAATAGTTAACTGACTAATAACAGCTCAAATGTGTTTCTTAATTCAAGTTGGTCAGAGTTCATTGTCTTGTTATGGGTTTCAGACTGCATTTTGAATCCTTGTGTATAGATACGGTTGCATCTGCATGACTTTGGATCTGTCAACTCTGAGTCATTTTTGTGCACAGCTTTGCATTTTAGTGTTCATCTAATTGCTTTGTGAAGGTTTTAAAAATGCAAAAGTGAAATATTTTTCACCCTACATGGGATCACGTAATCTCTCACTGAAGCCACTCTATTGATTAAAATCTCCATCGTTTGAATAATTGTTTTTTAATTGAAAGGAGATGTCCTGTACGTGTCCCCACAGATTTCAACAGTGTGGCATGTTTCTTTTTGAAAAAAAGTCCATCTTCCCCTAATATGGCAGAGTAACAGATGGAGTTTGGGTTCTGCCCTGTGCTGCATCCACACACCCTACGTGTCATCTGTCATTACATTCAGGTCATTGTTTGGGGCTCAGTGGCAGCGTGACTGAGTTGGCCACGGCTTGACAACTGTCTCAGTTTCACACAGACAGGGAGAGAATATGCAGACACCCTCTTCACTCACAGGGCAGAATCTGCGTGCCATTGTGTGGCCTAGTTCAGTTTCCCAAATTAGGATTAAGATGTTGTCCAGAAACATTGAATAGAATATATCACAATGTGTATCTGTTCTAGCTTTTTCATGTGCTATACCAAAGTGTGGGTACCATTATATTGTGACAAATCTGTTGTATGTTGCCTGCTGTCATGTCTGCTGATATCTATGATGTTTACTGTGCTTCCTTACAACCTTACAAACAGAATTTCCTTCAGGACAACAGATGGCATGGAGTCACTGTAAACTAATTTTATTGTCTATACTAGTGAAGTATGTGTCCTTTCACTTACCTGGGACACAAAAGCACCATCAGTGCATGGCATATGATTCAAATAGAAACAGAGTAAACAATGAAAGTATACATACCACGTGCCTAACTGGATCATCTTGCTAAAGGGCTAAGAGGGTGGAATGATCATTAGAGACACATGTAAAAGATGGGACAATATTGTAACTCTAGTTCTGTGATCATTGGTGTATGAGAGGCGTCTCTGCCTTTGATCATTGAGCTGTTCTGTTTTATTGGCTCACAAAGGAAAGCCTTCCTCTCCACCTATTATAGCTATCACAACGGCGCCAAATGAGGGGAGGTTTTCCTTCCAAAATAGTCATGTAATAAACCGTGCAGAGATTTTCCATCATGTTTTTTGTCTTTTATGGGCATGCTACTTTTGGCCACACACACGCTTTTACTTAAGTTACTTTTGGGGTATTTGCACAGACTTAAAGTAATTTCCTAGAGACTTACTCTAACCCTAACCTTAACGACTGACCCAAAAATCAACCTTTTCCCAACTGGGGACAAAGGTCGTGTCACCATTTAACTGATCTTTGGTCTGCAATGTGTCCCTGAAGGAAGCCAAGGTCCGAAGATGCGCATACATGTTTTAGGCACATCTGACTAGTGCAGCATAACTATTTGAGCGCTTCTAGTTTCATGGCACTGTTTACCGTACAGAACATCCGCTAAACTATCACCGGTGCCTGCCTGCTGCTTGTTACTGTGTGGGCTGATTAAATAGCACTTTTATTGTTTGGCCTCTATGAGAATAAAGATGGATGACTGCAAAGCTGCTTATACCTGTATAACATAAGTAACAGAAAATCCAAAACTCTTCCTTCATAGTAGATCCAGTGAGTAATTGGTGGCGCACGAAGCCAATGCATCTACACTGGCTTCCCTGGAACTGCTTAAGTGAGAAAAAGGTAAACATACAAAAACACAGCCTTGGAATAAGACCCGCTGTCTGTGATAAGCACACTCTAAAAATCTTGGACGGTGGCAGCAACATGCTCTGCACTGAGCAACGTAAAATCTGTAGATAGGGATTGACTCTTGTGACTGAGCAGGGAAAGAGAGAGCAGAAATGCACACCGACTTCAGGCACTACGTTGTCATCTGAAGGGACTGAAGAAAAGCCAAGTAGCACTAGCCTCTGTTTAATGACTAACACAAGAAAAATAAACGGAATCACGGCATCATGTTGATCCCAACACACACAGTGTAATCTCTCATACAGTATGTTTAAACTGGCATGTTACAAGTCTCCTTTTCTACACCTCCATTCATTCATTCATCCATTTATCCACCCTATCCATTCAACCATCCGGCCGGCTTGTTCTTGTGCCTGAGCTCCCCCTATGGTAGACGGGACAGGCTGTTATTAATGCCTTTACACTTTAGACTTTTCAGATGCATCTCTGTGGCCTTGCTCTAGACCTACAGGGTCAGGGCTACCATATAGGCTGCTCATTATATGTGTATGCATAAATCTAACTAGAAGCTGGCCTGTCGGTGTGTGCGGTTATTCATACATGTGTTCTCAATGCGTGTTGGTGTGGTCGTGTGAGGGAGATAGTAAATACGGGTGCAGGCCGTGCAGTGTGTGTGTGTGTGTCTGCGTACGTGTGATTAGTTGAAGTAGATGTTTACATATGTACCTCTTTGGTTTTCTGTATCTCATACATTAAGTAGATGATCACGTCTCACCCTTCAAATGTGTACTACTGCATTTTACATCTCTCAAGTGGCAGGTGTTCACTAGAATAAAAAGCCCTGTGTCACTCATGTACAGTATTTTCATATACTAATAACACTGGCTGGCTTACCGGCTTCAACTGCATGTTTTGCACTCAGGTGAATAAAGTAAATCCTTTGAAATCCATTTATTAATAAGAACTATTGACCAGCAGTATTGATTGAAACTCAAGGGCCTGTATCCAATAAAATCTGTTAACCTTGTGCCTGCAAAGAGGTGTGTAGTCAAGCTTACTGGAAGAAGAAGAGGGGAAAAAAATGTGTGGATGCATGTTTTTTTTTTTTTTTGTTTTGTTTTTACATGTGTTTAGTAATAGTAAAATGTACTCTTAATTATTGCGTACAATATAATACAACCAAGCTTAAGCAAATCATTGTAAAGATGAAACTTGTGTAGAGTCTCAGCTGCAACCTTCTTATCTTTATTATCATTATTATTATTATTTTTGATTCCTCATACCCCTAGCCAGCTATAATTATGACAACACTGACTGTTCCCTCTCATAATTCTTTACACCATCTCACACTTACTTCCACCAATGGCTACAACCACATTTTCTTTTCTTGTGTGTGTGTGTGTGTGTGTGTGAAGCCCTGCCTTTCACTACTGGTTAGGGGGCTAACACCTCTTTCAGGTTAAGTCTTTTTTTCAACCTCAAAAAAGAGAGCGAATAGCAGCATTTTATGTTCCCTCCTCCCTCCTTCCTTTCCTTGCCCCACTCATCTGTCAATGAAAGACACGGTTTTGCCACAAGGCATTGTGTGTTTAGCGGTGGTGCCAGCAACTGCCATTTGGGTGCAGGGAGGCAAGGGGATCCACCCCCTTTGAACTGCTGCCAAGCCAGCCAGCTTGCACCTTCTTTAATAACTTCCCCCGAAGGCACTTCCTTCTTTTTCTCTCCCTCTCCCTCCTCCCTCTCTTCTTTTTTCCCCATTCTCTCATTCACTCCCACCCTCCTGCCTCTTCTATTTTTTTAAATGACTGCAGTTTTCACGGCTAAAGCTGTGATGCTGATAAGAAAGGTAAGGCTGCTTTTAACTGACAGCCTGACATCAAATCTCTGTGGAAAACACACACAAATGAGTAGAGGGTTAAGAGCACGTGTGGACTTACCGGGGCTTATACAGTGTGGTTTCTAGAATAAGATTTTGTTGATTTTGTAAATGGTATTAAAAATCTACTTAACATGTCAATGTGCTCTTTTGTTAATTTATAAAAATCTAAGTCCATTAAGTTGCACACATTTATTCTGGCATGCCAGGCTTTTCCCCCAATGCATTTCCATCTCTCTCGCCTTAATCACAGTGGTACGTATATGTAGCTGTTTCCAGCATCTTTACACACAATCCATCGCCAGGACATTGACATCACCAAAGGAAATGAAAGATGGCATCCCTGTTTTTGCCCTGCCTGACTGTGATTTCTTCTTCCTTCCTCTCTCATGGCCAGCCTCTGTGGGCCTCTCAGGACAGGGTTAACTCACACCATAAAGGCTCTCTGTGAACTCCCATCCTGTCAGTTTCACTGTACAACACCATGGCCTCAGGACAGACAAGCTAGAGTGGAGAGGTAAAGAGAAAAAAGGCAGAGAGACCTGGCTAAAAGCACAGTAGGCAATAGGTGTCATATTATGGGTGTGTAATACACTATGTCACCTCAATGGCGTATGGCCCATTAAGGCTATAACCTCATACACCGTGGCGTTTATTTTGTCACTAGGGATTATTTGGAACAAACGGACTTGCCAGGAATGTGTGTGTGGTTGTTTGTGTGTGGTTGTTTGTTGACGTTGCAACATGTATTGTTTGTGTACAGGGTTTGTTTGTGTGTGTGCCTTGATGTATATTATCTTTAGAATATTTGTCTCTTTAAATCCATGGCCACTTTATTTTTACGTGTGCCTGCAGTGTGTGTGTGTGTGTGTGTGTGTGTGTGTGTGCATATTGTGCATACTTTACACGGTGTGTGAGTGGCGGTGTATTAAAGGATGGTGGGTTTGAGGGGTGGGGGGTTGAAAATGAGAATGTAAATACAGGCGCGAGCTCACCCAACAGCCCCCCGACCACCCCACCACCATCACCTCCTAGTAGTCGTCCTCCTCCTTTTCCTCCCGTGTGAGGGTGAGCCAGCTAGGGGGTGACCTTGCCCAGTGTAATTAAAGTGAAACACCTTGACTTGTCACCATTGCCTGAGACAGCTTAAATCTCCCTAATGTAAATGGAGGCTGCCGCTGACGTGCTGCTAGGCATGGCCGCGGAGAAGATACAAGCGCTGGTGATCCATCTCTGTACCAGTCCACACACACAAACACAGACGCACAGACACACACACTCTCTCTCTCTCTTTTGCTTTTTCTCACTCCCTCTCTTTTTCTGACACACACACACACACACACACAAGTGTACACAATCTTTCTTCCTCTCTTCGTCTCTCTGTCTTTCATAAACACCCTCCTTCCTCTCTCCTCACACCCATTCTTGGCGTTCTGCAACCCCAACCTCATCTTGCCATCCACTGCCTTTATTTATTTACACCCCAGACAGCACAATGCTTACCTTTACTACAGCAGCAGCAGCAGCAATGCCTCATGGGACAGCTCAGGTGTTGTAGTGAAAGGAGGCACAATGATGCAATGATTCAGAAGGTAGTCAAACTATCAGTCATATCAATAAGAACATAACATGAATATTTGTCCTGTTATTTGCATCATGATTTATAAAAGGATAATTTACAGTGCATTAGAAGTGTGTTGGATGCAGCTTATTGGTGTTTATAAATGCTTCATGGCATTTTTTGGAGACTTCCCACACTGCTTTGCAGCTTGTCTGTCTTTGTATTCTGGGGCACGAGATCAGGTTGATTATTGATCCCGTTTTCTCACTGAGGGCATACACATGCTCATATCTGCTGCCAGTCTCTTTGGGAATAGGGGTGGATAGGGGTGCGGCGGTGGCAATTAGCAGTGAAATTCTGTTGATTTTGTCCTTCAGTTAAAGCTATGTAATACAAAAGTCTTGTTGACCCTTCTGTCCTGCTCTCCATTAGAAGTCATGGCAACACATTACTGAAAGACAGCCTACTAAATTCCATGCTCATTTGCAGTTTGGGGAACCGGGGACTGCCTGAAACGACAACAGAAGCAGGACCAGGGGCTCCTGCCAAAAAATCACCCCGTCTGAATGCCACAATGGCATGTGAAAGAATGCTATGTGCCTCCTGTGCCAACTTTACCAGTTGCCGGTGCCCTGTGCCAGGCCTCACCCCCCCCTCTCTCACGTGCCCTGCCCAGGCAGTGGGCACTGTGACAGGAGCCAGACGCCCATCATGTGTCTGCACCAGGCAGCATGCCCTCTTGCCCTGATCCCTGGGGCAGTGCAGGGACTGTCCCATACTCTTCCCAGGAAGATGCCAAGGATTGTGGGTGGTTCCAGGCAGCGGATATGTCCCGCTGTACACACACACACACACACACTCTGATGGGCTTTTAGGAGGTGCAGTGGTTGCACAGCAGTGCCAACTCATCAGGGAATTATTCTGGCAGACAGGCTCTTTCTCTGTTTTTCTTGCCCCCCAGTAATGCCTCTGCTGTGGGCATGTGGGCATATAAATAAACATATATATCTATATTTAGGTAGAGCCTTCAGTGTCTTATATCATTATTGTATACAAGACAGATATAAAACTGTAAAGACATTTCAACATGATCCACGAGGAGATGGATGTTTGTGGAACCGACAGATTAGATAATATTAGTTCATCCGTAAGAGCAAATACATAATTTCCTCTCTTGCAAAGACTTGAAGACGGACTGTTTACCTGTCTATGTACTGTGGCATTATAGACAAGTACAGGTTCAGACAGCAAGACAACAGAGAGAGACAACAAACAAGCATGTTGCTACTGTGATGGACAGCCTCCACTGTGAGGTTCAGTATGTCAATGTGTTCAGTGTGTGATGTAGCAACTGCTTCAGCCACGGGGGTCTATAGGAAAAAAAATGAGTGAGCACGAAAGAGAACGCGTGGGAGAGAGAAAAGAGAGAGAATGAGCAATGAGCTCAGGTGGGTCCGACATCTGCATTCACTTCCTGTCTTTTTCTGAAGGGAGGGAGGGAGGGAGGGGGAGGGAGAAGAGAAAAGGAGGGATGGGGAGGTGGGTGGGGGGGTGGCTTGCAGAAAACAAGTGTGAGATGAAGGCCTTTCTGGAGGCTACAAAGGAGCTGTACACTGGAAAAGGGCTGGGGAGCCCTCAATGGGGCTGAAGAACACAGACAAAACTTGGGAAGGAAGAAGGCATGTCTTACAATGGCACCAGGCCCCATGCTTGGTTCAAAGAGCCAGTCAGAAATACAGAAAGCGGAAGAGAGCGAAAGACAGAATGGAAATGATGGACATGCTGGGAGGTATAGTAGTCGCAGCAGTAGGGGGCGAGACTGGTATATATGGTGGGCAAAAGGCCACCGAGTTTTCTCAGCTATTCATTTGAAAACAAACTGCGCGGCACAGGCAGGCGCAGTCGAACTGCATCTGGGTGTGGAGTGGATTTTGTTTTAGTGCTCAAAAACAAAAAAGGCCCACCGGTGCTCCATGTGTGGCCCAATGCTAAAAGTCAGGCTGAAGAAGCAGAGAGAAGGAATAGTCTGGGAGCAAAAAGGGGAAGGGGGGAAAGAAGGGGAGGGAGGTGAGGTAACGAGCAAAAACAAATGAAGAGAGCCAGTGGGAAAGGACTGCACTATTGATGATGTCACCATCACTGCACGGATTCAAATCATTTCTACAGTGCAGGGTCTTTATCTTCTTTTTTGCCCACCAGTCATTTGCTTTTATGTAAGCTCACAGCTACAGTTTCTCATACGTTTTTATTATTGTATTGTAGATTTAATTTTGATTCACTATCTATTATGTGAATTTTATCAGAACAAGTAAAAGTCAAAGAACTGTACTAGTACAGCAGTTAGCCTAGGTGTTTTTTGTGGACAGTACACAAAGAGAGAAACCGAGTGACAGTGAGCTATTTGTATGTCCTTGGGATGCCAGTGTCATTGTCAAGGCTTATCAGAATCTAGGGGCAAAGAATGAGCAGAGGGGGGGAGAAAAGGGGGAGAAAAAAATGCACAGGGCTTTAATAAAACTTTATCAGGAGTTACCTTAGCTCTGTCTCCCTCCTCTACGCCACCCCAACCCCCTCCTCTGCTACCCTGTGACACCATGGCTCTAATATTCAAAGAGCTCCGGGTGCGCGGCTGCGGGAATCACGTTTAACTTCACCAATTTCTTATTGCCTGTCAGTCTCTCTAATTTGATCCGGTGTTGGACAGTTACCGTTTTGGACAGCGGAGTCACGGCACATATTGGCAAGGAGACTGGCAGCTAATAAAAGCCAGCCTGGTATTTACTCCCCTTTTCCTTTTATTTATAATATATCTCAATATTGTTATTATGAATATATATGCATTTAAGCTCACCTATCTCTCTGGGTGGCCTCTCGGTTAATAATATGTTATTGATTTCCATACCGGACTGGCTATATATCTGTTTTAATTTCAAGGCCTTATCGCTTCCTCTGTGAATCACAAGAACTCATCCTTTATTTCTTTTTCTTTTTTCTTTTTTCTCCTACAGGCATTATTAAGTCTGTGTAGGAGTACAGGTAACCTGTTTTTTTACAGTCTGACTGGTTACTTTGTATGAGGGAGGGATACTCATTATGGGCTCCACATCTTCCCCAAGTCAGCCTTCATCTTTTCTTTGACAGATTGGATCAAGGGCAGATTGGGTCAGGTAGTGTGCATAGATTTAGATGCTGGCAAATTAGAATAGAACAGAATGAAATAGAAAAGACTGGTTTCAACAAAGATATTTTCACAGGCATGGCCTGGTTCTTGATACAGTAAAAATATTGACCTCAGTGTAATTTGATGAAAGTCATTAATAGTTCATCCAGATTCTGCACTTGATTTCCCGACTAGTTCATCTGTACAGAGGACAACAGGGACGCGCTGCCTCACCAGTGAAACCTTTGGCCAACCCTACTGGATAGTTAGACCTCTGAGGGCACTGCCTCGCCCTCTATCCCCTTGGCCCATCTCCTACCACCAGAATGATAAAGGTATGGAGATGAAGGAGAAGAGGAAAGGAGCAGGAGGAGGAGGAAGAAGAGGAGGGCACGGCGAGAAGGAGGAATAAGCAGTGCATGTATATATGCGAAATATATGCGCCATCAGCAGAAAAGGGCCTGAGTCAGCCGTTTGCCGGGCCTTGCCGCATGCTAAAACACATAGAGGCAAAGCCCATTAAAAATGAATGCCACACGATAATCACATTCACACTTAAAATTTAATGTTGGTACGCTGCGGCTGACAAAGAGAAGGCGGCATAGGGCGCCGTAATTATGACCGTGTCTCGTGTACTTCCTACTTTGAGGTGACGCCTCTGCATGGCCTCTAGAAGTGCTGTCAGATTCAAGGGGAACCAGGGGCAGGTCATGTAGTCTAATTGTTGCAATTAGCTTTAAGGACCACATAGACGATAGCGACATCTTCATAAGGGAGGGAAACTCTGTCATAAGTCTTAGTCACTAGTATAGTGAAGATAAATCAGTTAAAATCTTTTAAGGGAGGGATCTTCACCTTTTTTGAATATGTCTGTCTGCGTCGGCCCATCCTGGAAGACGGTGTCTCCTGAGGTTTTGTTTCTTTTTTCCATTTAAAGTTTTTTGGGGAGTTTTGTCTGAATGGCCATGCGCTATAAACATTTCTCAAGCCCTCAAAGTGTAATTGAAATTGAAAATGTGTTGACTGGACTTTTATTTTGTGACTGCTTAGCCATCTTCTGAGGCAATTATACTTTGATGTTTCAACATAGTCCATCAAATGTTTATAAGTCATGCCCAGTAGTTTCCAGTTGTAATTTGAACTAAATCAATGATAAAAATACAATTTTTTTTATTGTAATTTTAAAAGTGCAGCTTAAAGGTTCGGCAATAATGGCAGATATGCAGTACAGTTGGATGTTTACTGTATTCTGCCAAAAGACTAACTCAACACCTCACTTTATCATCTACTTTTTGATCTGTTCACTATAACTTAGAACTTAAACAAGTAAAATCTTTGACAGTAAAAAAAGGACAGTACAAAATGGAACTCCATCACCCACTAGCTGACCTAAAAGCTTGCATGCAGCATCGAAGCCCCCCCTGGTGAGAGTGCATGGGACCTTAGGGGCCCTCATTTGGGGAGGCAGCAGAGACAATCAGTGGGTGGGTGGTGGCGGGAAGGATTGAGGGAGGGGGGGACTCCACTCCAATTCTAGCTCAAGTGGGCTGAAGATGGCTGAGAAGTGCACTTCCCTTCAAAGAAGGCAAATTAATGTTCTTCTTGCCCAAACATAATATTGTCAGAGAGGTGCACAATAGGAGCCTCTCACCAGTGTTTCCTTGTGCTTCTGTGAGAGTGTGTGCATTTACAGTACGTGTGTGAGGCCGTGAGTGTTTGTAAATGTGTGGCCATGACGGCCCCACTTAGCCTTCCGTCCCTGGTCCATAAGAGAGTAGGAACCTCCTCCTGGTTCACCTCCTTCAAGGTCAGGCTGGAGTTTCTGAAAGACACTCTCCCAGTCAATTTTACCTCCTTATTCAGGCAAAGGATATCTCTTTTAACCTTTTCCTCTACTTCTCCATCATTCCGTCAATTACAAAAACCCTGGGCATCTTCTTTTGACAATGACAGGAGGTCCTTGGAAAGAGAGAAAAAGACAGAAAAAAGAATAGGAGCACACTTTTGAATGACAGAAGAGAGACAGCAATGCAATCTAGGCTAGCCAGAGGTTGACTGGTTGAGTGCAGCTTGTGCTATTCATCTCCCCAAAATGTAGATTACTTTTTGGTCTGTTAGTCTTCCTCATTGTGAAGTGCAAGTGTAAATGTTCTTCGGACACATGAAGAGTGGCCTCTTTGGGAATAAAAAAGGTGAAATACTTTAAAAAAAATTTTTTATTTGATTTAGGTTTATACCAGACCATTCTTCTAATACCAAATTATTGAAATCATACATATGTAAAGGTGAAAATTATGCAAAAGTCTTCTATTTTGAGACAACTAGACCAGTAAAATGAATAGACAAGTGTCAAACACAGACGAAGGCAGCGCTACCTATAAGAGTGAAGTTTTTTCCTTTATCTAGGTCACAATATGTGGAACAATTTCAACAGATGGGCTGCATAGTACTCCCCAGGCGAACAGAAGTTAGTTTCTCTCTTTCCTTCTCTTATGTCGGCCCTGTACCCCTCCTCTGCCTTAAAGGATTCCATCATCGGTAGTTTGTTGCAGGCAAATTCGAGTGCATGTCACACACATACATGCATTCATACACAGACACTCAGACATACAAACACACTGTATGGACAATGTAGGAAGAAAGACAGAAGTTGTCAAGTACGCCGGAAATGATTTCTTTTTCTTACTTGATGTAGAAATATTAAACCAGCAATGAAAAATGACATACAAGGGTTTCCTGTAAATACATGTACAAATATACAAGTTGTGCTTTTGCAGCTTTAACAGATTATTTTGATAGAATGCTTATTCATTTACCATAATGAAAAAGAACATTTGTGATGTTTTTAGGTTATTTTAAGATTGATTTTTTACATTTTTAGTCAAAAGAAAAAGAAAAACTTCCAGAAATTAGTTTGTAAGACAAAAACTTTCAGGAATGAGTCCTTTCACTCCTTCGTCTCCATGCGCAGTGAAAGAAAGAAGGAAAGAAATTCGACAGACAAATGAATGGAAAGAAAATAAATGATGGGGAGGAAAAAATGGCGGGAAGTTGATCGGGCAAAGTAAGAGCGGGAAGCAGTTGTCAGACATTGAAAAGCTATGATATGGATCCTGTTGTAGTTCCTTCAAAACACTCTGTGTCCACTCTCTCACACACATGCACAGAGTTTGGAGGCCTTGTGGCCCAACAGCAGCAGCACAGACAACAGAGAGGTAGCTTTGGAAAACACACATGCACTCGCAAACAAATAGGTGGCGGTGGACTGTGTGTGTGCGTGTGCGTGCATGTATTTGTATGTGTGTGCGTGAGAGACTTCGACATAGAAAGAGACAGTCAGAGGTGGAGTGTGTGAGTGTAGAGGGGGTCCCATATAATGGAGAGGCTCCACCTGTTTACACTTCTTTGCCCCCAGCATTCTTGAGCGGGCCCCTTTAGAGGGCCCTTGTTCCCGACAGCCAGCTAACTGCTCTTGGGGAGCCCTCCGCGGGGACCACAAAAACAGCTGAAGCCTCGAAGGGCTTCCTGAAAGGGAGAGGGAGGAGTGTGGGGAGGCGAGGGCATGACGAATAGGCAAGATAGAGCAAGAATAATAGCAATAAAACAAAATAGAAAAAGCAAGCAAACAGACAGAGACAACTGAAGTGAGTGTATCACTAGTGAACCACTTCCAAACAAGCCTTTTTAATGAGGTCCGCTATTAATACAGAAAAGGAATGGAGAGAAAAGCAAAAGCAGGCGGGGCTGGCGGTGGAAAAGAAGAATGAACGAATGGGCAAATGTGCGCGAATGCTGTGTGTGTACTGAATCACTTTATCTTTGTTTTTCTGCGACTGTACAATGACCTCTGTTTGGGGCTGGAATGAAGACAGTAGTGGGCTGAAGATGGGGATGTAGAGAGGGAGGAGGAGGAGGAGGCAGAAGGGGGTGTTTGGGTAGTGGGAGGCTAACAGGCTAGACACCAGGCCTTTGTGTGCAAATTTCCCAGCAGCGCCTTACCAGTTAATTAAGGAGGTCAGTGAAAGAGGGAGAGAGAGAGAGATAGAGAGACTGCGAGACGGAGAGATGTAGAAGGAGGGGGTCGGCCCTAACGAGCTGTCCGCAGCACATGAATGAGGGGTTTGTCCTAAACTAAGCAGCGAGAGGCCAAACAATGTCAGCAGCAATTAGCAACCAGTGGTGGGCAGCCAAGGGCCTGTTGACTGAGCAAGCAAAAGATGTGAGAAAAAAAAAAACTGGAACATGAACATGCAGACACACATATACAGTTACAGACATCGAGGAATAAATAGGATGGAGCCAAGCAGTAGGAGGCGGGCGGCAGTGGAGAGTAGTAGAATAGGCAGAGGCGGGTCATGTCGCCTTCACCTCTCCACACAGCGAGGCCTTGACCCTGCTGGCTGAGTGCTTTGAATCTACAATACTGGTAGAGGGGAACAAAGGCCATAGGTGTAGCAGTGTGATCTGTATGCTCAAGTTACACTTGATATAGTGGATAGAAGCTGTGAGGATTTAAAGCAGAGCAGTTTCTCAGCAAACAGCAAAAATAAAGTGTGTCTTTTCTTTACATGGAGATCCTGATCTAATCCTATCCTTTGCTGCATAGTAGTTGGTGAGATTGAATTATCATTTTTTTTGGTTGCAAACTGCCTTGTTAGAAAGGCATTGAAATCCTTTTTTTTTTCCAGACAAGTCACTCCACTCAGCTCTCCAGCAACTCTGTTTTTGGCTCCTACCATTCTCCTCTCCTGTCTGTTACCATTCTTGGCACAATACGAAGACTTCAGTCTTTGTTTCATTCTAATCTTGGAGGTGAAGTGGCCCTCTTGTACCTCAGGCTCTAATCGCTGGCAGAGACGGTGTTCTCTAGTGGTGCTGGACTGCGATGAAAACCCGACATCCCCACAAAGAGAAAGAAAACTGCTGCGTTCAGGCTTTGTGTGCAAATATAAAAGCATACAAAAGCGGGAGCCTGAGATAGTGTCAGAGTTAGAATGTTTTCACTCTCCAGTTCTAGATATGGATTATATTTTTTTTAATATGGGGGTTATTTGTTGGCCTCTTGTTGGGAGGGAGGGACTCGGTGGCTGTGAGAAAGTGGAGCCTGCAGACTGTGGTCTGAGAAGAAAGTAGGTTGCGGTGTTGTGGAAAGGCGAGAGGGTTCACGGCACTCTGAGAAGATGGTCACAGAAGGGCATGAGAAATGAGAGAATTGTAATTTGTAATTGGCAAACAGGTTTCTGAATGTGCTCTCGGGCGTTTAAGGCGCGTATATATGTATATTCTTTTGAAATGGTTCAGAATATTTTTTATTCTAACTTTTTACCATGTATTATGAATGTGTCGATATATTATGAATGTCTCCATGAATGTGTCTATGCATTTGCACAGCTCATTTACACTAATTGCCCCATTCCCTCCCTCAGACCTCTCTGTGTGCAGACAGATATTGCTCAAAATGTGCTGATAAACCAATCTCCAATCCATCCAATCAACAAACAGATAAACCCATTCATATTCTGACTTGTGAAATACGGCCTCCTGTGTACTCTAAAAGGGGAGAAGGATTCATGGGGATAAGTCCCGCCTGTCCTTCAGAGCAATCCATAATGCAGCTCATCCAGTAATCAGTGCATATAGGGGCTGGGTGATCAGTGACAAAAGCTAGGCAGGGAGACATCAACCTGCTGGAGGAGAGTTAGGGAGAGGGGGGCTGGCAGGATGAGCGTGGTGGCGGCGGCGGCGGGGCAGCAATCAGAATCCCATCCAGCCTCAGTCTCCAGAAATTGCCATGCAGATTTAAAGCCGTTAAAGGAGGATCCGTGGTCTGCTCCTTCTCTCCACTGCCTCTCCAACAGAGCACATACCTCCACTCCTCTTACCTTCGTCGTTCCTCCTCTCTGCTGTGCCTATTGGAGGCAGGTAGCCCCCAGATGCTGGACCCAGGTTACCGTAACCTTGGTGGTTAGATCGGCTGCTCGCCTTCATGCGGCCGGCTATTCATCAAAATGGAGAAGTTGGGGGCGGTGGTGTGGGGGATGGCGGTAGAGGGGCAGAATATGCAGCAGGGGGAAATGAGCGTCCAAGACAGCCTCCCAAAAGGGTAACAAATCACTCTCCTTGCCCTAATCCACCAAGGGGATACTTGATGGACCAATGGTCACAATACGGGGCTGTAGAGATACATGGCTTTGACAAATCAAATATGTGGGCTCATCTGGGATTTAAAAAGAAAATCGTCTGACAATACTCTCAAAGATGCTGTTATGTTGTGTACGACTGTCCCGTGAAGTGCAGAATACTTCAACAAAAATAATAACAGACCGACAGACTGCTGCAATAAATGCAAATGGCCAATGCTCGGCTGTACAGCAAGAGTCTTATCAGCAATATCCCACTGATCGATCGCTGTGGTTGCATTATCAATCATCCATCATCGCATTGATATCTCTACGATACCTATAATCTCACCTGATCAGAATCATTGATCAACACTGTAGCAGGATTGATCTCCTATGCCAGTTGGATTGGATGACAGCGACACAGGAGCAGCGCAGATATGTAAAACATTTCGCAAGTGAGCAGCGTAGACCATTACATCTCTCGTACTAAAAATACAAGGAGCAAATTTAAATACATGCCTGCTAAAATAGCAGCCAAGCTGTGTGGAATATATCTTTTCTAAATTTGAGGCAAAGGGAATCCCATTCCTGCTACAAAGAAATATTTCATGTGGCATATTACAACGTAATTACCCCTGATCTTGCATTTGTGATGACGGGTTTCCTCCCCATTGGAGAATACGGAGCCAGTGGCTTGTATTCAGCAGGGAAAACAGGCAGCCTCGGCACGGTACCACTCAGAATCTCCTCTGCATAGGACCTTAATCATCCTGGCTCAGTGTGCATGTGCATATAGGGAGATTTGTGTGTGTGTGCAGGTTGTGAGTGTGTGTGCATGCATGTCTTGCAGTGGGTGTTTTCCAATAAGTGTGTATATTTGTGTGCATCTCTGTACGTGTGTTCTTACTGCTGTGTGCCTATGTGTGTATGACAGAGGCAGAGAAAGAGAGACAGAGAGATTGAGAGAGAAAACTCGTCCCTCCAATTCCCCCGTGAAGCCCTCTACACCAATTTCCAACCATGGGCAATCACTCACTCAGCATACACATCTACATAGAGGCTGATGAGATCCTCCATGGGCTTTACCATGTGACTAGAGCTCGTCATCTACTGTATGTGCCTCCCCTTTGCGCTCCTATTCCAATACTATAGTCACTGGGGGGGAGAGAGGGGGGGTGGTGGTGGTGGTATGGATGATCTACATACACTTATGATACATAGGTAATCTCCGAGGGGCAAATCAATGATACTCCCCGCTATGTTTCCCTTTGAATTCGAGAAGAATCCGTCATTTTTGCATGCCCATTATTGGTAGAGGTGATATGTCTTCCAGTTTTAGATGTCCTTGCGCCGGGGTAGGGGTGCTTTAATATATTGTGCTAACCAATGACTGATATGGATGGACATAGTCTTGTAGACTTGCATAGATAGATTAGAGCCTTAAAGAATGTCCACCCTCAAGCTGTGATGTTAACATGGGGCACTGTATGCTGAGAGTTCATTAGTGTAATTGCCAGAATATTACCCATTGGCATGGTCATAATGTATAGCATATTAATACTATAAATCTCCATTTCTCTTGCATTCACCGGGGCAACCGTATAGCCATCATCGCGTATTAATCAAAAAATGAACTTTTTGAGGAGGAGGCAATAAAATAATGGGCTATCCTGTCACTAGTCTACTCTCTCTGTTGCTGAGAACCATTTATATCCACATCTGTTTTGTTGTGCATGTATATATACTGTAGCTGTCTTTGTCTCCAGGGAAAATACTGTTTTGACGGCCTAAGAGAGGGAATTTCCTAGAGTTGCACACCAGGGCACCCCACCTACCTCTTTCTAACAACAAGCCCCCCTCCTCTCTCTCGCTCTGCTGATCTCAGCACATAGCCCGCTATAGTTCTGGGACCACAATTGCTATTCAAAGAGTAAATAGATGTGTAGGTGGAGGGTCAATATGGACTTTTGAAATCATTCCATTGGTTTTTAGAATAAACGACAGAATACTTTGTCATTGATGGGCTTCGTGTTAGGCATTGCGGTGCCCACAGACAATATCATATTTAGCAATTAGCTTCACTCAGTGGGCTGTATTATGACAAGGCAACATTTTTATACTTCTTCAATTTTTTTTATTCTGACTGCCAGGAAATTGCGCAGCACTGTGGAGGTCAGGCTTTGATCACAGCCTCAGTCTTGCAAGCTTGTACCTCATCATGAACTTGTGAAGAAGATCAGAAATATACATTCAAAGATATGTAATAAATATGTATTTAAGTATATGTAATACTTATCTATATGTAATTACTTATCTATTAGGCCAAAGCACACTTTAAAGGGGCACGTAGTTCTTAAGGCATTTATACTGTTGCTTTAACATTTAAGTAGGCATTAGAAAGGGGAGGCTGCAATGGCATATTCTGCTAGCACCCATTTTTTCCATTTATTGATCTGACCTTCTGCTGCCTAGTCCCTGAAAATACCTCTGCATTTTCTTTTCACATATTTAGTTTGCGAGGCTATTGTACATATACTGTATTATCTAAAGCTTATGAAAGCAGCATGAAATACATGAAATGTATGTGAAAATTTTGAAAAACAGGAATTCAATACCAAGATCACTGTATATTAAAGTATATTCTTTCAACATGGGCAGAAGAAGTTCTTTACTTAAGTTGTTTAAAAGCACGAGGACCACCAAGTTCTCCAACACAAATGGTAGTCCTGCATTTGAAATCCTTCTTTAGTAATAGTACATAAGTATTATAGAGAAAGATTTACTTAAAAGTAAAGCAAATGTATTGGTTAAGCAGTGTGACTGATAAAATGAATTAGATTATTGATACTGATGCATTAAGCTACTATTGTAGCTGCTTGAGGTGGAGTTCTAACTTTATATACCGTTGAGTAGTTTAATTCAGTGGTTCCTCAAAGTCTCTTTGGTGGAACTGCTAACAACTCATAGATATCTAAAATGTGACAAGGGGCCCCAATCATGTCAATCATTGTCATGTAAAAGATCACTTGCCAAATGCTTCTCCGGGAATTTACATTATAGTACGTTGTTAATCTCTGACAATGTGTTGTATTTCACAAGTTTATCATGTGATTTTTATGTAAAATGTAAATCTGAAAAGTAACTAGCAAATGAAGCTGTCACATAAATGTAGTTTAGTAAAAAGTAGAATTGTGGTAAAGTGGAAGAATCAAGTGGCATGAAATGGGAATTTGTCCACTGGCTTTTCAATACCCATTATCTACTAAGTATCACTTTAACTAGCGCATTTTGATTTCATTTAATCTGTAGTGAATATCCTTTACAATGCTACTCACCCACCCACACTAACTCCATGTCAGTTTCTTGAGCAAATGTTTGTTAGACAACCTCAATGGTTTTGACCACAGAGAGTTTTTCCTTGTGGCTGCAAGCCACTTGGCTCTGACCAGCTGTTAATCAATGCTGAGGAGCAGGTAGACCATAATGGAGGATTTATCTCAGTTCTTCCCACCACTTAGTGCCCAATGGACACTTCCATACCACCTCCTCCTCCTTGTACCTTCTTAGATTTTCTCCTCACTCACCTACCCCCATCCCCTCAGCCCCCTCCGTACCAAAGACTGTGATGGAAACACCACTCCTGAGAGAGTTGTGGAGGCGGAGGAGAATGGGTTGGAACGAGGGACAAAATAGGTTGAGAGGGTCGTTAGATAGTGAGCAAGGGAAAGGGGTCAGAACAATGTTGCTGACATGGTCAGAACTGTTAGTGCACATGAGAGGTAATTTTAGTGAGTGTGTCTGACCTCACATAGATCATAACAGTAATTTTCAGCTGGGTCTTTGAAATTGAATAAGTTCACATGCACGTTAAATACATGAGGCCCTTATTTATATTTCATAAAACATCAGCTGCCACAGCGTCTTATGCTGGAGTCTCACTATACAATGCATGGGCAGACTTGCTTTAGGAACACCATTATCCATGATGAATCGCTGGGTTAATAGTCCATAAGGGTTAATACTGGTTAGTGAAGTCCTGGACTGTGTAATGTGTTTGTGACGTAAGGGAAGGCCATGAGAAATGCAGCCGTGCTTGTATTTACATAGTGCGTGAAAATTTACATGGTTGCCTACATGCACACAGGAGAGTTGGTCATTTACTGGCTGTAGAGCTGAGCGATAGATTTGAGAGAAGAGCAAGTTAGATCATTAGCAGAGAAGGCTTCCTTCGTAGGTTGTGTGTTTTGTTTACATCCTTACCTTACCACTTGTCCAGTTCACACTTCTCATGTACAGGGCATGCTGTTGCTTGTATACATCCCTTGACTTTTCATGCAAATTTATGTTTAAGCATACTTGTTTGTGTGTACGATGGGGAGCACAAATACATACACACACACATGGGGGTGGAGGGAGACCTAGAAGGGGGAGTGTGGGGGGGTATTGGTGGTGGTGGTGGTGCAAGGCGGTGACAGAAATTGAGGGGGACGGGGTGGCAGCTGCAGGCTGCTCGGTGCACTGTCAGAGCGGAATGATTAATGAATGGCGGCCCCAGCTGAGCCTAACCTTTGGAGAACCGCACAGGACATCTGCAGAACTGTCAGCGCTCTGACAAGGACAGAGCTGAACAACCAATTATTTCGCCATCACTAAGGTGGGCTGTCAGCTTAATCCTAGCCATTCACTTAGGCAAGGACAGGCAAATTTCTCCTTTACATACACACACACACACATACACACACACACATAGAGCAGACCACGGTCCTGCATGGACACACACACACACACACATAAACAAGTGAACAAACAGGCACGCACGGACAGGAACACATGCCCGCGTGGACATGTACACAAAGTGGACTGGTACGCTCACACAAACACATGCGCACACTCCCATATTCACACACAGGCATGAGGCGCTGGACAAAATAGAGTTAACCCCTCCGCCGCTGGCAGTGGCAACCCCATGCAGGTGACATATAGTGAGGGAAGCAGGGCAAACGGGAGGAGTCGGGGGGGGAGGTTTAATGATGACAAAACAGGGCTGGTGGATGCTGGCTGGGACTGTGAGCTGGACATGGGTGGGGCTGCATATTGGGGAAGACACTGTGTCTAGTGCATGTCGAGAGGGAGGAGGGGTGAATGTGGGGCGGGAAGGTGGGAGCTGGAGAGGGAGGGGTGGATGCCCTAATGTCTGCAGGATGTATTTGCATAGGATTCTTTAGAGAGAATGCCGCTTTTAGCTTAATTTCCAAAATATTCAAAACATTATGGCCTGCTCACTGCTTGAGATTGGAGCAGGAATGTGATTCCATGTAAAAGTTTCGATCAACAAACAGTTTAAATCTTTTGTCTATAAATGCAGCTACGATCAGGACACTTCTAAGATGAAGTGCATATGGAGGAAGTCTGGCATTCAGTGGCCTACACATTCTGGAGTTTGTATAGTTTTATACCCTCCAGTGTGGAAATAAAGTATTGATTGACCTTATGAATTATACAAAATGGATCCTGTTGCATTGAAGAAGATTAATAAAGAGTATTTGAATAAAACATGATGATGATGATGATTATGATACCAAATCATGTCATGTCAAGAAAAAGTTGATGCAGCCTTAAGTACTCATGCACAGGAGAAAACCACTGAATCCAAGAAATGTTATGTCATGTGTGGAAGAGCGTGTGTCTAAAGTCAGAAATGTATGATTTACATTTGATGTTACTACGTTACAAAGGAGCAAACGGGATCTTTTCGCTTTTTGAATTAGATTTTATGTGCATTGCTTCTTATGCAATAAATCTTATCCTCCTATCTTTCTCCACTCTGTCAAAACAGAAACTAACCCTTTTACTGTAATTAGGACTAATGAGTATGTGATCGCCAGAGCTATTGATTAGCCAGAAGGGACTTCAATAATAACAAAGGTGTATATGAGTGGAAATGTGTTTGCATTTACAGCCTTCATTCATCATCTGTATCCGTGTGTGTGTGTGTGTGTGTGTGTGTGTGTGTGTGTGTGTGGAGCCTGGCCAGGGTTGGGTGCTGATGGGCGGCATGAGTGACTGATTGGGATTTGATTGAGGCATTTCTGAGGCGATAAGGGATCAAGCGTGCCTGCGAAGCCTATTGACAGACTGCTGATGAAGCCAGGGAGAGGGAGAGAGAGAGAGAGAGCTGAGGAAATTAATAAGGGAATAAAAATCAATTAACTTAAAAACTGTCCCTCATCACTGGCTAACCACATGCATGCATGTGCGACTGTGTTGTGCTTCCCTTCATATATCTGTGCATGTGCTATAAGGCACTCATCTACAGTAACTACACACTAACGGGCAGCAGTGTGTTGGGTGGATTGACCTCCTGCTTGCAGACAATTAAAACATAAAATGCCAAGGCGAGTCACTTGAATCCTTAACACTCTTGGCTGGTGTATATTCATGAGTGAACCACCCACTCCTCTGTGTGAATGGTGAGGACTTCGAAACAGCACAAGTCATTTAACCAAGCAGGAGAATCCTAATTCTGCCCTATGATTTGCAATTCAAACAATAATGCTGGCATCATCAGCTTTGGTGTTTTATGTGAATGTAAAAATCCATCAAGTTTGGTGAGCAGTTGTTGGTAGTCCACCTTAATGGAAAAACTTCTCTATAAATGTGGTAGAATCACAGACGTCCTCAGCCCAATCTTGTTTTGGGTGAACGCTGATGCGCCAGTGGATCGGTATAGGTTACAATTGAAGTGTGATTTAACAATAAAAAAAAAAAAAACCTGCTTTGCTTTGCTGTGTTTTGTCCTCCTTAGTCTGCTAATGTATCAGCTGTTGCTAATTAAAGTTAATTCAGTGAGTAACTTGATGACAGGCCAAAATTAAACTTGGCTGTTATGTTTCTGGGATCTCTGCAAGCCGGTGTCTGTACTCTGCCAAAGATTGTCTATTAGCTAAAAGAAGCACGACTGTGTAACACCACTGTACAGTGTGCCTGCAGTAACAGTCACGCTGACGGACAATGTCACGCTAATTTCAGGAGTTGCATTCCCCAGTTAAATATACATCTGTGTCATATCAATAACAGCTTTATAGTTTCAAGTGAGGACTGAATGTGGCATGTACAGTTACAGAAATACAAGTATTGGATTGGAGTCTGCGGGTACCCAATATTGCAGGACTCTGATCGGGACTTGATCGGGACATCCTTAGAAAGACTTGTACCACATGGAATTGGATGGATTTACTGTACAGTAATAATGAGGCAGCTATGTTTACAGTGTGTGTGAACTGAGGTCTCAATCTCTAAGTAGTTTTAGGAGCTTTACACTGGTGCACACTCATAAATACACAATGACACGCACACATACACACAGTGTCAGAATGTAGTCATTAGAAGCCTAGTCCTACTAACAGGGCTGTCTACTGTCCCAGACAAACTGCAGGAGGAGGTGTCTGGCTGCTTGCTTTTAAACTGGGTTAGTGGACCAGAGAGGGAGAGAAAGAAAGAGAGAGAGAGAAAGAGAGCATGAGAGACAGTAGGAGAGAGTGAGAATTTGAAGTCTAAAACTGGGACGGGGTACATGAGAAGAATTTTCTTCACCAATTGCGGTGGTACTCCCTACTGCGCACCCCTTAATACCACATGTATGAGTATGAGTGTGTGTTTTAGTGAATTCACTTCTACGTGTGGCTATATGCATGCCCACTCTTGTCTCATGAAAAGTTTTACAGATGTAATTTTTTAAAAAGGTTTTCATACTTGATGCTGATGTCATGATGTTTTCATACTTGAACTCCACTGACTTCCTTTAACGAACTGGATATTTGTCTTAAGCTTTGCTCACTTCAGACTCCTGCCCTCAGTTGATTTAGGAGCCAAATGGCAGCCCATTAACATGTGAGAATGATTGTGCAGCCTTGGGGTTGTAATGCGACAACCCACAGAGAGGTTTTTCGCAGCACATCTCTATGATTCTTAGTCTTTGCACTGTAGACGAGAGTTAAGCATCAAAGGCGAGAACTAACTATCCTCACCCTCAATCGCTCCCACTGTCTCTTTTTGGCCTCTGGGTTCACACTGTAATTTGCGCTCTCTGTCTCTCTCTCCCTCTTTCTCTCTCTTTGTCTCTGTCTCCCTCCATCTCTCTCAGGGCTTAGGAATGGGTAGAGGGAGGTGATGAGGTCAAACTGAATCTTCTCGTCGCCAAAGATGATTATGTCTTAACCTGCCGTTATTCAAAGGAGCAGGCCCCGTGGCCATGAGCTGGCCTGCCAGCCACGTGTCGGCAGTGTAGGGGACAGCACCTTGCCATTGTGACAGGAAGAGAGAGAGAGAGGGAGAGAAACTGTGCAGTCAAATGAACTCTCAGGGTCACATGTGCAATGCCTTGCTATGTGTTTCATGTGACTCACTACCCCATAGATCCACTTGGTTGATGGATGCTTGTCATTTGTCTAATGGCCAAGTGTCCAATCTTCGACCCCCAAATTGATTATAGATGCTGGTGACATCAGTGAGAGCACACATTAGATTATAAAGTTGCACCAGAGGTTGATGTAAGAATGCGTCAAAGGCTTCTGAGCAGACCTGATGTACCGTAGGATTTCTAGGAAAGTGGTAATGCCAGTGGTTATGCCGGTGGTGTTAATTAAAATCTAACTCATTAACAGCTTGCGTGGGTTAATTGGTCAGTCTTGACTTGTTGAGGTAATAGAGAACAACACCTCAGCTGTGCTCTGCCTCAACGAACAGGGCTCAGAGCTTCTCAGGGAGAAAACTGTTGAGTCCTCCACCTTTATCTTTGTCCCTCCTGACTTTTCTTTAAGCCTCAGACTTCATATTCAGCAGCCCCGGGCTTGAGCTATCTGTCTCCCCCTTTTTCAATTAATTCTTTTAGAGGTGTGACACACTATATACTTTAATACGCTTTTTCAGTGCACACGTCCTGTAGCTACGCTAACACATGAACACGCACGCTCAGAAAACTTGTTTATACATGCCTTCACACACACATTATACCGTTTAGCGTGGGTAACTAGGAAGTCAATGAGCACTTATCTGAAATCCACTGGCAACACTAACAAGCCAGTGTAAGGTGTGAACACAGCTGTTTGAGTCACAACAAATCTAATACGCATTTCATCACTTCTTAAACAAGCCATCAGCAAGTCTAATACTCTGGTACAGAGAGCGGCGCTCTATGATACATGTGCCTTCAAAGCATTTTCTTAAACATCAGCACTTAGCACATCCTCCACACTCCCCCAGTGTCTTCCTCGGCATCGTGCATCTTGTAAGCAGTGCTGCTGATAAGTCAAATTTATCATTTTTGCGATTCAGATTTATAAAACCAACAATGGCCTAATTGATAACACCAGCAGCTGCCACAGTTTCTGTCGCAAGCACCTGATCCGTGTGAAAATTATGTCTCAATCAGCGATTATCAAGCAGCTTTTGCCAGAATTTTGAATGCAGCTCCATTTTCCTTCACTTCCTCTTATTTTTGGAACAGGAAAACACGCCAGAGCCGTCAGTGTCACTCACGATTGAACCAAGCGAGCCGTAGGGATTCACCCTGCGTGTCTGTCTCAGGACTTAAGAGTTACTCTCTCATGACGCCTTACCATTTTAAACCTTATTTGGTTTGCAAAAGTGAAACTAAGCTCTTTCTGTGCCACTCTTTTTTTCCCAAGTTCAATTTTTGGATTGCATAGCTTGAGACAAAGATAAGGGGGGATATGGGGATAACTTTTGAGGACAGTGGACAGCGGATTTCAAAAGGGGGTCACTAGGGGAAGAGAGGAAGCAACAGAATGAGAGGAGGAGAGTGCATGGGAGGATAAGGGGGGATGGAGGTGTGGAGCCCAGAAGGGGTTGGGAGTAGGTGGTGGGGGCTGAGGTTGGGACAGCGAGACACTCCAGAGAGTTTATAGAGCTTCAAAGGGAAGTTTTCTGCTTTGACTGACAGGCCCCTAGAGTGAATGGGACCTGGTGGCAGGCGGCATGTCCCGATCCCAGGATGCCCTACGGTCTCCATGGCGCCCACTCCCCATCCCACTGTATTCATCAGGCAGTGGGGTTCATCAGTGGGGATGATCAGTGTCAAGATATGTAGAAGGGTAGATCATGGCTCAGTTTTTCATGGTATATTGCCCTTGGACCAAGAGTGTGAAGGACATGGTGGCTCCAACCGTACTTCTACTCCAATGAAAACTCCCTCTGTTGAAATGAGTTGGCTTGTCAGTGATTTAATAATGATTTTTACATTCATCTTCAGAGTGCCTGGGATTTCTTTGTGACTGCCAACCAACACCATGAACTTCCATCTACAGTCAGCTGGACAGTCATTTCTTATTTTCACTCGACCGCCGGCCCTATCTCTGAAGAGCATCTGATTTTTCACTTCAATTTTACCACCAGTATTGTTTCTGACCCTGTGCAGCACTCCCTGTTTTTTTCTTTGACACAGTGACTCCTTTGAATAGGAAAGGCTAGAATTCCAAATCGTACAATTCAATCAAGTGTTTTTGTGGTTGCTATTGAGGGAGCCCAAAAAAACCCTGTTGCTGCATTAGTACTGCAACTCTTCTGTGAATCAGAATATCAAGTATGTTTGATAGCCGTATGTCTACAAACAGAACAAGAGCCATTTAGTCTCAAATGCAGGACACCTCAGTTTTCACTCTGATATTTTAATAATTGATTAATAATTGCGCTCAACTCTTACCCTGTTGGCCAATTATTTTTCACTCGGTCCCTGACATATTGTTCATATCGTCACCCAGAGAAAAGGGGAGAATATGCCTTTTGGAAAACAAAGCTTATCACTGTAGCTACACCCTTATACTTAATAAAAAAAATAATAATACCATTAGTTGCACATTTGTATCTACAATTACACTACATGTGGTGGTACAATCTGTAAGCACAAAATATACTCCCCTGGTATTGTCAGTATTTCTGAGAGTGCATCATAACCACGGTACAGTTAATGTCTGTTTCGGGGCAAAGATAAATGACACCATCATTCCCGGTCTTATACACAGGGTGATAGATGAGAGCAGGAGGGCTGTGTTTAAATGTGTCTCAGTAAACACTGTTAGGCCTGTGTAAACAGCAGAACATTGATCAGCCCTCTATTCATGGTCAGCACGTCTCTGCCTGCACTGGATTAGTCAACATACCGACCCATCTGTTTGCTCCACTGTAAACTGAGGCCAATGTCAATGCCAGAGCCTAATTGGAATACTACGCACTGTTGGGGCATGGTTGCATGAAAACTAGGGACTTAGACTGGTCTGGCAGAACTTTTTATTCCTAAAAATATAGTGTCATCTGGAAATGAAAACAGTTTTCTCTTTAATAATCCCCAAAGCAATAAACACAATTAAAAAATCAGTTGCGTTATACATAAAATAGACCACGCAAACTAATGTGAAGCCTACAACCTCACTGCTAATGATACTTCCTGGCAAGGTAGCACACTTCTCACAGACAACAGACCAGTAGTGTGTATCTACAATAACGAGTGCGACAGTGTGTCTGTGGAAACACCAGATCCGTGAATTTCAGGCTGGTGCCACTAACAGTCTCTCATCTCACTGAGCTCCTTAGAGGAATGGGCAACACTGGTTGGCTAGGCAGTGGCTACTGTGTACAGTGGAGAAAAGAGAGAGAGAGAGAGAGAGAGAGAGGGAGTTAAAGGAGTGACAGAGATGGAGAGAAAGAATGAGCAGGAGAGAGAGAGGCATCGAAGCGTGGAGGGCAGCTGCATTGTATCACCCCATTTTAGCCCATTACACTATGTATAGGGGCCTTTTTCCCCCCTCTTTTGCATGGTAATTATTTTCCAGCCCAAAGGTAGCTGCAGGCAACGTCAGCCACTGCGTCAGGGCCCACTGCATTAGCCGGCCATTGCATTATTTATTTGTGCGCGGGCAGCCGGATGGATACCCCAAATCCGCCGAGACTCTGGGGCCTCTCAATGTCACCTCGTGCATTGTGGGAGGCAGTTTCGGCCGCTTGGACCTGCACCAGGAAAGCTTAGGCAGAGAGTGGCTCAAGGGCAAAATGGTATCTAGGCGTTGGGGACACGTGCGTGGGAGTAGTAGTTAGATGTGTAATGTATTCAGGAATGGGTCAGAGGTTTAGTAACCGCCCTCGCTTATGCAAGAGTCAACTGTGAAGGGTTCATTGTGACGCACTGGATGACCATCTAAGGGGTCCTATAGGACATCATTGAGCACCAGTGTAGTAAAAAGTCTAAATAGAGGTTCATACAGTTCACACTGCCTAAAGGCTTTTTGTGTAGCAATAGATGGTCACATACAGTCAGTTACCCCTGGGTATCATAGGTAAATAGACTTGATTTCAGTGTGCAGGAGCTGCTTTTACATTATTCCTCTCACCCCTGTGTATCAATGAAGGGTTATTACACCAAATACCAGTGGGCTGGGTAAGGTCACGGCATGTCATGCTTATGTGGAGAGCTGGAGCGACACAGCTCAGTGATTGTGACGTTTGGGAAGTAATACCCTAGTGTCCCCTTCTGTACCACAGTGCACACACGGACACACAGAAGCGCCCACACACTGCTCTGTCGGACATGAACCCCCATGACCTGTCAGCCCTGGCCAATCGAATCGTAGCACCCGGAATGACAGCTGAACCACTGTCCCTGTCATGGCTCCTCAGTGTAGAAACACACACGCACACAAGCACACATGTCCGCTACAACATCGGTTCAGCATCAACATCAGCATCAACTCCCGCTGGCCCCTTGGATCTATCTCTCTGCCTCCCTGCTCGCCACGCAGCTCGACCACACGAGACGCTCAGATGGCTGTTGACTCTTTTGCAGGGGAAGATCCGTGTTTCCTTCCCTCCCTCTGTCTCTCACCAAGACGGAGGGAAGAGCAAACACAGATACACAGCAACTTTTAGTCTTTCAGTTTGCAAGATTAAAGTGTGGAGAGTTTTTGCCTAGACAGACCCTACTGTATATGACTCTCAGCTGACTCGAAATTCTAAGAATTCATAGCACTTTTACCAATGTTACCAAATAAATGCATAGTTATATAGGTGGGAAGATGGATATATGGATAGCATTAATGACTGTGAATGAGAAAGGAGGACAGACAGAGAAAGAGAGTCAGTGATAGAGATAGTTAGACTTTGCCCTGGTGCCCAGCGTTCTCCCTAATGGGAGCTGACACTGCTGAAGCGACCCGGGTGGACGGAGGGGAGGACCAGCGTATTGCAAGCGGCAGACCTCCCAATTATTTTTCTGGCTGATAAGTGCTGGTGCTTGTTTAAGGCTGCAGCATAGATGGAGGGATGGGATGGAGAGGGAGAAATGGAAGGATGGAAGAAGAGGAGGAGGAGGAGGAACGGAGGGGATGTGGCTGGGGTTGGGTTGCATGGCTGACAGGTCTTGATCTGGCAGGATGGCTGGCTGTCACACACAACTTAAGACGGGGTTTCTCCCCCTGGGCTTATGCACACACACTCCCACACACAAGTACACACAACATGCATGTACACACATCATGCATCATGTAAGCATGTTGAAACAGACAACAATGTGTACACACATGTTTATAAACATGTCACAGCACACACACACACACACTGTTTACATGTCAGTACATACTGTAACATGTAACTGCAGCATTACCTCGGTCACATGACATTTACAAATGCTGCAGAACCTGTCTTATCCAGGCTGCCTGAGAAAATATTCATTTAAATAATAACATAATATCAAACATCATCAAAAAACTGAATCAAGAATCTGTTTTTCAGCATGACAGGGAACAAATTTGGACACACACTTTCTGTTCCTTTGTATTTAAGAGGCTTTTCATTGCTGTAATTAGGTTGATGATTCAAACAATTTTAACAATTCAAAGCCTTTTTTTTTAATCAAACCAATTTGTCAGACGGCTTTCACAGTCCACTCTGAACTGAACAGTGTCTTGGTATTTCATATTTGAGCCTGACTGTCTAAAGATGTTTGTACAAGAATAACTGAGAAATGAGAACAGACCTATTATTTGTAAATATACAGTATTTTATCCAGTCTTTATTTGTAGTTTTCCATAATCAGCTTACCTTCCAAATACATGGTAAAGTAAGCTGTGTTTAAAAAAAAAAATGTTTTGTGATTTTTAGGGCCTTTTCAAGAATATAAAAATCAACTGAATAAGGCTATGATACATAATATATTGCTTACCGTTGGCTTTATGGTGATCATCAGCTGGATCAGTGAATATACAGTATCTGATTTGTTGTGGATTTGAGGCTGCAGTGTCCGGGATTTGCTTAGGCTCGGCTGCAGGAAGAGGGCTTTGCCAGTGGAAAGCGAGCCAAACGAATAATCTGCGTATCTGTGCATATGTGTGTAGAGCTGGCAGTGGTAGTTGCATATGCTTAAAGGGCTGGGTGCTGCCACTTTTTGCCAGTCTGTTTGAGCAGGAACAGAGCTGTAACAAGCAGGAAGCTTGAGAGCATTGAGCCATTAGAAGGAGAAGAAGACACTGTCATTTGCTCCTGGATGGCGGACTGTGTGCATGTGTGTTAGCGGGAAATGAGAAGTCATGCTTGTATTCAAAATTATTTAATGAGCCTGAAAAAAAACCATGAAGTTTGAAGACAATTCATTCCAAAATAAGGCTTTTCAGAAATAATTACATACTTCAGATGAGACATACTTCACATCAGAGAAATTGTTGCATCAATCACATCAGGCCAAATCACGCAACAGCAGTTCCCTAGTGTCAGCTCTTGTCTAAACAGCTAGAGTATCTGTGTCATGACAGCCTATAATTTGCCTCATGTTAGCTTAAATGAACGCCATAATAAGGGTTATCCAATCCATGCTAAGTGTCATAATCTAGAGCAGAGTGGCTGCATTACATTGGTGTCATTGCTGCGCTGTTAATGCCTCAGTGATCACGCTACTGCTAACATGGCCCACAGCCAGAAAAGACTGAGTAATATCAAAGGAGAGGAGCTGTCTGTTTGATTTCATGTCAGGCAATGGAACCTATCACTGTTTCTCCCAAAGAACTTTTCTCCATGATTTGTATTTCTGTTTTTTAGTTCACCTCCTTTCTCCACAGTATAGACGAAAAAAGAAAAAACAAACAAGAAAACCCTTCCTCAGTCTTTTTACAACTCATACTGTGTATCTATTGCAGCTCCTTTCATTATCACTTTTGATATTCTTTAGGCATTGCCCAAGAGAAATTTTCCTCTGCCAAGCTGGGATGCAGCTTCAGCAACTTTGCTGTGTGGGTTAGGTAAGTATCATTCAGGGTGCTTGTGCAGGTACGGTCATATTGTGGAACAACACCCATTGGGTGGAAAACTCACTAACCACTGCACTGGCCTGCCAACTTTACCTATTGTACAGTCCCTTGTATTTTGTGTACAAAAGCCACTCTGGGATAGTTAGTTGTTCAGCCCCTCTTTGTGAGGAAGCCGTTATGTGTGCCTTCTCTCAAGCAAGAGTCGCTCCTTTTGCTTTAATTACAGTAAGTACAGAAGACCCCCCAGGCTTATTTAAACAGATCAGCCAGCAGAAGAAAGAAGAAAATGCTAATTAGTCCCATAATGTTGCTGACCACGCTAGTTCCTTAGCACTGCTGAGTTTTATTGACATAAGAAGGACAATAGGAATCTGTATTCAAATGACTTGCTCTGCCCTCATGTTTGGGTGCTGCTGCCGCTGCATGTAGACCGCAACCTACCACATATTTTTATTGTATTGTTAGACAGAGTGAAATTAGACATGGCAATATGAGGGAGTCGATATGTGTTTGTGTGTACCTGTTTTGTTTCCCGCCTAAGTGTGTCGAAGCCTGTGGGATTACAGTTTTAGGGTGTGCTTTGCTGTTTTACATGTGTGAATATTGAAAAAAGGTGCACGTGCATTTCCATGTCTGTGTGTATGCATGTGTCAACTCCCCATCCTCGACTTCGGTGCACTGCAGAAATCTTCTAATGCATTCCATGTTTCCGAGCTGAGAAGCTGCATGTGTGTGTGTGTGTGTACTAGTACAGCCAATCTTTGTGAAAACCAATTTGAGTTTTAGACCTTGGGAGTGAGGACATTTTTGGAAAGTGAGGACATTTTGGGTGGTCCTCTCAAGTTCAAAGGGTTGTTTGAGGGTTAAGACTTGACTTCAAGGTTGGGTTTAGGTTAAGGGTTAGGTGTAGGCATTTAGTTGTGATGCTTAAGGTTAGGGTAAAGGGCTTGGGAATGCGTTTTGTCAATGAAAGTACTCACAAGTATAGAAGTACAAAGGTATGTCTGTGTGTGTGTGTGTGTGTGTGTTTGTGTGCGTGTGTGTGTGTGTAAGAGACGGAGAGAGTGAGAGCACGAGAGAGAGAGAGAGTCAGAATCAGGATCAATACTATTGACCTGTTTACCTTGGTGCCGAGCATACGGGCCTGCTCTCCGGTTTACCACTTGAAACATTAAAACCAGACTATTAGTAATACTTTGGTCCTTCTTTCGGCTGATTGGATGACCTGCACTGGGACAGTCCACATAACAGAGAAGGGAGAGATGGGGGTGAGAGGTGGAGGGGAAAAGGGGGGTTAAAGAGAGAGAGGGAGAAAGACCCTGACTCTAATCCTCCTGACTTAAAGCCATCAGGTTTCACCCATGTCTCGATGCTTGCCTCTAGACCTGATGTGGTCACTCAACCCTATCGAGCTTCAGGGCATTGTGGTCCGTCCGTCTCTGCCACACTCACCCCCCTCCACCCTCAGGCGCTTTTGTGCTCCCAGCTTCCCACCTCCTCCCCCCCCTCTCCTTTTCTCATCCTCCTCCACACCACCAAAACAGAATTTCTTTAAATGCTTAATTTTTCCCCCCTTTGGCTTCCTTTTTGCAAGCGCCCTCTCACTTGTTTGTCCATCGATTTTTCATCCCTCTCCAGCCGCTGCCCCCCTCCGCCTCCTTCCCTTCCTCCTCCTCCCTCTCCTGCTCTCGCCTCTCCCCCAAGCTCTTCGTCTGCATCTCCCCAGTCTCTCCCTCTCTCCTCTGTTGTTGATGCAAACTGATTTATTTATTTATTTTAAGCTTGTTGCCCAGGTAATTTGTGGCAGGTAATGACTTTCAGTGAATCTACTTTGCGCTCTTTGAATTCTTTTTCCGACCTTTGCATCATCCAGGCCCATCTCCCAGCATCCCCTTTGTCCCATTTGCTCTCCTACTTTTTTTCCATTTCCCTATTTTACCATCTCACTGTCTCTCCTGCTCTCTCTCCTCTCTGCTCCCTGCCAGTGTATTTTTAATTCCCCTAGATATTGGTGCTGCACGGTACATGCATGTGTGTGTGTCTCTGAAGCCCACCTGAGGAGGTGATTGACACCTGGCCCTCTGCTGTGGAGGCCTCTCACTCCTGTTTTCCTCCATTCCCATCCCCTCCTCTCTCCCCCTTCTCCAGCCATTGTTCTTGTGTCCGTCGGGGCATTGGAAGAACTGCACAAGTCTTTGGGAGTTGGGAGGAAGGAAAGTAAGGTGGAGGAGAAAAGGGTGGGGGGTGGTGGGGGGTTAGTGGCTGGAGATTCTCCTAACATAATTTGGTGGTATTTTCAACCTTCCCATGCTCTTTTAGAAACAATGATATTAAATGAGCATTGTAATTCACGAGAAAAAGCGTAAGGACCCTTTTTCTCACACAAAATGATCCCCGCATCTTGTTAACTGGGATTGCAGGGTGCTGACGGAGATTCGGGTGCTGTCTGCTTGTGTGTGAGTGTGTAGGTATGTGAAATCTCAAGAGGGCACACGCACACATTTCCACTACACTTCTCTTTCTGTCTTTCCCTCTGTCCATCTTTTCTTTCCCTTGTTCCCATCTTCTCCTCCACTGCGGCCTTGGTAGCTTTACTACATTAGTATTCATAGGGGGGACTCTGTTGGGGGGTTAAAAAAGGCTTCTGGCTGTTCCTCCAGCCAGCTGGCATACAGGGGCTGGCTGTAGAGCTGGACTGGACACTTACAGAAACAAGGAGTAGGCACTGGCAGGAAACAAGGACTGTGGTAAGAATTACAGTGAAATGATTCAGAATCTTTTAGTTTTAACAGAAATAACCCTCATCTGCTGCATACTTTACAGTACAGCCTACTTTAATTTACAGTACTAAAAGGGGGCACCGTCACCCTCCCCTGATTGCAGACACAAAATTATCCCTTAAATGAATGCTTTCAGCACAGATCTACAGCATGGTACTCACATTTCTTTATTTGAAGGACAATAAAGCAGATAGATTAAAATAGCACACAGCGTGAACAAATATACTGCTCACCTCTGAGCTTGGTAATAAAAAAACAATAAAAGTTTTGTACACTGGGTTTTCTTGCCATTTCCCGTTAATGTAGGCATGAACTCTGGTTTCTTGCAGTGAAATGTCCTTTACTGAGACCCTTGAACAAAGAGAGGAAGGTATTTTCAATATTAATCAGATATCTAAGAAGAGGCACAATTCTGTATTGTTATAATTTTGACAGAAGTGCTGGGTCCCAATAAATGAGTGTCTCTGCAATGTGAGTGTGATGGGCAGGTGTCATGGAAACCAGCTGCCTGGTCCCTCCAGGAGGGGACAGTAGAGAGCAGGGAGACCACATCTGCTTCCCCTTAATCCAGGAGGAGAAGGGATGGAAGAAGCAGCATGGATAGAAAGACCCTCTTCACCTCACGATATCCACCACGAATCAAGGAAGTAGATAGTTAAGTGTAGCGCAGATGAATGGAAGAAAGAGATAACAGGCATTTTAGATAAAAAAGAATGGGATAAAAGTGGAGAAAAAAGAAAATCTCATAAATCATAAAATATATTTCCAAATTTCAAAAAGGACACAAGGCACTTGTACAACTAGTGGTCACACATAGACACGCATGAGCACACTCATACACACTCTAGTACTTCCTTCTGGCATAATCCAGAGGTCAGGGCAGAATTCATCTCCCTTAATCATGCAGATGAACATGACCTTGGCCGGCCTTGGCACCCGGTCACATCAGCACCCTTATCCAGCCTAGCTTTGCATCTCTGATTGTGTTAAATCATGTTTCCCTATCATCAGCAGACACCGGATGGACAGCATCCTTCTCTAAGCACACCCAGAAAAGGATAATTGCCAAGACCTTTAAAAGCCTTTCAGAACCCAACAGGAAAATCAACATAATTCAGATGAAGGGGAATATCGGAGATGTAAAGTAAAGTACGCCAGGCAGTATTTGGGGGGGGTTAAAAAAAAAAGAAGATGCAAGAGTTTTAAAATGGTTGGTCCTTGGCATTATTATGATGATGCGTTTAGCCATGCAGAGTGGGCCAGCCCATTGGAGGGCCCCTAAATGAAGAGGCTGACCTTCAACAAGCCCTCTCTCTGTTCATTAGCCACGTGGTGCTTATCTACAATAACACTGCTGAGGAGAATATGAGGCCAGCAGGCCCAGCCAAAGTCAATGACGCACTACAGGTGGAAAGATGAGAGCGAGTGAATTTAGCTTAGGGTACTGGACTTTTACCCTCCACTGCCACAATCCCCCCCAAAGACCCATTAGAAAATTTAAAAAGTTATATCAAGTACGTACAAGTAGTATATGGTATCAAGTTACCTCTCAGCTGTACTGGTGGAATTATAAGAGAAACAGAAACATGTTTGAAATAGAGTTTAAACTGTAATAACAATAGTTCTTTTTCCTCTAAATAAGCACCGGAATCACTTGCAGCTTTTGTGGATGCTTCATGTTAAGATGTATGACTTTGGACGAATGGTCACCGAGTTCTGTTATTTTATGTGTTTCTCATTTCCAGACACAACTTGACCAGCCCACACCCCCATTAGTATGGCTCATGTGGTTTCTCCATTGTCGTGTGATGGTTGGCCATTTATGTCTACAGGCTTGTGGAGGTTAGAGAAAGAGGCAATGCTTTTTCTTCATCAGATGTCTTGCAGAGCTTCCTCCCTCTGGTTCTTTTTGGACCAAAAAAGGAGAAATCTGAGAGAAAAATATAATTACAGTATAAGTAAGAGGTAGGAATAAGAGTAGAGGTAAGAGTGTATGCAAGTGGGCAGCATTCAAAAGTACCAGTCCCACCCCATATCAATGAGTATAGGCCCAATTCAAGCACTGATATGTGGGTTGGGGGGGAGGGCGGGGAGGTAGATGAATAAAGAACAGAGAGGGGGAGCAGACACACAACGTGGTCGATAGTGTCAAAAGCGGATGACAGATCTAAAAGAATGAATATTGATCTTTAGGGGGCCTTTACTCAGGCGACCTGTGGGAGGTCAGTCTGCGTAATTAGACCAGTGGAGGTCTAACACTGAACTGGGGATGGGGCTGATGTTGGAGGAGAACGCTGGAGCTAAGAGGGATGTTGCAGACAGTATTGTACTTGGACCTTGAATGTGGACAGTGTCCATAAAAACGGTGCTAAAATGATTACAAACGCTGAACTCTGTCGTAATTTTGGCCCAACTGTCACCTATAATTTCTTTTAATCTCTCGATTCAACTTTTGTTTGAATTCCTGAGTCCCCCCAGTACTTTTATTAGGTGTCTCTGCAGTTTCTATCCTCGGTAAGCTGTAAAAATATCTTTTTTATATAAAAAATTAGTGCTGTGCCAGTGGGTTTGTGTGGCAGGAGTTGAAGTGGTAAATGTGGGTTCAGTGCGACACGGATAAGGTGCTGTTTATTGGAGCGGGCTTGCGGTGGATTAGAGTCCATACAACCCCGGGCTACAGACACTGCTCAAACAGGGTTCTGCTTGATGATGGCAGTTAACTCTTGCTCTAAATGTCTCTCTCTGCCTATCTGTCAGTCTATCTCTCATTTACTAGTGAAGAACACACTTGAATATGGGAAAGCGTGCGTGGTGCCTACAATCACGCACACTAACACACACATGGCTGATCGTAGTTAAGCGGATGCACATGCAAAAATGGACACACATATAGATGGACGTACACACAGACACAGGCCCATATACAGTCCTGCACACACTCACAGACATACACACACACGCCCACACACATGCATACGCTGTCTCTTTATCTGTCTGGCTGTGGATAAATGCAGGCTGCAGAGACTGAGTGTGGCTGTAATCCGTGTATCATTGGCTTTATCCACTGCAGTAGCACTGCTGATTTAGTGCTCCATAGCCTTAGTAATGGGCCCCTGACACACACGCACACACACACATACACACACACACACAGTACACCATGTAGTGCATCCACCCCACATGCTTTGTCCTCACTAAGATGTTACTGCTCACTGGTTGACCCTCAGTTCAGACACACATATGCACACATTCTCGTGCACATGTTTATGTTAAGATAAAGAAACACACACGCATTGGATATATGCACAAGCAGTCACATGAGCCAACACGCTCACAGACACACACATCAGCAACAGTGTGGTTGTCACCGCCCGGGGACGTCTCATGGTAAGGTGAACTTGGAGTGAACCTGCTCCAAACATAAATAACATCTCTCTCTCATCTCTCCCTAGCCCCCTCAGCCCTTTTTCCTACTCTCACTCTCTTTTTCTCTCTTTCTGTCTCTTAAACCCCCCCTTTCGTTTCTCCCTTTCAGTTTCCCTCACACTTTCATGGGCGGCGATACACAAAGTATAAGCGTTAACACAAAGGGATGTTACGTATTCTCCAGCTCGCAATACCTGAGGTCATGCCTTGAAGTACCCTTGCTAGCACACGGCAACTGTATGCCAACATTGCCACAGTCACATCAAAGTGACTTTTAAAAGACTTCAGATCATATTTTATTAGATGATGTCTTAGATCTTTTCTTGGCCAAAATTGCTTCTACTTCTCTTGCCTTGTTGTTTCTGCGACAGTGCATTCATCCCACCTCTAAGCAAAGCACCCAGGAACACAGTCAGAGCACACAATGCTACATCTATCACTAATAACCCACCACCTCCCCATGTTTATAGCTATTTATATCAGAGAATTCACCCCTTCCCCCCCTTTATTGCTCTTGGTCCGTATCTTCGGTCCCCTTGCTAGCACTTCCTGTTAACACACGAGGCGTTTATTGATAGGCCATTCCCATTAGTGCTGTTTACCTGTCAGGGCTCACTGCACTAATGAGAGAGCTTTGGGGAGGAAAAATGAGTAGGGACGGTTAACCACTAATGGATGTTTACAGCCTCCCTGGATACTTCTGTGTTTGCCGCCACCTCTGCTGGTACCACTATCACTAGCCATACACCCGTTCACCGCCTAATTGGAACAGCACTGAGAAGCCAGTCTGGGCCTATTTGATTATCGTGGGATTAGGATGGGTGGAGAGAGCATGGTAAAGGAAGCAGCCAGATAAGTAGGGGGAGGATTGGTGTTAGAGAGTGGGAGTTGCAGTTGGGGTCGAGGGCCTAATCAATATCTAGAGATCAGGGGCTTTGGAGGGGCTGAGTGCAGACATTGGAGTGGGAGCTAGATGGGGGTTTGAAGGGGTATGTACGAGGGTCATAACATCAGCCCTACGTCAAAAGGTTCTCTTAGAGCACTATTAGTGCTGGTGGTGAAGGGTAATTGTACCATTAGAGCTGTAAGTGATACTAAATGGTGCAGGTATGGTAAAGGAACCACTGTCTATAGTGAGCAGGAAAGTGATCTAATGTAAATCTCCAATCAGGCATCTTAATAGCTAATGTATCCTTGAGAAAAGCACCCATGATTTTTTCAATATGACAGCTTTAGACATCTCAGTCTGACCAAGTCAACTTGCCATTTGAATCATTTGATTTGGTCTCAGGAGCAGAGACCAAATAAATGTAATTCCTTTTATGCGCTGCGTTTCTTCCTTGTGCAAGCAAAGAGGAGTTTTTTTTTAAGGAGTGTTTTACAGTGTTGAGCCTGGGAGGTTAGTTTCTTAATGATATCTGAGAACACTGCTGTAAAAGCACGCACAGAGGCTTCAGAGACTCCACATTGTACTAAGTTACATGCATTCTATATTGCTCTAGGATTGCATGGCCCCCCTGCAAAGGAACGTGTATGCTTTTATTAGATTATTAAAGGAATCTTATAATTGATGGATTAGCTGTGATCGGTATTTATCTGTTTATCTAATGGCTGGGCTCAAAATCTCTCTCTTCTTTACCTTCTCAGAGTTCCTTTTCTGTTCATCTGAGCAGGCTAGGTTGTTGTGCTTGTAGATGCTGAAAAGTACGAACATTTTGATCAATAGCCCGCTGTCTCAACACCATGTACAGTTTAGATGATTGTGGACGATCAAATATTATGAGCTACTCTTGGTTCAGTCATATGGTACTTAGTATCAGCTTTAATCCACATTTTCTTCTGAACAGATTAATTTTACTTGTTCATTGTTAAATGAAGGGGCCAAAGTAACTCTCAACAGAGCAAAGATCCTAACCTTCTTTCTCTAATTCACTTGCTTGTTCTCTTTTTTCTCAGCTCTGTTTCTTCACTAATTAAAACCACACATGAAACAAGAGGATTGTAGACAGACCAAAACACACACACACACACACGCACAGAAAGGGAGAGAGATAGAGATAGTTGGAGCTACAATTACCAGGCAGGCCTCTAGTGTCTCATTGGGTGTCTATTAAGAGGGGGGCTTGGCTCATTGTAATGATGGCAGAGTTTAATTACTTCCACCCGGCGCCTGTTGTAAAACATGCTGATAAATGAGCCAACAGGACGGCACATCATTATTTTTCTATAGCCAGGCTGCTCGTACATGATTATGAGAGTGGGAGGGAGTTTCCCATACCTGCAAGAGCCTGAGAGCATATTGGAAGAGGAAGGTATGTGGCTGTGTGTGCGTGTGTGTGTGTGTCTTCGCTCAGTTTGTCAGCATGTGTACAAACACAAGGAGTTGAGATATTTAAAGGACCCACGGATGCCGAATCAAAACACAATAATAAGCAGTTCTGCCAATCCATGCTAGCGCAATGATATTTGGCCACCCATGAGATAGATATACTGCATATTCATAGCACACAATGGGCAATGTTATTCACTGAGCACAGAACTACTGTTGAGCACTGTATGCACAAATGCAGCACAAGTGCTAGTATGCACACACTGTACACCACATCTCACAAACAAATATACATATTCATAGTCATTAATTTTACACATTTTTTAGAAGGGGGGCATGTGCGGACCCCCTCTGATTAATTGTGTTCCTCCTCCACCATTATTAAATCGCTGAGGCAAATATCCCCCATACAATAAATCCCTCTTGGCCCATGATTAATCAAAAGGCACACAAACCTAAGAGTGGTGGCGGGCAGGTAGAGTTACAGTGCTAAATCATCTTTATTGCACAACGAGCATGTTTGTGCATGTGCTCAGGGTCCAGTGCCATAGTGGAGTGTATGCTTGGCTTCTGGTCAGCCACCTCAGGGTCATACACACACACACACACACACACATTTTGACCTCAGTGCCATTGATTTGCCAACCTGACCAGTGCACAAAGGTGAACAAGATGGTAGTAAAATAGACTCTGAAGGGGCCCAGTGATTAGAGGGACTTTGCTGTCCCATCGACAAGTTTACCAGTCATCCCCAAAATTAAAGTCAGGGTTATGAAGCTATTTAATCCATTTATACAGGAAGGGGTGTAAGAAAATGTTTAACCTTGCCCACTTTAGCCTGTACCATTTACTGGCATCTCCTCCAATTAGTGGTAGGTCATACGGTGATAATAGTGGGTAACATAATTAGAATGGTACCTCCCTTTCACTACTGGCACATAGAGACTTTGTGGGGGAGCAGTCACATGAAGCTGTGATGGAGAATCTGGAAACCTCAATTAACCTAAATGATTAGCTGTGGCCGTGTAGTGCACCTCACTAGCTTGACATTTCTCAACCAAGCTAATATTAGCATAGTGACTTCATTCTATCCTGTTATACTTCATCACTGTCCTTTCACTGCGAGGCCTTTCTTGTCTTATTGACCGAAAATGACAATGTTTGGAGTATCAGAGCCTCGGTATTTCCATTTAGCACAAAAGTGCTGATGCTAATTTGGTGGTTGCATAATGAGTTTTACATGTATTTGATTAATAGGGTGTAGGGTGGTGGAACAGCAACAGAGGCTACTGCGGGATGTGGTTTAACTTCACCTTATGTTAAATACTAATTGATTCCAATGCATTTTTAATCACTTACTAATTGGCGATTACACTTTTAAAACATGCCGTGTTGCTGCTCTGGCAGAATTACGGGGTTGTTGAGTGTGAAGATGGAGTTTAAAGGGCAAAGTCTTCTTAGCATCCACAACTAAATGTCACAGTTGTCTGTTAATGTGTCAACCAAATCAAACATGCACAGTGGTCGAGGGGTGCTAAGTGACAGGTGACCTTGGTGGCGTGATGGAAGACTGGGCTGGTATTTGAGCCCTCTGATCTTCGACTGGGAAACCCTGTCTGGTCCTGTCTAGAGATGTATGCCCAACCAATTAGACATGAAATGGCAGTGACACTCAGACCCCACTTATCAAAACAGTCTTCAAGTGTGTTCATGAATTCAAATGAAATATGCTTCTTTGCTTCAAACACGTAGACGGGGACATGCAAAATCCAGTCCGTATTATTTGAATCTAGGTCAACACGTATAATCATTGTTGCAGAGGTCAAAAGAGGCTCTATTTCAAGTATTACCCTTTTACAACATATAACCTTACACAAAAATGTCTACCGTAACCTCTCTTACCTGTCTTCTCACCCTGTCAGGTTTGTATAATATCCAGAAAAACTGATAGCTGCTCATTCACCATTTTCTATTCTTCCCTTACCCCTAGTTACCCCATCTTGGACAGTCTACCCCATTGGATGACTCGTAAACTGCCCAGTCTCCTGGTTCGGTCGTCTGCGAGGCATCTGACCACCCATACACACACCTGCCCCCCTCCAACATCTATTACTGGGCCCCACAGTGTTCCATAATGTTCTGAGTAGTCAAGCATATAAATAAAGGTGAGGCAAAATGACTGCCTCTGTCTTGACAGAAGTGCTGAACCACAAAGAACACCTTGAAGGGCATGTTAACTGTCAATAGAGTTCTGTGTAAGCCCCTTCAATTAACATAAAACTTAACAGCTCCCCAGTTAGCCGCTATATAACCCTGGCGCTGTCTCCCCGTACCCATCCGCTATTTTACCCCCCACCCCCCTGCCCCCTACCCCCTTGGCTGCCGTCATGCAGTCTAGCCGCCGAAGAGGCAGTAAACAACATCTCACCATGTACTTGCACAGAGGCGGTTACCAACACGCATACGCATAATGATATTCTACACACACACATTCAGTCCCACATTCACACACAAGAAATTCAAACACACACTAGCGAAGCTTCCGCACAGTCCTTGCAAATTACAAACCCAAAGAGGCTGTGCTCACATTTTGCACACACACACACACAGACACACACAAGAATGCACACGTACACACAAATTTGAAAAATCCCATTTACTGTGATGCTACGTGACTGAACTTTGCTACCGTAGCGTAGCTTACCCCTCTCTCCCAGGCCCATGGTAATGCTGCATGAGATTTGTGATGCAGTGGGGAGATGCATATGGAAGGCCTGTGCTCAGATCTCTCGGTCATGCACCCCATTAGGTCCTGCTGTTGATGCTGTTGCTATCAAAGCTGAAGTAAACTGCTCAGCAGTCGGCTGTATGCCTAAGCACAGAGACAGGCTAGCGATCACACCACACCGCTAGAATAGACCTATCTATCTTGTAATTAGGATGTGTGAGTAGGCTACAGGGAGGTAACTTCAGGCTCGCAAAGTGTCCTGGTGTAAGATCAGCCTGATTTGGGGTCTGCTGTGTTCTGCAAAGTGCACCTTTGTTATGTACGTACAGAGCATGACATGCTGGGTGATATTAAACTAATGGTGCATTCCTTAGGATTTCAACTGTAGTGAAGTATTTCATCATGCAGATTGTCAGACTGTGTAGAATCAAAACCCAATCTACAGAGGATAAATTGCCCTAAAGACATACGGAATGATGAAAATGCCCAGAGTGAATGGGCTGAAAGATTCAACCCTCTATGTGTTGAATAGCCCCTAATGTGTTTGGGTTTTGAGATAACATGCAGTAAATACCCGCATTCTTCTGCTCATCACAAAAAATCCAATGGCAGCTTTCACATTTGCTTCCCATCACTGGTGATTCCTGGGGAGGCGTTATTTGTGCAGCACATAACAGTGCTTCTCTGTTGTAATTGTCTAGGTTTTGCAAAGGGCCACTCATCTTTCATTCTCCTGCCAACACACATGCATATTCGAGGAGGTGAAACTAACATGCTTAGTTGTTGTTTTCCTGCTTTACCATTCTTCAGGGAGACTTAGTTCTGGTGTGGATTTGCTCCCTTTGCGCCCGCAGCAATGTGCCTGTGTCTCTGGGAGAGGGATGGCATCAGCTGGCATTGGATGGTAGCAATTCAAACCATGGTTCCTTTTCTGTGGGCGCCCCTGTTCAGCAAAGTAGATTGCTGGGGGAGGTTGCAATACCTTCCTTCCTTTATTTCTTCTTCCCTTTTTTAATTTTTTGATTCCATTCTTTACCCCCACCCTGTGTCTGCGCCTCATCCCTGCACAAACATTGTTCCGCTTGCTACACTCAGGGATGGCCGATGAGATGGTTTCTCTTCAGTGAACTAGGCTGCTTGCATTAGAATGTTTGATGGATATAGAGAAGTCAGGTTGGATAAAATATATGAAAGAAAACACAGACGTCTGTATAAAACAAAAGACATCAGACTGAAATGTGATAAAAGACTAGAAGCGAAAAGAAGATGTAAAATAGGATAGCAGAGACAAATGGTGTTCACTGCAGTCAAAAGAGACCAAATGGTGTCTGAGAGTGACAAAAGGTTGCTCATCCTATTGCCACCCTGGCCTTATCCCTTTAGTGTAGCGCGCTGGTTTTAGGTTTGCAGAAAGACTCCGGCGTGAAATTCTGCTAAGCATGGTTGGGAGCCGCAGAACATGGAACACGGATGAGCCGGGATTAGGGAGGCCCAAAGCCCTCCCTTCATCTGCGCCTCGTAGGGTGTCTGTGATCTGGATGGTGCTCAGTGGGCGACACATGCCTGTCAATGTCCACTGGCTGCACACACAACAACTCCAGCTCTTGCACACAGTGACGTGGCCACACGCCACCTCCACAAATCCCCCACTCTCCCACGGTGCCGCTCATCTAAACACCTCTGTCCACCAAGCTCCCCCCTATTCGCCCTCCATTTCCAATCCCCGTCTTTATATCCCCTCCTGTTCCCTCTCCACGGGACTATGTGTTCTTACTGTGATCTCATCACGTCTCAAACTGCACTAGGCCACTTAGCCAGATGTATGTGCTACTGGATGTGTTGTGTGTTGACAGGGGTTTGGATGTAGATGTCCGTGTCAGGCTTGGCCTTACATAAAATAATGTAGCGTGGCGCATGGGTGTGAATTTATTGTCTGAGCTCAGCCTTTAGGTGTCCATCTGTGTGCACTGATGACCATGCATGTCAAGGGCCCATATGCTGTCCTCATTGAGTTCTTCTCTTCGTCTCCTCTTTCCCTTAAGGGCAGCTATACTTGCCAACACACATACTTGTGTATGCTTTTCATCTGCAGTCAATACCTATTGAGCTGTTCCTGAAAGGGAAATGACAGCTAGTTCATAACTTCCAAGGCTGATCGATAAGTACCTGCACAAGCTCAACTCTTCCCTGAATCACTCCTCTCTCCAAGAACTCACCCACCTGAGCCACCATTTCAAGCACAGCACACCTAATTGAAAATAAAGCCATAAGGTATGTGGAAAATGCTTGATATTAACGCATTAGCTGTGCAATATGTTCTCTATGATTATGAATGATACAGCAAGTGCTTCAATACAAAAGAAGCTGTTATTCATACTTGACCTTTTAGCAGGTGATACACAAGAGGTTCTTGCACAGGTGTTTAACAATAGAAATTAAATCCAATTAAGACCGTAAAGCGTCTGCGTGCTGTAATTTAAAGGCTGTAAATTTGTGTGTGGATTTTTCAAGTGTCTGAAGGCACATTCATAAACATGATGCATTTGCGAGGGTGTGTTTTCGACTGGCGCTTACATTCTGACAGTAAGTGTGAAAGGAAAGGAATGAGGAACAACTGCACTTCACATGGTGTCGACTTATCAGGTGAACTCAGGTGAAGTCTTTGATCCTGTAAATCCACGGTGAGTCATGAAGGGAAGATGCAGATGAAGGGAATGAGGTTAAAAAGGGATTTTTAAGTATCGAGTCAACAACTGAGATATTGATTCGGAGCTACTCAATGAAAGTGTGTTTGACTGCTTTTAAAAGCGTTTGCACATGTTCTGTATGTGCTCGAATTAGTATATAAAGCTATATTTTTTCCTTTGGCACACATGCATTCTATTCATGTATGTTAGTGTACATGTCTGCATATCTGCACTTGTATGTGACTGTTAATGGCTTGGCATCTTAAAGGTGCAGTGCAGTCACAACAAAGCCTGCAGCAACACACACTCCTGTCCCCCGAGTCCAAGGATGTCGACACAGAAGACAGAGGAGTCTTTGAGGGCCAAACTGAGAAACCTCAGGGCCCAGGAGCTTAGGAGAGGAGGAGAAACTAAGGCAGAGGGGAGGGGGGATAAATGATAAATATCTTTGCTTACTTTTTTCAAACATGAGAAAAAAAAGCTCTCCTTGCAGAGCTTGAAATGATGAACTTTGTCTAGGTCCGGTTGTGACCAGCCAGCAGGCAGCTGTGGCTCCAACACTTCACTCTGTATCTCTTACTCTCTCTCTCCATTTCTGATGCTTTCTCCCTCGACCTCCCGTTCAAAGCAAAGTTGGCTCCTTATTTATGTGCAAATTTGCTCTTAGGCCCTACGAGGGTGGCGCGCATGCTGAATCTCTCCTTTCTGGGCTTTAGCAGATTATCCCGCTGCTCCCTTTGGTCCCCGTCGCCCTAAGCCCAGCTGCCCCGACCTTTTGTCATTGAGACTTTCTCTTCTCGCCTTGGTGTCTTTCTTTACCTCTCCCACCCCACCTCCCCCTTCCACCAGCACTCCGTACACCCCCCCCCCCCCCCCCCCCCCCCCCCCCCATGCCGCAAGGCCTGAACTCTCCTCTCCTGCTCTAGACGCCAGAGCCATCATCCCCCTCCTCCTCCATCTTGTCCCTTGCCTCCCCCCTCCGTCTTCTGCCTCCCTCCTTCACTCTGTCTCAAAGGGCCATTATATCGCTCTCTTCATGGACAAAGAACCCTGGAGAGACAGAGGGAGAGGGAGGGAAAGAGGGAGGGCAGGAGAGAGAGAGAGAGAGAGAGAGAGAGAGAGAGAGAGAGAAGGAACATGGCTGGTGCTTTGCTGCTCTCTTGTTCCTAATCGATGAAAGTGGCCCACGTGGAGCTCTGAAGGCTAATCGATACTCCTTTTTTTCTCCTCCCTACCTTTTTTCTTGACCGTCCGTTTTGTTGCTGACTCTGACAAAATGTGATGGCAGAGCAGAATAAGTGAGGGGGGAGAGGTGGGAGGATGTGTTTGGAGGGGACACCCCCTGATCACTCCTCTCTGGGGGTTCCAGGGGATTGGTCTATATGTGTATTTTTGTGTGTGTGTGTGTGAACCCGTGCAGAAGAAGTTTGTGTGTGTGGGGTGAGTGGTAGAACAGTGGGTGCCTGGAAAAGCGGAGCTGACGAAAAATAGAGAATGAAATCAACAATGTGACCTTCTTCGACCCCATCTGTATCCCTACACCAGCCTCCTATCCCACCCCAGCCCCCCGACACACTGCCCCTTTTCTCTTACCGTTGCCTCCCTGCCAAGCTAGGTTGCTGAGCAAACACAAGGCAAAGAGTTGACTCTTTCTCTGCCTCAGCTTGCTGTATGGGCGCATGGAAGGATTTGGGAAGCCTCAGCCTGCTAAGCCACTTCATTGTATTCTTCTCCATCTTCCCTCTCTCACCTCTCCCCTCTCTCTGTCTTTTGCTGTTCTCACACTGTCTACGCCTGTCTAGCGCACATAGATATAAAAGCAGTGTCATCACAGAAAGAGTATCTGTTTGACATGAAAAGAGTATTTTTTCAGTTTTACCATCCTTATACAGTAATATTTACCGGTGTGTATGTCCAGTATGCATGTGTGCTTTTTCATAGGCTTTTCACAGCATTGAACTGAAATGACTGAAACAAATATTTTCTGGCAGTTTTTTAAGTAGGTCTCCTGGTAGTTTCAGGTTCTCTGTATTCTCATACCTCCTACTGATCACTGAACACTCAGTTATACTGTATGTGACAGTGCATCTAGCAGCTTTAAGCACAATGATCTTGTTGCCAGATGATGAAAAATAACCTTGATCCATCAATTATGAATTATTATAATCAGCTATTCAATGACTGATGTAAAAAAATAATCTTTTGTACACAATCATTTCAACTCTTTTGTCGCACACCGCACATGCAACGTTTAATTGAAATGGATGATTTGATTAAAATCAATCAAAGGAGGTAAAATTGATCTAGATAGAGGGAACACGTTCTATTAGTCCAACTCTCGATCCTCAAACACACACAAATACACACACACACACCACTCATATAACACTGCACCTCCAGGACCTTGTACTTCCTCCTCATTACTTCACACACCTGTCTAACTGGATATTTAACAGCTTTTTCCCTTCCCTATCACCCTCCCAACACCAGCAGAGAGAAACAATTACGTTCAACTCTGCCACTGAAATGACAATGCGACATCCTCTTCACTTTACACCACCCGACTGTTAACCGTATGTGGTAATTACCTTTCTGCAGCATCTTCACAGTCACTTTATTAGTCTCCTAACAAGGCTTTTTAAAATATAAATAGCAGCCAATGAAATGGCAATTAACCTTGCAAATAGGTATAAATGACTGCCCACGAAACGAGAGTATTGACAGGGACTGTCAGAGCGAGAGAGGGAGAGACAGAGAAAGAGAGGAAGAGGGATAGATGGAGATAAAGAGGGGGGAAAGCAGAAAGAGAAGCATGCAGGGAATAGTGGGAGATGATGCAGCCCATAGGCAAACTGCTCCCACGGGCCATTGTTTGTTGTGTCTGCAGTGGACCATTGTTTCGGTCCCTATTAACCTCTTGGCCCTCTGTGTGAGAGCGGGAAAGGATGGGCGGATTCAAAATGACAGACATGGCCTTGTGACATGGGAGGTGAGGAGTGGTTTTAACAGGGGCTTAGGGGCAGTTGGGGCCCTTGCTGTCTGGCTAAAGAAAAAGGGGGGGGGGGCTGTGTATGTATGTGAGAGATGCAGAGAGTGTGTCTGCGTGTGTTTGGATGGAGGGGGGTATGTCTAGCTGACCAGAAGGGGGAGGAGTTGGCCAGCCCAAGCCCAAGTAATGTGATCTCTGCTGTCTGTGTACTTCAGACAGACACCGCAGAGTGTGCTTAGAAACTTGGAGGATTTCCCTCCATACACTTGGCATGAAACTGTGACACCCAGCATAATTGTCTTTGTGCTACATTTTGAACTATGGCATATTGTTATTCCGTTACCAGCTCTATTAGATCCCCACTCAACCTTTCTCACCATGATGACACGGTACTAATGTCCGCCCTGCATCCCTTAGAATTATGTCAGTATTAGTTGAGTTTGGACCTCTGGATTTATGTCCAACTGCCTCTACACCAAGTGGTGTGCCTTTGATGTAGTGAGGTGGAAAGTACTGGTTTGGAGGTCAGGCTGGTGAATATGTTTGAATATGTGTCTCTGACTTTCATGCAAGAGGCCGTCCGAGTTTGTGTCCTATCACAAACCTGCAATTAATGTTATCCTTTTTTATAAGCAGTAACCCTTATCTTTTACTAATGCCTAACTGTACCTTAACCATATAACCCTTTGCCTATTTATAACCATGAAATTTGGGTTTTATACTCCAATTCTGTCGTTCTGTGTTCATAGTACTTTGTAGCATTGCTTATATATTGCTCTTGGTTGTATATCATAATTCTTAGTTCTTATTAGTTATTTCTGTCTACCCTGTATGTGGACTGTTTTTCCCTCAGTTGCTCTTCCTCAAGTTTCTTACATTTTTCTACAGATAAAGTTATCTTGTCCTGTTTTTTTCCCTGATCTTCATGTGTCATGATGTACAGCTTGTGCATCCCTCTGAGATTCTGTAATTTTGGAAATTATATATAAACCTGATTTCTGACATTCACATGTCACATTTACTTATAGCCAGACAGTCAATAGAGCATCCAACGCTGCCTCTGGGCATACTGGGTATTATCTGAACAATGGCAAGACATTGACTTGTGGAACCTGTGTCATAACTTGCATTCAGTAATTTTGTCATGTCTATACGATAAACATCAGTATGTGTTTTTTGTCATAAGATTTATGACACCACAACACCTGTTTGGATATTAAACTTTAGACTTTCAAACATGAGAAACTTATCCAGTGTAGATCTCACCTTTCCTTTCTCTCCATGGTGACCGAGAACAGATGGCTTTTACCCCTGACAAAACCACTGTTCTTTCATGGATAGATGTGACGCTGCGTGAGTCAATGTGTCACATCAAGAGGCCACTACGAAAAGCCTCTGTCGCCTTACATGGGGACACTCCATTTCCTGCCTACGAAGGACACAATCTCTTCTTCGTCTTATGTGTCCAGGTGTCACAGGAGTGCGGGAGCAGGCGAGCTAACCCCTGAGAGCTTTACCAATGCTCTAGTCAGGAGTGAAACGACAACTCTTAACCACACATTGAGAGCCGGTGGGAGGAGGAAGCTGGAGAAAGGTAGCCCTAAGAGGATGAACCGTGGGATTTAGAGTCCTGTGGGTAGGGCAGAATGCCAGATATTCTAGCTGAAAGTCCTGTGGATCAGATGAAGCTGTCAAGCAGCGAAGTGAGATGAGAGAGCCATGGGGAGAGGGAGCTTGGAGATGGAGGCCAGGCAGGGAAGCTCGGCGGATAGCATAGACAGAGAGCTTAGGCTGAGGATCAGGGCTGTTTTACAGGAAACTGTCAAAGGTACGCAGAGAAAGGGAGCTGAGATAGTGTGTGACTAGAGAATCAATGAGGTGAACAAATGGAAAGTGTAACACAAAATAATTCCCACCAAGATCAGATTAAGTTTAACTAGTTTAAACTCCATTTTGCCTTTATATTATGAATGGGGCACTTCACTTGCAGAGTAGACAACAGTGTGGAAACGGGTTAAATTCCTGAAATTTGCTGACACTTTAAACCAAAAACCATTAGAGTAAGAAGACATAAAGGGTTAGGCAGTGAAAATCTCAGAGTAGACTCGACAAGACATATGAGCAGTGTTTAACGTGTCGTCGTGTGTCTGGACTTCACTCGTCTGGGGAGCCTGGGAAAGTAGTGTTAAATTACGCAGAAGGAGATAGCGGGACCCTGTCAGGACATGGCGTGGCATTGTGGAGAGTGCAGTGGATGGACGTGGCACTGGTTTGTGCCCCCCGGAGTGCCCTGTCAGGCCTCATGACCGCATTGTGCAACCACACACACACACACACACTACAAGGGAAGAGGAGGGATTAAAGGGCAAGAGGAGGAAAGACAACTATGGACTCTATCCCATTTCCCATTAACCTCTGGAGTTTTGTACACTTTAGACTGCACTTTTATATATTCACTACTGTTCAGCCTTCACAGTAAGTATTAAAGGTTCTAAAAATCAAAGTATCCAGCACATATATTGTACTTTAGCGGTGAGTGTTGTTAGGCACAGATTCACACACGCCAGCTAACTGGTTAACAGACATAGTGGATGCTAATATTTGCATTAACCACTAATGAACACCTTTGTCTTATATAGTTGCAGTTATTTTCCAGCCATCTGGGAATACAAAAGTAACTCAGTCACATGCTCTATGCCAACACGTGAATATTTTTTTATTATACACGCTGGAGATTTTTCTATGATCATACCAAAATGTTTAAGTCTTGTTAAATCTGTCACCTTATTCAAACATGAAGTACAGCCATCTTGCAGCTGCCACCAAGTCCCACAATGAAACTCCATATACAGCCCGACACTCAGCTAATCGATCAGCAAAGCATTGATCATAGAGCCTGACAAACTGTTGCAGTACTCATTAAACCAGCCGTAAGCATTAACATGCATTAACAGTGTCAGCTGTCTTAACCTAAAGCAGGTGTTTTTTCCTCATTTACCTCTGGGCAAAAGCATCCATCAAGTTTTTAAAACCAAAGCCTTTGATCAAATCTGGTTCACTTGCCATCAGTGCTGAGAAACTGAGATGCCTCTAGATCATTTTGATTCATATTTCTATTTAATTTTCAGCTGGTTTGGTTCAAAAATCTGCTACAGGCTGCGTTCCACACAAAGTTGATGCCTGTTGTGGTCCTTTCATGTCCAACTTTGAAGACCTGTCAGTTGGCTGATTGTCCGTTTCCTAGATCTAGCGATAGATTTAGAAACAGTGAAAGACATAGTATGTAACATTTTCACATTAAAATGTCAAAAAATGACTAGATCTTTGTTATAAAGTTTGTGAGTTGTGTACTTACAGTATCCAAAATGTTTTTAATCAAGGTAATGGGCCATTTCATTTTGGTTACCTGTAAATAGCGTTACATCCCCTTTATCTCCTCTAGTTGGAATGGGAGTGTGCTTTTGTGAGAAGGACAGTCAGGGAGTGGTAGTTTGTGCGGTGTAGCCTTAAGCTTAGCTTGTCATCCCACTAGCTTCCCCTGCTGCTGCCCCTGCTCTCTCCGCCACCACTGGTATCTTTCACCGAACTGAACCTTGTGACTGGATGATCGTCACTGGCATATGCTTTCAGTCAAACGCAAGGTGACCGTATGTAATGCAGATTCTTAGAAGGTCATGGTGATTGTAGGCCAAGTATGCCTCAACTTTGTAGTTCTAAACAAGCAACAGTAAAAGCAACACAAACAGGAATAAGGAACATTTCAGGGAAATAGATTTTCATCGACAATGGCGGTGAAGACGACTCCCATGATCCCACGATACTTCAAAACATCATCAAAATAAATCTTCTGTTATTGTTTTGATTTAAGTATTATAATGCACCACAAAGACAGAGCTATTGTTGTTTCCTGTGGATGACAAGTAACCCCAAAACTGCATTTGAGCAAATTCAGGTGGTTCACTGGTATTGGGCTGATGCTGTCCGGTATTGTACCTGTGGCCTGTGACTATGTTCATAGGTTAGATGCATTTTTATGTTCAAAATGTTACCCAGACGACCTTAAATGTGCATGCAAAGTCACTTTATGTCCATTAAGACTGTAGAAGTAGTAGTATATATTGAGGCTTTGAGAATTCCAAATTTCCTTGCATTTTTAATCGACTCCACATAAAGTGTTATCACACTGTATTGAGACATGCAATATGTACACGTCCTTGTTCCTTTTCTGTTGTCATCTTCTGTCTCTATCCACTGATTCTGTCAAACCTCCTTTTGTCTGTTTCAAGGTGCTACAGTATGTCATTCAACCCTCAGTCTGATTCTCTATTGTGCTGAGTGCAGCTAAAACCTTGATGTGAAAAGTCGGTGGGTTAGCTGACAGATCTGTTCAGACCTGGTTGGGATTGATGCATACAGTTGGTGAATGTCTTCATCTGGCATGTTTACAGCATCACTGTTTCAATGAGGCGTTGGGAAACAGCACAGAGGTGGAACATTTCTTTGATGGCTGGAGTGTGGAGCCAATTGCATTTTGGCATTCAGCATATTCCGAGACACTTCAGGGGTTACAAATCGGATTAATAAACGCTTAATTTCTTTAAAAGGAAATTCCTCTGGCTTTAATCGAATATTAATCACTGCTTATCGCTGTCTTTTAGTCACACTTAATTACCATGCTTTCCCGCTTTTTGCTGCTTTTTGTTGTCTGTGGTGTACACGGATGAAAGTGTTCCGCATGGCTGAATCACTGCTTTTATTTCGAATACAGTTGATTATCTTCTATATCTGTCTATTTGTTACTTTATCAAAGCCCTGTTTTATGATGGATTACTGAGACCTTGAATGCATATTTCATGCAATACTATACATTAAAGTGTTTCAACTTATAGAAAAACAGCATGGAAAAAACTGTCTCCTGTGAATGAACACTCTGTGGCTGCTGAGAACGTGAATAAAAAAAGATGTTGCTTGCGTGAAAGTATGTCCATAGTGGTTTGTTTGTTTGTTTTAGCCTAGATTTATCTTGTCAAAGTACAAGTCAACCTGAATGGGTTAGCGTATATTTATTGTTAATGTAGAATTACAAGATGACGTTCACTCTCACTCCCACTGCCCATCTATTACCTGTGGCTATTCTATGAGATGGACATTTTTTCCGACCTATCACGTGGAAGCTCAGGCATGTGTCTCCAGGGCACTGACTGACCACACGAACGAAGCTTCGCTGTGTCCAACCCGAATATCAGCTGACATGTCGCTCCCGTGCACGGAGAATGTAATTCAATCTGATTGGCTAGCTCTGCTGGAAGGCATGATTCCGGCCTGTCCAGCACCATACATCACTGTGGCCCAGGGGCATCGTGGTAAGGAGGGAGGAGCGTGTTATCCTGGTCCAGTTAACACTGGTGACTTTTAGATGAAGCAAAAGCCTATTGGTTGGAAAAAAAAGTCAATATGATATCAGAGATTTCTCTCTTCCATGTTCTTACTGTCTGTCTGCTCTCCTCTGTCTTGCTGTCTCACACAGTTTCCTCCCTAACCTTTTACATGCTCACATACACATATGTGCAAACAGTGTGCGCTCTAGCATGTGCTCCGCTTTTTGTTTTTCAATTGTGACACAAAGTGCTATGGGCCAAACTGGGGAGTGCGAGGGATGCTTAGCCCGATTCTGTCTCTCTCAGTGCCCTCAGATGCCCTGCAGGCTAGAAAGGATGGCCTGGGAGACTTTGCCATGTGCCCTGCTTCCATCATATATGACCAGTCCACTCCCTTAGCCTGCAAAACTATGGTTCTCTGTCTGTCAGTGTAAAACCAGATCAATTAAATGCTTTGAAGCTTTGCTAATGGTTTCTGTTTGAGCTCCAGTGAAATTTCAATGAATTGAATGAAGTTGATGAGTGAATTGCCAGTGAACCAGGAATAGTGTTATTTCACTCTATTTCATGCTCTTATTATTATGTTTTGCTCTCACTGCGTTACTCCTTCAAATTGGGTTGCACACATAAAACATGGTTGGTACTCTACTTTGTATATGAGTAACCAAGCTAGCAAATATAAGCAAAGTAACGAACTTCAGAGTAAAGAATTGGCTGTTTTTTGTGTGTATGTAACATCATGAAACCTCCCCCGTCTCTGATATCGGTAAGAGAGGGACTGGCACAGAGCACAGCAGGAAAGTGATTAATGAACTGCAGTTTCTATGCCACATCCTGGCACGATACGTCCTCCGGAAGGTATAGCCAGCTGGTTCTCCGTCCTTCCTGCAGAGAGTAGGAGTACCCATCTCCACTGTAATAACAGCAGAAAATTACACTATCTACAAATGAACTATGCCACCGCATCACCCCCCTCCCCCCCCTTCCTTTACCACATCATCTTCAAGGCAAGAGGAGAGAGGGTGGTGGTTATGGTGGTGAAGGGAGATGTAGAGCGCAGCCGATTATCCCCTAATTAACAGTGATACCTCCCCCATGGACAATGTCCCATCTCATCAGTGGGCCGCCACGTCTTAATGTTAGGTGCTAACTGCCTCCCTCGCATATGTCAGTCCTCGTTAAGGGACTATGCCGTGCAGTAATGTCCTCCCGTTTAATGGCTTGTAAAAAATGGTTAACACTCACTATTTGGCTTCCCTCCTTTTTTCTTCTCGCTGCCACAGCCAGATGACAGATACAGTATGATCGAGCACTCTTTGGGGGAAGTTAATTGCAGGCAGCGAGTACCTTGGTGTTTGAAAAGAGATAGTTGAGACAAGGTAAAGGATGTTATACTGTTGAACCAGTCACAGTCACAGTTTGGTTACTCACTCATTAGCGTGAGTTTGTCTGGCCGGCCACAGGCTAAATAGACATGACGTCAGAAATTATTGGTTGCCCATTACTAAATTATTCATCAGACCAGGCCGCTTCATTAATACAATACAGTTTAACCATAGTTAGTCCATAATGATTAATAATAGCTGGTGACCCATGCGTCCACATGGCGAAACCTCATCAGCAACTCCCTATCTGAACAATTTAATTTTTACCTTTTGAACTTCACTTCCAATGTCATTAACCAATAACCATGTTGTAGAAATCTACTGGGCGGCGTTAGTTTACTCTGCCATCAAGCTGAAGGCAGTACAAAGAAATGACTTCTCAATATGTGTGTTTTTTTTTTACTAGACAACAGTAAGCATTCTCCTATCAAAAGCTATGCTTCTTTTTTTCTGTATGCATCTCCTCACTCACCCTCGCTCCATCCCTCTCTCTCTCCATCTATGCATTCGTGTTGTATTATGAAAAAAGCAAACACGATTATTTTTGATTTCCGTTTGCCTGAGCAGTACATTTGGCCCACCCCTCTCTCCCCCGACCCTCTTGATTGAGGGCTAATGAAAAAGCTGTCCTGAGCGTCGCTCCCTCCCTGTATCCATTAAGAATAATTAGACGGGAACAATTTTGATGCCTGTAACCTCGGCGAGTGTGGCTAATGGTGTTATAAATTGCTCCTTGTCCTGGGCCCTGCACGCATTGGCGCGCAGTGGTGGGGGCGAGACGCTTAATTCAAAAGCACTCTGTCAACAGCACTGATTTGTGTGGTTAATGAGAGCGTTTAAAACAACAGGCGCAGCTCATGCATCCTAATGCCGATGGCAGGAGCAGGTTCGATAAAGAGGCTTGTCCACCATAATTAGCCACGACAAACGCCCAGGATTAAGAGACAGGGGGCCGCACAGTGTGCCCTCTTAAAATGGGCCCCGTTCACTCTCACTCTCCCTCTGTTTCTCTTTGACTGACTTTCTCTCTATATCCTGTCTTTCACAGCATGACTAACTGCATTATTTCTATCATCTCTCTCTTTTGGTCTGACAACTTTTTAGATTCACTGTAGCTTTTCTTTCTCTCCCTCTCTCTGTGTACAATATTTGTTTCTCCCTGGGACAAGGATTGCCAGTGGGTGGAGGCGTTCAGACCTTAACAGCAGGGATACATGTTCTGCTTTCACTAAATCTAATATTTTCTCCCCCTGAGGAGTCAACCTATTTCTCCACTGATCTTCACTACAATTCTTTCTCACTCTGTCTAGCGAACTTCTATCTGTGTCTCCTCAACCTGCCCAATCTGTATTTTACCCCCCCACCAACAACCGCATGTGTTGTTTCTAGACCATAAGCTGCTCTCCCATTGTAGTTTTTGTCCATTTTTTTTACCTCAACATTTACAGCATAACACATAAAGGGTCAGATGCTTTTATGTCTGTGGGTTATAGATCTCAGGTTTAAGAAAGAGAGTCATAAAACTTTGCGAAAGCTGTTCTATTGTGCTGAATTGAAGCATAGAAATGATTTTCAGAGACAAGAACATTAAGAAAGTACATGTGTTTAATAACAATATTGGAAAGACCAAGAAAAAGGGGAACGATTTTGAGAAAAGAAGAGAAATTTTAACAGATAGGGAGATGGAATGGATAACTTTCATGGAATTGGACCTGAAATAGTATAAAACAGTTAAAACAAGGGTAACTTTTATCCTTGCCAGTCCTGTGTGGTAAAGGAGCCTCTAATATGTTTTAATCAGCTGCATTCTGCAGAAGGTCTTCCAAAGGACTGTGTCTCTGTCTCTGTAATGGATAGAGAAAGAGAGAGTGACAAAGCCAGGCCCGCTTTAAAAGGTGTTCAATTCCCCTGTAAATGCATGCTGACAAGATTAATTGAGCATTGCAAATGGTAAACTCTGAGACCCACACCTCAAGGAACGGACGCACATGCACACAGATGCACACAGATGCAGGTGTTGACACACCGATGCACATTCCCATACAAACAGGCATAAACACACACCAAAACACCCTCTCTCTCTCTCTCTCTCTCTCTCTCTCTCTCTCTTTCTATATATATATATATATATATATATATATAGATGCATACATATTGTGTTCATAAACACACATTAGTCTGCACATACTGACAAGCATGCACACCAGTGTGCTTGCTTGCACACACACAAACACACATTTGCACACACCCCTGCTGGCCTCCCTCAGCCTACTTTCACGTGTCTTGCCCAACACAAATGACTTGATGGGCAGTTAAATGCAGGGGTCGGGGGTTAAATGAACACCGTTGTTTATGAGGATGCGGTGTGAATCCATTTGCATTCTAATATTCCCTCTATTCTGAAAGACACATGCATACACACACAGGGCCCGTTACGGGCAAAAGGGAGGGTGCAAGAGGAGGGGAGATGACTAGTGGATGGCTTGTTTTAAAATCCCATTATCAAGTTATTTATGGAATTCATGGCCCGACAACCTCTGTGACCTTGTTTTGTTAAACATGAACCAGACACGATTCCAGCACGTGGTGCTGCCTATTAGCTTTTGTTTTCAATAGCCTTAAAATGTCAGCAACTTCAATCACCCCTTGGGCAGCTTTCCACTTGTGTGTTTTAGCCCTCATCAGATGGACACATGGTACACATACACGAACACAGTCTTACAGATTTATACAAACACCTCCATTCGGGACACATGTGTGCACACAGTTATTCATGCACATAATATGCCTGCATGTTAACATGCGCTTGCAACGTAGAGATGTACACACTAGCAAGCACACAACTTAAACACACCTTCCCACTCTGTCTAACCGTCCCAAAACCAAGGCATCCAGACACAGATAGTCCCAGACCAGACCCCATTACTCCCTGTCTGTATTTGTATTTGCTTGGAATTTAACTCAATCTCTATGGCTAGTCATGGGCTGACCGACACACAAGGATGAAATCCATGCAAATCCCAACAACCTCTTTACCCTAATGCTCCTGTTTAAACATGGAAAGCCCATTCGTTTCCCTCCAGCTATCAGCACCGCACATCAGTCGACAACCACTCATTACGTGTAAACAAACTGAAGGATTATTCAAAGATGCTGCCGTCCCCATGACGCGAGTTTCTGGTGGGAGATGGCAAATGGGAGTAAGATGAAGTAGCTGAGGGTTTGCAAGGTTGTATGCAAAGACAGACTTCACTTGAAAGGGTAAAAAGTGCATGGGTCTGTACAGTTTATTTGCATGTGGTCTGCCCTTGTTGGCTTTGCAGTGTGTGTGGTAGCGGGGTCGTGAACATTTGGAGGTGTAAGCATCACTTGGTTGCTCTCCATCATGCTTTGCCACACTCAGGGCTCTACATTTTATGAACTCTGCATTGTCGCACAGATCAGTCAAGCGCACCCTGCCCATTGTGTCCAGGGTCTGCTGAGTGCACTCTTGCTGTTTTCATGGCCAGGCTCGCCTGGTGCACCTGGGGCACACCTAGATAGATGTTATGTGAAATATATTTGTAGATGTATAGACATGTTGGAATACACAACTCTGGTGAAAGTCTTTTATCAGAAAAACTAAGGCAATCTAGGTGTTCAGTCAACAACAGTCGATAATGTCCCACAGGTGTAAAGGCAGACGGGTACATTGGATCCTGTGTGAATAGACAACCAAGTTGTGCTTATAGTTTCATTTATGCACAGCCAATGACCTATTTAGGGCTCAAACACTAGCTCATTCGTTCTCAGGACAAAACAGTGACAAGTGACAAAACAGTCGTTTGGGTCTCATTGATCATCATGCCTAAACTGCCCGAGGGTGAGTCAGAGCAGGGAAATTTGCGCGGCCATGCCCAAATTTCACTAAGTGAATTTTTAATAATACAAATGTCCCTACCACAGAATGGGTGTGGCTTCTCGAGGCAGTCTAGGAAATCCTCTGTGATTTTAGGAAGTGTGATGAGCTTGGCCACAGGACGAGTGTATGTAGTTTCTTATATATTCACCTCAGATGGCAGTGTAATACCATCATCATTGGGAATTACTCTGATTACCTGGCCAACTGTCCAAAGCTCCCTTGGCATCTGCGCTTTGTACAATCATGATCACTTGGACAGTAGTTCAGAGTAAACTGGACCCAGAAATGGTCAGCGAGGCTCTGTTTCCAGTCACAATATCCAAACAGGTCACTGGTGCCATACACTGCTTGTGGAAAAGAAGCATCCTGCCACCCCGTGAGCAGGAGATTAGGTATAATGGGGTTCAGCAATTTTAGATGGACCTCTGTCTCATATAAATGGCCTGTTTTTGTGTGGAAGAAAGTCGTCAAACCTGGTGGATAGTGGTTGGTCGATGCATAGCTGTGGGCAGGCTGGTAAGTCTGCCATCTGGGGAATGACAAGTTTGCTATCCCATTTGCAACACTCTACACAGTCATATTGGTGTTTATTTGCCATCCACAAAGTATCTAATATATCTTTCCTATCTCTGCAAATACAGAGTCAGGGCCTGCATATAGCAAACAGTTATCATACAAACCTGTACAAACCGCTTTATGACAGGGCAGTCTGGTGTAAAAACTATGGATGGTAAGGCATCCTCCTTCAGATTTTCTGCCTTCCGGAGCCAACCTACAACTTTAATCAATCCTATAGCAATGTCATGCACAGAGGACTGCAAAAGACTGTTAGGGCTGAGAGGTTTACTTGACTTTGGTGCACTCACCTCTGTAGAGAAACTCTCCTACTGTGATCTCTTCTAGACGGCAACCTCTGTGTACATCTGGCAAAAGGCAGTCATGTGTGGAGCAGCCACCTTGCGAAGGCACTAGCATGTAGTCTGTACCTGTTTGGATGATGATTTAAACTGTGTTAGATCTGGAACCATGGGGCTGATCATTGCTGTGTTGCTACAGAAGGTGGTTGTGCAGGTCCCCCAAGTTTGTGCAGAAATCACTGCAGGGTTAGCTGGCTTTTGGCTAGAGGTTGGTGAAGAAATGTTGGGCCTCATGGCCAGAGATTTCTACCGGACGATATTGTGAGCAGGGTTCTCATCAGAAGGGACATATCTCTGACAAGCTCCTAGATCTCTTCTGTTTGCATTCCTCCGCCGTCCTCCAGGAGCTCATCAGTGATTGGCTCATCCCATCTTCTCTCTTTCTTCCAGAGTTGGCCAGACCAGACCATGGCTCACATTTTATAAGGCACAATATAGCCCTGGCATTATAGCCCTGTAGTCAGGGCTGCAGTGCCAGTGGAGACCACGTGTTAACTCTTGCATTTCTGTCTTGTTAGCGGTCAGCCATAACTGACATCCTGCCAATTTGGTTTCTGTTGATATGTGGGAGATAACCTCATTATCAGTGGACCCCTAAGGCAGACCAGTGGGCCAGCAACGCTCTGGCCCACAGAGTTAACTACCTCTTTGTTACCCTTGCTGTAGTGCACCAAGGGCTACAGGTAGTCCCGAAGGGCAGTACACTCATAGACATCTGCGCTGCACCTCATCACATCACAGGAAGCAGAGCGGAGGTTGGTCCTCAGGGAGCAGATGCACCCAATGGGCTCGCTGACATATGTGACACGGACACTCTTTTATTCAGTTGTTTGATAAATGAAGACAGTTTACCTGATGAGTGCTGGAGAAAGCTGGCTGATACCTGCAAGTTCCATCCTAGAGCCCTGCACACACTCTACTGTACTGGCCACGTCAAGCAGGACTTCCTTAAACTGCAGTTCTTGGATGGGTGTCCTCTCCCACACCTCCAGCATCTTTTCTTACCCTTTATCCAGCTGGCCCTTGCATTGCTAGGGAGCTCATCAAAGTCTGCACAGGCCTTTACAAAGCCACTTTTTCTCCCCGAGCTGAATACAGTTAATTTAAGGTTGTGCATTCCAAATAACGAGGCAATGATCTTCTATCTGGAGGCCAGGCAGGTGCAGGAAGCTTGTTGTACTTGAAGCAGGAACTGCAGAAGGTAATGTCAGTAAAACAGGGGTCACTGGCTCCCTCAGTGAAGTATATGTAGGCATGGGCCACATCGGTGAAACTGGAGACACAGGGGGAGCAGAGGACGCAGGCAGGCCGGAGCATCAGGAGTATCAGAGGGAAAGACACTGGATGAACTAGTTGAAGCGGTGCAAGTTGAGCTTGAAGATGAGATGGTTGGACCTCTTGCTCCCACACTAAGGCTCGAACACTGGGTGTGGCTCTCAATATGTTAGGCTACTTTAATGAGGCTCATACTGGTATGAGTGATATGAGGGGTATGCAAGGGCACTTTGAGGATATGAAGTTAATTTCACATTGTCTATTTACACTTCAAGTTGCTGGCTCATTGTCTGCCAGCATGCCTGCAGACACTGCCATCTATCATCTGGACTTTCACTTGGCTGATGAACAACTACAGGAAAGTTAGGAGATCTCCATGGGCTGGGTTAGGGCTATGTAAGCCATTCTCGGGGATGAGACTGGCCTATTTGTGGAGGGATGAAGAGGTTGGAATGGTTGGGATCCTCATGGTAACATATTATTGTCTGTAACATGGACAGTCTCAAATATGAATACAGTAGCAAATATACTGCCAAGCACAGATGATGACTCCTTTAAGAGGAGTTCACTTTTTTGGATATGTTAGGAAAACTTATACTAACTATTTACTATCGTTAACAAATCAAGACTTCCCCCTACACATGACTATGAAATAAATCATTTCAGAGTTTTGGTTGCAAATTCTATATTTTTATGTACACTGAAGTTCATACAACTATACATCTGAGTCATGGTTTATGTTTAAGCCTGTGAGTCCATGATCGCTTTTTATTTGTAGTGTTTGTGGAGAAAATGTTGGAGGTTCTCTATGCACACAATATTGTTAATTGCTTAATTCCAAAACACGTTTCCACCCCCAAACCTTCATTCCTCAAGTTGCTCCCTTATTTAATTACACCATTCAGTGTGTAAATATGTTATGATGATGCCTGTTTTACTAAAGAGCAGAAATAACATCCTACAGTTTCACAATGCTCCTTCATTTCTCTCGTTATGTGCCCACAAAACTCTCTGCAAATGCCATTGGCAAATACCAAGTATTTGAAGAGGGCAAAAGTAAAATCGAGCCACGGACTGCCCCTGTGTGTCTTACATTATTCAACGAGGCTCCAGCTGTGAGGCATAGAGGATTAAATCCCCCACATTCTAACATATGCCAGCAAAAAGACTTTAACACTGGTGTGGGCCAGTGCCACCAGGCAAAAACAGACTAAAACAACAACAGTTAAGCAGCCCTCATGTACTTCATGATACTTCTCTAACCCTTTGAGAAGATCAAGCCTAACTCTGATTAACATAAGTGATCAAATGTGGCAGCTATAGGTCTGCCACAGGCCAAGCTTCACTACTCAAAGTCAATCCATCATACATTGGCTAAAAAATGTAGCTAATGGTCTTAGAATTGAATACATTATCCTTGGGTTTGTGTGTAGCCTGCAACAGTAGCCACTGAACTCTCACATTAACAAGTGTTTCAGTGTTGATCTTACTTTTTTCTCTCCAAAACCTAAAACACACAATTTTGTTTTTGTTAAAAAATGTGTTAATGTTTACTTAAACATTACATAGGCGAGAAATGATTTCTCGAACAGTGGACTAAAATTTCCCTTTAAAGGGGAGCACAGACACATACACAACTACAGTAAATGGCCAGCAAACAAGGCAAACATAATTTACTTACAGACCTGTGAAATGGCAGCTCACAAGAAATTATCACTTAATTTAAGGATGTTCATATAAAGTTCAACAAAAATGTAATTATATTTTTTTGTCTGCTACAGAATACATATCTGCTCTGTAAATTTCTTGTCTTGAATCTGAAATCAAAAGGCACTGGGAAAATGCACTACTAAAGTTAGTTTGCAGGTTAAAAAGCTAATTAGCTGATCAGCTGCAGCACATTAAACAGTATGTAAATGTACCTGCAAATGTTCAGTTAAATGCTGATGTGGTCCATATTTTTCAGTACCATAAACAACAGCTGTCAATGACTGGTAGGCTACAGTGCAAGTTTGTTCAGTGTTTCATTCCCCACTGTGAAACACCGACAATGTGATAGCCTGCCAGCTGCTGTCACTCAAACACAAACACCAAAAGCCTTTTGGCAGGTAACTACATTTTGCATGAAAATATCACAGAAAAATATTTTAATAATAAATGGATCCAATAGGCAAACATTTCACAGAATGACTAGACATTTTGTTGAATGAATTTACCGCATGTTGACAGTGTAAACAACACAATCAGCAAATTCCTTGAAGTTCATTCGTTCATGCAAAGTTGAGTGAAAGGGAAAGTCAGCTGATGTGTGGACAGTCAACAAGCTTGTAAGCCTGGCTCAATTAGTCATGGTTGTCAGCTGTCAAGAGCTAATCAGATTTCTGTGCTTCCTTGTATCGTGAGTTTTACTTCATCACCAATAATTCTGCGTTTAAAGGCTGCAAGCATAAACTTCAAATGATGCTTGGTGAAAGCTTGCATCCTCTGCAGGGGTTGAATTTTGAGCTCTGACATAATTTTATTGATCTGTTTTCCCAATTAATGCCTCCTAATTGGCACTTGCTATGTTAACTCAAATGTAAGTCAAGGTCAAACTTATCCACTAAGCTTCTTTACAGCTTGAATGTAGGGTTGTTGTTGTTTTTTACGTTTGCTTGAGTTGTTTACGTGAGCTGTAACATACAGAACAATTAGTATTTATTTTTATCAAGTATTTATTCGTATATCGCCTTTAACTTAACTATTCACCACTTTAGCCTTAATAGTTACCAATGTTTATACCATGGTTTGGGCTATCTGTTCACTGTTATAAATTAATGCACTGTCTGGAGTAACCATGGCAACACGGATGTGGACACAGCCTCCGTTTACAATTTGTTGCAACTCCTAAGCTATTTCCAACAGTGGGTGTAACGCCAGTCTTTCAGTGTCTTACCTTCTGAACACCACATTATGGAGACTGTAACACACAAGCAGCAGGAAGTACACTGCCCCTCTGAACCCCGAACACCGAGACTGTATCACATCATCACTCTCTGATCGTGTCCTTTAACAGTTTACACATTAATAGATCACCACTCATAGGAGTGAGCCTGTGATCTGGAGCTTTTGTTGGCGATCTTGAAAAACTCGGAACAAGTGATCATCTCACGTTCAAATTCCTGCTTCAAGCTGCAGCCGACAGTAACATTACACACCACCATTCATTTGTTAAGAAACCATTCATTTTATTTCAAAATCTTGATACTGATTTGGGGCCGATATAGCTGGTTAGCTAACTACTGTTGTTGTTAAACATGTGGTGAAATTATATTCACTGTTTGTCAACTGCATGCAGCGTTATTTATGTTGAATCTTGCTGGCATGATGTTTCTATGTAGACGTTTGAAGCTAACAGCTGTACCAAAGGGATCAATGAGCTGAGCAGATAAGAAATATCTCCCATTGATAAATCGCATCAATGATCCATCCAATTTACTGGCGTACTGAAAACGTTTCCATTGCATAAGAACATTATTCACTGGTATTGATTGTTCCATGAATTAGTCAACTTTTAGTAACTCAGATGTTACCAAGGAAACAGAGTGCATGAAAATATAAATGAAAGAATTAAATTTTTTTGTCAAATGACACTGGAAGTGGGATAATGACCTTCAATGTTTCTATTATCAGGAATTTTGGATTAATGCAGAAAATAAGCCATGTGGGAAACAAAAGGTTATAATACAAACATATTTTGTTCAGCAAGATAATATTCACAACTGAACGCAAGTTTTAGAATCTTTGAAGTGTAAACACAGTCATCAGAAGTAAAACGCAAGCAAGCTTTAACAAACTACACCACAGCGCCACCACCACTAAGAAAAATATAGTTCATAGTAGTTTGCAAGGGTGCAAGTATAAACTGTTTCTGTGAAGGCAAATTAATGAGTAGTTGAATTTCTGTGTTTGGTGTAATGTCTCCGACAACCTCCGTAGTCTCATTTAACCAGTTCTTAGCAGCTGCCTTTTTGGAAACACGTAAAAGCTTCAACATTAAGAGTGGATTACTGGTGTGTTTTATGTCATAGAAGAAAACATGAAAAAATCTCTGAAGCTTGTGTTAACCACATACCTTAATTTAGGCATCTAACCAAAAACCCATTCAAAAAAGCCTATTGACTTTCAGACAAAGGAACCATAAATGTTATTGTATTGTAAAACTCATTCCTGCAGCACTCCATTACACTGAACATGCACTAACATGTTTATGCAGCTGATATAAAAACATGTACACAAACTCACAGAAAGCCGTGGGATGTGTTGCAGGTGGTTGTCAGTGTCCCTGTAAAGAGGGATTTTCACTGAGGGAGAGAAGAAAAGATAAAGGAAGAGAAAAAGTTACTAAGCACTTATGCACTACATTTACTGACTCTTACCTTCCTAATTTAAAGTGAATGTAAAGTTCACCTTTATATAAGCCAAATCCTAATCAATTCTGATAATGGTCTTACATCCAGGCCCATGCTGGATCTATACTGATAATCATCTCAACATTTGAGAGATTGAATTGTCATTTTTTGACATACAGACACAACATTAATGAACAAAATTTAAATATTTTTTTATGGCATCCCTTAATCAGTTTTTAAAGGATGGATGACCAAGATATGTACTGAACAGGACACTTTACAGTTGAAGAAAGAATTTGACATGCTCTGGCTTGCCTTATCTTAGCCCATGCATGTATTTTCTTCTGGCTTTTCTCTAAGACTATAGACAAACATACATAACCTACTGTATATATGTGCACTACACCAGAGCCACCAGTGTGTTTGGGACATCAGAGTGGGTACCACACCTGTTCTTGTACACTTTTTCCTCCAGTCTGAATTGAAGCTCCCCCCAGGACCCAAAGGTGGTCTTCCGGCCTCTTGGGCAGAGAGCCTGTTCCTCTCCCTCCACCCCTTACATTAGTTACCTCTCCTGGGAGTGTGTTTGTGCCTATGTGTGCGAGTATGTGTGTGTGCAAGGGGTGGCAGTGTTCCCCAGTGTAGTGTTGGCCCCAGGCAGCACAAGGTAACATCAAACGATTCTTCTCTTTATGACTTATTTATTTATTATACCGACTGTGTGTGTGCGTGTGTGTTGGGAGGGACAGAAAGAGAGAGTGCGAGTTTGTACTTGAACAGGCTTGTGTGCATTTATCATCTGTGCCAGTTTGTTTTCATTCTGTCCTCATATGCCACCACCGGTTGCAGCAGCGTCCTCCCTGGTGGCGAGCAAAGGAGCCGAGGGAGAGTAGGGGGTCCCTGTAACTCCGACTATGAGACCCCCTCGGTCTCTGTGCTCCAGCCTCCCCTGTGTTCAAAGGATATGGGAACCTCCCTCATCTGCCGTAACTACCATCCCAGAGCAGGCAGAAACACAGGAAGACATAAAACTGAGGAATAGAGATGCTCATTGGCACAGATGAGTGTGATTTCCAAGACTGGCTTCATGCCACGTGCCCTGGGATTGCTTCACTTGTGAAACACCCACTGGTGGAGGTGAACATGCTAAAGTCATGAACAAAGGCAAACGTAATGAGGGAAATCCTCCAAGGCTGGAGGACATGGCACCAACCAACCAACAAACACTCATACCCCTCATTAATTAAAGTTTACTTAATTTGACACACATTTTGTTGAAGATTCAATCGATTTTTATGACCAGACTGAAAACTTAATATCAAAGCAAAGTAGAGCAAAAAGAAAAATCTGTTCCTATAAAGAGAAGCACGATTACATTATGTTACATATGCATCAGACTTCAGCATCCTCGGTTTACTCGGCCTTCCCCGTACAGCTGACTTATATTTGCAATTCTTTGACTGCTTATCGACTGGGCACCTTCCTCTCTGGTTGTGCATATGGGCTGCTCGAGAGCTCAGAAAGGCTTCAGACAATCAGGGCTCCTACCTACTTTACCTGTGATAAATCGCATTACCACTGGACCAAGTGCCGGCCGAGCCCCTTGCTGAAAAATCGGCCCGCTAAAACAGGCGGACGGGAAGCCGTATGGCAGAGCACTTCGTCCCGACACTTCCCCCACCCCTTCCCTCCCTCCAAATGAATATCCAGCCCTGTTCTCCTTAAAGTGCATTAGGCACGGAGAGTCATTAGTACAAATGGGCTCAAGGTACTTCTGCAAGGAGGCTGTGTGTGTGTGTGTGTGTGTGTGTGTGTGTGTGTGTGTGTGTAATGGGGATGTAGGAGGGGAGGGGGACCAAACTGGAAGATGCTTCTGTGTCTCCTGCCCGTTGTTTGGCGTGCCCACCTAATCCTCTCTCTCTCCACACACACACACACACACACACACAAACACCTAGCCTGTGAATCTGCACCTATCCCTCTCCACCGCTGCTCCTTCTCCTCAGCCCCCCCTCCCCCATTCCTGTGGAGAAGACAGGGTGCCCCCCTGCCCCTTGTTCTCTCCTGCTGCGATGGGGAAGTGCATCCTCATTTAATAATGTATCAGAGAAAAGACAGAGAGAGAGAGAGCTCTGACCCAGACGAACGCAGCCTCTCCATTATTTAGCATTTACAGACACCTTCCAGCTCATTTCTGACTCAATATTTAATATAGCAGTAGGAGAGGGAGGGCATTCTCTAATACTCACACTCACTTGATTTTTCACTGTTAGTTTGTATTTTGGCCTAATGAAAAAAAAAGAAGGTGCATAGACATATTTGTAGACATGCATGGGCCTAAGAAAAGGTGAAAATGAATATGTGTGTAGATGTTTTGTGTTGGAGGAACTAAGATGTGATATGTAGATGGAAATATACAGACAGGATGTGAAAGAGCTCATAAACATAGAAGAATATCGACTGATCCCTGTCTTGACTTCCCACTCTTTTTTTATCCTGCGGAGTTGCATGTAAATGAACAGACAAGAGAGGTCTAGAGAGGACCCCACTCTACTTAACATATCTGCAGGTGTTACTTTACTTTACTTTGTCCTGACACGATTGGAAGATATAAATAACACTGCAAACAGTTGTTTACAGTCCAAACGGGAGTGTGGCAAAAAATCAAGATTTGTTCTGCTTGCGTGACATGAATCTCACGTATGATGCATTCTGTGTACAGGACTGTTTGAGGGGATAAATATGAAATGATTTTTTTCCCACAATATATACTTAAAGCTAAATGTAATATGAGCCTTGTTTACACTGTACATTAAAATTTAGCATACATCCTGTATTCCCTATCTTGCCTGAGGGAAAGGCCGTTGGCAATGGAATCAAAGTGCAAGAGTGTTTTTTAAGATGTGATAAAATAGGTTTTTTGATTTCAGCAGCCGTACAGCGCTTGAAACACTAACCTTGAAACTAAGGTTAACGTTGGTTAACTTAAGATAACTAACGCACACTAATTTACAGTGAAGGTAAACTAGTAAAACCATGACACATTTGCAACACTGGACAGAAGAGCAGAATCTTTGTCTTTGAATTGGTTTTAGCCAACTTAAACCTTCTATTACACTGTAATAGTAATAGTATTGTCAAAGCAGTGAAAATGATGATAAAATGTATTCCTTACCAACATCAGTTTTCTAATATATTCATTTGTTAGCAAACTGAGATAGCGTGCAACACAAACAAACCAAAGAGAGGTTTTTTTTTGTGACTGAGGATGCTGCAAGGTGGTTAACAGGTTGGGAGACAACATCGCCTTTGTAAACAAATATAAGAAGAACGAAATTTGCACCTTTTGTAGAGTGTGTTTAACAGCAGGCCCAACTCATATGAAATATTTATCACACTTTTTATTTACGTTTTATTGGAAGTAATAAATCCTTAATTAATTGCAAGAAAAAGTGTTTGCCTGTGTGCATGCCCCATCAGCATAGAGTGCACCCATATGTACTGTATAGAAGTGTGTGTGTGTGTGTGCATGTTTAAGTGGATGCTCACATGCACATATAGTATATCTGTGTTTTAATCACAGTCTGTTGTGACACTGGACTGCAGTTGGCTTAAGACCAATGGCTTTTAACCTGGCAGATATGTCATGCTCGTGTATCATTAGTTGCAGCTGAAGGAAGGGAAGGACATGCAGAAAGAGCGCGGCCTCTTTATATGCAAATAGTTGGCCCTGGCTTGTCAGGGCTCACCTCTGTCCCCGTGACAACATAAGGACCAAAAAAAACCAGACAGAGTGATACAGGAAGAGAGAGGAGGGCTTGTTCTCTGCCGTGCCAGTGGCCCCTGTTGGGAAACCTTTAGCCAATGTAAATAATAACCAGGCACCATCAATGAAGAAGCAAGATGCAAATGATGCTCAGTGGTCACTGCTGTTTCTTGTTAATTCACTCGATCACTCCCTCCATCCATTATGTTTCTGTCATGTTATTCCTGTTCTCTTATGTTTTCATTTAACTTTACCTTTCTAGCCTGGCTGTTACTGAACTCTTTCTCACGCCTCACAAAGCATTGCACAACTTTTCTTGTCACTTGAATGGCAGTATGCTGCTCTTCCAGTATCGAGTTATTTCACTTTGTGGAAAAAGCTCCTCAGGCAGTGTCATTTTTCAGGTTGTGTTAAAATCACTTTGTCAGGGATGATATAAATTACCTAGATAAACGCTGTCTGTACTCGCACAGCTCCCTGGGTTCACGTTTCTTGAAGGCGATATCATATGACTTCATGGCACAGTTTCTTTGCAACTTGGTTTGTTTGGATTTTCTCTCTCTGCTAGAAGAATTCCTCCCAGTACAGAAAAGAGTGCTACTTAATAAATTGACAGCACCGATGGCTGCCATCAGACACAGCAAACAAAAACAACAAAGAGGGAGGAAAAAAATAAAAATGCCATTAAAAAATTAAGCCAGCCCACAGCATTGCACAGACATTCTTGTTTGTTTGTGTGTATGCGTGTGCATGTTTATGTTTGCTGGGAATTTATGACTTCAGTGTGTTAGTGCTTGGCTTTTCCACTTCTCCCAACAACTCTCTTACTGGCGGAGTCAAAGCTGTTAGTGTGGATCCACTAATTATTTAATGCACTAGCCTTATTTGTTTACGTTGCTTCCATGTTGAATGATTGCAAGTTGTACATTAACCCAAAGGAGGTTTTTCTGTGCTTTTTCCACACTTTCTCACTTCCTTTTTTAGTTGTCTTCTTATCTGTCACACACACACATGAATGCAAGAGTGTGTGCCTGGAGTGTTCCATTTCTCTACAATGCAAATCTAAGAAAAAATTCAATCGTGGTAAATCTGAGGGAAAAAAAAGAGGTTTGGCTTTGGTTTATCTAGAATAAGTTTTCGTCCTGTGCAAGACAGGTCCTTATAAAGCAAGTCATGCAATTTATTTTCACTGAATTAGATTAAATATAAGTTATTTGCAGGACAAGAGGCAGAAAAAATCAAACAAACCCGAGAATTGGTGCTGAAAATACTGTGTTTTAGGAAACCAGCCAACACATTCTCATTTACAATAACAGCCTTGATTGTGTTTGCATTGGTCTTGAGGGTCACGCAGTCACATTAGCTGCCAAAGCCGCCGAACTCCGATTCAGTTTCAGAAGGTTACTCAAGGGCAACTGAGCTTTGGTTGCTAAGTGAGAGAGGAGCCTCACTCATTCATTATCTCCCCAAAAAATGTTCGCCACAATTTGAGGAATTCAGTAACCTTCCCGTTATATATCTGCTTGAGTGAATTCCTTAAGCTGTTCTTGATTCACCTCAATATGTTGCCCATTTTCTATTTTTATATGCAGTCCTCTCTCTCCTCCACACTCTCACTGCATTTGTCCTGAACACACAGGACACACACACGTGAACTTATTGAGCACGGAGAAAGAAAATCCATCCTAACCAAAAAAAAAAAGAAGCGGATGAAACGGACACAGCTGCTGACAGAATTGCGAATCTGACACAGAAAATGGGAGCGCACAGCCACCAGCCACCAGCCACCCCTTTACGCGCTCTCTCTTTTACCTTCTGTCAGTGCCCACCACCACCGCCATTTCTCTTTTTCCCATGGAATCCATTTCACATAATTAAAGACACTCAAATGAAATGGACCCTCAGGAAAAGTGGCTTTCAGCAAGGAGGAGGTTGTGGAGGAGGAAGTGGATGAGAGGCAGAGAGCTGGGAGTGGGGTATTGGTTCTTCAAGGAGCACCCCTCCTCGTTACCTCCCCTCCCCCTTTCCCCTGCTCTATGGGGCCCACCCTGGAGGAAGGCAGAGTGGCTCTGGCCCCAGTGTGGATCAATATCATCTCCGTTATTAATATCAAAAGCGCATTACTTTGTTTTGCGTCTGGCAGCGGGCCAAAGCAGCTCGAGGGCCCTGTCCCAACTGACGGCCGTTTCCTTCCTTCCTCTCCACCCCACCCTCGCTGGCCATTTACCGGGACCATAATTTACTTTGGTGAGTTTTTAGGGTATTGTTTTGTCAGGGCCAATCAGGGCTGAGTAACAAATGATCTCGGCGGAGTGGTGGTGGCCTGGCCCCAGCCACCCCTCCTTCCCGCTCCGTAAGTGACACACGTGGCCAAATTCATTTTTGAAAGTTTCGCATCAATTGCTTTTGTCCTTGACTCCGGGAAGAACGGAGAAAGAAGGAGGGATGAAGAAGAAATAAACAGGGGGATGGGCCTGTGAGGACAAGCGGGTGCCAGGGTTAAACTGGACAGAGTGTACCATTCACTGTCTCACCCTGCCCCCCCCCCCGACTCTCACCAGGGATGAGGTAACAACACAAACAAGCATCCCTGCAGACAGAATTAGACATGACGGTATCTCTAATTGGCCCATTGAATTAAAGGGGCCATGGTGGAGCTCGCAGCGAGAAACAAAAAATATTGACCACTTAAAGGAAGAGGGAGGGGGAATTGATTTCTAAGACGACAGCAAGCGTTTACCTCATACCGCGGAGCTCACTCACTCCAGAGAGCACAGTTAGGCATGATAGCTCAACCACTGTTTTTGTGGAACGTTTCCCAGTTTACATGATGTATATCTCCAATTTCTGACAAACACAATACAATCATGTCAGATTGTTGCAATTTGTAAGTCTTTCTCTATTTCTCCATGCTATGAACCTATTGAATACATTATCCACTTTCACACATGCACTGTAACCATGGACTTATCTAGATATTACCCAGAAGAGCTGTAGTTATGACTGAAAACGTCCGAATCAGTTGCACCGGACATTAACTGGACTTTATTCTGCCAGCTCCCTCACGCAAAGTCTGTGTAATGTCTGATGTGTGAATGTCCGCAGACAGCGAATGAGCAAGTTGGCGTATTGATAACACACACAGTGTAGCTACTTCATCCTCTTTTCTTCCTGCCTATATATAACTTTCCACTCTTCCGTTACCTTGATGTATTGATACCAACTCAGAACTAGTCATCATTATGGATGAATCCTCCTCCTGTGCACTCTATCGCCTCACCTGAAACCAGAGGTAATGTTCGGTCCTGAGTCTCTGTACATTGTCCAGAGCTCATACGTGAAAGCCGCTAATATTACACCTCGTTTAATCCAAAGTAATCAGTTAAAAATCTTTAACAGAACAACATTTTGAAGAGATGGTGACATTTGAGAGTAGTGTGTAATCATCACAAATCCTTAATGATCATGATGTCTCCCATACATACAAACAGAATTTCAAAATGACACACTCTTCTCATTTCTTTGACACTTCTGCAACACTCAGGGTGGACTACATGGAGCATGTTTGCTTCTTTGACTTGTTTGGGACCTTGCTGTCATGTTTCTCACTCACATGTCAGACAGCTGACTGCATTCTCTCTTGTTGCTTATTCACATAAGCTCACAGAGAAAAGTGCAGAGTGGGACTAAAAGAGAGAGAGAATGAGTATTATAAATGTGTGTTTTCATGTGAGGACAGACATATACAAAATACACATTGCCCTGTCATCCCCTTGCACCCCGGTGCCACTAATGAATGCTCAGGAGTCTTCTTTGTCTTCTGTGCTGCTGTTCATCACATTTGTGGGACATATTAGATGCACAGGTGCCCCTCGGCCCCTCTGCTTCTACACTCACACACACACACACAAATGCAACATAAAGGGCTGATGAGAGGTCTTGGCCTGACAATAACCTATGAATATTTCACTGATTATGAAATATTAATTAGGCCCTGTTTGTTTTTTGTCTTTCATTGGATTGCTCTTCTTACGTTTCAATACCACTTGCCAGGGTTTAATACCTCAATTTCATCCCAACTATCATTTCAGGATCATTGTTTTTTGAAAGGTTGAAGCAAAAAAGGTGTATCATAAGTCAGAGAACTCAGGGATGAGGTGCTGTAAATAGGTGTGCATGTGCATCTGTGTTTTCGCATTCACAAGTATCAGTGCAAATTCAAAATTAAAGAGGAAGACTTGGCTTAATTGGTGTATAAGTGACATTGTGCCTGTTTATTCCAACCAATTAAATTGTGTGTGTTTGTATGTCTATTTGTGTGAATGTACAGATTCTTTTGTATCCATTTCTGGAAGTCTACTTCAGTGAATACGTGTGAGAGTTGGTGATGCTGGGCCATTGTCTAACATCTGCTGAATAGTGACATCTCCTCCCAACCATTTGGCCTCTGATAGTACGTGCTCGCAGCTTGCTTCTCGCTCCATATTGATGTCGCGCACCAGGAGGTTGCTTCAGGGTGCCATTGTAGAGGGCGCTAATTTATGCTTCTTTCAGGGCACCCAACACCAGGCACTGCAAACATCACAGCATGGGTAAACACTCAGGTGCACTTCCTCTCTCTCTCCAACCAAAGTGCAAACGAGAATCAATTGAAATTAGAGACGTGAGCCCTGCTGTAAAGAAAAACAAGCCACCTAGGTCGGGGTGAGATGGCCTGAGGCTATCCATCGTCACAGGGTAGATGGTTGAGAGGGGTTGATGTCAGGGAACACAACAAAAAACACAGAGTAAGTAATTTTTTCTCCATCTCACCTCCAGCGGAACAGCGCTGCTTAGATTGGCCCATCGGGGATCCAGAAATATCTTTGAAGCGATAAAGACGTTTGCTACAAGTCAGGTTTAGTGACAGTTGGTTTGCTGTGAGACATTCACGATCCCTGATTAGGATGTTAGCTGAAACTGAACAATTAAATATGACAGTTCTAAAAAAAAAAAAAGGATACAAATATCGTCGTATTTTAAAGTCGTATTTAAAAAAAAATAAAAAACCCAACTTCTAGCAAGCATATACTCCTTTTTTAGGAAGGCAACATTTATCTAGTGGAGTCTGGTAGAGAGGTGACAGCGGCAGGTGGAGCAGACGGCAGGTGGTTGCTTCCATGCCATGTTCTACTGTTTGACATGAGAGTAACGTGTCAATCAATGGCTTCCTCCCTGCCTCTCCTATGGGGCCTTGTGCTATTGATTTCAGAGTATGTTAGAGTGCCAGGGGGTCTTTACAACCACACAGAAGATTCATACCAATGAAAAAGATCCTCCAAAGATACACTGTAGGCTCTTTACCACCCAGGTAAATTAATGGTTTCATGGTGTAGTTGCAGATCATTACACAAAGAAACACCACAATTAAAGATGTTTATAGAGCTAAAACTTCTTGCAAATGTGTCCATCAGAGGGGATGCCCAGTGACGTGCCAGCAATTAGATTGATCCGATGCTTTCATATCCTTGTTTATTACTGTTTATTTACTGTTAAGCGTGCTACGTTTTTTGTGTTAATTACTTGCCCATCAGCTCAAGTCTATTAATTGATTTATGTGTGCCCCTTTTGAGTGAGTGCAGGGCTCTAAAACAATCTTTAAATATGACTGCTTTCAAATAGTTCATAGGCCCACCGTTTGTCATTAACCATCTGAGGACAAATCATTAACAACTCATTAAATCATATCTCCTTCCATATCAGCCCTCCCTTCTGCCAACAAATGGACAAGGTAATAAATCCCATCATCAAATGACCTCAAATCGCAGTTGCTGTGGTGTCTGTTTGTTATCAAGGATAGGCGTTGATTAGAGGGAATAATTAGGGTCCTTATTCCTTTCAATTCTATACTTTTGGAACAAAAAATGCAAATGACATCAAAGTTGTCTTTCTTACTATGCAATTGTACAGTATCTGCTCTAGTTTCCTGTCTCCCCTGTCTCTCTTTCGTGCACTAGAAATGGCTAAGACATTTTAAAGAAGTGGCTTAATAAAGGTATCAAGGGGCTATTGAGGGTGATCGCATTATTAATTCAAGATTTAATTGCAATCCTTTCATGTTACCTCTGGTAGTGGAAAGTCCTTTATTGTTTCTGGTATTCATGGACCGTTGTCTTCTTTCAAGGTGTTACTTTCATGGCCAAGAACCTTTGATTGTCTACAAAGGCTTTGTCAACGATCACTTGGCATAGAATGTACAATATGATCGCTCTGTTTGGATCAATCATGTGGCACAAAAGCACGCTGTAGATGCTGTAATCACTGTGCTTGCCTGCTTGCCAACCATGGTTATCTGAAGCTAACAAGAATTGGAGCAATGAAGCAAAGTGAGGTCACCCACATTGTTATGCAGTGGCCAGGCTTCTTCTCTTTTACTTTTATCTCTCTGAGTCTCTTTTACTTCCCATCCTTTTTTTTCTTCCTTACTTCTCTTTCTACTTCCACTACCACCTCCCTCCACCCTCTTTGTCTCTCTGCACGGTGGGGGGAAGATGTATGCCGGTGCCCAGGTGGAGAGGGGGAGAAATCAATAGTAAGGGTGTTTGAAGTTTTCTGAAAGACTTCCCAGGGAAGACGCTCTTGTCAGAGTGATAGATAAAGCTCGCGCCTCAGTCAGCCCCGGCAAGAGGCGGCCAGAGGAGAGTAGAGGAGAGCGCCTCACCTTTTTAAGTGGGGCCCTAATAATAAAACAGCATGAATAAAACATCCTGGCTGAACCACGCGCTGCATTAGCGCTGCCGTCCCGTTATAAATGATACCGGTGGCCCTGACGCCATTTGGGTAAAAGCCCACAGCACTGCTTTAAAAGAGGGCTGTGCACAGGGAAACGGAGATAGATTGATATGTGTGTTCTGCACTTATTTATTTATATGTTATGGGGCTCAAGGAAGAATGAGGGAGAATTAGTAAGTTTTAGCATTGCAGGGTGACTTATTGTGACTTTACTGCTTGTGGAGAGCTGGTGTGATCAGCAGTGTGAGGTCATTATCTTTGTTTGCTATTCATCCTTCTTAGTGACCTAAAAAACAATCATCACAAAGCACGGCATGTAACGATTAGAGGCAAAACTTTGGAAGGAATTGTATGATCTTATGTTGTGGTGCTTTTCGCCCAGTTCTTCGTTTCTACTCGTAGCTCTAATATCATAATCTCCTACATTTCTAACGGCCAGAATTGAGCACTTGCTCTCACAGCTTGTTTATCCTGTAGGTAATGTTCTATCAAGACAAGTGCAGGTAACTCTTTGTAGTGCCACAAGAGAAAATTCAATTTACTGTAAAAAGTGATAACTCAATGTTCAGCATAAACAGCAGTTGACAAGATCATTTCTTCCCCATTTTACAGGTTAACCTCTTCCTTGTAACAATGTCAATACCATGGCAAACAGAAAAAACAACATGGCAAGGCTGTACAAATTCATCATTCACCAACCGCATAGAAACCACAGCTTTAAGCTTAGTCTCCCTGCCAGAAGGCTATCGGAGCTTCAGAGGGACATAAATCTCCCAGCACTGCTGCCCTGACCTCGTTTGTTTGGCCCTGACCGTTTCTTACTCTGCGCTTGGTGAAAGGTTGGGCTACAGCCACAGGGTCCTGGACCAAGGAAAGCTCCCTCAGCCCAAGGGTAAGCAGGGTCAAGTGGCCTGTCGCAGGGGTCAACAGCTCTCAATAACCTCACTGGCCCAGAGGTCAAACCCTTGACCTCAGCTGTGGCCGGACAGTACAGAGAGAGGCAGAAAGAGAGGTCAGGCTTTCACCACCTCCGCTTCCTCTGGGCACACAGGTGTCAGAGGCCCCAGTCCTAGCTAAAGGTCAGAGGTCTCAGTACAATGGGGGTCCACTTTAATGCGTTGGATCGGGCCATGATGAGCTGCTACGAGAGCTACTGGATCCAGAATCAATGCAGAGATGGCAGAGAAGGTGCTGGAGCTGTAGGTGAATGAGTTTCACTGGTTTGCTGATCAGTTTGCCATTGCTAGTTGAATCCTCATTGCTACCAAGCCAGCAGGTCATGTTTGTAAACTGCAGATGAAGTTCTGTTAAGTCCAGATTATGTATGTGCAAAAGCCTGCTCTGTAGTCAGTGTTAGACCTCAGTTCTCTCTATGCTAAATGTTTCTTGCATATGTAACTAAGAACTTAAATTCAAAATGTAAATAGTAATTGACATTGAAGGGACTTTGTCATGTGTTAGTGTTAGCCTTGAGAACACAGGGGAAAAAAATGCCAAAGGAACACTCGCGGAACATTGTTAAGGACGTTGAGGAATGTTAAAACAGACATACCAAAAAAGCAACATTTGGAGAACGTGCTTGCGAACATGTTGAGAGAGCGCAGCTGGAGTGTTGGGAGTTTGTTGCATGCTGAGGGAAGATATGCGCCTAAATCTGACAGCACCCCACTGAGACAATCACAGAGCTGGGAGTCTTCTTATTTGTTTAGCAGCCACCAGATAAATAACAACATTCTACTCTGAACTAAAACACTCTCTGTCTCCCTCTGTCTCTTGGTCTCTTTCCTGCTCAGATCTCCCTTTCCCCCACCGCCTCCATCGCTTGCTTTGTCTCTTTCTGTGCCTTGACAGTTATTTGTATCTTTGTTGCTCTCTACATCTACCTGTCTGCAGCTACTCACACAGCCAGAGGCTAGCTGTTTCTTTCCCCCTCTATGAATTGTAATATCTCCTCCTCACACGTTCTTTGCTGCCTTTCTGACTTACTTGTGTCGTATAGAAACCACACATCTGCAGAATGGGTGTTTTCAGGAATTAGAAAAAAAGTAACTGAATATGTAAATAACTAAAGACTCAGACCAATTCAAAGACTGCAAGGAAAACCAGGTTTGAAGTCACATGCTTATATTTCAGCAGCAGCAGAAAAGTACTATTCATGCTTATATGTCTCTTTTGGCCGTCTTCCTCTTTTGTTCTCCTGTTCCTCTGACGAGGTGACAGATTTTGAATGATTATATATCTAGGATACAGACTTAATGTGACAGTGTGATACCTATCAAATGCCCCTGGTTGTATCCTGATTATCTGGATACGACCAAACCAAGTTTGTTATTCAGTTTTGTCAAAAATTGATTCATAAAGATTTATTGTTTATGTACTTGAAGGATTATTCTGACTAGAGATGATGATAAGCTTGTCTCCCAATGTGTCCTGTTTGCCTTCTAAAAATTCCTGGCTTTTACTCGCTATTATCAGATGAATAGTTATCACATGACTTCATCTACACATCTTTTTCTAGGCCTTAACAAATCATTGTTTTGTAAATGAAATCTTGTTCCTATTCAAATACATCTGAATATTTTTGAATTAATGCATACGGAAAGCCCTCAGTGGTTAAAAGGGGATACAGTAAAAAGAATAATTGATTTTAAAAAGTGATAACATGACTTGCTGAGCATGTTTTAACCTTTGCTTATAGTTTTTTACTGCTTGAAGTCCCGTATTAAACAGCTATTCTTACCACTTGCCAAAGATAGTTTGACCTTACTTTTCTTAACTGTTGATGCACTTTTCTAGATACCTTCCCACGAAAATATATGGAGATATGTCTCTCTGCACCACCTCACAGTATAAAACACTATATTACAGGTAAATTGTACCATAAATGCAGGCTATTCCAGGCAGCCAGTCATACCAGGTAAATGTTTTAAAATACAAAACATCTACCACAAATTCCGAGCATGTGTATGAGATCATCAGCAGCCCCCCATTGATCGGCATTAAAGCCTTCACTCCAGAGAGGGCGGTATGCTCAGTCGCTGAAATTTATGGACACATTAGAGCCCCTCCTATACACCACTGGATACATCATGGTGAAAAGTGTGACAATAAAGTGTCGGCGTGTTGCTTTTCTATGCTGTACAACAGGGCCAGAGATGTGAGCTATGGACCCTTAATTGGCGTTTGTTAATTGATGATATGTAGGCCTTTTATTTTAATCTGGGTGGATTCTTTGAAAGATGATGCTGCTTGTTTATGCCAGGCTGCATGAAGGCACGGTGTCGGAAAATCTTTAGGCACGTGAAAAATGTCGTATATGTATGGTCATGTGTTATTTAAACACACATCTCTAGTTGTAAACCGTCACCAATTCTGTTTGGTTTGGCTGAAGTACATGTTGCAGTGTATGTTGCGAGCCTCTCGTGTTTGCCTGCAGAGTGTTTTAACAATGCTGTTTATTGCAGGTTGCCACTTGTAATACCAGTTCTGTGTGAATGAGAGCTTGACAGGGGATACCTTGGCTGTATTGCTCCCGATTCTGTAATTAAATTTACAGATGAAATATCTGAAAGCCAGTGAGAGTAGAGGCCAAAACCTGGAGAGCTCGGACAGAAAGTGCTGAGCAGCACATTTTGTCAGTTTCTTCCTTTACACAGGCTTAATGTTACTGGCCCCCGACAGATGGAGCCCGGCTAAAATAGCAGTGGGTGCAAGGGTGGCAGGGGGCAGGCAATGGAGGTCTGTGAAAATTTATGAAGTTATTGATTGACTCGTTCGGCTATCACTAACCTTCGCCCGTCACAAGAGGGAAAGGGGAGAAAGATAATAAAGAATTTTTTTGAGTGGGTCTTTTTTGTTTTCTGCCCACTCTACCAAATATTAATCTCCAAATTTTTAATTTTTAATCTGGACAGAGCGGGAAAATAAATGCCTCTGTCCGGCAGGCCATGGTAAATAATTAAAATTGAAAATTGATTGTTTGCACCAGAGCCGGGATTTATGGGATAGGGGCTCCACCGCACCCTCGGGGGACCCACTCCCACGTCTGCACTCACCGGCCTCGTTCCCGTGTGCTAAGCATTTTTTCACATTATTCTCCACCTAATATGCTAAGGAGAGTGGGTAGGGGGGGATGAAAAAGAAGATGGAGGGAGGGAGAGGAGGAGTAGAGCTGTGCTTTGTTAGATGACTACTACGGTATTTTATTTTTTTTCACAGAAATCAATGGATTGGAACCTTCCCCCCTCTTCAACATGTCTCTAATATTTATTTAAATGTCCTGTCAATAAATATAACAAGGTTAGTTTTATAATGGTTTACCCAGGGAATTCGATTCAAGGGAAGTTATATTTGTTATGCCCGATTAAAAACAGGCAATCAATGCGGGTGAAACTACCACATAACCACCTCGCCCTTTTCATTCTGCCCCCCCCCCCAAACCCCTTCTCCTCCTATCCTTTACCATTCCTCCCAACCACAGTCCTTCTTTGGAAACAGGCAATGTGTAATGCACTTTCAAACACAAAGACACACCTCCTGCCTGCGTGGTTACAAACGGAGGAAATGTCTTTGCCTCCCAACTGTGGTGGCCCGCTATGTCAGCCTCACCTGACTAATGAACCCTGGGAAAACAAATAATGGTCCGCCGGTTAAATTAATGAGAGAGGAAATGCGCCTCGCCCAACGTTCGTTTTTTATATAATGCTGACCGGCTTTACAGCATGTATGTGGGTGTTCGCCATAATGATAATTCACTTCATGCAGCCTCGCACATCAAGATGATCTATCAAGTCACCTGTGGCTCGCAGATTCACAGGTCTACTGCTCCAACATGGCAACATTTAAGAGGAAAAAAATATAGTTTAGCACAACAGCCACATCGTATCCCCTTCATTAGTGCTTGGATTGTAGCCAAAGCCAAATATTATTAGCTAATATATGGTTGTTTAATTACACTTTCTAAATAAGTCTTGTATAACATCCTAACCATAAAATCACAGCCATAAAAGTGTTATCCCTTGCTCTCTTTAGTTGGCAGTTCCTTTTTTTCTTTACTCTTTTTTCATTCAGGGTTCAGCAATTGAATTCTGTTGTCCTTCAATTGTGCCACCTCACAGTGTTGCTCTCTAAGCACTATGCTGGCAAATATTCTAATTTTCTCGTCTCTCTAGTTGCTAGCAGTGAACAGTGAGATAACCTCCGTGGTTCTATCTTAATAATTAAAACACAGTGCTATGAAGTAGAGCGCTGCTCCTTTATTTATGAGAGGAGCATACACAGTGAAGTGATTGTGTTGAAACCAGACGAGTCCTTGATCCCTGACATAAGGGTTTGTATTTTCAGGGCATATTTGAATATCAATGCTGAGACATGATCACCCCACTAGCACAGCCTGACCACACACACTCACCATCACTTCCACCCCACATGCACACCAGCAGGCCTTTAGAGATACAGTAGAAGGGAAAGAGCCATGATCAAATACACAGTCATCTGTCAAATGCACACACCTATACAGACCCGCATATTGTTAAACGATTGAATCGCCCATTTTCTTACTTATTGGTACTGGTGTCTAGCTGTAGACAGATCTCATTTGAACTAGTTTGTATTGCAGAAATAGTCCATATGAACTTTGACAGTGTGTTTTGTGAATTATCCAGAGTAATGACGATATTGTTTCTGGGAAAAAAACGATATTGCTGTTTAATTTTTCTATTGGAATTTTTCAGTCCTATGAGCACCACAAACAATGAAGCTAAAAGTATATATGCATGACTGAAAAACACTTTTTCTTTCGTAAATTTGGTGAACCAGCCTTTCTGTTCTGTGCACTGCACAAGTTTTTAATGACGCTGTGCCGCTGTGGCTAACAGGCACTAGTTCACTGGCAGCAAAATCTGCCTGGTTTAATTCTCTCATGTACGTGTGCGCTGACAACACACAAAGACTATGAGCATCTTCCGCTATCGCCACCACCAACTCCACAACAGGGAGCACTGAAGAAATCAATTACTCCCGGGGCGGGCGTGTCAGGCTTGGGCGAGAGCCCATACATCCACTAGGGGAGTTGTTTAGGAGAGACAAGGTAAGGTATAAGGGAGGAGAGACGAGGTGGAGGGATGCAGCCTTGCTGGAGTTCCCCATTCACTGCAGCTCAAAACCCTAATCCCTCAAGACGACATGGGCCCATCTCCTCACATTACTGTGCCGATACACCTCTCAATCCTACCGGCCCGCCGACTCATTAGATCCGCATTAGCTTCCCCTCTCTGAGCCTGCTGCCAAATTGCCCGATCAGAAGCGCGGGGGAAAACAATACCTATTCAGCAGCATGATGCATACACACACATGCACATGAGCAAGTTCACAGACACACATGTCTGCACACACATACAAATTCACATACACACACTCACAAAAATAATGTTCTGAAGTATTGTGTATTTGGGCAGTCAGAGTTGCAGTGACTTGAGGATCCAAATATGAAATAAAGGGAGAGGATGAGTGTCAGTGTGCGTGTTGCACATATATGTGTCCGTTTTTAATGTGGGAGTGATATGGTTATGTGTAAAAATATGGAGAGAGAAAACAGTCACCTCTGTCAACACACACCTGCCCAGTGCATGCGCTTGCATACACAAACATACACACATGAACACCCCCCCCCCCCCCCCACCCCTCCCCTTCACTGCCACAAGGTGAAGACACTGATATCACAACATTATGTACAACCTCTCCTCAAGAAAAGCTGGTCGGCACAATTTCTTTATCTTCCTCAGAGAAAAACAAAATGAAAAATTCCAAATTCACTCCTACAGTGTTCGTTATTAAGCTCTAACTGATGTTGAGTATCTTTGCATTTAAACCTCTAGTCGCAGATACATGTTTTCTTAAATATGACTGCGTTGTTTTCGAACAACACAGCAAACATGTAGTACAATAATACATCAAAAATATCCATCATGTCAGAGGCACATGACACTGAACTGCTGATATGAAAGTTTTATCACTCTGTACTGTTCACCCATTACTTAATGTTGAATGATTTTCTTTTCCTACAACTGAATATATGTATTCCTTTTTTTAATGAAGCGTTTTTTTTTTTTTTTCACTTTCACTCTTCAGGCTTTGACTACATTGAGTAACCTTGTTTACGCCATTCATGCATGTATGAATGTTAGACTGTGCTGGGATGAGCTCAAGTGTGTATTTCTCTTTTCCCAGAAGTGTGATTGTTTTGATGTCCTTGAAAAGTTTCACATTGACTTTTGTGTTCTGCTGAACACTGTGTGACCACATACAAGTGTGTGTATGTGTGTCAGGAGGGGAGGGCAGTTTGTGTAATACACTGTATTAGCAAGTGCTTCCTTTGTTAGGCAGGAGGAACGCTGGCTGGACTAAATATTTTCTTATTTTGCATTTTAATTCAATATGCTTTGACAATATGCTTCTACACATCCTTTCTTGCAATCTGTTGATATGACCTCATGCTCAGGTCTTTTCAAATTTAGATAAATTGAAATATTCTGAAGATATTTATCAAATTCTTCAAAATTCAGTACAGTCCTAATATTGAAATTACTATACATAATATTAGGCTGTGGCATTAGGTTTTGTAACACTGCATTTAAACAATTATGTGATTATAAGACCAGCTAAAGCTTCATACACTCTAACTAAAACAATTAAGATCTTGGTTGCTTTGCTGTAAACCAACAATGTTACAAATCAAACAATAATGAATAACTGATCTCATTGATCCTGATATGAGGAAGTTGTTAATTGATGAGACAAAGTGCATATATAGTCTTTTGATCATTCAGAAATCAGGTAAAAAAGTGTTTCATACGTTATACCATCTTTACTTGGATTTAGGGTTCAGCTCTCTCAGCGCTGTCTTCTCCATATTCTCCTTGATGCTTCTAAGCTCTTGCCACATAAATTGACACTGAGCAGAGAAGGGAAGCTTTCTCTCCTCATTGCAATGTAGGGGGTGGAGAACCAGAAGGATGTGGAGTGGAGAGAGGGGGAGAGGAAGAATCTTAGGGCCTGGTTGGGGTCTCAGGTCATTAAATATCCATGCTGAGGAGGAGCGCTCAACACTTCCAAACTTCCAACTGCATCACACTGTATCATACCGGCTTCGAAACCACACCAGCTTCTTTCTGTCTCGCGCACCCCTCCCTGTTTTCCCTCACCTTCCCCTCTTTCCCCGCTGTCTCACACACACTCTGTTTACAACCTCTGGAGACTCACACAGGCAGGAATGCTCTCACACGAACAAAAACACACACACCTGCGCAACCGCAAAATCATACCTCAGCCAAAATCCTTACACACTCCATCCATGGTCGCGCTTTCTCTGCTCCACAGCCCCCCCCCCCCCCACCGGAGCTGACTCACAAACACAGACTTCGTATCACAACTAACTACTTGAGAAAGATACAGGGTGTATCCACATGCACACATACGCGCACACACACACACACACACGATGAAAAATCCACACTCTCTCCTACACAGAAATGTTCTCCCATCTCAGGACCCCCTATGTGATTCTATTAATAGCTAATACACACCACCATTAGCATGCATGGAAACCTCCCCTGCACTATTAATAGGACATGTCCAAATCACTGCTGTCGCATTAGCGGCTAACCGCTACAGCATGGGGAGTTTAAGTGTTGCTAACCGAGCGTGCCTGGTTTATTATGCCTTGTGTGAATAATAAAATACCACCCTCTCTCTCTACCCGTCGTCCCCCTATTTCTCTAACTCTCTCTCTCTTTCTAACTCTCTCTCTCTCTGCCACAGTCTCTCCCGTCACAGAACCTCCACATACATGGGTGAACTTGGCAGAGCACTTTGTTTGAACACTGAGTAGCTTGCCTTGTATCGTGAATATTTAACTTTCTCTGCCGGGCTGCGGCTAAAGGTGCTACAGATGGGGGCAGATTAAAAGGCCATGCCTCTGATTAGCTGAACTTGAGCTAATGTCAGTCACATTTCTACCTCCCTCTCTCTGGCCCTGCTTGGTTTTCTTTTTCTCTTTAAAGACGCCACAAATAAGAGTTTTAAGCATCAATATATATAACGTTATGTTGTTATGATAATTAGTATAACAATTGTAATGTCTCTGGCTGTTATTTCTTCAATTTTTAGTTATGTGTTTTTAAAAATAATGTCATAAGCAAACAAAGACAAGGTGCTTCATTCTCCTAAAAAGGTGACCCCATAAGTGATGTTTCCATCATCCCTCACCTATTTATTCTGTCATTGTGAGTAAAGCTGAAACAATTAGTGGATTCATCAATTAGTCAACAGAGAATTAATCCGAAACTATTTTGCTAATTGATCCAATGATTATTTAATGATTAAATTTGAATTAAAACGATTTTTTTTTCAGTTGCTTTAATTAGAGGAGTTGATGGTTTTCCTGTCATACACGATCCCAAATGGTCTTGAACTGGCAAAACACACAATGTGATCACGACAAAATATTAAATTGATTTTCCCAAAAATAAGCTGATCAATTGATAATAGAAAATATTGTACAGCTGCAGTGTTAATTGTGGGAAATTGTCCAAACTCGACCGTCACATTAATCACATGCTTTTGGAAAAGTAAAAATCTAGTAGTCTTGATAGCCTTTAATAGTCTAATAATCCACCATTGTTTGAAAAATATTTTGGGGTTTTTGGAAAAGCAAGAAAAAAGAAATCTTCCAAGGATTTGCAGTGTTTTCCTCAAATGTGTCTGAATAAACAAATTCAGAGTGAAAAAAAATATTTGAGCTCAGCTCATTATTGTATTTGAAATTTGGAACACCCCTTTCTTCACATGCACACAAGTGTGTACTGTATGTTATTGCAGAATGAAATATGCATTACTTTGGAAATAAAAAGGGTTGGCAGAGGGAAATCTGAGCTGAATTACAGAGTGTGATAGGAATAATAACCGTCAAGTGATAAAAATCCTCCCAGAAGGATATATACTGTTCAATTTTGTAACATAACTTTATAAACTATGTCATAACGTGCTAATATAGAATTCCTCAACTCATCTAGAACCTCTTAAGAGTCCTCCTTTCTTTTACTGCTCTCGATCTTCTCCTCTAACTAGGTTTCCCCTCCTTCACTCTCAGCCTCCACACCCCCACCTTTGCCTCCTTCCTCCTCTTCTCCTCATGTCTTCTCTCTTCTTCCATCCCTCCCTCCCCTCATCTCATGCAGAGGGGGGGTCCCATGGGAAGATGTTTTCAAGTAACACGCCAACAAGCGGGGAACAAGAGGCGAGGAGTCTTAAATGTCCTGCTAAACTGTGTGTGCATTTCCCTCTCTCTGTTTTTCTGCCGCTCTCTACATTTTTCTGTTGCTCTCATTACCTTTTGTTTCACACAGGAGGCTGTTAGCGCTGCACATTCTCTGTCACTTTCTAAACAGTTTGTTTTTTGTGGAGTGAAAGAGTTTGTCTCTCTAAAGCATCTTTTTTGTTTGTGGTTTTTATTTGCATATGAAATAATGAAGTTGCTTTTGTGCTGTTTATATAATTGACAATATTGTCGAACTTGATTTTAATACACATTTTGGTAGAATTACACGCTATCACATACAGTACAGTAATACTTCATGACTGTTATGTCTTCACCAAATAATGGACAACCCACCTCTACTCAGAATCCAGTATTTCCCCTACCAAGGGGGATATTCACAACCTTGAGTATGTTCTCCCCATCAACTTGTACATCTCAGAAAGACAGTGGGATTCATTCGAGAGCCTACCCAGCTTTTCCCTTCATTCCCTGTTTTCCCATGTTCCAGGGTCATGATTCTTAATGGGCCAGGACCAGTCCTTCATCCCAGCCTTCTTAGATTTGCCTAAAGTCTATCATAAGGTCAAGGCCTATGGGCAAGACCCAAAACAGCAGCGGCCCATTATTTCTCAAGGAAATTGATTATTGATTGGGAACAACAACAGAACCGTTTCGGGGTGGAGAGAGACAGGCAGAGAAAAAGGAGAGAGACTGAGGGCTCAATAAAGAATGATTGAAGCATGTCACACAGCAGGCGTATTGGCTGCATTGGGAATGGAACCACAGAGGGACCACAATTTACCTGCATCCCCACTGGAACTGACAGATTGTCTTCTCTTCTGCCTTCGTCGCTTTCTCCCCCCTTCCCAGAGATTTGGTCTCTTTTCTTCTCTTCTTTTTCTGTCCTTTTCTACTGGTCAACTGTTTTTGTCTTTCCTCTCATTTTTTCTCCACCTAGCTTTTTTTTCTTTCCCTTTTATCCTCATCATCCTTCTGTCACTTCATTTTGACTCTCTATACAGCTGCTAGTGTCTGTGATATACTCAACTGTGTCTTTGTATTTGTGTGTGTAGTGTGGCTGTCTGTGTATGATGGTGTGTGTGTGATGGGAAATATAGCTGTTATATGTACTCTATGTGACTGCGTGTGTGTGTGTGTGTGTGTGTGTGTGTGTGTGTGAGGTCCAAGTTCCTGCAGTGTTGACAGGTCTCTTGCATGTCCTGGCCACTCTAGACAAACCAAGGTTGGGTTTAATCTTATAATGGCTGAGAGAGGGCCTCCTTAAAGCAAATCACAATGCATTGACCAAAAGACTCATGCATTATTCAGAGTTCCTTTTTTTCATATCACACAACCTCAGCAATGTTCACACACACACACACACACACACAGGATCATTTGCACTAATGTTTGTGTGCACACACACTCACTGCTGGCTTTAGGCCCTACGACCAGTCAGACAGGATTTTGTTGTAATTCAAATAATTGATATGTATCACTGTTTTGATTGAATTAGCGCACTTGAGCTAATTGAGTGCATTCACCAGTTCTATTAATTGTGGTGTGTCTCAAATAGCATTTGTCAAAACCCTTTTTGCTGGCAGCCAGTAAGTAGATGTTTTTAGGCCATATATATTTATTAATGTGCCCGATAATAAAGATGTTATGTCATGTTTTCATCTCAAATAAAATTGCTAACGTAAAGATCCGTGTGTAGAGTACACTCAGACTTTCTGATGTCCAGATGGTACAAAAAAAAAAAAAAAAAAGATTTGGAAAGACCTGCTGTAAAATATGTGAAAATGATGTGTGTCTCTTTGTTCCATGTGTCTCACACTGAAACGCACCCTCCATCACCCTGTAGAGTCCGATGTCTTAATTGCAGCCAGATTAAATATTCATTATCGGGGCTATCAGTAAAATAATCTGATGGACTGGAACAGTGAAGAGGACGACAGACTCAGTTGTTTAACAGAGAAAAGACACTAAATTATTCTCGAGTCAGAGCTATTTTATTTTATTGGTGTTTGCTGTCTATAACTGGCAGTCACAAAGGCCTTTTTCAGAGACTCCACTCTGCTTCATTTCAAATACATATAACCAGTATTATGTATGTGTCATTTGACCTGAAAACAAGATCCATAATGTTGCGATCCATATGTGTGTGTGCCCTTGACTTGGCATGAAAATAATGATAGGCTGAAATAAATGTTCGCACACACAAACACTTGCACTGACACACACACACAGTAGCCCAGTCGCTGTAGGGTTTGTATGTTTAGTCCCTGTGTGTCCTGCCTTCCCCTAATTGGCTCCTTTGCAGGGGAGCCCTGCCATTGAAACACAGGGTGTGTCTGTCTCTTGCTTCCTTCCATCCCTCCATCCTTCTTCTGCCTCATCTCCACCCTTCTTCCCCTCACCTACCCTACCCTACCCTCATAGGGCCTTGGTGTATTCCCCGCCCCTCATCACACTTCCTGAAGCACACTGAAGCCAGCAGCGTACTCCAAAGCAAAATCAGAATTTGGTGCATTTGCTAAAGCTTTTCAGCTGTTTGAAAGCAGTGAGCGCCCTGCAGGTCGAGGTGTTTTCCTCTAATGACAATAACACCATGAGTCACCATGTGCTTGCTCTTTAACCTGTCTTGATTTCACAATGATTAAATTGTCGTTGTTAAAATTCATATTATATAAATCTATACACATACACATAATGAAGTAAGAGTAAGTAAAAAAAAAAAGAAATAAAAAAAAAGAAGTAACAATATTTACGTCTTATCTTTTTTTCTTTCTTTGTTTTCTTCTTTATTTTTTCTTTTTTTTCTTTTGAGGTGTTTGGGTGCATTATCTAGTGTGTCCTGGCACATAAGTAGGGGTGTAGTAGAAGGTACTACCCTTCAATGCTGACATAATCTTTTGGCAGTCGCATGTATTTATGATATTTATTAATGTAGGCAGCATTAACCTTATTCAAGGTACAGGATGGGTCTTTCGAGGGGAAGGTGTTCGTTGAAAATATTAATTTATATCCGTATATTTTGGTTGTGATGCTTTATGATCACTAAATAGAGGTCATGGTTCAGACACTTTTTTTATTAAGCTCCACATTATTGGTGATGTGACAGGAATCAAACGTAATTTTTTTATTGGTTGTGGATCTGTGTACTGAATTGCAGATACAGACAGTTGTTTTTAGTTTAGTATTTGGAATATTGTCCTGCTTCAAGAGGCAGCTTTGCCGTATTTGGCCTGAGGGGACACTTATAAACACATGAATATGCCCCGACCCAGACACAAAGAGATGACACCATCCGTAAACACACACTCACACACGTGCACACACACAACATTCGCTCACACACACACACACACACAAACACACACAGATATGTGTGGAAAGACAGACACAAACACAGACAGTGTGGACATAGGGAAGACTGTGCAACGTGTTTGATGCATGCATAAATACACTCATGCATGCATGAACACACACACACACACACACACACACACACACACACACACACACACACACACACACACATACACACACACTGACGCAGGCCCATACTTCTACTCACCTTAATTGGCCCACCAAGCATCACTTAAGAAGCCTTTGAGACAGAGAGAGTGTGAGATAGACATGGAGGAGGAGAAGGGGGGAGTTCAGAGATACAGACAGAAAAAGGAAAGCGATAGGGTCTCGGAGAGAAGGAGGAGATCGGGAAGAGGGAAAAGAGGGAGGGCAGAAGGCATGAGGAGGAGAGAGAAAGAAAGCTCCCCGTATATTTCTGGGGGTAATTACAGATGCAGATTTGCGTTGCCACTTGCAACATGGCTGAATTCATTTCCATCTTCGCTCTGCCCTTCCCCGGTGCCCCTGGGGAGGTACAGACAGAACTGTGTGTGTGTGTGTGTGTGTGTGTGTATGTGAGTGTTGAAAGAGGCAAATCTGGGAATCTGCATAACAAGCTGGGAAAGAAAGGAGGAAAAGGGAAGATGAGTATGAGAAGAGGAAGACAGTGTGTTCTGAAGAGAGGACCTAGGACAAACCAAGGTAGCCAGTGAATGAGAAAATACATGTAATTCTTACACCTGATTCAAAGGAACAAACTGGACATTCTTCTATTTAAATCACAAAGTATCATAAATACACAGACTGCCACATTGGAAAGAAGTTTTTAAACAATGCTTTTATATTTCTAAAAAATGATGTTACAGTGTCAACAAGGCATGACAGATTATCAGCGCAGAATTATGCACTTGGGCCTGAATTCACTTTTATTCTTCTAGCTTTGAAATCCCAGGCTTGGCGGAAGTGATTAGGTCGGCAGATAAAGGAATGAAAAGTGTTTGCAAACACTTACAGTACATTATAGTTAGTTGAACCACGTACACCAGGTGCCAACAATAAAATCAATGCTACAAAGTTTCATCAATCACAAATATTTGAAAGTCAATTTAATCCATTTCTGTGTGATTGATAGCTCAACAAAAGTTGTTGAATTGCACTCCTGCAGTAAACCCCACCCACTGCTGTCCCCTGCAGATTAAAACAGAAGGTAAAAATAAACTCACTATTTTCTGAGTCAGTCATTTCTTTCAATGGCTAAGCCACTGATAAAATCAGTGTAATTGTATTATTATTATCATTATTAGTAACAGATGAATTGCAAACCCTTTATCCTTTATTCTCCCTCCTGTGGACACAAACAGTTGCTTTAAAAAAAAACCTAATGTCGTCTTAATTAACATAGGAACAGAAAGCCATAGGAACCTGACACACTGTTTATACTGTTTCCACTGTGAGGGAATACAGGTGTTTGGTGCCACAGCAAAACCCCCATGGCGTGTTTAACTCAGACTCGTCCTTCAGTCAGCAGAAGATTGATGAAGAGCCACACGCTCCCTCAGCGCTCAGGTGTATGTGTAGTGGCAGCATATGGCCACCAGGGGCTTACTGATCACAGCGTTGTGTGTGTGTGTGAGTGAGTGAGAGAGAGAGAGAGAGAGAGAGAGGAAAAAGTGACAGAACAGTGAAATACAGTGAGAGATACATGCACGTCAGTCAAAACAGACATGCATTCTTGTTAAGCCTTTACAATATGTGTGGAAATGATGTGGTATGCATGTGTTTGTGGGCTCATATTGTTCATATGTAAAGACGCTTTGTTTTGCTGTTTTTATTTCCCCATGTTTGTTTTTGGCCATTGTCTCTGGAGAAAGAGACGAAAAGTCTATCACTGAATCTTCCTTAGTTTTTCATCCCTTTGTGCAACGTAAACATACAAGGATACACACACACACACACACACACACCCTCTCCTGAAAGACCACCTGGCTTCCCGCTGCCAGTCCGCCAGCCAGCACAGCAGCCAGAGACTTGGCCCGATTAATTATCTTCCTGCTAATTGAATGTAGAGGGACTCTACAGGGATGGGTCATTAAACTGGTGCAGCGTATGTTTGTCTCCTCTGTTTATCTATCCACAGCTAAAAGATACATCAGACACACTGCGCACAGGCAAAAGCACTCTCACACTCGGTATGAAAGAATACCGATATCCACATATATGCCAACACGCAAGCATTGTTTGTCACCCAAACATATGAGCAGACATTAATACACACATGCTCAAAGAATTCAATTTGGGTAATAAATCCTTGTTGGTGTTTCCATCACAGGTCAGCAAGTACAGCTGCACCTAGTGAATTATTTTAATTATTTTCTTAAATTATTTTGATATTGTTTATCTATAAAATAGTGAAAAATGCCCATCATAATTTCCTAAAATTCAAGGTGACATTTTCATATTGCTTGTTTTGTTCAATTTGACATTATTAAATATTCTGGAACCTGAAAATGTTTGGAACAATTCCTTAGTAAATGTCTTAAATTCATTGATCTCACAAAATGGCAGCTATGTTGATGAGCAATTAATCACTTTATTTTTCATGCAGGAATACCAAACAGGCCCTCTCTTTGCTTTATGTGTGGCATTTGGGGGTTTGGAGCTGTTGGTCAGACAATAAAAGCGATTTGAAGACTTTAACTTGTGCTTTTGGAAATTACAATGGGCATTTTCACTGTTTTCTCCATCAGTTTATTTGCAAAGCTATTTATCAATTAATCAAGAGACTAATCTACAGATTAATTGATGCAGACAATTCAGCCATTATTGATTATCATTGTTGTTGATTTATGTTCTGTTCATTTTAGATATTTTTTAACAACACCTCTGCATGTTGTAGGTGTGAAGCAGGCTTGCACCCAAAGCACCTCAGAAAGGACAAGATTATATTGACCCAACAAATGTGATATTATTACTCTTTAAACTGATTCCTACTGTGGCATGTGCTGCTCCCATCTGATTAAGAAGTGACATCTGCACAAGCATTACAAGATCTGCAACTTACACAAATGCGCACACACTCCCAGACCACGTGCTGAGGCCTTATGGAAGTCTTATTAATAGAGTGTATATGGGGTGTAATTAATGCAAAGCACTTTAGGTGTGACAAGCAAGCCCTTGGTCTCGGAATTAAGCCTACATTGTTTCTGTGCTAACGAGAGGGCTCTCAGGGGAAGTGGCTCTCTTCTTCTTGTCTTCTCCCATGTCTTTGTCTTTATCACCTCCTTCATGTTATTGGTGTCATGTAATCCTTGATACTGTGACTCAGTAATGAAATGCCATCCTGGAGACGTTAGACTAGGGAGTGTAATGTTGATTCACTCTGGGTGGATAGGGTAATTTCTGTGGAGAAAAAGAGTAAAAATAGACAGATTAATCAATAATTCAAATAATTGTTAGTTGCTGCTCTAATGCGGTGTACTCTTTTGAACTCCTAAATCCCTGAATTACAGTTTTTATACCTCCAGCAGTGTTTTATTGTCTTACAACACTGAATCAAAGTACAGTTAATGTTGTTTTTTTGTCCGACAGTGATCAACTGAGAACAACTCTTAAATGTCAATGTGAAAGCAGATCTCCACAAAGTGATTTGCATTAATCACAAACACACATCCAAAAGACTTGCTGCCCCTTTAATAGGAGACACCTAAACCATCACATCACTGGTGCAGCCAGTTAGTTTTAGAAGTCATAATTTATACAGTTTAATGGCTGACAAATCAAAGTAAAATCATTAGAAAACGCCTTAGTCGGGGCCACCATAAGCAACCAGAGCACCTTAATTGTGTCGTGACATATGCGCCAACAGTCTACTGGATAGATGAACACCATTCTTTAAAAAGAAATCTTCATTTGGTGTTATGATGATGAGTGCAGTCAAACATGTCAGTCCAAAATATCCTGTGTGTTCACTTGTGTTTAACTCTGATGCATGATTCAACTAACTAGTCGGTGACGTTTCACACCCTGTATCTACGTTTATTGTGATTAAGTTTTTCCTTAATCAATCTCTATCTATATTAATGCAGTACAAACACGTTAGAGTTGCATTTTTTGCAGCCAATGGAATTCAAACATAGTCACCAACAGCAGCTGCCATGCCTTGTTTTTGTTCTTCTTTCCTCAACTGTGAGCCAATATTATTTCAAAGTATTTGTATCTAGTGGCCTGAGCATGGTATTCAACCACATATATGAGGCCCATTGTTGGCTGGTAAAAGCTGATGGCTGACACAGAGGCCCATTCCCCCCACATGCCTGCACACACATAATGGCCATTTCACAGCTCGTCTGGGGGTAATGGAGCCTGGCTGGGCCCGCCGAGATGGATCACCCCCAGATGGGGATGAAATGGGTGATATGGCAGGATTGACGAGGCCTTGAGGTGCTTTTAGAGGACCTGGTGACCAAAGTTAGACACCCAAACATACACCCATCCTCACAGGTCGGCGTTCGGTGCAAGTAATGTGGACTGGGTTGATGGTAGGTGATGGGACATTGATTTTGAAGATGGTCTCATCGTCACAGGGCTTGGGTGGGTGAGAGATGTGTAGGGAGTGTGATTTGTCTGTTTGTGTGTCCAGCTCTGGGTTTATTCATGTGAATGTCTACCTTTGTACACCTGTAGGCTTATGTCTATCTTGCTTTTCATGAATCTGCATGCACAAAGTGCAGAACTAAACTGACACGGATCCGAAGCAATCACTCTAATCACTGAGCCCAGAACCCACAAAATTACCTGAATCACCTGCACATCCTGCTTTTCTCCTTCAAACTCAGCACAACCAAAACACAACATGACTGTGCTGGTATTTCGACTGGACCTTTGAGGCGAGCGGCGGCTGACGTTATAAATGGCGTGTGGTGGATAATGTCAATACTCAGTGATTGGACTGAGCCTGCTGAGTCGCTAAAGGTCAGGGAGGAGCACATTGCTGATTGTTTTCCAAAGACAGCCCATTGAAGTTTGTCTGATAGGGGTCATTTAGTTTAAGACACGCTCGGAGGCTAAGTTATCAGTCTGTGTCACTGATGCTCCCTCCTTCAACAGCGACCCTTTATTTGAAAACTGGACTTATGTTTGAGTCTTTTGCTAAGTTTAACTTAAATCTTTTGGAGACTTGTAATTATTTAATTAATGTATATTATTATCAGAAATACAAAGCAAATTGTTACGATGGCTTTTAACTGTCACTGAAACATGAACAGGCCACCTATCAAACAGCCACACTTTCTTTTTCATTCTGAAAGGAAATAAGGGAAGAAAAGAAAACAGAGCCACAGTGCCATTGTTGTCTGCAAAGTAGAAATGTGAAAGTAAGACATCAGTAACCTTCTGCACATTCAAATCACAGTGATGATAATGGACCATCTAGTATTGCATTTATGGCGCCCTTTCACTTCATTGTTGTGAAACATTTGTGAATATATTATTTACTGAGGTGATGAAATTTTGGCAGCACCAACAGACAGGTGAAACCATACAAACAGTTACCAGTTGCAATTTTTCACAGCACCGCGGGGTACATGTGTATGTAATAAATATTTTAATTACAGAAACATCACAGCTTCACCATCACCAGTGCAGACGATGTACACCACTCATCCAGTTAAAATTCAAAACATTTCACTTGAGTTTCTACATCTATAACACAATAAGCAGAAACACATTCAAGACCTTGACATTAAAAGGTTGTTCTTTGGTTGAAAATGAATTATGAAGAAAAACACATCACATGATTAAAACAAGTTTATTTAGCAAACAAGAAGTGGGGAAAGCAAACGGGAAATAAAAGCAACTTTGTATTAGAATTGCATTCACATTCATCATACAGTCATACAGAAAATGCCATGACCAATTAGCCCTCCAAATACACAAAAACCAGGAGTACGTACACCAAGTTTTTTGAAAAATAAACAAAATTTTGTAATTGGAGCCATAATTTCTTCATTTGTTGCCACGGGAAACCATTTGTCTCTGTTAGACATATCCGATCCTCTTATAATCTTTAAAGGCTCTTTAATCCCATCTGTCTTAATGTCCCAGTAAATACACACATACACCACTCCAAACACGTGTATGCATTCGTTTTCATCTGCTAACAGAGGCTTTTAGGTCTAATTTCACTGACAACGTTTCTTTTGTCGTATATCCGAGAGAAGCGATCTGATAAACACAAGATGCAAATGTGGATATTTGCTATCCTATCCACCCACATCATTTGGAGGGCTGCTGCGTGTGTGTGTGTGTGTGTGTGCGTGCGCAAGGTGCGTACATTTGCGCTCACGACACCCCTCGCCTCAGTTCCTCTTCAAAGGCATTGAGTGGTGCCCTTTGTTGCCCCCGCTCCCTCCCTTTTCACTCTCCCTGCTTTTGTCTTAGCGTTTCATATTTAATAGATCTGGCTCAGAAACAGAGCAAGGATAGGTACCTGAGGCTGAGGGCGAAGGCCCACTGATGCCTGGGTGAAGTATCTCCTCTCTGTCTCTCTGTCCGCACCTCTCTCTCTCTCTCCCCCATGAATCCTTTCAAGAGAATCTATGAGCAGCAGATCAAAGGGATCCACAATGATGTCCCCCTATTCTGTCGGGACGGCTCGGTCATTGAGACACCCCCCATCTCCAAGCACACACACACACACACATGCACACACTTGCCCACTTTCAAACAGGTGTCTTGACTGATAAGTGATACACATGTGGAGTGGCCAAGAGAGGTTGAGCAAACACCGAGTGCTGGTCCTCTCTTTGCCATCTCTGCTCTTCCTCCCTCTACATGACATTCAGCCTTTACTCAACTCTCTCATATCTATTTTACTGGCCACTAACTATAGCATAATTGAAGTTAAGGGACTGACTCCTTTAGTTCACTTTATCTTTTAGGTAATAGCATCGAAACTAAGCTGAGAACAGAAAAAGCTGCTTTGCTGCTCCCACACTCTGCCTTTTTTTTCTCACAGTAAAGGTGTTGAGAGCCCATCGGCTTCTGTCAAACCACTCCGTTGATTTTATAGCTGGCTTTCAATCACCTGCCTTGTAAAGAACAAGAACACATGCTCCCTATTGATCATCAATCAATGATCAATTAAGCAAGCCATTTGTCCAATTAGAGCAAAGGGTCCATCCAGACCATGGCTTATTTAGCTGTTTGATTGGAAGAGAGTGGTGGGAATGCTTGCATAATTGATCAGAACCAGGTCTTTAAACACTTGTCCAAGTCGGACATTCAGGCCATTCAGGTTGCTATCGAGGAAATCTGTTGCCTATAACAGAGATCAAGGGGGTTTTATCACTGTGATACTAAGACATTTGCTGGACGGTTTACTGTATTTGTAGATAGATGGGGCTGTGTGTTAGTTTGTTTGGCTGATGAATCAACATCCGGTCCATCTCTTAGATGTGTCAAATGCATGTCATTATATCAGCTGCAACATTATCTTACATTTATTACACATCACTCTCCATTAATATTTGTAGTCCTGCCATTCCTCGTGTTCTTCATGGAGTCATAGGAACATAGAACCCTTCTCTTTGACATTGCTGTAGAGCCAAATAAGTGTGGAAAAGGAGGAGTTCGGGGTGGCTGGATGAGTCCAGAAAGGACAGTTCCCTCCCCATTTCCTACCAGCAGTCAGTGGTGGTATCTTCTAACAATGACAAGCATCATTCCCTGACTTTTTGATGCTTAAACCTGGCCAAACCTTGACCATAGTGGTGTTGCATCATAAAAGTTTCCAACAATGGTTTGTAATGATTTTGCAAACAAATCATGTCATCCTGCCAACAGGGCAGGGAGCATATTACAAATGATGTATTTTGTTATTTAATTTGGATTTGTTAGCCAATTTAACATCTGGCTAAAGCTGACTTGATCCCTTGCTAATGCTATTTTCTTGTGTAAAACCAATGTCTAAAACAAGATAGTTGGTTTTGAATTTGTCATTGGTCTAATTCGTCTTATTGTGGTCCTTGAGATTCAGTGAAAATCCAAGCATGATCAGCTGAAGGAAGTCTTTGTACCTATGTTTAGTTTCTGGGGTTCTTTAGGTCCTGAGAATATTTGGTCAAAGAGGCCAGTCGGAGTCCTCTAGCCCTCACTCTTCCTCCCCTCTCCCTGTAGAATTCCCACTACAGAGGGGGCGCTATTTCACCACTGTCATCCAAAACCTCGAACCTCAAACCCTCTTTGTCGTCGTCCTCCTCCTCCTGCCACTTCTTTTGGTGGAGAGAGATTGTTTATTTGGGTCAAATAGTCAGTTATCTCAGGGAAAAGAAGGGGGGTGTCCTCCACCCCTGCCATCTCCTTTCCCAAATCTTCACCCTCCTTCTCTTTCTTTTCCACTTTTTTACACCCCCAGCCCTCTTCATTTTGGTTTTCAGCCATTTAACCAGTCAGCAACAATCAGAGCTGACAGAGCGACGGGAAACAATCGAGGCGGGGTCACCGGAGGGGTGACCTCAGAGGGTTGGGGGGTAGGGATCGAAGTGAGACCCAGGCAAAAAACCGCCACCCCAGTGGAGTGTCCCGCCTGGCTCTTTGTTGCAGTCGGCCAGTGAGAAAATGGGGACACTTTAACTCTCCTCTGCATCCACCTTTCTCCAACAACCTCTTTACTCTCTTTTCCTTCCCTATCGCCTCATTTGCTCCCCTCACACTCTTTTCTTGTGTCTCTTTGTGCTATCACCCAGGGAGGGGGAACAGAGGGGGCAGAGAGTGATAAAGTGACTGACGGGCCACTTTTCCTCCCATTTTTCCGCCTTTCCTTTCTCTCCGACAGTGACTGTGACTGCGTGACACTTGGGTCTCTGATTGACAGGGGGCGTGGAGGTGTGTGTGTGCATGTGTCTGTGCGTTCAGGAGTGGGGCAAAGTGACTGTGTGTCTCTGTGCATGTCTGTCTGGACGCTTTTTGGGGGGGGGGGGGGGTTCAGGACCAAAGTGGCTGGGAGAGGGAGGAGGGTTGATGGTAGGATGGGAGAGTCGAGGGGAAGAAGTGTGAGGGTGAAGAGAGAAGAGGAAGGGGTGGAGGAGGGGGGGTTCGTCCACTCATTCTCTCACCCTCTCCGTGACAGTTTGGAGGTTTCACACTTAGCTGCCCCGCGCTTGTTTGTCTGCGCGCCTCGACCAGGTTCCCACGTGAAAGTGCGCTCTCACTGTCCTCTTGCACCCATCTGACCGTTGGGCATCACAGCAGTCAGAACCAGAGCAGAGACAGACATATACAGACACTGACAGCTGGACCCAGGTCTACATACGCAGCACCTTGGAGGGACTCCCTCTGGTTCCCATGCTAGCGACTCACTTGGTGACCTCCTGTGTTTGTTTACTTGGGTCTGAAGTACTAATTACACTGCATTTGTGGCTACAGCCTAATTTAAAATGAAAAAAAAACCCCAAAACAAACATGTTTTCCCACATTTCAAACAGAACAGTCTGAAAAATATCTTTGAAAGCTTTTTTTCCCGAAAATGTGTCATCTTTAATATTTATTCTAATATGTCAAAGCCTGTAGTGCTGTAACACATTTCTTAAGGTGACCATTTCTTAAAATTTCAGACAGTCTCACAGGTTAGTGTGATGTCATGCTGTTGTTGTAGTAATGCCCAGCAATTTGTTAGATAAATCACAGTCATTGTATGCATATTATTGCTTTATCTAGTGGAAAATGTCAAACTCGGTTGACTTCATTCTCTCCAAATATCAAACTAATACACTGATACGCATAATTAGAGGTCATGGGCTGGCAATTAAAACAGTATCCCTTGTTCTCACAAGGCTCATCACAAATGTATGATAATTTAATAATTTTGGCACTGGTGTCATATATGGATGATTGATTAGAGATGGAGAGAAAGGGGAGAGAGATGGGTGGAGGCGAGGCAAAAGGAGGCAGAGTGGGAGGGAAAATGTAGGGGGAGTAAGGGATAAATTAGTGACGGGACGGAGGGAGAACGAGAGGGAAGAAAGGAGAAAGGGGGGGGTGCGCATTCCTGGGTGATTCAGCGCGGTAGACCAGCGTGAGGGAGGGACAGCGAGTGGATGGACCGAGGGTGGATTGGATAGATGGAGGGGAAAAGGGGGGGGGGTGACAGAGCTCCCCTCTAGCAAGTGCGGCGACAGGGACAGATGGCGTCCCTCGGCGGACAGAGTGAGTCCCAGTTTTCACCTGCGGCCCCATGGGAAAAATCCGCCTTCCTCACACATGCAGCCATACAAGAGGCCCTGGAATGCTCCAGCAGCACTACAGCAAGATGAAGGATGTACTCCGAGGAGGGGGGGTGAAGGGAAGGATGGAGACGGGAGGGAGAGAAGCAGAGAAGCGGGTCAAGGGAACAGTGATATAGGATAGTCTGAGAAAATTTTTAGGGAGGAAGTACGCAGAGTTGGGAAAAGCATGGAGGATTAGAAGAGTGTGGAAAGTAGAAATTGAAGGAAGATATAAAAGGAGGCAGTAAAAAAAATCAATAAGCACAATGTTTGAAGAAAGGAGAGCAGCAGGGAAGCCTTCACACTGTGAAAACTATTTGACAGATACTTTCCGACAGACAGCGCAACACCCATTCAGATGCCTGGCGTTCTCTCTCCCTTTCCTGCCCTCCCTCCCCGGCCGCCATCTCCTTTCTCCCCGCCTTGTTTTCTTTCCCCTTCTTGCCCCATCTCTCCCTCTCTCTCACTCCCTGACTGTTGGGTGATACAGATGGTGCTTTTGAGGACTGTGAATGGGGTCAGCCTGGGTCGGGAGGGGAGGGGGTTGCAAGGGAGGACCAGACAATAATGTAACGATTCTGCCGGCCCCCTGGACCAGCAGGGCCGTGGAGGAGAGTGAAAGTAAACAATGGTCCTTCGCTGAGGGGGTCAGTGGGAGTGGAGAGGGAAGAGGGGAATGGGGTGTGCAGGGGGGGGTCAGTCTCCCAGGGTCTTGACGCAGGCCACTGTTGGGAGGGGGCCGAAATGTGTGTGTGAGTGTGGGAGTACGTGCCCACAGGTTGGCTACAGAGGGCCGAGGAGGTCATAAGGTAGCAGCACTCCAGTGTTGGCATGTGGTCTGCATTTGCAAACCTTGGAAACGTATTACCACACCAATCCTTTAGCCTCGTGGTTTTCTTGTCTGTAAGCCGTGTCTTGACATATTTTCAGTAACTAGATGTAGCCACCCCTAAATTATGACAAATTAAATACAATGAAAACCTTCCACTCAGAATTTAGAAATTTAAGATTTAATTCTCCAGCAACAGAAATCATATGTAAATTTCCTGACAAAATGTACTCTTAGGAAATCAAAGGTTGTCTGTCCTTAAAAACTGTGAATAGCCTCACTGAAAGTGCTGGTGTTGGATATTGTGGCCTTGTTCAAGGGCAGCAGTTGACAACACTTGTCAAATATTGCCCTTGAGCAAAGCTGCAAGGGCAGTAGTTGTCAGTAGTTGTTTAAGTGTCCTTTTAGTATATTCTCCGCCAACCCTGTCTCCTAGAAATTAGGTTTTATATATTACTAAATTGCTTTCATAATTACATTTTACTGACAAACGTGATGGCAACCCACAGACATGCATTTCTTTGAGTGAATGAAACACCACATTTATGTCGCTGTGAGGTGCTCTGGGTAAATGGTGGCCTTACAAAGTGCCACATCAAAGTCCAGAGTTTGCTGTCACTGACTGGTCTGTGGTTAAATTTAGGCAACAAAAAACCTTTGGTTAAGATTAGGGAACAATAGGAATTAGGGATTATTTTGGCAGAATGAAATATGTAATATGTTTTCAGTAAACAGTTCACTGATATGGTCAGTATCAACATTTTTTCGACTTGCTAGTTATGTCAATTAAGAACATTTCATCATTATGCTAATAGAAAATGCAATTTAGTCTGCGTTGTTTCCCTCTAACTGCTGTTACAGATTGTATGTAAATGCAATCTCTAGGAGACAGGGCTGTGTCAGCACATGTGTGTTTCAAATATTCACAGTGCAACAAGTTTGAGACTTTGTTGGCTTGTATTTAGTGCAACTCTGTTGGAAATGAAATATAGAACTTGCAATATCTAATGTAAAAATATGCAAAAAAAAAGTGGCAAGACAAATAGTGTAAGTTGTTACATTTTACTGGTTTTATTTTATTTTTTTGACTGTGAATTAATTGTCCACTGATAATAATTTTTTAAGGTAGAAATACTGAAAAAGGTCTACATTCAAGACTTTATACTAGAAATTGCATTCCTCATCCATCAAGCAGTTTCATGTGATTGTCAAAATCTTTTTTGTTCTACAGGCTGTAGTGGACTGCATGGGTTACCATCTGTGCACTGGCAGCATGTGCTGGAGCACAAATGAAGGGGATAGTAGAGTGTGACAGTTGACACATGGCTAAGCAGACCTAAAGATGCCCCATTGATCTAATTGACTGGAGAGGCAGGAATCAATACCAGTGATCAGCGGGCCCCCAAAGTCCAATAATTTGCACAATGACTTAACTTCTCCAGCTAACCAGATGTTGGTCTTTTTTAGCTCTTGCTGAAGGCGCTGGTTTGACTTCAGTGTGAAGGAAATGCAGGACAGCATTTAGTCCTATTAACACTTTTTTTTATTAGATGGTTTCATTCATTAAGAGAGTAAATTGTAATGCAATTACAATTTGTTTATTTCATCTACCATAGGTTTCATGTACAAGCTCACTTAAACTGATTTAAGTTTAACAGATAAGTTTCATTCAGTTCAAGCTTATTGTGCATGAAATTATATTGTGGTTTAAACCTTTTCAAGTGATTGATGCCTGAACTGTTTTTGGCCCTTTACATGCTAACTTCCATCATCTCAGGCTTGTGTTTTAGTCAGCACTCCCTTCATTTCAAGGCTTCAAGATAAAAATGTTCAGAGGCCCAATGATCTTTACCAATTTATGAGGGGGGGGAAGTCTATTTTGCTTTAGAATTTCTGACTCATCACAAAAGCACACAGTAAAAGTTAAATACCACCTTAAAACACACTTAACTCATACCCCATCTAGCCTCTCTTATGTCTTTCCCTACACTTTCCATCTGTGCCGTTTGATTGACAGCTGCTGAGAAGTGGAAGGGGACTGTCAGTGCAGGGATGAGAAGGCAGGCTGCAGGGGTCGCGTCCCCCGGGCCCCTCGGGAGCCTGGCTCCTCCTCCACCTCTATTCCAGGCCGAGGGGCCCGTGCAGGGGCAGAGAGATGCTGATCGGAAACCTGCATTGTCTGTGAGGCCCTCACATGTCAAAGCTAAAAGTCAAATAGTGTTGTGACATGCTGTGGGAAGTGACAAACACACACATGCAAGGTGTGCACAAATATACTCATGGTGCACCAATGTGTCTGTGCGGCACATTTGCTTGAGACATATGAGCAGAAAGGCATTCACACACACACTTACACACTACAAACCACTATTACTGCCACTCCAAATCTGTCCCTCAGCTCAAACGGAGCTGTCTGCCGTAAAATAGGAGCCTTTAAAGAGATGACTGCAGGAGAATACGCTGTCTGCATTTGTTTGTGTATGCATGCACGTATGCATGTATGTATGTGTGTTAGTGTGTGTGGTCTGATTTAGCCATATTTGAGATGACAAAATAAATTGCCCACAAGCCATGTCTTTAAGTGGCCCACGTATATTTAGGGCTAAGGTTAAAATGAGTTTTGGGATAACTTCAGGAATAGTGGCTATTGACCAGATAGGGCTAGTCAATTTCATGTCCTCACATGTATACCGAAATCACAAAGGATCTCTACAGAACATCGCTGTTTTTGTGCCTGTGTGTCTCTCTAACACACACATACACACACACACACACACACACAGTAACATAACTGTAACTGTGTTTTTTTGTTTGTGTTTTGGTACAATGCAGTGAGTGTACAGAGACGGCAGTAAAGAGAAGGTGACTGACTCGGAAATATAGTCAAGAGCTGTAACATGCTGTTTTATTATTGATGCATGCTTTCAATATAGCAGAGGTGTTAATGTTGAAAAACAGCACTGTTGGTGACCTTTCAGAATTATTATTTCACTTTCAAAGGTCATTAAATTCTGCACTTTCAGTAATATGTTGCAATTGCTTTATCCTGTTGCATCGATAATAGCGGGTAATAACAGCTTTTTAGATATACAGTATGGTGCCGGACATTAACAGCTCAACCATAACCAAAGTAAAATGACTGGTTTTGCACTACTATAATTGCAGTCTTCAAGTATCTGAAAAGTTTTTTTTGTCTTAGCAAAGGAGCTCAGTGAAAAATTGAGGGGAGTGCATAAACACAATCCCTCATAATTTTGATATGTATTTCTCACCGGTTCAAGCCTGCACTGAAAATAGTTATTACGTAATAGTTAGGTAATATACTGCAGTGCAATTAAGCATTTCTTTCTTAACTGGATATCTATTATTTCCCTTTGTGGCTCCTGAAACTGGCTTTAGGAAACACTATTTTCCCTAAGAGGTGTAATCTTGTATCAGCGGGGCCCAGATATGTGCATGAATATTGCAGGAGGGTGGTTGCATTGCAGCTGAGGCAGCAGTACAGAATCTGTGCACACCCAGTTAATCTCAGGAGGAAATAACAAGGGGAATTTTCACCACCTGGTGAAACAATGGATAAAAGTCATTACCTCATTCTCCTTCTGGATGCATCCAAGTCAGATGGAACGGGTCCTCTTATTCAGGGCTGGAGATCTGAGGGGGCGAGCAACAGCCCACAAAAACTGGCCAACGGGGGCCACAGCAGTGACTAGCTTTGACATTGCAATAAACATGTGCATTCTTGTATGTAACACACTTTATCTCTAAACATTTCGAATGCAAAAGCTAGAAACATACATAACACGTACATCAATCTTGCACACTGTTGGTGACAAAACAATCATAATCTTCGTACTGAAATAACAGTGAATGTCAGTTTATAAAAAAAAAAAAAGATGTCAGCTAAAAACACTGGAGAGAAAGTTGGCAAAATCAACTCAAATAGAATGTACCTTCTCTTCAAAATATCTAAATTAAAATTCATGGCAGTATGGGCAGTAACAAGGCCAATAATACTGAATAGTGCTTATCCAGTCTCCTTACTTTTCAAAATGATTCTAAACTAACAATTTATACCAGTAAAAATGACCTTATTCTGTAGACTCTTGAAATGATGAATGACTAATGGTTTGACCTTTCAGGCAACTTCAAACATCATAGCTTTTGAACACTGAAAATACATATACCACGTAAAAGTGCTGAAGTTAAAATTGTCCTTCAGTGTAGAATGTCCCAACTGTGGGCGGATGTGCAGTGGGGCCATTGGGAAAATCACGGTGCATTGTGTTTAGAGAGTGTAGTGCCCTGACTTTCTCCATTAAAGAATGTAAAGACAGGTTGGATATTGCTTTTTGCTTTTACTTGTTTCTTTTCCTAATTGACAATGGTTGCTGTTTTTTGTTGTTGTTGCACACTTTGGTTTTCTGTAGTATTAAGCTGAGGGAAAGGCTTCTGTCTTCATTCTCATTTTTACTTGTTTGTTTTTCCGAAGACTTGGAGATTCATCGGTTAAGTACACCTGCTCCTTGTGAGTGAGTCTCGGTTATATTCTAAACTTTCAATTTAGTTTGTTTTCTTAATGTTACAACCCTATGAAAACTGCTGTATGTGTCCACATAAATAACAGGCTTCTTTATCCTGAGCTCCAAAACCCGTTCCTCTCATTCGCAGATGGAACATTACTGAAGTGAACACTACAAAAACATCTTGAAACCATGACCGTAATCATGGCCACAATCTTTCCCTAACCTTCAAAAGTTTTGTCCTTCCGTGAAGTTGGCCACTTGCAACTCCTTTGCACTTTGTCATCAGACCCTCCCTGCCTGGTAAACGTCCAAATCTCTCAGGTGGCATCACTTCTGCTTTGTGATGCATGCATTTTGCTTAACATTTGTATTTCTGAGGTTTGTATTCTTGGTGATTGTAGCATCGTGATTGGTTCTTATCACATGCCACTCTGTCACTCTCACAGCCAGGGTGCACAATTAATGGCATGCTATCAATATTCAGAGTGCCTGCAGAACAGTCTTTTTTCTTTTGTTTGTAATTTTTTTACCACTGGAAAGTGCATTGAAAAAGCATTGTTAGGCCTTTTTTATTTGATTTTATTTATGTTTTTATTTTGTCACAGCCTTTGCTAGCACAGCAATTTTATTTTTGCATTGAACATAACTTGGAGAGATCAAATTACAGATAGTACCCCAAATGTGGCATAATGTAGTCAAGCACTGTAAACTGTTGCATTATGGCTTCCCTGCTTTACAGGATGCATGGACGGACCAAACACAAAATCTTGTAGCATTTTCATTCTTCTTCTCTGGTTTCCTCCTTCAGACAAAGTGATGAGACTTGTTTTACTAGATGGCAAGCACATACTGTAACAATGAAACCAGTCAGATCTTTAGTCACAACGTGAATTATGATGGTTCTTTTCAATTATGCTGCTTATATTTGCTGATATGAACTACAAGTTTATCGCTGTACAAGAGGGAGAATTAAAGGGCAAGTGATGGTGGTGTTTAAAACCATCACACTGTTTTATCACCAAAGTGGAGAGATGGGTAACAAAACGATGCAGGTGCTTTTTCGTCCTGGAGCAACGGAACCGGGAAGATTGTAGCACACAGTGGTGGGAGATGTTGCATTTCCAAAAGCCTTTTTGTGAAGAAATTTCCAAGGATGGATGCCATCTTTAGCTATAGACTCTCAAGGGCTTACAATACAGCAGAGAAAGTGTTTGGCATTCTGTCTGCCAAATGCCAGACCAGTCAAATGAAACCTGAGAAGGCTGACTCACTGGCTATGGCTGCCTGCATCCCCTGTAACTGTCTGACAACAAGCACGGCTAGAGAAGGCAGAGGCTTCGCAAGGAAGCATGAAGAGAATCATGGAGCATCCCAACAGTGCTTGCCAGGGGCTCTTTGATTCAAGGAGAAAGCTTATCAATTATGTCCTACCAGAGGCAGGACGGTTAGCCTTCAAGGACAGAACATAATATTACCTGGAAACACATTTGAACCTCACAATTATAACATTTTATAATGATCTTGATTATTCTGCATGTCCCCGTCTTTACAGTGTGTTTGTCTCTCATAAACTGAACTGCGCTGCAGGGAAACAGGCTCTATGACTCTAGAACTGTAGACACTATACAGAAAACAGTGATACAGTGTTTTGTGGGGGTTCACAGATTTGCTCCCATTCAGACATGGCATGGGCTGAGTACCAGGATCACTACAATGAAAACCTGAAATACTGTTTGTTGTTTGTCAAACTTATTTGTCGTACTTATTCTGATTTTGGCATTATATAGTGTATGTGACAATGACAATGATGGTCTGATGATTTGATTGTGACTTTCTCTGTTGTTAAAAAATTTATACACAGCACTCTAGTCGTGGCTGGTATGAGTTTGTAGTGTCTTGTAGGCCCATGGTGGCTGGGTATAGTTATAAGCATGATACGATCATTCATTCATTCACAGGAATTCCACTTTTGTTTTTAGCAAATAGTAGCATAGATGTTTGGTCCAAAGAACTAGTGTGGAGACTTTTTATTTTTTCATGGCATTCTTTCTCTTTCACATTCACAATTCCTGTCTCAATCCATGGACCATAGTCTCATCCCCAAAGCTGATGTTTTCCATGGGGTGAAAGCTATCTTGCACACTTGTGTGGTATATTTATGTGATTTTATCTGCTGTATTGTGGTCAGACAGAACTTGACAAACTTCTAAGCATGTTATCCGCTAGAGCAGCACACGTTCAGAGTTCTTGAACTGATCAAACAGCTCTATGAGATTTTCGTTTTAGCCAAAACTCAGATTCAACATGTGGTGGAAAAAAAGGAGAACCAAGGTGCACTGAAGTGCTGTATATCCTCAGTGAAGTTCTTCATCCCCTGGCTGAATCACTGTGCTTTTATATCAGCGTGATTGGCAGCCACAAGAGCCTTGTGAACACCCTGCTCTGTCAAGAGGATGTACATTTCACAACCTGGTCTTTGTGCGGCTTTGCCCGGCAACAAGGCTGAGATGGAATCACACAGAGAGAAAACTCTGTGGACCGATCCTACTCATCCTTCACCTCTCCACTACACCGCAGAGGCTCATAGAGAGAGTGACAGCAGTTATGTGCATGTGTGTGCATATGTGAAGGTATTTGTGTGTATTATAAGCAAGATATGTGTGTGTGTTTCTACAATATTTGATTGGGGATCGGTTTGTATAACAAGCAGATGTGTGTGTCTGTGCTTGTGCATGCATGAGCTGTGGTAGACATGTAGGAGATGCGAGAAGGTAGATGAAGGACACATGTGGGAGAAAGAGGGAAGCGACAGTGAGAGAGAAAGTTGGTAGGGGTTTATAATGGGGCACAGCAGACGCTGGGCCCTGGCCCTAATTGATCTCTGGGTAATGCAGAGGGCCCAGCCTCGGGGGCCACTGGAGGGGTCATTAGGATGCAAATATAACGGTGTGTTCCTCCTGCACACACCAGACAGACACACTGACAAAGGAGGGAGTGATAGGAAAAAGAAGGACAGGGAAAAAAGAGAAATTGAGTTTACCTCTTTCTGTCATTCACCTTCTGATCTTTTTTGTCCCCCTCATTGTCTATTACTGGCTGTATAATGTAATGTAAGCTTTTCTATTGTTCTCATCTACATGTGCAGCTACCTGGGCCATTGATTCACACCAAACCATGGAGATATTTTTATTCACATTAATACAATAGACAATAACTGAGGTGCAAAGACTAAGGGCATTCAAAATGTTTTTGAGGTGTTGGATTAAGAAAACTTTTATGGAGTTGTAGGTGTTTGGTTGGAAAGGCTCCATGCCCTAAAACTAATTTGCTGGAAACAGGTAATGATTCGGAGTACCAAAATCTCAAGTCATTTTTATTGACTGGTGCTGAACTACACTACCCCAAGTATGCATGCCAGATTGGGGGTGGTGTCATTATTTTATAATATTTGAAAAGGAATAGCATGCAGGTGATGGAGAATTATGATATGTGATACATATTGATATATTCAATCCAAATGTGACACCAAACTTTTTTGAATATACTTATACCTACTTTTAATGATACATGATGGAATTTAATTAAACATGGTTGACCTGATTTTTGAAATAAATATGTTCAGTTTTGGAATCTAAATTTAAACAGTGGTTTGGAGACGAGGGATCAGGGGTTAAAAACACGTATCGATACCACATTTCTTTGGGAACAGAACCACGATCAATTTGTCATTTTTTATTATTGTGTACTAAAATGGCAACCATGTCCTTCCACTGAAACAAACCTGGACCTCTGCCCTTTTTAAGACGCACACTGGTTATCTAAATGCTGGTGCCCCGCCCTTTGTACACATGTCTCTCATTATTTGTCTTTTTCATGTCTCCATTTTTTTAAGACAAAAGCTGAGGATATCCGTGGCAGGGGTTGGGGGCTGGGGGCCAGCAAGAGTGGGGATCGTTTTTTCATTCTCCCCTAATTGACGTGAACAGTTCTTTTGACCCTAATTAGCGCTCTGTAATCTCTCATTTGCATATCACAAAGGCAACAGCATTTGCATATTTGTAAACGAGATGGGCTCTGCATCTGCATGCATTCCCTTGTTTCCTTGCCTTTCTTCTTTGCCCCTCGCCTTTCTCTCTGTCTCGCTCTCTCCCACCATCTCTCTCCCTCTCTGTCTCTCACATGGTGTACAATGCCAGAAAGCGGCAGCGACAACAGGGCAACATGCAGACAGGGACAAGGGGCAGGCACTAGTTGCTTGGCACACGCCCTGGCATGGGCAGTGACAAAGAGAGAATGAGGCAGAAAGGAAGGCAATACAAGTTTGAAAGAGTTTGTGGGTGGAGGGAAGTTAGAAAACATATGAGGGAAAAACAGGCAAGCGAATTATGGAGACAAAAAGGGGCAAACAATGATGATCATCGGGAGAAATGCAGGACACAGAGAGGGGAACAGGAGAAGTGGGGAGGAAAAAGCTGTGGCACCTTTGTACCATATGCCAATTATTGTGTCCATCAGGATTTTGACATGATAAAGTTGTTTCCTAACATAGATTTGCTCTCCTGGAACCTCACTCATCTGTTATCGCTACTCTCCCTCCTCGCTGTGTTATCACTCCCTCAAAGAAAAAGAGCTGCAACCAACCAACCAAACAAACAAGTAAAAAAGATGGCGTCCTCACAGACAGGCGTTCACACTATCTCAGTGTCATCATCTTCATTCCCCTCTTTCCTCCACCTTTGGAAAAAATGTGCTATCAACAGGAGTCTTCTCGTGGAGCAGTTTGTTTTGCAACACTCATTATTGGTAATCACTACCACTTAGCGCCACTTGTTGTGAGTCACTATTGACGTTGTGGAAAACGGCAACATCACGGTGGCCATTTGTCTTTTGCTTTCTCTTTTAATTTCCATGATAAATTCATTGCTCTTCCAAAATGCACAGTGTCTTACAAGGTCAATGCATTTATCAAAACGTCCGTATCCCAAGGTGACATCAGGGCACTCAACCACATTTGGCCCATAGTGAGGGTCTGTGTTACTTTAAAATGTTGCCAAATGTTTTTTCAGTCAGATCCTTCCCTTCTGTCAGTGTCCTTCACTGTTCTTCAGTAATACCTGTGTGATTTCTCCTCCAAAAATCACCTTTTTTTGGCCATAATAGAGACTGACATAGGTGCACCTACAGGTATACTGACATCTCTTTCTGTGTCTCCCTCTCTCTACCTCTGACCACTCTCCTCCTCCCCTTGTCAGTCCTGACCCTAGCTACGCAGCGCTCTATTACTATGATAATGGGGGCTAATTGAATGGCCGAGGTGTAATGGAGAAGACAACACAGCATACATTATGATAAGGAGCCTAGACAATAGCCCCACGTCCAGGGTTACCACTCGCCAATAAGTTGGGCTTAAAGAGAGATAGATGTCCTTCTTGCCCCCTCCAGCCCCCCACTCCTCCCTCATCATCCCTCCTCCTGTTTGTTGCTGGCTGTCGCTCATTCTTTCCCACCCTCTTTCTGCTCCTGAGGATCCTGCATGTGCAAGACTTTGAATCTTAAAAACAGTGGTTATCATTCAGCATTGTTATGTGTAGGCATAAATGTATTGTGCTAGTGGTAGGAGATATGTGTTTCAGCATTGTCTCGTGGCGGGGAGGTGGATAGCTGCTCACGCAGGTATGATGAAAAATGTAATGGGGGGGAATTGTTGTTTTCCATCCCGACTGCCATGAGGCCAGGGTGCTAGGGAAGTGAGCGGGCATTCATTTGCTCTCATTCTACGGGTCCTCTAATGTATTCAACAGGGATAGGTGCTCTGTCAAACGTGAAAGCGAGGGGGTCCGCTTGTATTTCCTTTTTTGCATACGTGAGATCATCTCCTGATTGCAGTGTTTTGGGACAATGTTGTTCTAAATGCTGCACTTTCACCATTTTGACGCTTTAAATATTCACATGGAGTAAAACAGTGGGCATGCCATCGACGCAAGCATTGAAATAAGCAACCACATATTGCAGGGGAGGAATGAAAGGAACATAAAATACTGTAGTTAACTTTTACTTTTGAAATGGATATGATTTAGCAAGCAATTAGATCACCATTTAAATTACAACTTTTAGGTTTGATGCTGGTCTACCATCTCTGTAAGAGCTGCAATGAAAGATGGTTAATGGTAATTTGGGTTCTTAAACAGCTTCCATTATGGTTTCCTCTGGCAAAGGAGAACAATATGTTTTTTTTTTTTGCAACAAGGGGAAGTGTTTCTGTGAGATGGACCCAAATTCACCCACTGAATAACATTAAAGAGGGAAGGTGGAGGGGAGAAAGTGCTGCTCCCTTTGATTTTTGTTTATGTTCTGGAAATTGCATCGCCTTTGCAATTAGCCTGGTGCAGTGCGTGAGTCTGTGCTTACGTGTACTTAAACAGATAAAAGAATAAGGTGAGCGATCAGAGAAGAGGATGTTTAAGTGTTCTGAGCATTGTAGGCACAGCCATTACCTGTCCTCAGAATTCCTGTCAGGCCCAGAATTTGGTCATTTTAGGGACGAGGCCCCTTGGCCTTTGGTGTTGTCATTTTTTGAGGGCACATTGGCCAAATGATGGGGCGGCAAGGCCATCAAACAAAGCAATGATTTTAAGTCCATGGAAATAATGAACTGGTTAAGGATGATTTTGCTTTTGATAGATAGTTTAACTATCACTTATTAATCAGTATGGCTCTGTTTTGATGCTTTTTCATGCACTCGCTCCTTATTTAATTTATGAATCTAGAATTGTAGACACTATACAGAAATCAGTGATACAGTGTTTTGTGGGGGTTCATAGATTTGCTCCCATTCAGAGTGACATGGGCTGAGTACCAGGATCACTACAATGAAAACCTGAAATACTGTAATCTGATTGTGTATTCATAATTTTAGTTGATTCTACATGAAATGTCGTGACTAAACCCTGAAATATTCTTGTCTATAGATGAGCTGTTTCATTTTGATCTGTTTGTTGTTTGTCTAAACTAATTCATTAATTTTCACATCATCAGTTCATTCAGTGTTGTGCATGCATGTTCACCTCTTCATCGTTTGCTGTTGTCTTATTATTCTCTTTTGGAAAAATCCAAAAAGTAGTTTTTTCCACCTGGATCTGTGCGCGCTTCCATTTTTCCTCCACTACTCAGCTGTAACTTGTGTCACTCTGACCATCAGACCCGAGTAGGGCAGTGCATGTCCGTTGTAAGTGCGTTGGTGAGCGAGTGAGCTGAACGTGAGTGGAACAGAGGGAAAGGTTAGCAGTGGAGTCAGTCTGGCAATAGGTTTACATTTTAAATTATACATGGGGCTGCACTCACTCCTAACGATGGCACTGTTAACGAGACTGTGAAAACTGTGAAATCAGCCGGGGCAGTTCAGATGAGACATCAAGGCCACTGTGGCTGCAGGGTATGCCATTTTTTGAGGGGCATAAGTCGTGTTGATACATTTTCTGAACTACCTCATGCTTAATTTCTTAATAGGAGCTTGATGTCATGCTCAAGGCATACGAGGCAACCCACAAGAAGATGATCACTGGTTCACTGTGTCCTGAACACTTATTGGTCATACAGATAAGAACAAAATCGCTTTTATGTGCAAAGACACAGTTTCTTCTTTGTCTTAAATCCTCAGACTAATTAAATACAATATGCAGCCAAAACAGATCCATCATTGGCTGGCACTCTCCATACCTAAACACCTTTTCTTTCAGGAAAAATGTGCCCTTCCTTACTGACTGAATTACTGCTTGAATCTACATCTGTTTACTCTGAGTCCTCTTACTCTCGACCCACTCCTCATCTCTCCCCCTCACCCCCCAAAGCCCTCTGCCAGTATGCCTCTCACCTTTAGCCACCCTCCGCACTTTGTTGATGTGAAACTCCCCGACCTAAGAGACCCAGCGGCCATGCATAAAACATGTCATACAGTGCTTGTGCTGCTACTCAGGGCTAACCACGTTTTCCTTTAGCATTTATACAAAGTGCTATCTTCTTTGACTTTTCAAACCCACAGAAAGAACTTTCAGAAGTTGGGCTCTGCTTTGGCTCATAGAGCACCGAAAGTCTCTTAGGTGAGCTGGAGAAAAGGGAAGAAGAGTTTGAAATAATGACAGAGAGGTGGACAGAGGGTGGTTTCTTTAAAAACAGACCCCCCCCCCCACACACACACACATTCATTCACAGACACACGCACACACACACACACACACACACACTGGGACTGGTTCGAACCCCTGCTTCGTCTCAGCAGCAGGGTCAAGCGGGCTGCACTTCCCAATCTCAGTACTACCCCAGTAAGCAGAGCATCAGTGAGGAAAAACAGAGAAATAGAGAAAAGAAACAGAAAAAAGACAGTGAAGGCACAGAGAGAGAGAGAGAGAGAGATAGACATGGAGGGAGGATGGGCAATGGAAAGACGAGAGGGAGCAGAGAAGCCATTTGAAGCCATCTCCTGTCGGAGGTCTGGGCATCCTCCACCTCTTTCCTTCACTCTCCACCTCCTCCTTCTCTTCATCGTGTTGTTGCTGTGTTTTCCACCCCTGCTGAGGGCCCACTCGCGCCCCCCTACCTCAACCCCATATTGGATCTCAGTAGGCATTTTCTGCTTTTAAATGAATAGGCAAATGAGAAACAGGGTCCAATCGAAGGAGGGCGAGGGTGGGTAGGGGTAGAAGAGGGAGAAAAAAGTAGCAGGGGAGCGGAGGCAATTGGGTCTCTGGGCGGAAACACAAGCCTCCACCCTTTACCCTAAACACTCCACAGGCGCACACGCACACGCACACACACACACACACACACTGATGCAGACACACACAAACACATAGGCACACACCCAAATGTCAGGGGTGGCTAAGAGCCTGGGGTAAGGCACCTCATTTCAATATGGCCTCCTGCCAGGCGCCCCTGATGCAGCGACCGGGAGACCCCCGCTCAGAGACCCACTGATCTGTGATAAAAGCTGCCCCTGCATCCTCATCATCCTCTTCCAACTTCAAAATCCAATTCCAACTCATCCAAATTGCTTGTTGGTCTATTTTCTCTCGGTACATTGCACCTTCATGTGCATTTGTTTGAGATTATGTTTGCCCAATATTCACTTCTTCAAATCCAGCTGTAAAGGATAATTCCAGTTTGCTAAAACGAAAGTCTTCTTTTTTTAGATATTTGACTATTGTTATTTGTAACACTAAAATAAAATACTAAAATTGTACTTATCAAGTTAGTTGCTTAGGGCAGGGAATGCTGTGACATTACTAAAAAAAACAAGGAGTAAACAGGGCAAGTAATGTGATCATTCAGATACTTTACCCTGACTTATTTCAGAATGTAAGTTTTATGCCATGATAGTGTGAATGGTTGAGGTGGACCTGTGACCATCTTCATTGTCTAACAATACATATGAACTGTGTGTTTACAGCTACATTGCAAACATAGAGAGGCTCAGGTGGAAGATCAGGTTGGCAGCTAATAACAGTATGTGTATGGGGAAAAATGTAGGTTTTCTCAGACGAATGTGTTTGTCAAATGAATAAGGGCTGCAACTAATGATTATTTTTATTATTGGTTAATCTTTTGGTCTGAATGTGCACATGTACTCACATGCACACAAAGGAACTGAGTGTACGTATATGTTTTGTATAAATAGTTTGCTGTTGGAAGTGTTTTAGCGATGTAGATTTAAATGGACGGTAAATCTGGAGGATGATTACAGAGAATGCGAAAAAGAAAACATATAGCATCCACCGTTTTGTCAAACAATGACTCAAGGTACCCATTAACATTGATATTTGACATTCGTGTTAACTTTGGAATATCAATCATTTTATTAGACTGAGTGTCAGCTGTTGGCTCATAAGGCAGTGTAGCAAGAAGTTTGTGTTAATGCTTATTTCGAAAAGAAGTAAAGCGTATGTTAAAGGGATGACAAACATTGTCACATATGTACACAAGACATGAAGTAAGAAGATAGAGGAAAGAGTGAAATAAAGGAGACAAAAAGGTCGGAGCAGCAAGGTGAGCTGCTGCACCGCCGTGCACCCATGCCATGGTGGTTTGGTGGAGTCGGTACAGGGGTCTCCAATAAGGCCCGTTGAAATATTAATCCCCTCCCCTCCTACATCTGGAATGTGACACACACACAGACATACACACACTTGCATCAACACACATAGTAACTCCCACTGGCTCCTGCACCGAGCCTGCAGAGGGCCCTGAAATATTAATGCACAAAGTAAATTAAAGCTGCAACAAAAAGAGATAGGGTTTTCTCTGTCTCTTCCTGTATATCTGACTGTCTATTCTTTATGACTGGGTGAGGGGGTGGCAGTCAGTGCAAGGGAGAAAAAGAGAGGGAGTGGGTGGATGAATGGAGGAGGTGAGGAAGGTGGGTGGCAGATAAAGAGAGTGCAACATATTTAATGACTTAGGGCAAAGAGTGGTTTGTGCTGTCAGCACTTTGGGCCATGGTGACGATCTGGACGAACTTGAAGAGTTCTGTGAGGCGAGATATGGAAAATTGATAGGTCACATGAGAAAGACAGTGACAGCTGATGAAAATGAGTGTGTGAAGTCGGGAAACAAGAAAAAGAAGTTGATGGAGTCAAAAATCAGTACATTTTTAAGGATCTGGGGTCATGTATGCTAGAGTTGAGGATGAGAATGAATAGGCACAGGCTTGTTTGCATGTATATGCGTACCTTGCCAGCTTGTCTGTGAATGTTGGCCCTCATTTTTGCCCTCCTGCCTGTAATAGAGCCACATGGCGAGACGGGTGAGAGGCTGGCAGCGACCTTAGACCCGCACACTGGCCCCTGACCCCTTTGACTTTGACTGGCAGCTCATCCCACTTCTACAGTAAGTCGGAGAAAATATGTTCACACACATCCGCACAGAGGTGCATGCACACGCAGAAACACACACTAGCAGAGACTCTACAAGGCTGATCATGACACACAAGCGTAAAGACACATTACTCTGATGCACATAAACCAAAACACACTCATCTACTTCCACTCGCAGTTTTGTGACTCTCAAACACATACACACACATGCCACTGCCTCAGTTCTTTTTGTACATTTCCATATTTGCTTGCTTGTACAATATCAGCTAATCAAATATTACAAAACGTACCGATTTTCAAACATGTTCTCACAGCCCAAAGACTCATCCTAAAAACCTTCAAATTGCCACCTGATCAAACATTCGCATATAGACGTTGATGTGATCTATAAATCTTTCTCTGCCTCATTCTCTTTCTCTTTTACACACACACACACTCACACACACACACACACACACACACGCACGCACGCACACAGCAGCAGCAGCGGCACAGACTTTATCTCCACCATCAATTTCTCCTTTCTGCATATGGCTGGAGCTGCTTATGCATGTGCCGCGGAGCTGTACTTTATCAAAGGGCCCGTCCTGGGCTTGAGGCCATGCATTATTAAACACAAGCACCACACACACACACACACACACACACACTAACTAGGAAAGGGCTCGTTGCAGGGCCTGGCCGGACAGGTACACACACACACACACACACATGCTCTGCAGTATTTGCAAACACCATAGACCAGGTGATAGAGGGCAGACACCACTGGAGCTTATTCAGAAATTCAGTCAGACACACAGAACTTAGCATACACTCATACTCAAACATGTGCATACAATATATTATGAATACAGGCTTTGCAGGAAACACATGGCGTCATCGTGGACATACACTCCATGAACTGTCTGAACACAAATGATAGCTAAGTAGCCTACTGTATAAAACTATCTCTGTCGTGGAAAAGTACATTCGCTTAATGTACTGAAGTAAATCTCTGAGCTACTAAAATCATGAGCCACCTTGAGTTTTTCCATTTTATGCTACTTTATATTTAAACTTCACTATATCTCGGAGGGAAACCTCGAGTTACTCGTTACTTTGTAGACTAACATTTTACATGCAAGACGTATACTCAAGTTATGAAGATGTATCCATTGTAATTGGTTAAACTACCCAACAGTATATCACCCCAACCCCCTTACAACCTTAAAATGGTTCTCACATATTGCTGTAAATTACTCCATTATTGTAAACATTGATGTGTCCCATAATCCCATAGGGGATGGATTTATCATTCATTCATTTTACATTAACATTTTTCACTCAAAAATGGCCATTCTGCATAAAGAGTAGTTTTGTTTTTATATTTAAGTACATTTTGCTGATGCACTTAAAAACTTTTATTTTGCATTTTCATATTCCCGGAAAGAATCTGAATCAAGGCCTGTGACGCCACATGACATGAATAGTTTTCTATACAAGAATAAAACCTTTTATAGATCTTTTCACATACACATAAAGACACACAAAAGCGACACACATTTTCAGCCTCTGTGCTGAACCTGGCTGCTCACCAGGGTAATATACCCTGTCGCTCTGCAGAAAGTGCACAAATTGAGCCTCAAGTGTTTGGTATGTTGAACTTTGGATCTGAACCACTTTTTAAAAGAAAAACCAATCGCTTCCAGTCTTTGTCTATGGGATAAAAAAGAGAATCCATTGTTCCAAAACACAGCTGAAATCGACATGTATGGTACATAAGTGCGTCTTCATGAAGCAAATGCTGTTAATATAGAAATTCCTATAACACAAACATGCTCTGGTCCCTGTCTTTGGATTAAATGGCTGATGAATTTTCCACTAATGGCAGATAAGCACACGAGAAACCAAGGCCGTGCTGGCCATTACTGCATGCTTGCATCAGCCATTTATTACAGCTCGTTAACACTGTAATATAGTGTGATATGTGCCTCTGTCTTTAACAGGTGTGAGAGTCAGCCAAGGTAACCAGCTGCTGGGTCGCCCCCTCTCTCACCTCTCTCACCCCCTCTGTCTGAAAGAAACTGGAACACTTACAGCGTTAGTGACAGGATGTACCACAGGTGTATGTGTGTATTTGTGTGTGTGTGTGTGTGTGTGTGTGTGTGTGTGTGTGTGTGTGTGTGAACATACCCAGCCTCACCCAAACACTGACATGCCTAGCAGGTGTGTGAGGAAGCTCTTGTGATCTTGGAGACCTTTCAAAGTTTGATACACTGTGATTGGAATTTGATTTATAGCTAGACTGGTGGTTTTTATATCAGCTGGGAGGAAGAGTGCTTTGCACCCATCTGAGCACAAGAAAGAGTTTCAAGAAAGAAGGAGTATGAAAGCCCGATGAAATAGTAATCATGAAAGGGAAAAAATCCCTATGGTCATATTTTTGCAGTTTTAACCATCATTACTATTGGTAATATGATTTTTTTCACCTACACTGAGTTTGCTGAATTTGTGGAGAATAGTGTTAGTTCAGGCAGAGTACCAAAGCTGTGTTTGCTAAGCTGACTGACAACAACTATTTCGTAAGTCAGTACCTCTGAGTAAACTCTGAGTTTGTTGACTTTGTGATCATCTGACTGCTAACATTTCTGCAGGGCTCTTCTATAGAGATGTCGCTGTATCCCCAGAAGTCCGCAATTGATTTGGCGAGTGAAATGGTATAACTAACAGGGCTGATGGCCAAAACTATGAAAATGAGATCAAGGTTGTTGAAAAAACCCTGAATATTCCTTTAAGCATCTGTAATATTGTAGAAATGCAGTATTTCTGTCATTGTCCTGTGCACGTTGTTGCTTTTTTGAGGTGAGTTTAAAATCTCAAATATAGTGTGTATATCCAGCCCTCATACAGCAGAAAAGAAGTTCTCTACATGTATGGCTGTTTTTGAGATACATTCACTGGGTATATTTCACCTTGACCTGCAGAAATGACAGACACTTAACTCCTGTCACAGACGTGTCTTCTCTGCGCCCAATGTTTTGTTGTATGGCATTATAAAGGGGGTGGATCGCATTAATATTTAGGACATTGCTCGCACCTTAACAGGAAGTGTTAGGGATACAGATGAGCTCATATTGTCAGCATTCAACTCTGACCCTCACATCACAGCAGAGAGGGTGGTGCACAGCAGAGAGGTGGAGAGTTCCAGACGAATGTGTATCGGTCATCAAGGTGACTGGAGCGCAGAGAGGGCAGCGGATGACCGCTGTGTTCTCCACCCTGCATGTCGGTAACGCCTCTGACCACCAGTGAGACCGTAGCCTTTGCAAATGAGGAGCAGGGAGACGATGGACAAAATGCATGAGCTGTGATGGGAGTGTGAGAAGTGGAGGAGTGCAAGCAGAGATGGAGGAGCACACAACACCCTCCAAACAGGTGATGTTTATTCAGGAAGTGAACCGACTCCAAGGGCTTCTAAACCCTGCCATGCTCCAGAATGAGTTGTAGACATTTTGTAGTGTCCCACCACAACAGGAACATTTACAAGGATATGTTGTAGGTTATGAGATCAGTATCCCCTACTGCAAAGTCAAAGAGAACGGGAACATAGAGGAGTTGATAGGAATGGCTTGCTTTCTTCCTCAAACCACATCGTCTGTGTAGAAATGAACTAGTTAAGATGGTTAGAGCTGAACACACAAAGTCAGGTTTACAATGGTTTGCTTTTAGATCTGGCATTCATTCATTGTCTGCAGCTGTTAGGAAAGGCCTTGACTGCTGGGATGCAACTGTGACCTGTGGCATCATGCAATGTGTTTGACAAGCATTTCCGCGCTGCAAGGCCCAGCATGGTGTGTGATTGCCAGCCCTGGCTAGCTCGGTCTCATCCCTATCCGGGGTGATGCTGGCTGAGTTTCCTCTCTGGGTTCTCAGCCAAATTTTCTCCACCAGCTCTTTTTGCTTTAAATAATGCATCCAGATGGGTTATTACCTGGAGCATTTGCACTGTCTTGAATGTAAAAAGATGAGAAAGCACTTGATAGTGTTGCCATATTTTTTTGTGATAATTGTTTTCAAGGTGTCTGTCAGCAGCCACAGCTCACGGGTGACAAGCTGGAAGAGCAGTCTGGCACATTGTGTCTGCCTCATTGCACCCGCACCCAGCTGCAACATGCTTGCTTACCCCAACAAAATGAAAAATCAATACATGTCTCCCATCTCCCCCATCTTTTGCAGGACAATTGACCCTGACACCATGATCTCTCAGTGTGAGTGATATTATTTCCACTAGGGTGGGCAAGAGGTAAGAGACACATTTTTCAATAGCCAAACAGGACGCCTCTGAAGGCACCTTCCTGCCAATGGCCAATAAAGTCAAGTGCAGGCCATCAAACAAATAAATAGTTGTGGTAGGTTTAGGGTCTTACATTTTTACTGTAGGAAGTTGAACTTTTAACACAAATAAACATCTTGCACTCAATCCTTTATCCCGTCATATATTCTGTTGGTGAAAATTTCTGCAAACTAAAATATAACTTCATCAATAAATTAAAAATGTGTTGGGGTCTATGGTGATTGTATTATTTGAACCTTACTAATCTGTGGTGTTGCCTCAGGCAGATCTGTATTTTAGTGTAAGATCTATGTATGAACAGTAATGGCAACAAGTAAGAGATTTTTTTTTAATCAAAAATATTTACAAATGCTCTAATTTTATTTGCATATACTGTAAGACCAGGCAACTCCCACCAAAAAAGATCAAACTCAATACATCAACATTATATGAAAGCAAATAAACTCCTTTCCCTTTCAGATGTAGTTTTCTTCTGGCTCTCCTCTAGATGCTACTGCATCCCTCCCTTTTCACCCAACATGCCATAACTCTGAGCTGGGGACACAGACTTCCTGCTGAGGTGTCCCGCTTTGAGCTTTCTCAAACACAGCCAGGTTTAATGTATTAAAATACACTCTGTCAGCACATTTCTGAAATTATGGGCTAGATTAAACGGCAACTTTGACCCACCTGTCAGAAGATACAAGCTTTTTTGCTGAGAGAGATTAATGCTTTGCTCTAACATTTTCTCCTGAACCCCCCTGAATGTTAATCAGAGCCCAAGAGCAGCAGTAGGGAGATTGGTCATTAGGTGAGGTGGAACACATTGATTTTTAATTTTGACATGCAAATTTGTTTGCTACCCTATTTGTACAGTAAGCTGACCCGCTTGCGTTCTTCTCAGCACTTCTCAGCATCATGGTATACTTTGTTTCAAGTAAGTGATTAGTTTACTTTCCTGGCAAGTTGTGTCAAAGTATGAGTCCAGTGGTAGCTGTGCTTTGCTTCTTCCTATTTGCAAAAAAGATTTTAAACTTGACTTTATATCGTAACAACATAATCTAGTCACTACACTGTATGTATAGTAGTGCGGCAAATTTACAATACATTTTAAGGCTGTATGATTCAAGTCGTGCAAAGTATGACACTTGATACACATTATTTCATTACATTGGTGGCAGAATAGGGGGGACAACAAGACTTTTTGCCACACTCCCTACTCTTTCAGGTATTTAAGTAATAGTTAGTTGTACAAAAAAACTGTGAGCCAAGCTGAGACTAAAAGGGTTTTGACATGAAAAACCAAACCAGCAGCAAAAACACAACATATGATAAATGTGATAACACAAATTAAAAAAACAAAAATCTCACAAAAGATTTCAAACTGAAAATATCACATTTCATGAAATGCATTAGCAACTCTGAGAAGAATCTGAATTTCCACACAACCACTCAGAAAAACAACATATCATGACATTTAATGACCAATTTAATGATTTTCTTTTGTTAAATGTCATTTTATCTACTACCTTTGAACACACAAATGCAGAGAATACAGCATGATGTCTATGTTTATCTTCTTGTGTGTATATTTCAAAGATAAAACTATGTGTAGATAAAGTCTAGTGCACTGATTTACATTTTAATTTAGAACAAGGAGTTGTTTCAGCTATTTGTCATCTAAATGATTGAAACCACTGCGTAAGAAAAAGTAGCAACAGCTTTTTCAGGATACCTTAGGTGGATCGCCAACCACTAAAAAAGGTTTCATTATGAGTTGTTAAACCAAAGGTAAATAATTACAGTGATTAAAATTATATATTATATACTTAATTTTCAAGTGTGAAACTTAATGTAGAAAATATTGTATATATTTACATAAAACTGTGAACACACCTTTACAAAAAGTCCTTAAGAACTTGAAGCAGCAAACCTTTTGAGTTTTGTGAGAGGAGATTACAGAGGAAGTCATTAGGTCACAAACCCGTCAACAGGCCATGCCTTGCCTTCACGACTACCTGAAACATGTGGATAGCGATCGATGCAGGCCGAGGAGGTGGCCGTGTTTCTGACCTCTAATCCCCACCTCCTTAACAGGACTGAGAGACGGGCCTGGAGGCAAGCAGGGATCAGGCCCCTTAGGAGAAGCATACCAGTGAGAGGAATAAACAAGACTGCAGAGGGAAGAAAAAACACACTGTTAACACTGAGGAGGAGAGGGAGAGGTGGTATAAAGGGATGTTATATGGATGAGAATGGGTTATACCTGAGGCTCAGCTCCAATTGATACATTCACCCCCCCTCACACCTCTGGCATCACTCCTAAAGTCTTTGCAAAACACCTACTCTGTGCAAGTTTTGTCTTTGGCTTTCTGCACACTGACCTCCTCATCTGCATCTGTTTGACTGACCTGTGTCACTCCCGCTGTTGGAGGATTATCTGAAAGGTTGTGAGGTCACTGATTTGTATAGGTTGCTCCTCTCCCTTACAGTGTTCCTGAGCCCTCCTCAGTTCTTCCAGCCCCCTGTGAGCCTCCACTTGCTTCAATGCACAGCCGGACGAGTCACAGCAGCAGCACATCTCTGCCTGCCACTGTGATCTTTGCTTAGAAGCGTGTTAGCCATATCAGGGAAGCAGATAACTCACAAAACCAACGCTCTGTCAAGGCGCGTCACAAATTTAGCTCAGCACGCAAGAGCGCCTGTGGCACTGTCAGGCGGAATTAGAAAAAATTAAGACATCCATCCCAAAGAGACACCCAGTAGAAAGATAGAAACAGAGACAGGCACCAGTAGATTGACATATTTGCCACATATTCAATTGAGCGTGTTCATGGGAGCACAAGCGGTGTCTTTGACAGCACTTTCTCACCTCAGTGACAGTGAAAAAGGCGCTGTGATCAGTGCAGTGGAAGGCGCAGCATGGCAGAGTTGGATTAGCTATGATAATATGATGACAGTAATTGAGCTTGTCATAATTGCTCAATCACAGAGCCTTTCCCCAGGGTCTGAAAGGCAACTGTTAGCGCTGTACAAGCCTTCATTACAGGGGTGCAATATCAGGATAATTCACTTACAGTAGGACAACTGTCATTGTGACCATTTTGTGTGCATTACCAGATTAGGCCACCAGAAAATTAGAATGAAATAATCTTAACATGCAATGCATTGATTTATAAACTTTAACGTACATGTGTGAACAATTGACTAGCCTAATCAATGATCATTTTTTAATAATTTGTGTGATCTGTTCAATATTCTATCCTGTTAATACTCATATTGCAGCTTTGTTCATCTAAATACTGGCTGTCAACTACTGCATAGAATTGATAATCTAATATACTGTGATCACCAGTGAAACCTACTTAGGAGTGGGAAGATTTTCAGTGTTGACTGACTTGATAACATCCAGAGGGCCATAAACAAGCACATTACAATGCCTCCAGCTCTCACTGTCCCTCATAGACAAAGACAGAAGAGGAGGATGAGAGGGAGGGCAGGAGAGATGAAAGGAGGGAGAGACGAAGAGAAATATTGGGACAGAGAGGTGGTGGCGACAGGACCACCTCACGGCGGAATTTACTGTCAGATTTTCTCCACAAGACTCTGGACCAAAAAACCCCCTCGCCACAAACGAGAGGACAGAGAGGGGAAAAAAAAGAGGGAAATTGGAAAAAACAGCTGAGGGTGTAAATAATTCATGCAGACAATATGACTTTTTTATGTAAATTCAGTGCATTAACCCTCTATTATAATGATGGACGACAGATACGGGTGATGTTTCCTTGGTAAGAGCTAATGGATGACCATCATAAATTCACTGCACATTTTATTGTGTTGCCGGGAAAATTGTGCCTGCAGGCAACGTTGTTTACTTTTATGTCAGGGAGGAGGAGAAAAATCCCACCGTCTTCAAAAGGAGAGAGGGGAAAAGAGAATGGGGAGTAAAAATAATGGGGCCCACACAGAGTGCCTAGTTCCGTACCTTCTGCCATGTTTGGAGCAAGCGATCCCCCAACTGCCTCGGTGTGTGTTCTTGCTCCTGCTCATCGCCCTGCCTCTCTTTTTCCTCCTCTTCTTCCTCCCCTCCAGCGCTGTCTTCCTCAGAGAACAGCGGGGACTCTTCGCATTAGCAGCGCTGCACTCCTCCACATCGCTCCGATTACAGATTACTCACTTTTGCCGCCGCTGTTAGACTTGAAATTTGGGGAAGTAGAAGGACATCATTTTTCATCACCGTCTTCTGCGAGCAACATGATACTTGGTGGCTCTGTGTGTGTGTGTGTGTGTGTGTGTATGTGTGTGTGTGTGTGTGTGTGTGTGTGTGTGTGTGCGTGTGCGCGCACAAGTGCTGTAGATGGAATCAGTTTCATAAAAGAAAATGCTTTCGAGTACTGATCCATAAAAATACATTTTATGCCATCAGTAGATCAAAAAGCATAATTGATTATCTTAAACTCCAGTGACACTTGATGGTGTTTAACCGTGACTTTGAAGCAAATAAGTGTGTAGCTAACAGACTTTCTCTTTCCACTTTAGTTGTTCGCTATTGATGAAAGGAAGAGGGCTGCACAGGCCTGATCAACGCCTGGTTAGCCAGTCTATCATTCCCCTTTTCTGCCTTGTAGGCTGCCCCCAGGCCCTGCTCAAATCAACACCCTGCCGTCCCTCTCTCTCTATATGTTTCTCTCTCTTTTCCCTTCCCTTCCCTTTCCCCCTCCTCTATTCCCCCTCCCTCATATCTCTCCTCCTATCCTGCCCTCCATCTCTGATTTATCTTGTAATATTGGCTCCCTAATTAACACTAGAACCGTATGTCTCATGTGTTTTGTTTTGGGTAGATTTTAGCATAGTAACCCCCCCAACCTCCCAATCCCTCTCTCTTTTCCCTGAGTCTGTTCAATAGAGTAGGCTTGCTTGGAGCAAATGATTAACAACCAAAGGGAAAAGCTAACATACACTAGATAGTCTTAGTGGCGCTTTCAAAGAAATGCTCATCCACTGGATTCTTATTCCAAATATAAATGACAGAAAAATGGTCTTCCTTCTTCTATTTGAATGGGAACCTTAGTACTTTCTTGCCATGTTTTACTGCACATTATAACCTCTTAAATCAGTTGATATTACATTTATGAGCAGACCTCTAATTGTGGATTATACTGAGAAAAAAAGGCCTGCAACACATGGAAAGCACACACATAAAACATATACACATTCTGGGGCTGCTGATGCAGAGGAGTAGCAGATGGTGGGAGCCAGCTGTTTCGTACCAAGCTGGCAGTGGGCACACATGGAGACACTAAAAGACTCACGCTCTCCTGTAAACACACACACACACACATCTGGGCCCCCTGCTAACCAGGCTCCCAGCTGGATCTTCATGGGGTCACTCTCTCACCTTCCCCAAGGACATCATGCTACACCCGTTCACAGTGAGGCCACTTCAGTCACCCCTGGCATCACGCTACGGGTCACACACCTGCATCACAGTCCAAGGTGCCAACCATGGCTGACTTACCAGCACCTGCAGAGGGGAAACGCTGCCTACTGTTAAAGCAGCATACCACTGAAATTTTGCACTCATCCCCCACTTATACATACACACCAAGGCACAGAGCTAAATGGGCCAACTAAGTGGTTAAAGCACAAGTCATATATGTTGCCCTGGATAAGGGCGCCTTGCTAAACACATGATGATAATTACCCACCCAGCTGCCGGGTGCCATGTGCCATAATAGGTCTCGCCTCAGCACCGAGTCCTCCGAGACTTTCCCCACCCGCACATTGCTAATTTCTCAATTTGTCCGCCACATTTCCTTTCTCATTTTACCATGCTTAACCTTTTCCGTTGGCTAATGTACACCTTCCCAGCCTCTTTGTCAAATCTGGGCCAGAGTGATGCTTCTTAATGATTCACTTACCACCACAGTCATTCTGTAGATTCAAATGAACAAACAACAGCTCAAATCTCACTGGGGAATTTGATTAATAATATCATGTAGTGAATGAATAATATGCTTTGTTCAAATGGCAAGCGAGCCTTGGTAGGTATTTAGTAGATTTTGTTTGTGCTTAGAAGTTCCATCCTGTGCCTCTGGCAAAGCAGACACTTTGTGCGGTGTAGGACCACTTTGCACAGCCCAGCAAGTGTCTGGGGAGCCCATCTCTATTGCAATTGCTGGAGGAAAACCAAAGCTTGGCGTCGTTTCCCCCTCTTGTTTGTGGGCACTTGGAGGGTGTTTATCTAGAAAAGAATAACAACTTGTTTTATTCATGTCGGGCATGGAAGACACCATGCCCTCCTGAGAGAGGGGGTTGATCGGTATTAGCGGAAGAGGGATAGTCGCTTTTTTATTATGGCGTACGAGTGTGTGTGTGTGTGTGTGTGTATATGTGTGTGTGTTTGTGCAGGTGCCTCATAGCGCTGATGGTACACATGAACCCAGGGTTATTGTGTCTGCTTGGGGGCGGGTTGCTTTCAAAGTCTTTTCTTTGCAAAGGGCAACATGCAAGTTAATTGTTACTATCTCAATCTCAAATTGAGAACGAGACATACAACTATTTGCTACATGAAAGAACACCTTTCTACCTTTCTCTAGAAATAATGTTGAAAAAAATAATAGCTTATAACCTTATAATACCATATGTGTTGTAAATAGTTGCTCAGATCACATTTTTCAGAGTTTGGCAGTAGCATGGCAAAAAGCTAATGAAGTAATCTGTAATTCTTTACAGAAACAGGTTGTCTTAAAAATTTACATGAGACTTGTTAATACCTTTAACAAATATTTTGAGGGATACAGTCTCTTGTAACATTTCAACTATCTACTCTGCATATCAGTGTGGACAAAGTGTTATTAAGATAATACACTATAAACTTTGCTCCGTACGTAGTTGTGATTCTCCTGTGCACTTATCACACCTTGGGTAACTCATTTGATAACTTCCGGGAAAATTCTTTCCCATCAATCATCTTGTTATTGCAAAGGTGTTGTTGTGTCCTGATCCAAAATACTGCTACTTCTTTTAATGTTGAGACTGTTCTTGTTTTATGTCAAGACTCACTGTGACAAAGCTGGTCGACATTTTAAAACAGAGAGCGCCGGACAGCCTCTGTTCTTGTAAAGCTCGTAAAGCTCGTAAAGCCTTCTCAGTGTGAGCTGTATTTAATCTGCGGCAATTAAAATATTAATCATCTTAATATTAATTAAGCTGGTTGGGTGCTAGTTGTGGTTTTATTAGTGCCGCCATTTAGTAGTAGAAGTGACAACCCTAATGGGGCCACTCAGAGAAGAAGACAGTAATTGGGTTTGGCAATTCCATTTCCACAACCAACCATACTCTCACCCACCCGCTAGCTCATCAATAATTTATCTAATTACTGATATTGTGGCATGAGTCACTCTCAATTTAGGAGACAAACATGATTATTTAATAATAATAATGCTTCCAAACATATGCAATGTCTCTGGCCTGCCTTACTTCCCTCAATTTTTAATGACTTGTTAACACAATGGACAAAAGAGACCTCAAACAGCACAACAAAAGAAGTCCATCAGTGACCTTTACGGACTAAATACTAAGAGGAGAATTACAGTTCTACTAGCTGCAAAATACCACACTGCCTCTATGAGTGTGTATGTGTCAATGTTTGACTGTACGCTGTACTGATAAATAGGAACTGGAATAGTAAAGCTTTGGTAACCTTCCATGAGAGGTCCCCAAGATTCAAAACTGCAACAAAAAGGGTGGGGTTAGAAGGAGAGGGGGGCATCTGAACACTATCCACATCCCATAATGATCTCAATAATAACCCTGACAATACTCGTGGACATAAAAATAGTGTGTGATATGAGTGTGTGTGTATATGTGTGGTTGGCTTGGATTATGAGGAGCAGTAAAACACAGAGAAACTCAGTGAATATGCTGGAGGTAAATGAAGTCCCATGGGGGTAATATTCACCTCGCCATAATAATTCTGCCACTGTCAAAAGCCAGCTAGCTTTGCTGTAAGTGTGTGTGTGTGTGTTTGTGTGTGTGCATGACGTGTCTGCTCAACCTAGCACACATACTCTCCCTCTCTCTCTCTCACTGCCCCCCCTCTACCTTGCGAGCCGAATCCAACTTCCCTTGTTCTTTTTCTCTCTCAGTGGCAAGCTCGACAACTCGGAACTGCACCTCAGTAGTCGGCTGAGGCGAGCAGGAGGAAGTAGTCATTCATCCAGTGTGTGTCAACCACAAGTTGACTAGGAGAATGAGCAGGGAAGCAAAGCGATGTCTATTTCTGTCTCGGATGAGTGGGAATGGTCAGGGAGGAGAGCAGAGACTGCCCACTGAGGGAGACACTGGGTTTCATTGTGAGCTTCAGGGCTATAGGGAGCAGTGATCGGAAGGTTGGATCTGTTGAGTGTGTGTGTGTGTGTGTATGCGCGCATGTGCTTGCATTTTTCCTCTGCACCCAAATGCAATGAATGGCACTCATTAGCCTCATGTTAGCCTTGCTAGCTGCAATGCCCTGCGGCAATGAGGTCACATACAAGGTCGTGACTTGATTACATGGTAATGCACTCGCTGACATCGGTGTGTGTAAGCAACAAATAGCTTCCATACAGTTTCAATACTAACTCAGCAAAATCAACAAATGCCTCCTGAGGAGATTGCGATTTTTAAAACATGCTGCGCTGATCGTCTTGTGATTTTCGAAATTCTTCATCATTTTTTTTAGTTATACTTAATAAATTTACATTTCACTTTAAAAAGATCTTATATATAATGCAAACACAGCAAGTTTTTCTTGATAGTACATTTTAAAGGTTCTTTTTATTAACATATTTTACACAGCACATACAATGCTATAACAATACCCAAAGAAGATAACGCAGAAGTAGTTCTTTAAATGATGATTCTCACAGCTGAGTTTTCCTCAGTCTTTTGCTTTAATTTAATGATGTGGATATAAAGGAAAAAAGAGCCTGATGGCATGCTGTGTTCTCTGTCATCAACACAAATTTTTGTTCCTACGGAATTCTGTGCTATAATTTTATAGCTACCCTCTTACGCATGCTGGTTGTTTAATATCAAAGCACACGCTATCCACATTAAGTTTGTCAGTTTATGGTAGTATTTGGTAGGCTATGTTAGAAAGATTGTTTTTGCCCTGTTGATGCTAAGGCCTAAGGATGCTGAAGTTGTTCTGTTGGTCCGTTCGTCCATCCAACACTTTAACCTGGGGAAAGATATCCTAGCACTACTTTCCATGAAGTTTGGTATTTACAGTCATGATCCACTGAGGATGATATCTTTCTGGTGACCTCTGACCTTTCTTCCACTACAAACATCAGGCCAAAGGTTTACACTTACACGTTAGAAATATGTATGATATTGACTGAGCACGTTTGTTCTGGATGGTCTCCTCCCATTTGAAACACTCCATGAGCTTTCCTCCAGTGACATTCTCAGGAAAAAATGTATTTTTTCCTGGAAAAAATAGATTTTTAGCACCGTGCTAGTAACTTTCCAAAAATATCAATGCTGTCAGCATATTGCTTGTTCTTTGTTTAATTGTGTGACAGAGTAACGAAGACTCATGTGAAACTGTGATTCAACTCTTACCAATTTGCCTCCAAAACAACTTTTTGTCAAGAAATTAAATCAGTGTTTAGGCCATGTGAGTGAAGATAAGTTATAACTCTCCAATACCGAGTGCTGTTACGATAAATCATTTTATTAGTTTTGGCAAATGTTTGTGTAACAGTTGACAACAGCTGATGAGCTTAGATATGGGTGGGGTATAGTTCCCATGAGCTGGCAAGTTGCTGAACCTGCTCCATAGCTCAGTGAGTGTCTGAATGTTTGGGTGTTTGTTGATGTAAGTGGAGTGAGCTAGAATATACACAGGCTTGGTTATGTTGGCTTTAATTTCAAAATTCATTAATGAATGGGTGTTAAATACAAAATTTGATGAAGATCAGATAAAACAAGCTTTTTTTTGCTTTATTTGCAGCACACAGGATGGGCAGATGAGCAGTAATCAGCAGCTCATTCTTGTGTTTTCTACCATTTTTTGTTCACTTTTTCTTATTGGTAGATTTCTGTGAGCGGTCAATTCATATTAAATATAGACTATGTGTCTACGTTTTTATGGGCTTCTATGTGTGTGTGTGCCATTTTAAATGTGTGCACAAGTCTGCACAAGAGAAAGTGTTGGTGTGTCTGTCTTCCAACTGTCTGTCTTCATGTGTGTAATTGTGCAGCATACATGTCTGTGTATATCTAGTGTGAGTGAGGGACTTTTTGCATGATTTGTAGGGTTACTCACATGTTTCGTATCTTACGCTATCTTTCGTCTACATGTCTTCGCATGTGTACATTTATTTGAGTTTCTGCGTGTGTGTTTTTAGGCTCGAATCCAAAGCCCTCTAACTCAGGCTGTTGGCGAAACAGAGGCGGGGATGTCTACATGAAATTAGTCTCTCTGGGAAGACAAGAGGGATTGCTAAGGCTCTCTCTTTTAGCCAGTTGGCCCAGCCCACAGCTGCCCAGCCACTGTCACACTGAGAAGCACATGTCATTGAAAGGAGACATTAATTGCCTTGGTGCTATGGCAGGACGCTCACTAGCCGTGCTCAGGTGCACCTTTGCTGCTGCCTTGCAAATGAGATGCAGAGCGTTGGTTAAAGTACCTCCTTCCCGGGGATAATTGACCCTGGGGATCCGCCTTGAAGTCCACCCACCCTCCTTCTTTCCTTGGTTATCTCCTCTTCTTCACCTCCTCCTCTCTTCCCCCTCTGTTGCCTCCAAGACGGCGCAGGACACCTCCTCATTGGTTGGTAGTCAGCAGGATGGGGTTGGCCCTTTGACCCCGCAGCCTGCCTTCTCTTATTCCTCGCCTCTCCCCTTCTCTTCCTGTCTCTAGCTCCTTCACAAGGGCATTCACATGGTGATGCGTCCAGAGGAGACGAGACGAGAGGAGAGGGAAGGAGAGGAGAGGAGACAAGACGATAGGAAAGGGAGCTGCCTGACACAACTATTGCCCAGACCATTACCACAACCTTTTTAAGAGGTGCACAGGCCCCCCCCCTCTCTGTCTGTTTTTGAAAGTGCCCCACCCCACACACCCGCTGCTTAGTCATGTTGTTTTTGTTGTCGCAGCTCCAAGTTTTAATGAGGTGAGACTCCTTGTATACCACCGCGTTACTGGCTGGGCTTCAGCAGGCGGTGCTGTTTATTTACAGCTAAAGGTCCGTGCCGCTCAACCTTAATCGACCCATGCATCGCTCAATCACAGGCGAGTGTATGGAAAACAAATGCCCACCTGTACACCTGTGCTCAGTGCTGTGGATTACCTTTCTAATCCCTCCTCCCCTCTTCCCCTACAAACATTTTGTTTGAATTTTATGTTGTTTATACTCTCCTCACACTGCTTTCTCTCCTCTTCCACAATTCCTTTGTCCTTTTCTAAATGTCCCTCTTGATTGTTAGCTCCGTCCTCCTGTCTAGTCTCTCTCATGTGCTTTGCTTTTCAGAGCATGGCAAAAACAGTTAGCACAAGTACACACCTGGTAAGCCATTTGCACGAAGCCTGCGGCTGAGATTTCAGCCCCCTGAGCATAACTTGCAAGGTGTGGCAGAGAATGACACTGTTAATCTTGAAGGATTACTTTCTCATGGAGCAATTTGTCAAAGGAAAAGTCTATACTGTTTGCTTATGTACTCTGTACCCTGCATTTCTTTGCCTCTACTGATGTGCTTGTGTGCGCTTGTTTATGTGTGGGTGCAAAAATGTTGTATTACTGATCTAGGGTAATTGAATAGTGGGCCATCTGCTTGGATTTTTATCTTCATCTTCTCTCTCTTTTTTTTTTGCAAATGTATTCACGCTTGTACATTTGCACGTCTGATTTCATCTTAATATGGGCGTATGTGTGTATTTTTGTGCGCACGTGTGTGTGTCAGCTGTAGCCTTTAACTGGCTGGAAGCCCCGTCTTTGGTAGAGAGGCCAGCCATGGCAGAAGAGGGCTGCGCTTAGTGCGTTTCATGCTTAATTCTGTGTCAATTAGTTGACTGCTACATTCCCTCCAGCAAAACAGTGCTGAGAGAAACACAAGCCCACAGAAATCCTCTGGCTTTGACAGGCGCAGTGTTCAATCATTTATCCCAAGGCCCTGGGCCACGGAGCACTGTCAACAAACATTCCATTGAAATCATATCAAGCCTCCTCTGTTCCCTCATTTTTGTACTCTCTCTGCTCTGCCTCTCACTCTTTCCATCTCCCTCTGCCTCTTTATCTCGCTAGTTCTTTACCCTCTGCTTCCTCTCTCAATATGCTTTTACCCACTGTCTTTCTCTGTTCCTCCTCACCCCTCACCCTCTGGGGTTTCTCAGTCTCTGTATCAGGGGTTTTAGTTCTTTCTTTAAGCCGCTGTGCCTCTTCCTCCCTCCCAGGACTTGGCAGCAGTGTGGTAATTTGTTAAGCTGTTCCCTGTTTGTGCTGGTTTCACCCCCAACTTGGCATGCGGTCAACTTTTGGTCGGATTTCGAGATGAGCACCAGAGATACCAAGATCACAGAAGATTATATATTTTAGGTTGAATTTGGTCCAGGGGATATTTTAACAAGGCAGGGGCAGATGCATCATAAAACATAAACATCAATGATCCCATTCCAAGTGATACTGTACATGTCAATTTTGTATGCTGCACCTTTTGACCCGTATCTTTTACAGCACAAGAGCACATATACTTTAATCCTTTGCATATGTCTTTGTCAATTGCTATTTTCAATATAGGTTGAAGTTGAAAGGAGTCTTTGATCACAGCATGTGGCGGGATTCAAAAACTATGATCTAACTAATATTGAAATTGAGCAGAGATATCATGCACTGGGCCACACTTCAGCGTGACTCCCAGACTTGACTGTTAACGCTGAGAAAATGAATCATTTTAGACAACAATTAAAACATACTGCACAGAGCTTTCGCATCCATGTGCCATTTAGAAGAAAACAGAAATTAGGCTGTTCATCAGCCAATTAGGTTCACAGCCGCCATCTCTCCAGATTCCCCCGTTCTTTGCTTTTGGCCCATTGGAACTCTGGGAAATTTGCTGATGCTGTATATTTTGCAGGTAAGGTGGACAGAGGCCAAATCTGAGTTTTTTCTCGGCTTCCTCTGCTCTGGGCTACAAACATTGATGCAGAGCAAGATATAGAAGAGAAAAAAGGAGAGGAATCTTCCACTCCCTCCCCTCCCCTGAGCATTCATCCCGAGAGAAACTCAACTCACCTGGGTATCTCAGTGGTGGAGAGTAATAAATAAATGTATTGGATTAATTATTAAAGACAGCCTAAACGAAGATAGATAGTATCCTCTGAAGGTTTGGTGGTTCCACAAGCATGATCTTAACTGAGATGTTGTTGTGATTCCTGTTTGTTTGCCTCGCTGGTGGTCAGGAGCCATATACTGTTAATCTCCATATCTTTATTATATTCCTTTAGACAATTCCCCATATTTACGCGCTTTTATTTGGCCTATTTTGTTCTTCATTTTCCAACAAATGGAAAGATACTCAGTGTGGAGTGGGCATAATCACAAACAGGTTAGTGTGCTAAGAAAAAAAGTCCTCCACCTGCAACGATGCCTCAAACAAGTATTTGAAATTAACTGTGAGTACAAGACAACACTAATAAAATGGATCAAAGGGCTTCCTGGAATTGGGTCTTTCTCAGTTCAGACTTCAGGCCTTTGAACAGTTTTTGGTGGGTGCACTCTCTTACTCAGCACAACATGAGCCACCCACCACAGAACCTTTCTGCAATAATCACCACAAATCCAAACTTTTGTCCATTTATTTCTGAAACAAAGAAATCTTTAAAAGACTTCTCTCTGAATTATTTAAGAAAGATTATTTGTCCCGTTTGTGATCATCAAACAAAATGTGAAGTGTGTCTTTGTACACCGTTGCTAGCACTCTCTTCTGGCTATTCGGTTCTACCTCCCTCTGCAGAGTGCCTCTGACTTGACAACTAGAACTCTAGAAGACAACAACAGGGCCCTATTATCAGTCCCTGGACAAAGCCAAATTAATATTTAAAGATCATTACTAATGCCCTGAAGTAAAACACAGAGACTAGGTAATTAATTGATTTGGTTGGGTGGTCCGCAGAGAGATTAGACCGGATGAGTGTTGTTTATCTCCGTTGTTATTGAAGTATATTTGATTGCTTTGAGCGAATGATTTCCTATTGAATGTAAAGAAGGGGGACACGCTACTGTATATTTGACCTGTAAGGCATATGCAGTGAGTTCATATTCTTGGAGTGATTTAATCAGTCGGGGATTAATTGTCCCTTGTGCTTTCCCACTGTATGTATGTAGTGTAAATTTGCATTGCCAGTTGTCTGTTGTACAACAGTTTACATTGGCGCTAAGTGGAATCCGTAGACCAGCTTTCACAAGCTCATATAACAAGTGGATAGATTTCTACTGCTGATAATAGCAGATGCACTCGGAAAGACAATAAGATGTGTTCTACATCATTTGGCCCCCTTCCTGTATCAGCTGTTGGATGTGAATAGAGTGTCAACAGAGTGCTAATTGTTGTTTGGCGTTTTGATTTATCACAGGCACAAGCCAAGGGAGAACAGAGGATGATTTCTGCATTTGGCAGGCTATTCCCATTCCCCAGCAGCATGCCAATGGTTCTGTTTACTGGTGAAAAGCCTAAATTCAGTGATTCAGTACCTTGGATAGAGCCGCCCGCTCTGTCCACATGCTGCATCACTCCGTCCTGATTCCATACTGTATACAAATACTCTAAAGTGTACACAGTGTACTAAGTGTTTCACTTGTACCTACCAAAAGGTATCAAAAAATTTAAATGGGATTTAAAAATATTTTTGTACAAGCAGGTTTTTATGTTGAATCTAGTCCAGTTGGGTTGAACATTAAAAAGCTGCTTATGTCTAAATAAATCAACAGTTTAAGACTAAACGATCCTCAAAGGTACAAGTCCTTGTGATAAGAACTTTTAATACTTTTCATGCACATTTTTGCACATTACTAAATAATTTTTTAAAGGATACTTTTTACCACTTTTTACTTGGTTCTAGCATGATAACATAATATTTTACTTTATTTTTTTAGACATTTTCTTTTAAAAAGCATTTGTATGTTGTTTTGTGCAACACGAGTGTTGCTCAACATCACACTCAAAAGCTATTTTAGTATGTATGCTGGCATTTTAAAATGTGCTTAATTTGGGTGTTTTTCCATTTAAAACATACAACATATTCCTAACATGGATAGAATTAACATACACAGAAGCGCACGATAGTGACACTGTGGATGCAGCAAAGCCATTTTGCCTTCTTTTTGACTGCCTTTTTTTGGCAATGTAAATGTGCGAGGCGTCATACACAACACACATAAATAATGTTTTGGGCTGCACATTAAATAAACTTTTCCGAGTTGCCCCAAATGTCCTTGGCTTAGAACTCATGAAAAGGTGTTCTTTCTTTTCTTTTATTCTGTATCTTTTCCTTTTGGAAGCATCTTGTGAAAGGAGCATTCAAGAATCACGAGGTTTTTCACAAGTTTTTGGAGATGCCTGTCATGAATGAACATGACGGTGTGTTCCAGTGCCAGCTGGCAGAGGAAGCCTAGCACGTCCCAGAGATGAGCGAAGGGCCAGCTGGATGCCCGCCGAGAGCTTTAACACACTCCTCACCATCGCTGCAAACTCCATCAGCCCATCCTGTTAACTGACACAACACAACACTAATTGTGCATTAATCAGTGGGTTTAGTTACCCGATCCCATGAGCCCGTGGTGCATTTCAGTGGTTGCGAAACAGAAGTCTGATATTTGTTTGACTGGTCCACGGTTCCCTGGAGTCCTGATTTTGGCTTGCGGTCTGGCACATAGTTAGTCACTCAGTTAAACTTGTAGTTGTGAGATTTTCAGATTAGATTTAAAGTGAATATTAGGGGTTAGGTGAATGCTGGCTGGATTTAATACTACTGAATTTATTTCTGATAATCAGCGTGACAGATGAATGCTGGGTTTGTTCTGATATTATCTACTTAAATTAACAGTGCTGAGCAACCAGTAACTTTGCACTTTGTCATAGTTACTTACTACAAAAATATTATTGCTTTCTACAACTTTTAAAGTAATGAATACAGGTAGAGCCCTGGGGGGGGGGGGGTGTAGGAGAAAAGCTTAAATAAGGGGTAGATGGTTGTGTGTTATGTACTTAAAGATAGGACTTAATCAGAGTTTCCAAGGAAAATATAAAGTAAAAGAGTGGACGCTGAGGACATCTGTTTTTACAATAATTTTTTTCAAAACATTCACCTGAAATACAGTGGTGGTGCTAAACATGCTTTCATTGCTGTGTCATATAGAGAAGGTACTGTGAGAAAATGTTCATTACACAAACATAACTGACTGGTTTAGTGCTTTGCTCATTTTTCTGCTTTAGGCAGTAATCAATCATCCAGTCATTTATCTCATACTGGTGGAGTTCCTTTTATCAACAGCCAGAATAACTCAGCTGCACAATATTACTGGCTACAGGTTTGTTGGCTCTCTGTTATTGCACTTATCAGTCAGTAAAAAGTCAAGTTCTCAAGCTTATCTGCTCTGTGTTATTATGAGAAATTAAATCCTCTTGAAAGGGCCTAGGATATTTGAAATGTGGTGTTGTGGTTATTATGTCAATGTAATTACAACCACTTGACAAATTAACTCAGTTTTGAAACATTGGTTTGTTGTCGCGGTGCTTTAAAGCTAGTGTATGTGGTCCAGTGGTTCAGGACAATTACCAATTTCCTCCACCAGCATCTTCTCGCATAATTCTTGTAAGTAGAGGAAGAAAAAAAACAGACTCCCAGAGAGAAATTCTGAATTTAACCTTTGGCTTTTGCCAGAAATCACCCTTTGCATGTTTGGCCTTCTGGGATGTTAGCCATCACAGATGCAGCACGACTGACCTCCCTCTTCTGTGGGTCTGAGCTGGCGGTAAAGCACTGAGGAGAGTGTCTGTCTGTGTGTGTGGGTGTATGTGTGCATTGAAGGGGGAGTTGGAGTGTGGGTGCATGCAGATGGTTCACAAGCCAACCTTTCAATTAGGCCTGGAGTATAAATATCCGTGGCTGATTGGAATGTGGCGGCTGCTGGCACAAAAGGCTCTGCTTGGCCTGGCTCCAAGACCCCGTCGCTCACTCACTCACTCACTCTCCCAGTCATGCTGGAAGCCGCCCAAGGTTACTTCGTCAATGGACGCAATGATTTCTAACTCCCTATGTTCGCCGCGACCACCCTCCCCTCTCCATCCCTGTTTCCATCCTTCCTGCTCCACTTCCCGCCAGTGCCATAGCTAACTTTACATTTGAAAGAGGCCTTCGGTTGAACCCAGTTGGAGGTTTGATGTCCCTTCTTTCCCCTCATACGTTTTTGTACATCAACTGGATTTTGAAATTTGCAAAAGGCGTTAACTGTATTTCCAGTTTAAACATTTCCCTATGAGATTTTGTGTATACTCGTATATATATATATTTCCACCCACGGCGAGTGTTTGGGTTCCAGTCCAGCTCCTAATCTTATTTAGCTAATGCTGCAGGTGAACAGTCCCTGTATCCTGCCTGGGGAGACCCTGTATATCCTTCACAGATTATAGGGATGAGCTCCCAGACAACTTATCCCTCCGTCCCAAAAGCCTGTCACTGTAAGCTGTCTGAGAAATTATCCACACACCCAGACACATGGTGGCGAGGGTATGAAATGACAAAGCAGAAATGTTTTGGGAGAAGGATATGTTATCACTGTCACAGAATGATTTTGAATGTTGTGTAGTGCACAGCCTACAAATAGGATTGGAATTATTTCTGTTACATGTTACTCGTGAACTGCTATCTTTTTACTCCTGATTCTACTCTCGATATCTTCAGTTTGGGAACTTTATAGCATCGCACGATTTCAGTTTAGGCCTCTGTTGCTACATTCAACGATTTTTCATGTTGTCCTCATGGTTTCTCAAATAAATAGAGTCATGCCCCACCTAAAATATCATATGCCTCTTTGTTAAGAAACCTCCCTTTTCTTTTATCCCTTCACCCCTCCCCCGGGCCCCCCCCCCCCCCTGTCTGTAACCCACCTACCCAAGCTGTGTCAGGGAAGCCCCCCAGTCTCTTATGCATCCCTCTGGAATCAGGAGAGATTAAAAATTAGGGGATTAGGATCCCCTCCTAACCCTGTAATCCAACAAAACAATGCTTTCTAACGTTGAGCGAGAGCTCCCGAGGCGTGGGTAAGTCCTCCATGTCAGTTATTCCTTATGGAAGGGTTCCCTCAGAAAAGACTTGCACTCGCTTTCTGTCTCCGACCACCTCCTTCGTCCCAACCCCCTTTTTTATGATCCAGGGCTGTAATGAGGCAACATGGGAGATGGGGCCTAATATCTGCTAATAGGGTCAATGGAATAAACTGCTTTATAGGGGTCATTGTTGGCACAAGGACGAAGTGGCTGCTAAATGCTTGTCTCCTCCGGTGCCAGTTGTAGCTATGATTTTTTTTTACAACAACAATACAGTGTCAGGCAGTAATAATGATTCCGATAACACTGAGGAGCCCCGGTGATGTAAGACACGGGCGGGCTACTGAATTAAGGCCCTGTTTTAAATATGTCAGTGCCACGCTCAGGCTGGAGCTATAGCTGGCCATGGGATGCACTCCTTTAATTTCATCGCTCTGTCAGCTTTTATTAAAACCCATTTGTCACAAAGAGAGAGGGAGAAAACGAAAAGAAGAGAGAAAAAAGTAATGAGGGGGCCAAAGACACAGATGTAGAGTGAGAGAGGGGGAAGGAGGGAAGGGGGCAAAAGAGAGACATAAACAGATAGAAAGAGATGTGGAGACAAAGAGGGGTGACTTTCCTGAGGTGCTAGATGACAGAATTTGTTGTTTTGAGGAAGGGCAAATGTTACGGGTGGTGTTGATGGTGAGAGGGGGGCAGGAGGGATGGGTTGCCACCACCTTGGGGAGTGGGTCTTATAGGTGGAATGCAGGGGTGGTAAGGAGGTGTAGGAGAGTCTAAGAGGCTCAGCAGGAGTGATTAATGATGAATCTGGGGTATAGTGGACCTGTGGGACTCCCCATTCCCGTCTCCACCCGCGTCCTGCTCATCCACCTTCCCCCCACCCTTTACCCAATCCCCAGCCCTCGCCACCCCACCTTCATGCCCATTTGTAACTGTCTTGGGAGGGGCCATCAAGGACCCGGTGATGTGCCCCCTCATTTTCTTGAAGACAAGAATGAGAAATGTGTCCAGAAATGTGTCATACCCAAATCCAGCTCCTGAGATTTCTTTTGGATGGCTACTGTTTATTAATGTCATTGACTCAAGACTAATTATTCTTCCACGCTATTTACAAGAGGAATTCCTTCAAATCTCAACAATGTGTTCAAGCACACTCACACAGTGACTCACATGCTATTCAGTGTAAAATTAACATATTTTGATGTTTCTCTTATTTAAATCCTAATAGGATTTTGTCCGAACTCCTGTCTTTCATTTTGAAGGTTTGAGTAAATCATGGGCGGAGAGAAACTCGTGCGGCGTGTGCATTTATTTGTTTTCACAGGGGACCAGGCTCGGGTTTGTGCCAGAGAGTTTATGTGCCTGTCTGAATGTGTGTGTGCGCTACAGAGCATGTGGCAGCCACACTTTCTTCCCTCTGTCAAATAGCTTTGACTTGGCAGAGGGTTCTGAAATGGCATCAAAGTGGCCCACCGCCACATTTCCACCCCATCCTGTGGTCCCTTACTCCCTGTCATCTACCTCTCAGCCCACGCGCCCCAGTACCTACAATCAAAAGAAAATTAAATGATTCATTATATCTTCCCGCCTTCTTCACAAAGTAAAAAACATGAAAAATAAAAGACAAGAAAGGGCTTTCAGAAACACTTGTTTAATGCATTTTACGTTCTTCTCCATTCCCCTCGTTTCTCCTTTTTCTAACTGAATAGTACATGATGGCACTTGACAGAGAAGAGAAGGAGGAAGATGAAGAAAAGGAGAAAGCAGGAGAAAAGTGAGAGAGGGAGAGAGAGAGAGAGGGAGGGGAGAGAGAGAGAGAGAGAGAGGGAATAAAATGAAGTGTGACAACATATGAATTTCAAATTTCCGAGGAGACATCAAAGTGCGCCATCCGGGGTGTCTCTTCGACAAGGACACTTTCTGATTTTTAATTCCGTCCCCTGATTGTATCGCCGGGGCCCTAACGAAGAATGGAGCAGCAATGCCAGCGAGTGGCATCAGGCAGCGAAAGATAGAGCAGGAAGGGAGGGAGAGGGTGAGGGGAAAGAGGGGTGGGGGGGAGACAGCATAGAGGAAAGAGAGAGTAAGTGAGATCAGAGGGGGTTAGAAGAGATAGATAGAGCAGGAGGAGGAGGAAGGAGAGAAGAAAGGAGAGCCTCATCCAAATACAGGCGGCGGGGCCCTTTGTTGTCGAAGCGATCATAGCTCCTCTTTCATCAGACAGAGAAATGGAGAGGAGAAAAAGGAAGAGAGACAGTAAGAGTGAGAGCGATCCACTCCCTTTTCCGTTGGGGTGACAGGGACATAGATAGAAGGAGGGCAACTTTTTTTCACCCTTTGCACATATCAAATCAAGGCTCCTCTTCCAAGGACTTATCGTGTTGCACACACTTTGAGAGCAAAATGCTTACAAGTCGAACCGAGGGCGCACATTAACAGTACGCTCACTTTAACCTAAAACAACATGTTTGTTTACACTCAGATGATTAGCTAATGTCAACACAAACTGTCATATATTGCTAATCGCTGGTCCTGTGCACTCTTCTTCTGCTTTACAGTGCAGACAGCAGCTCAGTACCACGGCAGTCTAATTGCCTGGGAGGTTCTCAGCAGGAGTGTGGCAGGCCTCTGGCATTCCCATTCCTGGCAAAGCTCTGTGCCAGCAATGCCGCAGTGCCAGCCCGCCCTGCTCTGCATCCACGCCAGGGGTCTCATAACCCAGAAGGATCCCCCATGATGGGCACTCCCCACAAGGCCTCTTTGGAAACGGATGGGAAACCCCAGGGAAGCAGCAGAAAGGTTGGAAAGGTCATATTACTGGCATGTATTCACATGTAGTGCTCTCCTTTTCTCTCTCTCTCTTTCACACACACACACACACGCACACACACGCACACACACTAACACACACACGCAGGCAGACACAACAATTTTTTTTCAGGACTTCAATATATTTTCAGTGAAAATACATAAAATAACTACTTTTCAGTGCTGTATTTTCATCTATGATGTTATCACAAATATAATAGAAAAGTTATGATGCCAATGTAAAAAATCATGTGCTCCGACTTAAAAACAAGTACGGAGAGGGAAGCGAGGGAAACAGTTTTCACCTTTTGCAGAAGGAACTAAACAAGTTGAACTGGTACTTTCAAACACAGCGACAAATTTAGTGGAGGCAGAGCTCCAGGCAACTATAACAACACACCTGGGTTTTAGAGTCATGTGAGCGTCACCTGTCCCCACATGCAGTGGCTCATGTCTCAGCATGGGGATCTGTTCAACAAAACTTTTAATTGTTTCATTTGATGAGTCAAAAATATTTTCAAGCCAAGTATGAAAGCCCAGGGATGTTTCTCAAATCTCTCAAATCAGTGCAAGGGGGTTCAAAATTCATTTGATTTTTGAGTGACATTATGATGGCATGCTTTTCATAAATAATTTGTATAATACTTTTTTCCAGTTCTCAAAAGTATAGTTTTCAAGTTATTTGTCTCAACAGATTATCGCTAATGACTGACATTGTCGAACAGCATATCAAACATCATGTTTAAGGATAAAAATGATTTTGTACAATTAGATTCCCTCAGCAAATGTAAACAGTAATTATTTGGTCTGATGGGATTTGACAGTTGTGTGGTTCATTTTCTTAGTCTTACATATCTTAAAAGACATTTTTGGCAATAAAACAAAACAAACAAAACTTTTGACTAAACGGTAACATCCTGCTATTTTAACAGATTAGAGAATTAAGACAGAAGGTCAAGCGCACCCATGCCAGACACACTCACGAGGGCCCCTCCTTGGTTGTGGAGAGGGGTGTGCATGGTGAAGCAGCTGGGAGACGTGGAGCCACAATGGCCCTTTAGGGCGAAACGGCCCTAATCCGTCCCCCGTCCGACAGCACCAGTGAAAGGAGGCCTGTCAATCACTGCATAGCACCCTCGGGTCTCTGAGAAGGGTGTGCTCAGATTTAGGATTTACTGTACGCCGTCTTTTCTGTCTTATTAAAACCTCTTCGCAGACAGACAGATATATGTGTATGCATGTGTGTGCGTGTTAACACATCCACAAACACACACATGCATATACAGTTTGCTGCTCCTTGTCTGTCATAGCTTTTTAAGACCCTGCCTGAGCGCGTGTGTGTGTGTGTGTGTGTGTGTGTGTGTGTGTGTGTGTGTGTGTGTGTGTGTGTGTGTGTGTGTGTGTGTGTGTGTGTGTGTGTGTGTGTGTGTGTGTGTGTGTGTGTGTGTGTGTGTGTGTGTGTGTGTGTGGAGAAAAAGAGACCAACAAACAGAAAAATATGCAGATGAATGATAAATTAATGTGTTTGTGTTCACACCAACACATCCTGTTTTGAGAAACGTAATGCCAGACCACTAAAAAAAACTCCACAATCAGACAGAAATCCATTCACATTTTTTATTTAGATTATTTTGCTTAATCTTTGCACAGTAAAATCATACTTCACTTACTTATACATACGATGAGAACATTGTCAATTCAAATGAGTAGTTCAAGGAATTACATGCTGCCTATATTAATGATGGAGAAAGCCATGTAGATGCAGAGAATGGGTGATGATCATTTTGGATACATTTCATAGGCCTGTTGTTTCCTCTCTCTCACACACACAAACACGCACGCACACACACACGCACTTACGCAGGCACACACACACACGCATGCACTCACGCACGCACACACAGGGTTATGGATGGAGAGGCAGCCATACACACAAATGAGAAGCAAAGGCAAAAGCACATGCACAGATACTCTAACACTCACACACACATGCACGCACGTAGTAAACAGTTATTTAGAGGTGTCAGACACTGCATGTAATATCCTTTGGCGCAGTAGCTGTGTGTGTGTATGTGCGTGTGTGCGCGCATGCCTATGTGTGCATGTGCCAATGAGCCGTCAGCTGAGCTGAGCTGTGCACTGTCCGTTGCAGCTGGGTGACGGTGATCAAATCTAACAGACAGTGAGGACCAGAGCACGCTTTCTGCCTCAGAGACATGGAGAGAGAGAGAGAGAGAGAGACAGAGACAGAGAGAGAGAGAGAGAGAGAGAGAGAAAGACCGCACCAGGACCGCCTCTGGCCACCATTATCTCTTCAGCGTGTGACTGTGTCCATGTGAGTGTGACAGTGTGAAAAATAGAGTGTTTGTTTGTTTACTTACTGTGTGTACATTTGTGCATGTTTGTGTGTGTGTTTCTGAGTGTTTGCTTGCTCATGTGTGTGCCTGTCAGTGGATCCAAGTGAGTGTGTGTTCATATTTGCTGTTCAATATGCTGAAGCCCATATAACTGACTGGGAGATAACCACTGAGCCAGATGACATGGCAGGAAGATGCTTCCTCTCAGGCCTTAATTCAACCCCTCCAGCCAGGGTTAAAGCTCCTTAAACTGCTCCCTGTTTCTCTCTCGGACGACTGGTTCATTCATTCTAATTATTAAATTGGACAAACTTCTCTCCAGCCACATGCGTCTCTTGAAATGTGAACAAACCTGCTGCTATGGGAGGAGAGGAGGCCTAACATGCTAAAACAGCTCACCGTAGGTTGCAGACAGCAGAGAGAGGTGCGCAGGCCGCTACCTTAAATGCATCGATAGTGCTGATACTAAGTCTTAGCGTTCAAAGCATCTGCGCATACTCTTTTGGGCTGCACTCTATACTTTTCTGCCACTATCTTGCCCATGCACCCACCAAATCACCTTGTTAGTTCAGAGAAGTCACACAGTAAACATTTGTCGATTGCTATTAAAAACGTGTATCTTTAGTTTTGCCATGCATGCCATTAAGTAATCAATAGAGATTAACGAGGAAATACCTAGTGTTTAGCAAAGTAAATGTTTAATGTATTCAGAAGTAGCCCGTTAAGGATGTTTTCACCTCATAAATCATGACAAATGGGTCTCGCCTGTATGATAACACGTTAGTCTTTTAATGATAATGAGTATCAGTGTTCATATCAGTATTAGGAATTATGGGCTTGGTAGTACTTGGCACTGGCTCAGTATCCAATAATAACGAAGAAAAAAATTACACCGACTATTACGAGTCTGATGGAGCACCCCCAGTGGTAGGATGAAGACACTGCAGCAGCACTTTTCAGTTCAGACAAATGAAATGACTTGGTTAGCGATTGATCATGCTAATGCTCTGTTACAAGAAACATTGAATTTTGCTAAAGGATGGGACCCAAGCCCAGATTTCCTCTCTCAGACTTTACACAGCTATTTAAAAACTCATCACTACCTCCTGCAAATACAATTTGTTTTAAGCCATATGAAAAAAACAAAATCCTTTGTTGTAGCGTTTACAGACAGGACAGTAGACATTTGCAGTATTGCAAGTGGTCAAATCTCATGAAAATGTAAACTTGGATCATTTAATTTGTGCGAACATTTAAACTAATGATGCTGTAGTGAGAACAGTCTCCCAAAGAAACAGTGATTCGATATTAACAGTCGTACACTAAGTAACATTCAAATACTGTAAATCTTACTAATTACATCTTAACAATTTATAGCAAGGTCTATCAAGTACCGGATATAAAATTCAAAAATGTTTATGATGATTGAGCACTGTCTGTCTTGTCTTGTGTATTTTATTATCTTGTGTCTTGTCTGTTCATTTTACTGTTGTTTTCTTTATTATTGTGACGCATAAATATAAGCTTCTACTTTCCACTCCTTGTGGAAAATAGAAGCAATAAACTTGTTCTACTAAGCCGAAACGATCAAAGCAGAGAATCGTCCGCTCCAGTATGTTGCTAACAGAAGGCAGAGCAGAGGTGGGCTGGGCTGGAGACCCACATCATTTAACATAGTGCCAATACCACCCCACCTCTGCAGCCTGAGCACCCCACACACTCCATCCACACATCAGTCACTGCTCGCTGTGTGTGAGAGTGTGTGTCAGTGTGTGAGAGAGAGAGAGACACAGAGATGAATGACCGTCTAATCACTCACACAATACAGCTAAGCCCCATAATGAAAACCGTTGATAAGAAAAATTAACATAAAACCTAAGTGTTACAGAACGAGACAGTGGACATAAATGGAAAGGCTCTTGCGCCATAAATCTAAACCATAAACACAAATATATACAACTCACATACATAAGTCAGGGACTTCCTCATAGTAGGCTGGAAAAAATGACCCTAAAGCATATGTACACATATCTGCTTCATCCTCATTTTTGCTTTTTGTTAGTTCCCGCAGAGCCGGGCCCTCCACTCATAGCACGGTGCAGTAAGTTTTAATGGTAAATCAACAAAGGGCCGACATGAAAGAAAGGCTAGCTTTCCAGTTTGCAGAGTGAAGAATTATTCATCAGCACTGTAGTGTTGCACTGCAGGCGAAAATCCTGCAGCAGCGCTCCATTTTAATTGCCAGAAAATGACTGTAAATGATACAGAGAGAAGAGGGAGAAGGGGGCAAAAAAAGGAGACAGAGGGAGAGAGAAAGGAAAAAGAGAGCTGGAATTGAAGGTATAAAGAACGGGGGAAAAAAGGGCACCCCCACCACCAACAGCTGCCCCCCAAATTGAAGGCCATGGTGATAAAAAAGCTATGTGGCAATCAGAGAAGTGGAGTGTCCCCCCAGCAGCCTAAAAGAGAGATAGTGAAGGGAGAAAAGAGGAGAGGAGGGCGAGGGGAGCGCCATCAAAAAAGGAGTGGTGGGATTAGGTCTGAGAGAGAGTTTACTACGCTCTTTTTGTGCGCCGAACCTGCAGGATTAGAGATAACAAATGTTAGCTGAGGACGGGCACCTGCTGTGAGCCGAGAGGAGGAGGAGGAGGAGGAGGAGGAGGAGAAGAGGGGAGGAGAAGAGGGGAGGAGAGGAGAGGAGAGCTAACCCGCTAAAACAGCAGAATGGGCTTTTGTGGCCCCGTGCAGAATTAGAGGAAAGAGGGCTGAGAGGGAGAGAGAGAAGAGAGGATAAAGGGGGAGGGAGTGCAGGGGCAAAAGACGTGAATGGAACGGGTACAAAGTAAATTTGTAATTGTCAAACAGATGAAGGAGCTGAGATTTTGTGGAGGAGTAAACATTGAACTTGCTAATCTGTGGACCTCAAAGCCCGCTCTGCTCACAGCCACTGTAACGCTGTCGCCAATATGCGTTTCTGTTTGCTTGAATAGCACGGCCCCTGCAAATCCCGAGATCAAACTTCATGTAAAAAAAAAAAAAAGAATAAAGCACAACAAATGTTCTGACTTTCTGAAGTTTCTCAGCTCTTATCCATCCCCCTCACCGTGTCCTAAGTACCTTTGCAACATCCTCCTCCATCTCTTTCCGCCCCTTCGCGGCGCTTGGATGCGTGTGTGGCTGAAATTGCCGCTGGGGCCTGGGGACCTCCCCGCCTGCTCTCTGCAATGACCCCAGCCCAGGAAGCACTCAGACTGGTCAATCAACAATTAAAAGCCTGTCTGTAGCCACTAACTCAATTCAGCCACTCAGCTTAGTGCGCCGTTAGAGCCGAGGCACCCAGACAGAACCGAGACAGACTCAACAGCACTGACCCCTCCGCTCCTTCTCTCTCTCTCTCACACACACACACACACACACATGCCGTGGTCCGAGGCGGTGTGGTCACTCCTACACAACTTTACCGATGTTTGAACCTCAAGGGGGTTGTCTCGAACAAATGCTTCCCCTAGGTAAGCAGCAGCGCAGTGCGTGCCCACGTGATGAGAGGCAGCGGTAATTTACCTTGAGGCCTGGCCTGAACAAAAAGGTCACGACCTCTCTCTTGCAAATGTCTCGGTACCTGCACTTCAACCTGAGCGTTTAACCCTGCTTAGCGTTCAATACCGAGTTTGACCTTTTCTTTGGACTGACTTAAGGCATTTACTGCAGTGGCTTGTGCATTAAGAGAGTCAGTGGGTGTGTGTGTGTGTGTGTGTGTGTGTGTGTGGTATTGCAACTTTTCTCACATGTGGTCATACACACATAGACAAAAACACAGTTGATTGAACAAGCGCTTAAACGAAATTTAAATAAAAAGAACACAGACGCAAACATATGAAGACTAGCTTCCACTCCCACTGATACACACTGACACTCGTTTACACACACACACACACACACACGCTTGCACGCTTCATTCACCACATATGTTTCCTGTTTTTACTGTTTCATCATTCACTCATTGCTCCAAAAAAAAAAAAAAAAGACTTGAAAATGTAATATAAAAACAAAAGCCAGAGAATAACTGCAGGGGCTGGTAAACGAAGCATAAAGACCCCGAGTGACCGAGGGGAATTATTTGGCTCCATTAAGCAGGCATTAACATGAATTACTATCTAATTAAAATTAAACAGCTCATTAATAACTTTGCGGTGGGGCCTTAGTGTGGAAGTTCTCTGGAGTGTGTGTCTGGATTGTGTTTATGTGTGTGCATGCGTGTGTGTGTGTGTGAGAGAGAGTAGCTGTTGTGTCGTGGCCAAGAGAGCAATCAAGTGGGATAAAACTAAGCAGCTGCCCCAAAGGAAAGTCAGGGCCTGAGAGGGCTTACCTGTGGAACAAAACAAGTACTTGGAATGAGCCAAATGCAAAGATGTTCTTCACCAAATATAGTTAACTTTATTCACCATTTAATTCCACAACAGCAGTGGCTTAGAGGCTCAGAGGTTACGGTGCCAACCATAAAACTGTGACTTCCTTGGCTGAAAACAGAGTGATGCCCTGTGCTGCACGTCATTCCCCGTCTCTTTCCCCCTGTTTCCTGTCATCTCTCTACTGCCTCTACTGTTATTTAATGAAGGCAGTAAAATGCCCAAAATAATGCTTAAAAAGAAGTAAAGCAGAAATCCATTTAGACTGATGAAAATGTTAAAAACCTTGCAGCAGTTGAAAACTCAACAGATTGTCAGCATAACAAATTTTGCTAAATGCACATGAATTTTTAGGTTCAAAAAGGTTAGGTTAGGTTTTTTTTTTTAAAAAAAAAGAAACTTTCATCAACCCAATATTGAAGGATTTGAAAAAATAATATGGGGCCATGTAATCCTTCATTTAAAGCCTGACAACCACCAAAAGGAAGGCTCAATAGCGGAATGTTACAATATCTACATACTGTAAGTGAGCATCTAATCTGTCTCTCTCTCCCACTCTGTTTCTCACACACAGACAGACACAAATCCTGCTTGTTCATCCCTAACACTGAAATAAAAGGGTAAATATGCTGGAATGGAGCTAAGCAGAGTCATGAACAACAGACTTTTCATAACAGAGAACATGTTTGCATACTTGCACGCACAGACACACGCACAGACACACACACAGACACACACACAGACACACGCACAGACACACACACACACACACACACACACGCCGTGACAGTATTTGTGAGACGCGCCGACTCACTCCGTCTGTGTCCTGTTGGGTCGTGGCCTACGTGTTGGCAAGCCGCTCGGCCTCGAAGGATCTGTCAAGAGAAGAGAAGACAGGAACAGAGAGAAAGAAAGCCAGGGAGGGTCAGAAGTCTAAGATCATCATGTTACTGGTCTTGTCATCATCTTAACAAGGGAGTACCAGAGGAGAGGAGAGGAGAGGAGAGGAGAGGAGAGGAGAGGAGAGGAGAGCGTTACTGTTTCTATCACTGACAGTAATAACTGACAGTCCATGTGCACAAAAACAATGCCACCTGTATCCAATAACCTGCCCGGATTCTACCGTTCCTAGAAACGCAGCATCAGCACAGAGAGACGGAAAACTTCAGAGCCTGATATCAGGTTTGCAAACACCCTCACACTCTGTGTATTGATAATGGAACCTCATTGTCAAAATCCACAAGATTGTCCAAAAGCAGAAACTCGACAATATAAGAGCAGAGTGAGGTGAAGGAAGAATGATAGATAGTCCTCAGAGATGGTGAGTGAATAACAGAGAGAGAGGGATATGGACTTAGGCCTCAAATGTATGCCAGTGCATGCATCAACCACCCCCCTCCACCTCTCCCTCTTCTTCCTTCTCCTGGCCAGGAGCTGTTTACCTCTCTATCAGCGGTGCTCTCTAAAAGCAGGGACCCCATCCATATTCACCGGCCTCAAATTCCTCTGCTTATCTCCCCCCAACCCTTGAAAAACCTCCCCGTGTTCCCCTCTGCACATACATACATACATAAACACATCTTTATGGAGGCAAGAGGCAAGCGGGCTGGGGCAGGAGGGGGTCGGGGATAAGAATCACCTTGAATTCAAAGCAGAGGATTGTGGGTCCTCGGCGGGCGGACGGACAGGCAGCCAGCCAGCCACACAGGCTAAGGCTCATGCCGGCGTGACACACAAACCACGAGACAGGTAGAGGGAGGCTTTAGGGGTTGGGAGCAGATGTGTGCACCAGGGGCCATTGACAATTCGGGGGATTTGGAATAGTGAGGTGTGATGTTTGTGAAATTGTGTGATGATCTGCGTCGTTAGGTGGTACGTGCATGTGCCGGTTGTGTTTCTGCATCTGCTCACATGCGTACATTTGTCACTTTTTGCCACAAATGTACATTTTCAACCTCACAGTGAGCGTCAGACGTGGGACATATCAGTCAAGTCTTTGGAAATGCACACATACAAATGTCGGATTCATGAATGAGATTTTGTTCATTTGAAATAAAGTGACTCCAATGAACTCCTAAACCTCAGCTGGCCCAATAAGTACCTGCTCTGGCCTCTTCAGAAGTTACTGAGAAATCTAATTGGATTAGCTGTTATTCCCAACATGGAGATTTACATGAAGTGGACAAATCACTTATGTTGGTGGCTGCTTTGAAAACGGGAGCAGGAGACTGGCTGATAAGAACTGAGAGTATAAGTGAGGGCTCAAAGAGTGCTTAAGCAGAAGCAGAGACACATGGAGTAGGGGGGACCGGTACCCCGTTCCTCTGCGCGCCGCGTTGTTTGGGGATTGAAGTTGGGAACTCTCTCCACTACTAATTGCGCGCTGGTGCCTTTCATGAATATTCATTCTGGCGCGTTCAGACCCCGCCTAATTAGCCGAGAGATAGAGGAAGAAACTCGCACCTTTTACCACAAGAGAAGCGCCCCCCCCCCCCCTCCCCCCCCCTCCATCTCATTCTCAGGGGGATGCTGGCGGAATAGCCCAAGTTCATTAGCCAAAAAAGAAAGGGAAAAAAGTTACCTGAAAAGCACGGGACGATTTGGTCTTCAAAATGGATGGGCAAACAGAGTTTTTTATTGCATATTTAGTGCCTATTACGCATGTCTATCAAAAAAAAAAAAAAGGAAACGAAATACAATTATCTGATTGAGTGAGTTGGTGGATATTATTCTAGTCGGTGTAGTTGGGTGGGGGGGGGCACATCACATAAATTTTAAAATCTAAACATAGCTCGTGGCAGGTCGAAATGCTCCCCCTGGAATTAAAGAGGACCTGTATTTAACATCTAATAGAAGGCCGAGAAGCGCGATATTTCAGGCAGACCTGTGGAAACAAAACCACATGACGACTGGCTGAAACTTTCTTTCGAAATTAAACGTCTGCATATTTATGGCCTTAGATTGAGGACCAAAATAACCTGTTTCAAATCTTACTTTTCGCTTTAAAACACCTAAAGCTCGTGTTTCATAATAGACTTTGGAGTCGTTTAAATTCTTTTCTGGCAAACAAAACAATTGATCTTTTTTCTGTTCTGCATTATTTTTTATCATCCCGCTGAAGAGTACAGAAAATGTTGTAGCATAAAGTCACACTTCGCTTATTATTTTCTGCTTTATTCTCCACACTGCAGCCCACTGAGGGAGACAGACAGGAGGGAAACTTGGTTAAGTGAAGGGTCGATGCTGTCCCATTGGTTGACTTGAGTCCTGACAATAAGTGCTGCATATTAAGGAGACTGGTGGCAGGATTAACACGTGACTGACTGCAAAAAGAAAATGCCCTTCATTCTATTAAATAAAACCCCTAAATTACAGCAGCACCTAAACACACTCGCTGCAATCACTCAAACGTTATTTCCAAAAAAATAAAAAATAAAATAAAAAATGAAGGGACTTGTGTTTGGTCAGCAGAAGCATCATGTTTAGTGTCCTGAGTGTGTTTTAATGTCCCTCCACTCGCTGCATGTTCACAGCATGTCAAGACACCACACGAAAGAGACTCGCGAGCAAATGAAGAATAAATCAGACAGTTTTCAGGGTGATACAAAGAAGAGACTTGTGCACACACTTATTTCTGGTAAAAGGGTCACCCAACTTCCTCCACACTCATCCCTGCGGTTCACGCTCAGTTCGCCTCGCACTTTCTGTCCCCCCCCCCCCACCCCTCCCTTCATTCTATTTTTTAAATCCATCATATCGTGCTCATTTCCAGCCGCTTTTCCTGTACGGCCTGTCATTCACCACGAAGTTCTGTGTGATCCCTTTCATCGAGCGCACCATGGAAACCTAGTGCGTCCTGGCAAAAATGCACCTCAGCGCGCACAAGGCCATATTCTTTACAAAAGGGGCCAAAGCATCTGGATCTTTCTTTTCCAGCAGCTCCTCGCTGGCTTGGCAAACGCACAAGACTGGGTCTGTGTGGCAGAAACCACTGCTTTTTATAGACTGGGGGACAAGAATGACTGAATGGCTGAGGCGTCTTCATTAACTGAGTGCTGCATGGAGCTCCGGTCCCTCACAGCAATGACACACAGCCACTGAGGTCTCTCAGGAGTTTAGGGCGCAGAGGAAAGACACTGACAATAAGAAATGTCCCGGCTGGGATTTCCCCATTAACGAGTCGCGTTAGAGAAGCACTGTCCATCATTGTCTTACGTGTTATTTTTACACTTTATGCGATTTCCCCGGGTATAATCTATCAACTATTAATTACACAAGATGATGCTTAGTTCAATAAATATCTGCACTGGCAGGTACATTTATTATAGTTTAGTCTCTTTTATGTTAAAATTCGGCGATTTAATCATGTAAATTATCGCTTCTCGAGAATTAAAGAAAAAACTTTTCTTTTTTTTTTTTTTGCAAAATGCAACATAATAATCATTAGACCTGTTTGTCAAAAAGAGACACGTTACTAACGCAGCCCATAAAGAGTGCATTGCATTAAAAACATCTCCATTTATCTGAAAACCGGACTGTCACTAATGAATTGCCTTTAAAATGACACGCAGATAACTCGCGCGGATTGTCTCCCACTCATCCCAAATAAATATATAAAGGATGGGGTGGACAAAAACCACGCCTTTCAAGAGATGATGACGAGCACCTGTGACCCCGACAACATTTTCCACACACACACACACACACACACACAGACAGACACACACACACACACTGACACACGCACACACACTCGCTACATTGTTAACGCAGGAGACAAGAGCAGCTACAGCAAGGACGCGGTCACAGCAGAAAGGAGACAACTTACCTTTTAGTCATGTAGTCCCGGATTAAAATGAGCACTAGAGTTGAGTCGTCCTGTAAATAGAAAGAAAATAGTCGCATGGGGAGGGTGACAACAAACAAACACGCGGCCGAGATAAAAAGGCAAAATATTGCTTTCAGGTAAATGATTAAAATGGGACTGTTGCGCCTGAAAAACCTTCCAAAAAGCTCCTGTTTTAGAAGGAGTGGAACATGCGCCTGATTGCAGAGTTTTAGGCGAATGGAACGGGAGAGATGTAAGATTTGTTTAAAGCCCCGCATTTCCATTTAAGAACGTGATTGTGTTTGCAAAGATCCCTTTCAATCTTCGCATCTCCCCCCCTCTCTCTACCCCTCAGCGTCTCTGAGGCTGCTTTGCAATTCATAGAATTGGTAATTTGCTATTGGGACAAAACGTGAAGGGAAAAATAATCAGATCAACCGGGAGAGGTAGTGAGGGAAGGAGCCAGGAGGAAGAAACACAAGGTTTCTCTCTCCAAGTTGGTGCCTAGTAAAAATGCTTCGAGAGGTAAATGATACAAGAATATCGCCTGTTTTATTTTCTTGACTGTGTTCAGTCGAAACATCCAGGACTGGCGAAATGCAGAGCAAAGTAGCAGCAGCAGGGCAGCGAGGTTACAGTGTGCCTTTATAAAAAAAAATCAGGTTGTTTGATGATCAATTAGAAATGATTATTATCAGCACTAAACTTTCAGAACGGCTGTGTTACTGCGTTCAGGATTTCAAAATAAGATACTAGATGATGTGTATAAATTGTGTGCAGTATGTGTCACCTGCACTGTGCGTGCGTGCGTGTGTGTGTGTGTGTGTGTGGAGGTGGAGTAGAGAGAGAGAGAGAGAGAGAGTATCTTGGCCTATCATAACTAAGTGGGTGGTGATGATGAGATCATACAACATTGAAAATTACCGAGACAATACAAATAAATGACATGCGCGGAGGCTTTGAAATAGAGCAAATGCTTTCAAATTTGTCACACATTTACAGCAGCATTCATACACACATCACATGGCGCTTATTTACACGCCTCTTGTCGTGTGGGTGGCTGCAGAGCTGGAGCATCGCGCCTTATAATCTATTTAAAATGAGGAGCGCTATAATCATCAGTGACCTATTATAAAGGTGCACGGGTGTGTGTTTGTGAGTGAGTGCGTGTGTGTGTGTGTGTTTGGAGGGAGGGGGGGGGGGACCTTTCAAAAAGATCTCCATACTCCCCCACGTGGTTATTTGCAAAACAACCGATCCAAAGTGAGGGAAACCTGATCAAACCCCGCTGCTGCAGCCTCGCTCACCTTCCGTGGAGAAAAAGGTTGTAACACATAGACGCGGGGGCTTTCTGCGCGCAGGTATGCGGGATCAGATGAGCGGTACAGTTAAAAACTCAAAGAGACATTTAATAAATAGAACATGTGTTTTTCTGTAACATATGTAAGATCGGAGCTCCATCCATCCTGTGCGAAAAATGCGCTGTACCATGCTCTGAAAGCCTGCGCCTATTGAATGTGTCCCTAGTGGGCTTGAATCGGAGAGGAGCCAATACACGCGGAAGGGAGGCGTGTCTTCGCTCTTCCCCAAGACCTCCCAGAGCAGGTTGTTGCGTTTTGGCTCTAAAGCCTGGAGACCTCCGAAGTGCTCGTCAGTTTTCGAAGTAGGAGCCATGGCGACAACAGCTCAGTATATTCCGAGGAATAACTCCTTACCGTCTAACCCGCTCATGCATCCGGATTCGGATAGGATGCACCAGGGGACGACCTACAGAGAGGTGCAGAAAATGATGCACCACGAGTACTTGCAAGGGCTCGCGGCTACCAACACGGGACACCCGATGAGCCTGACGCACCACCAGTGGCTGCCCACCTCCAACACCGACTGGTCCAGCGGCACCCACATCGGACAGCAGGAGCACAAAGCCAGCGTGCAGGCGACCCGAGAGGACCTGAGCAGCGGCTTCCACCACAGATCTCACCTGGTGCACCAACAGACGCAGAGTAGCCACCACGGCTCGTGGGCGCCGACCACGACCCACCACTTGTCCCCGCTGTCCCCAGCATCCAACGGCCACCAGTCGCTGGTCTACTCCCAGCCTGGATACACAAACCTTAACGCAATGCTGAGCCCCCAGCCCGGCTCCCTGCACCATGGCATGCGGGACCCGCTCCACGACGATTCGGGCAGCCACGACAACCAGATGGAGTCGCCTCAGCAGGCGTTCAGCCACCACCAGGACCACTCGGACGAGGACGCGCCCAGCTCCGACGACCTGGAGCAGTTCGCCAAGCAGTTCAAGCAGCGGCGGATCAAACTGGGCTTTACGCAGGCGGACGTGGGCTTGGCCTTGGGCACCCTGTATGGAAACGTCTTTTCTCAGACCACAATCTGCAGGTTTGAGGCGCTGCAGCTCAGCTTCAAGAACATGTGCAAACTTAAGCCGCTCCTAAACAAGTGGCTGGAGGAGACAGACTCAAACACAGGCAGTCCCACCAATTTGGACAAGATTGCTGCGCAGGGCAGGAAACGAAAGAAGAGGACCTCCATCGAAGTGGGGGTGAAAGGGGCGCTGGAAAATCATTTCTTAAAATGCCCAAAGCCGTCTGCTCATGAAATTACCACTTTAGCCGGCACTCTGCAGTTGGAAAAAGAGGTTGTCCGCGTTTGGTTTTGTAACAGAAGACAAAAAGAGAAAAGAATGACACCAGTGGGGGTCCCTCACCCGAATATGGAGGACGTATATTCCCAAGCAGAGACCCCTCCTCTACACCGCACACTACAGAGCCCTGTGCAGTGACTGCTTTCATGAACAATCCCAGCATTTCCGCGGGGGGATAGAAAAGGGAAAGGGACTATGGAGTTTACAGTATTTAAGTTTGGCTTTTGTTTTCCTGAGAGAAAAGAGACACGGAAAAGTTGAACAGATGAGTTTTGCCCTTAGTATTCGGAGATCGTCATGTCCAACAAAATAAGATGACAGGAGGGGGGAAAATGTTAAGAAAGAAAAAAAAATCAAGAAAAAAAAAGAAAAAAAAAAATTCGCTATTACTGATTCTGTGCGCATTTAAAGTGAAACAAAGATCTTTATTTACCAAAATTATATGGAGGAGACGTGCATATAAAGTAAATTTGATATCCCATGGCTGTTTCAAATGGGGAGTAATTAAATGTGGCAACTGAGGCCATCTCCTCCTGGTGCAACCTGAACTGTTGGCGCTCACCAGAATGAGGTGGTTGCCTGAACACGATCAGCACTGGAGACGAGCAGCCTACACTGAATGAACATTTTGCTTTTTCAGGCTTCAACTGATTAACCAGATTTCTGAATATTAGTGTATACTTTCTTTGTTATATTAAGTGTGATGTTTTTGGTTTGGAAATACTTTATAACTTCAGTGTCTCTCTTTCTGCAGACTGTTGTTATTTTCTCTCATTATTTGCTATAGGTACTGTAACTCATCAGAGCAGCCTCTAATGTGTTTATTTCTTCTTCTTCTTCTTCTTCTTCTTTTTTTTTTTTTTCTTTGCTCAAAAGTGGGAGTTGATGGAGGAAAAGTGATGGAAATTATGGCACCCCAAGAATTAACACTGAGAATTAAGGTCAGACACATTTCAGAAGAAAAAATAAAAAAGAAAAGAAAAAAAAAGTCCAGTGCAACAGGACGCCTGAGTCCTGCTCGCATGCCTTAAAAAGATATTTAAAGCTTTTGCAGCTGACCACGTCGAAATTTGCAAACAGCACCAGACGCTAAAAGGGCAATTCTAAAAACGCATTTAATTTAATTATTTTTTTATTCTTTTTGAGGGGAGGGGGGTTGATTGTTTTCAAGTTATCGTTTTGTTTTGCATGTAGCACTTATTCTTTCGTTGATATTATTATTGCAATTTTTTCTATGTGTTAATGAAATAGTGAGTGGCGCTAATCTCCATTGGCTTAAACACAATAAACCCCATGTTTACAGGTTCCTGGGTGTCACCACAGAGCGCTGTCAGCTCACACTGCTTACTGCCTGCTACCCCTGTCGTAATTCCAAACATTTCCAGAGAGATTGGTCACATACGAAACGAAAAGTAATAATAACTCAGGTAACTTCAGTGCCCCATGTCGGAATATCACGCCTGTACACGATCTTTGTTCCTCTGTGTTTTTAGATGTTTTAATCTGGTCACAACCACACCGTGTTCCTTTGTCCCAAATATCCATTGTATTATATTAAAACGCTGGATTCGGAGAAAAGAAAATAATAATTCCTTAAAGGGTAACCGATGTAGGGACTTAACTTTAGATATATTTATTTTTCTTTTCCTGACCTGAAAGGAAATCTGAAAATCATCATGCGTTGTGTGTCATTTCTCAATGCTGGACCAGTCCAAAAGCCTACAGCAGTGCTATTCAATACAGATGAGGGAAACATTTTTTTTTTTTTTCAAGAAAAAATGATAATAATAATAAAAAAAAAAAAAAAGATTTTAGAGAAAATGTTGCCAGGATTATTTCCGATATGTAAATATGTCCAATATGTAAACTTGTATTTGTTCTGAGATATTGTTTTGTTTTTGTTTCTTTCCGGGCAGTTTTGTACACTTACTAATTCCAAGAAGATATTTTAATATGATTTCATTTATGAATCTGACCATTTATATATATATATTTATTTCTTAAACGTGTTTGGAGCTTTTTGTTTAGCTCTGTTAATGGTTATGTTGCAGTGGATTTCAGTATGTTTCTCTTTTTGTTTACTACATTGGTTGTATGTTGATTGCTAAATGTAGACTGCAAAGTCACATTTATATTTATGTTATAGTAATATTTTATTACTTACATAAAACATATATACAAGAAATGGTCTTTTGTCTTCATTAAGATCCAAACCCCCCTCTCGCCCTTTGTTGCTGTCTGTTGTAGCATCAGCAGGCAAACGAGATAAACGTGATGATAAAGTTTAATGCTGTTCAGTGTGCTGGGCGTCGGGAAGTGGTCAGCACGCCGTGTGTTCACTTTAAATAGCAGTGGTTCGTTATGTAACAGGGGGTCGTTTAAATCAGAAGCTGTGTACATGTGCTGTTAAAGGGAATAGACAACAGTATTTTACCTCAGGCATTCCCTGCTAAGTCCACACAGTCTCTGACGTTGTTCACATCTTTGTGTAATAATCTCAGTATTAAATTGTGCAATATTAATACGGAATTATTGTCTTTTCATTGACTGGTGCTTATTATTCTTATTCTTGCCATCATCACTATCATTAACAGGAGGCCTGGGATCATCCAGGTGACTTATTCATCAGGAGTAGTCCAACTCTGCAATTTGAGCTGTTGTCTTTATATAAACCATCACCCATCTCTTGTCATGTTTTAAGCATTTAGAAAAGGCGAATTGGGACGAATCTTTGATCTGAAGACAGAGGTGCCTGTAGGCAAAAAAAAAAAAAAAAAAAAATCCGCCTCTTTTCCAAAGATGGAGAGAGGAAAAAAAAACACACACATAACGAAAGCGGCAGGCCCGAAAGTTGAATCAGAGTAAAGCCACGCAGGCACACACACCACATTCTAACGTTATTTAGCGCCTAAATAAATATCCAGCGTGTCTACATCATGTGTTAAATGCTGCCTTAAAGTTGGGCCCCTCTGTCTCTGCTGTAGTCTCGGGCCACAGCGGCACTGCGCTTTGTCTCCACATTCACAGCTACACATTAAACCAGATCTGAGCTCCACTGCAGGCGCTCATCCATTTTTTAAAAAAATTTATTTATTTATTTATTTATTTTTATTCTCTTCACCACGTTCACGGCTTCGTTTCTACATTTTCAAAAATCAGCGTGACAAGTTAAAAGTGAAAAGATGCGCAGCAGAAAGCGAAGCTGACACATTTCCAAAGTCTGGGTTTGTTGCACTTGTCGTTGCATTTAAAGGTCGTTATTGTGATCATCTGGTTCAGGTTACTTCAAATAGTTGACAGCTGCATGTTTGAATTTTAGGAGGCTACTTTCTCACCGATATTGTGCCGCTGTCTGACATCAACACGCCACGCAAAGTTTGAAGCAGTCAGTGTCTAAAGAAACCGCAAGTTAGATTTTTGGAGACATTAACTCGGGAGTTGTTCATTTCTGTCCAATTTAAATCTCTCTGACGCCAAATATACACGAATATTTGCCTTTATTTTGCATAATTCGATTTGTTCTTAAAGGTGAATTCGTGAAATAAGTACCAACGAGACATAAGACACAATATAAAGCCAGCCGATTTTAAAAGTCGGCCTTTATGCTGCTGTGACGCAAGTGCAAAAAAGTGTGTTGTCGGGCTGAGGTGGTCAAACTGAGGGAGAAGAGGCCACATTTAGGAGCCAGCCAGCTGCCACACAACAGCGGGCCACAGGCGCCCCCTGCTGGCACAACCTGGCCACTGCAGCACCAAGGCTCTACCTCCATGTGTGTTTGATAGGAAGGAAGAATAATGTCAAAAACAACAATATATAATATTAGAAATAATGTTATCAACATCAGTTCATCTATTTGTGTTACACAAACACCTGAAGCATGTAGAATAACCCCACCCTGGACCTTTGTGGACTGAGTTGTGTTTTCTTTTCTAAGTCAAATTTCAAGCTGATAAATATTCCTCATTTGGGTTGAGGCTGCTGGAGGTAAACTGCTGTTTCTGTGAAGTTGTTTGCACGAGTAGCCTCGGCCCCCCCTGACTAGTCCTCAGTCTGTTACGACTGTCACTACACTGAGCCAAGCTGAGAGACGTCAGGCCCCACTATTAAAAGTTTTAACTGTGGCTCAGTGTGGGATCAACCACCACACGTCCCAGTATGAGAAGAGCCGCTCAAACCACCGATAGGTGACCAGTGGACCAGTAGAAATGGGCTGAAATGCAGGACGACAGAGTGACAGGGAAACAGAAGGAGTCCACTGTTGACCAGACGACAGAGATTGTGGTGACTGGAACCAACTGTTATGTTTTGATGATATGCAGTTTTCATTCTGTACCGTATGGAGGGACACAACCTCCATTATGGCAATAAATCAATAATACATGAGCAGAACTCATCACAAAACAGCAAAACCCAGCAATTTGACCTATGAATCACAGTTCGCCGCTCCCTCCTATCCTCCTCTCCCCCTCTCAGCGGTCTGCTCTCCTACACTGAGTGGGCCCTCTGCAGCACTTGCAGAGGAGCTCCAGCCTCAGCAGTGCCCGTGCGCTTGTGAACACCGATGCCTCCTTCATCAAGGAAGTATAGTCACACACAGGAGATGTGGATTAGTGATGATTAGCAGGGATTATGGCTGGTTAATGGTGGGAAAATACATTAGGAACCATCGGCTCTGGGAGGGGGAGGGGATTTCACTCACACTAGCGGATTTGCATTGATCCACAGCAAATGAATGAGGATTAGCAGCATCAAGCTATCTGCCAACAGATAAATAACATTAAGCGTATTATACGCCAACGCCTGTTATTAATGACATTACAAACACTACTACAATGCTGGCAATTATGGAAATAATGGGAACGGCTGAATAATTTACTTGGTTGGGATTCTTGGGATTCCAGATCGTCTTCATGTACAGAGATATGGGGTGATGCTGGAGAGCCAAGCCAGCTGTAGGCAGAGAGGCATTTAGTTTTTGGGTACCACTTTCCAATACAGTACGCTTTAAGGGAGTAATATGGCTTTATTCATGTTTAATAAATCATTTATGACTTCTTAATTAGTAATAAGACATTTGTAAGAACAAGTTTTGGGTTGCCAGACTGTGAAATACACCTTTGGTTGGTGTATAGTCTCCCCTAGCGACACTTGTCTTCTGCTGTCTCTCTTATATCCATCAGAAAGATCCTTCCAAAGCATAATCTGATCACTTAGGCAACGGAGAAAAAAATTGACTGGTGAAAAGTGAATGACAAAAACCCATCCATTAACTTTCACTTGAATTATTGTAATGACAGTGTGCGGCTTGCAAGTCCATTACCTGGCAGCCCAAGAATTGTACTTGATAGTTGATTATCACTGATCTATAAAGTATCAATAAATGGTTTATTAGCGTCAATAAACACAAAACAGGGTAACTCTTTAGAAAGTGCTGACTGGCTTGACACGACAGATGGCAAGTTAAGAAAAAACAACTTGAAAATGTGGTGCGCTGTTATTAAGTTTCTCATTTTATATACGCATCCTTTCTCATTTAATGGAAGGTAATATTAAAGTTCTGCCGGATCAATACTGCAATTGACACTGATCAAATTGCACACGCCGTGCACCTGTACATCCTCTGCATAACCACACTGGAGGTAGAGTGTGGGGGAGAAAAAGTGCTCTTCCTCCATCCAACCCACATTTTAACCCGACAGGTGAAAGAGCCTGTAGCTTTCTTAGTCTCTATTACTACCCATTTCTCTAGCCGAATTCTCCTCTTCTCTTTTTACCGTTTATGTAATAAATACTCCACTCCCACAGTGAGTGGCAGAGAAAGGGGGAATGGAAACTGGAAAAAAAGAACAGAATAATGCATTTTTTCATCAAAAATTCCTTCTCTTCCTCTACCTCAAGGTTTCCTCCTCTGAGCCACTTGAAAGATGGGCAACAATGTGGCCACACAGTGAACACCTAGTTACCATATGAAACACTCCAGCAGTGAACTGGAGGAGACGGAGACGGGAGAGGAGAAGTCTTGTGTTATTTATGATACTGGGCCTTGTAGCTATATGGGTTCCCCCTTCATGTCTACTCCAAGGTATGGCCCCCATATGCGAAGGGGTTTAAGTGCAGCTTTAGAAAGTTACTCTCCCCTCCCCTCTGCATCTCTTTGCTCCTCACTCTGAGGTTTTGAAGAAGAGAAGTAGCCCGTCTCCCCCTTTCATGGCTTTGAGGGACATTTTATATCGCCTCAGGTGTCTGTCAGTGTGACTAACAGTTCTGAGAGTGGAGAACTAATATCTCAGGAACTTGCCTCCAGGCAGAAGCACATAGATGTTACTGTTAGTGGCATACAATGAGAAGAAAGTCATACTTTAGAGGCATTCAGCACCAGCAATTACCACTGATTCAGTGAGCTGGTTGGTATTAAACAATGGCTGTGACAGGTGATAAGAACACAGTGGGAAAGGCAAGATAAATGCAATCATCTGTACTGCACAAGCTGCCTTCATTTTGTAGGATGTCTGACAAAAGGTTGCAAATAGCCCAAGGAAACCTAAAAGCGATAATACAGTAACCAAACAAAGCAGTAATAATAATGGTTTTATTATTCTATTTTTTTATTTTTGGTCTTCTCACGACGACACATCCTGAAATCACACAGCACAGCTGCTCAGGAGGCCTTTTCAACCACTGCACAAGGTTGCAAAGTTAATTGTTGCCTCTAAAAGGATATGGCATTCCTATGTTAAAGGTTGTCCTCTCTTCACCTTCAAGCCTGGCTTTTGTCAGCTATTGCAATGATGATGACTTCAATAACAAGGTTCACAACCGAGAAGAGGAAGAGAAAAGACAAGGCCTTGCAGTTGAGATGCACACAGTGATAAACAATAGGAAGGTCATCTAACCCTAGAGCACACTGAGGTGTTCAGGGCCTTCCTTCATGGAGGATATTCAAAAAGGAAAGGAGCGTGGCTATTCAGAGTTCACAAATGTATAGGCACAGCAGCTGAAGTATCTTCTTTCTGGATACCCTGAGCAGCTGTATTGTTTCTTAAGAAGACATATGGACAATCATGCGGAGGATATAGGACAAAAGTAACTGAAGAAGTTCAAGCTCTGCTCTACACTGTTTGTGTGCCAGCACTACAATCCACACCCAAACAGTATTCTTTGCTGTTGTCCTTTACCCATGACTGATCATTTGTGTTATGCATGCTGGAATGGATATTATATTGTGAACCCTTGCAAATTGGAGCCGGACAATAAACAGATCATCAAAGATGATCCCGCTGCCCCCGACAGTCGGCTTTGCCCTGCAATGCTGAGTTCAAAGGACGTAGATCGGTGGGCAAATGAGTGCTGTTGCTCAGCGCACAGTCAACTGAAACAACAACAAAGATAAGGCTGATGGAAATAAATAAATAAGGATGGAGGAGAGGGAAAAATAAGGAGAGCAGGGAGGGGTAGACACAGCACAGAGATGAAATGGAGACCTGCCACTGTGCTCAAGGACGCCGCGTGCCACTATGTAATTAGAAATGTACACAGATGATTTGGATGCAGAGATATGATTAGGCAAAGCAGTCCCCAGTCTTAGGCCTAATCAGCTCACTTCTGAGAGATACTCCAAGACTGCTGGTGCATGTGTGTGTGCGTGTGTGTGTGTGTGTGTGTGTGTGTAAAAGTGGAGGGGGTGTTACACAGAACGAGGCATCTCTCCCTTCACTACAAGCCCTGGGAGGGTACACTAGAGAAACTGCCATACAGACACTCTTGCACATAAGGTTAGACCACCAGAGATGGGGAAACACATTGGGGTGGGAGGGGGTATGAGCAGACGAGTTAGGGCCTCCACTGATAGAGGAGGGAGCTATAACTGCATTCATTGCATGTATTATGAACCGCTGCTGCTGAGCCAGTGTCAAAGAACTGCAATGATGAAAACTGAGGAATGAGAGGAACAGGGGGTACAGTATATGTAGTGCACTGTAGGAAACAGATGGGCGTGATGAAGTGTAAGATGAAGGGGCGAATGAACAGAGAGTGTGAAGGAAGTTGGCAGGAACCTTCATCATACACTTTCTCTGAGAAAAGCAGAGTTAGTGAGTAATAATATACTTGACTGGAAGTAGCATTCAAGAGTGTCATGAAAGAAAATGTTTCACTGTTCTCTGTCCTCTGAGTCGCTTTCAGGTCAAACTTCAAACCAGTCTTTTGAGAGCAGCACATTTTGAGGTCAGCTCAAGAAGAATTGAACAAAAACGCCTAAAATCCCAACACATATGTGCCCTAGAGCTAAAGGCCAGGACATGCACAAAAGAGGCGATGGTCTACAAAGACCCGAGTAATGAGCAGAGGCCAATTAAAAAGAGCTGCTCCCTCCTCCTCCTCCTCATCTACCACCTCCCTTTCTCCTCCTCGCTCTATCTGTCCTTCTGTCTCTCCTCCTCCAGTGGCTTGTTATTGATCACCTTTAACCCTGTCTCTCAGTGTGTCAAAACTACCATTTAGGGTCATCCCTAGGGCTGAGCGTGTGTCGATCGCACCCTGCCCCATAAATCATTACTGGGAGCAGGGCTCGGAAGGGTCTGGCTCGCCTGAAGCGCAGAGGGAAAGCCAGACTTTCACAGGCACATCTTGGCAGAGCCCAACCCCATGCCCCCAGGGGTCAAGGGTCATTGATGGTCCCATGGATTAGCACCCAGACACCCCCGCTAACCCTGGTCTCTCCAGCCAACCCACCTCGATTCCCCCACGGGCCGGCAGTGGCACCCATTTGATTTTTAAATAAGACAAAAGGTCAGCCGGCGTCCTGACCCGTCTTCGCAGTGATCTCTCTCCCTGTACGTGACAGTTCTTCTTTATTCATGATGGATCCAGATTTCTGCCTTGTTGCCGCAAACTGAATGAAGGATGAGCAAAGTTTTAGGTAAGACGTAAAGGGAAGTTCACAGAATGATATGGTCGAGAGAGTTTGTCAGTGGCGTAAATGAGCGGTGCTGTGGGCTACAGGAGGCTATTGTTGTCACTGTCTATCTACTGGGCTATCTGTGTTGGCCTCATACAAACTCCCCTACCTCCTCCTGGGCTGGAGGCGCCTCATCGCCTCAGTACACGGCTGCATATCAGCCAGATGCTGCATCCACCCACAGCCCTCCTCCTCTTCTCGTCACCCCTTTCTTCCCCTCTCCATCCCCCTTATGCTTTCCTCCCTGTGTACAGAGGCAAATAAACAGTTCTCTCCAATCCACTCGCGCTGTCTCTTTCCTTCTAATCTGCCTCTCTCTGTGTGCCTGTCTGTCCACCTGCTGCTCTCCCCGCAGTGGTCAGACTAGGTTAGGTTAGCCCCCTCAGTCACAGTCAAGAGGCCTGGGAATGAGGGATGATGGGTAGAGGTGACAGGTCCTTTGTTGGGGTAAAGACTCATGACCCATGGGTAGGCAGGCAATGGAAGGGGTAGGGGAATCACTCTTCTCAAATCCAGACCCCTCATATCACACTGGATGATGTGTAGTTGGAGGATAGTGATCAGTGGTGGATTGTAACCTTCTACAATTACTCAAATACTACTTAAATACAACTTTAAGGTATTTGCACTCAAGTATTTTCATTTTTGCACTTATTTCTACTTTAATTAGTTTTAGAGCCAAGTGTATTTTTATTTGACTACAGTGATTGGACAACTACTAGTTGCTAGTAGTTAAGAGTTACATTGCAGAAATCCTATAGAATATGATGTTATATTTGAATTAAAATACCCAACAGTAAATGACGTATTTATTATCTCCACCTTGGCCGGTTAAAACAGCAGCTTATGTATAAAGAAATCTATTATTATACTATGAACAATTTAACGATGCCAGGTACCAGTTTGCATATGAGTGCTTTTACACTTAATATTTAAAGTAAAAGTATTAAAAGTACATGTGCACTTTCAGACAAATTGCTGTAAAGCCATATTCATCTCAATTAAAATATGACTGATGCAGCTGCGTAATGTTGATTTTGGCAGAGTGAATCAGGGATCGTGCTCAGCTTGCAGAGGGGATCCATTGATGTTGAGGGGGGATGGTGGCGAGGCGGAGGGTATGGATTTGGTACCCATTGTTGGTAGGGGGTTTCCATGTGCCGCTCCACCCACTCCACCCCACCCACCTGTCCCCTGCGGGACAGTGCTACCAGGGGGTGCAGGCGTGGGACAGGAGCCTCTGCCATCGAGGGGATTAATTGGTGTGGCACCTCTTTGGTGCACATGGCCAAAGCAATTAAATAGTGGCCCAAGGCCTTCAGTTTGCCATTACTAAACCAATGACAAAGCAGCAAATTGGTCCTTTCTCTCCTTACTTGTGCCCACATATGAGTGCATATGCCGGGGAGATGAAACAAATTCGGCATGTTGTTTTATGAGTGTGAATACTTGGGGTACCGACTACAGGTATGGCAGCATTAAAGACATAGGAAGGCGAATAATGGAGATTTAAGATTTTAAACATCTATTCCTTAAAATTTGTGCAATGTGCACATGTTTGTATGTATGTGTCCGTGTCTTTCTGCATGGGGATTTGAATGTAGGTTATTATGTGCTGAGTGTAAGCAGGATCTGGTGGCTTTCTTATCTCTCCCACTCCCTGCAGCCGTCAATTAGTGAGCCTGGCTGTGCGAAGGCCTTGTGCTCTTTCACATGTGCCTTTGTTGCTTCTTTTCTTTCTCTCTGTCTCCCCTGTGTTTGAAGATTGAGAAAAGACACAAGGCAGGTTACTGTAGCTCCTCTCTCGGGTGTTGGTTGCTGTGTGTCCCTCTGTAAGCCTGCCTGGGCCTGAAGCAGCAGACCACAGTCCACAGAGTCTTCAAACACAGGGGGGGGATCGAGGCGGAGGAGGAGGGGAGGGGGGCACAAGCCTGGCCATGGAGAGCCAACCTCCGCCACAAGAGGATGGTTGTGTCAGATACACCATCACCTCTACCGGTACAGAAAGATGAATGGCCGCTAGATTGTCTATGTACAGTATATGTATATTGTGTGATGTTTGTAGAAGATGTAGGAAAAGAGGGAAGAGGGGGAAAGCTAGGACTAAGGCAAGAGGAAGGCAGGGAGGCAGATAAGGAGGAGGTTGGGGACAGGGAGGTGGAAGAAAAGAGATGAAGGGAAAGAGGAGACACAATGAGAAAGAAAAGGGGGTAAGGAGGAGAAGATTAAGTGATGCAGGAACAGGACAGAAAAAAGGGTGGTAAGCAATAGTAGAAAGAAATAGATCAGATATAGAATGAAGGAAAATGAGGTGGATGATGAGGAGGAGAGCCAAATATAAATGAGAAGAGTAAAAAGAGAAAGTGGATGAAGTAGTAGGAGTTTGCATGTTCTTGCTCTTGCGTGCGTTCTCTCTGGGTACTCCAGCTTCCTCCCACAGTGTGAGCGGCATGGTTGTCTATTTCTATTTGTCAGCCCTGTAATTGGCAACCAGTCCAGGGTGTACCCCGCCTCTAATGTCAGCTGGGGTTGGCTTCAGCCCCCCCCCCGCGACCCTGAAGGATAAGACCGCACCATCATATTTTATTATAATACTACTTTTATGTTCAACTTCACTCTATTTCCTTCATGGTGATCGGGCTAAAACAGCTGTTTTACCAACGCTAAGCCTAAACTAGACTGTAAACTGGGGAAAGACGGTAAACAACCAAAGTTGTCTATGAAAAAATGTATAAAGGTCTATGAAATAATCCATATCAACTGTAGTAAAAATCATTGCTCATTACATTCTCTTAATTACTACTTTTTGTTAGCAGTTCACAGGTTCTAAGCAGGAGTAAAACCAAAGTAGAGCCAAAAAACACCTCTTCATGCCAAATTTGAAGCTGCTAAAAATCTGTTAGCTGTCTGTGTCAAAACTGAGAGCACTTCCTGGTGAATATATTGAATTACTGACAGCTTAAATCCAGTCGGTTTAGCTAATAGCCATTGTTCTATTGCATACAACGTAGCCTAGCCTAGCCTTTTTTTAGTCCAGACAACCTTTGTCTAACAAGGGCCAGACGTACTCATCTCCACCCAAACCGCAGCCCAGCCCCTACAGCCCACCACCCCAGCCCAGATCTCCAGACACTGGGCCGGTGAAAGGCGTGAAGAAGGGGGCCAGACTGCTAACCATCCATCACATCCGTCTGACCCGCCCCGCAGTGCTGAAAAGACCACGGTTATCACTCACCCCTGACACAGTCATCGACGTTTGCCCTTAGACGCGCACACACACAAACTCACACATACAAAGCCACTGAAGCACACATCTACCACATCGTCACTCCAAAATGTCCCGTAACCTCTCGTCCTTCCCTCCATTGAACGTTCATCGACATCCATCAACCGTCATCATTCATGAAATGCCAACAAGCTCAACAGATGGCTCTAAACCACTAAGACACTGTGACAAATGCCAGGTAACAGGGTAACAGCGACCAATCGCATGAGTCTGCACTCTCAACTAGAAATCAGTTATTTCCAGTCCTGGAAAACAGTTATGCAAAGCTAGTGTCAGCTTCGACCTAGACTGGTGGGGGCCTTTGTGCTGATCTGAGTTTGGCGTTACAATAGCTTGTATTGTCCTACTGCCTCTCAGCTTTATTACATATGTATGTGTTGATTGCTGCGAAACAACAATGCTGTTGCATGGCATTAAGCAGTAACAATAACAGTGATGCTTGGCGCTCCTACTCAGCGTTGGATGTTTATCCAGCAAACCCCTGTGTTGACGCCCAGTGCCCAATAGTGTGAAATACCAGCACAAGAGCCAGCTTGGGAATATCATGAATGGGAATTTTACAGAATACTTTTCTTTATTATATTTAAGTGATCTTAACTCAACACACTACAAACAATTACAGACCAGGAATGAATGATTTATTGTTATACGTATAGCAAGCTCAAAAGTCATCCAAATAACTTTTAGTTTTGGCTGTTTCCACAGTGTCTGAACCCAATGAGGTCCATACGGTGTAGATGTGTGAAACTGATACAGAATCCATGGCACAATGGTCACATATGAGAGAGCTCCATAGGCTCAAAGGTCACCTGGCCCACCCACGTCACTGTGGTGTAACAAGCCCATGTGGAATTCCAGGGGCGTCGCTCTGGTTGAAAACCTTGGGTTTGTCACCCGCTCAACCCTCCAACCATCGTGACACACCCGAGCAGGCCAAGCAATGTGCCACCCCCGCCGGCACCCTGCGGTATCAGAGACCTCCCCACCCTTGGGTCCCATTCACACAAGCCCACACATGGGCGTACGCAGACAACAGCCATCTCTGATGCCCTTCTGATTCTCTCTGTTGGCATTTAGCTGAAGAAGTTTAGTGTGCGTGTGCATACGTGTGTCAGTGAATGTGTGTGCTTGTGTACTGTATGTGTGTGTGTTTACTTCAGTGGGGCTGTGTGCAGAAGGTTGGGGGGGGGGGCTGAGGTGGCAAGAGTTGTGGTGCAGATGTCCCCACAGCCAGCAGAGCCTCATGAATGGCAACTGTTGTGATGGTGACGGGGAAACGCGTTGGAGGCCTGGCCTACGCACTCCAGTCATCTGAATGGCTGGAATTCAACATGGTCAAAAAGACAAGCTCATGCGTGCAGACTGGAAACAATGTGCTCTCTTTATTACCCTTTCTGTCTCTCTCTCTCTCTGTCACTCTCACTCTTTCTTCTTTGGCTTTGAATCATTCCCCCTCTGTAAATGTAGCTGTAATTATCATTGTGTATCATTATCGTTGTGACGCAAATCTTTCATGGTACTTTTAAAAATGTTGCTCAGCATCAAAAAATGACTGTTTATGTATATATGACAAAAGCATGAAAGCAAATTGATTAATTCTTAAAACATCAAATGAAGGAAATAATTCTTAGAGGATGAAGCACAACCTTTTGAAACAAAGGAACAAAGATGGATAGGAAGTCATGGGGTAATTGATTTGAAGTGGAAATGTTATGATTGATCTATTGATTAGCTGTCTGGTCGAGCCCTTTTTAACAGCAGACATACGGCTTCACTCATGGAACCATGAAGCCGGGGTCTCGGGGGGGGACACAGGTCCATCTATTTACCATGTGACTACCAGGACTAAGGCTTTGTTCGGATTGCCGGCCCAAATCCTTTATTTGGCATATACACATTGTATCCAGGTTGTTTTCACAAAGTATGGACAGCAAGAAAAACACATGAAATGTGACTTTTGCAAATCAGATCAGATCAGATTTGGAGGTGGTTTGAAATGCAATTCCAATCGGATTTCGGCAGATACGTCTGTATCTGTTCTTTTGCGTCACTTCCAATGGTGACAGTGTGAAATCCTCAACTTGACATCACGATTGTTTGAAGGGCGAGATGGTGGATCTCCATTTTGCTTCCATGTTGGAAAGCCACATCACCAGTGTACATAAGCAGTGATGTCATTACCACAGCAACCTATGCTGATAGGTTGGTGATGTCTGGACACACAAATCCAATCTGATCGCTAGCAAATAATAGTGCGGACAGTCTAAAAGTTCTGATTTGAAAAACAAGTCTGATTTATCTGCAGTCTGAACAAAGGCTGTGAGACAATGGTGAGACACGATGAGGCTGCCTCTTCAAGCTCTGTCCTGTTAAATATCTGTGCTCAAATGCATCTTGTGACTCAAAGGCTGTTTGCATCATTTACTACACATATCAACATTTTTCACATGAAATGATGTGACTGATTCGGTTGGCAAAAGACAGAAGGAGGACTGACTGTGTGTGTGAAAGCACGTATTTCAGAGGAAAGAGTAAATCTTCTGCTGCTCTCAGTTTGGCCTAGATTTTCCATACAGTACACTGTCAACATTAGACGTAAATGAGAGCGGGCACACACACGCATACGCACACACACACACACATTTGCACAGATGCACATTAGACACCTGCCACCAGTCTCTGTCAGGGTTATAGTATGTACCAGTCCACAAGTTTGGGAATGTCCTCACACACTGTCTATTAACGAAACCAACAAACAAATTGGCTCCACCAAATTTATAAGATGGCACTGACCCACGGCACACCCTCAAACACATTAGAAAATCACACAGCATTGTAGTGAAAATCTCATTCACATATCATACGCATTAGCAAAACACTTAAACATAGATACTGCTGAAACCATGCACATACGCTATCTTTGTTTTGTTTGTTATTTACATGAGAGCAGATCTTCAACAATTAAAATCACTGTTTGATATCATTATGTATCCACACTCTAGTGCACACAGCTCCAACATCCTTCTTTTGCTAGTGACAGTGAAGTGGACAGCCAGACTACAGTGAAATCCTTTATCCTGACAAACAAACAGATAAATCACTCAGCTCTGACCCACACACTCACACACACACACACACATACACACACAGGGGAGCGACAGACAGTAAAAGTCTGACATGTCCCAAGAGAGCCCAAGAAAAGGATTCTTGTTTGAAGCAGGAAGGGGTTATTGTTCACTAGATGCCAGGGCGTGGGCATTCAGGCACAGATTAGCTGCAGGGAAACATTATCTCTCTGGGCCAGTTTACAAGACCCAGTCTGGCCTGGCCTGGCATAGTTTGGTCATCTAGGTATTTTATGTTCTGAGTGGCTCTTGTTTCCCCTAAGAACAAAGTGAGGACTTGTTGGAGAAACCCAGAGGGGTGAGTCCCTGCTCTCCTCCCACATTCTCTCCTCCCCTCTGGCCCCCGGACCAACTGCGAGGCCGCTGGAGTTCAAGCCTGGCCACGTGTTGGCCATTAGACTCCCACAATGACCTTGTTGAGCTCAACATTTAGAGTCCCATAAAAACATTATTGTCTGACTCCTGGGATCATTTGTCCACTGCCACAAAGGCTCAGAGAAAACCAAAATGTTAACCCCCCAGGGTTTTGCGGAGGCGCATTTTTCAGATTCTGCCCCTTCTCCTCCTCTCTACCCATCTGCCCTCCTGGTACCACATTGCGCCCACACTGACGTACTTCCCAGCGGTGCCCACAGGGCAATGTGCTGGCTCCTTGGTCAAAATGCTGCCCCATAAAATAGCCATTTTGTGTTTTGTACTCCCAAAGAGCAAAACCAACAGTATCCATTCTCTACTGCATACATCACCATTTCAGCTTTTTTCCTCTAATTTTCTTGTCTTTTGCCTACAAATGTTCCTGTTTGTCATCTATCCATCCGCGCATCCATCCATCCTTCCCTTTCAGATGCATAACTATGGACCCATAACAGCTAAAAGTCCCTAATGGTCATTTAGTCTCTAAATATGTCCATTTCACATTGGCTGGGTGCATGTACCTGCTGAGTGAATGGGCAAGGTCGTGCCAGCCTATTAGCCATATTAAAAACCAACCCATTATGGTAATTGGAGAGGTCTAATGCATGTACAGGTTGCTTAGCGCCCATGTATTAGCTCTGATAGATGACTTAGTGATTAGCATTGAAAGGTACATTGTAGTACAGCACTGCCGCTTGCCCCCGTGCTTGCCGTCCTCTGATCCCGTCTCTCAATGTGGTGACCTCTACTGTGGACACTTAGGTCAGTTATGCACGTCCCTGACCAAATGTTTGCTGCTGGGAACCAGAGTGACCACTATGGACAAGGACACTCGTTATTCACGGTGAGAAAGACAAAGAACCTTAACTTTTTTTTTTTTTTCTTGGAGGACCTAATTTCCATTTAGACAGTAGCACATGATTGTGGTCAGAAACTGGGTAAAGAATGTTTCATCCTCATTACTTAACCTTTCCTAAATGCACTTATTACACGCATGTAAATGTAGAAACTGTTCCTCCTGGTATCTCATCCTCCAGTACTTCACAGTCACACACTCAAAAGTACATGCAATACATCAGCACAGCAAGACTACAACAGTACATGCCAAACACTTGCTAAATAAAAGCTAAATATATCAGATGTATAAATATTAAGCAATTAGTACTGACCAGCAATGCTGGCAAATTTCTGGTCTTTTTAAACTGGGACAATTTTATTTCATCATTAAGAATGAAAATATCTCAGAATTCAAAAAGCAGAGAAAATCTTGAATGAAGAATATGGGACGGATGGAGCAAGAAGCCACAGTCACACTGACAATAGTGTTAATACTTCACTACAAGTTTTTAATTTTAGAATTCCATGAGGGGAATGCTTTGCCTTGAGTATCCAAATCACATTTCATTAAATTTTACCATCTGTGCTGAACCACCGGCACCCACCCCAATCCCCGTCTTACTCCCAATCCAGAGCTCCCATCCCCTGCTCTGTGAGCGGCCCTGACTGGGTCTCTCGGGGAGGGGAGCACATTCTCCTTTCATCCCCTCTTAGAGGACAAACATCAGTCCCATCTCGCCGCCCATCCATATTCATGAGCTGCTTATAAATATCTGATAGCAGCCTTGCTACAGCTGTTTAGCTAGGAGAGCAACGTAAAGCGCCTCACACACACACACACACACACGCACACACACACACACAAGCAAACGTTTTGACCGGGTTGCACATACAGTACATACACGCAGGCATAACAACATGCACTGCATTGTTCTGTCTACACACACATACATACGCTGGTCGGAGGCCAGATATCGGCCCCACATCTCCCAGTGGTTCTACCTGCCTGGCCCCCTGATAGCATCGGCTCATTGCAGGCCTATCGCTCTCCCTTGTTCTCTCTCTCTCTGGCTTTAATTAAAGCGTAAGCGTGACTACAAAATGAGAGAAGAATCCTTAAGTGCTGTATTTACCTTCCCTCTGACAGGGCGCATGCTTATCAGTGAGGCAAGAGTACTGCAGCCAAGAGACAGGGACTTCTCAAAGGCCTGAGTAATCGCTTGGGCCCCTCTCCCTCAACACACACACACACACACACACACACACACACCTCCTCAACCTGAGCAGCACCCATCTTGTGACTCCTCTCTCCCTGCATACGGAATACAAATGCTTCACATTGGATCTCATCAATTTGAGGAATTTAAATTATCTCATGAAGCAGTACAGTGAATACAGTAAGTACAAAGAGTTCAACTGAATCAACGCTCGTAACACCTCATTAAGACAAAACAAAACAACATAACAGTGTGTGAAAAGGGAATTTCTTATGTTCAGTCATGTGGCTGCAGCGATTCATGCTAATTATTCTTCTATTAATTCCAAACAAACAAAGTCTTTTTTACTATTGCTGGAACATTTCATGTCCTGTGTGCCAGAGGATTTTCCCAGGAAAGATGTAACTGACACCCAGGTGTTTAGGACAGGGAGTGTTAAAGCTCATACAACTGGTATCCATTGTATCACTAATGTTCTACATATAATGGCAATGCAACAAAGATTTGAATGAAAATGTTGCAGAATCTTAAATTGGCGTGGCCCATTTCATATGTTTACTGCAAAACATATTGGGTTTTCAATTTAACAATAGAACTATAACCATACTACACTATAGAAAAAAGTTCAGATTCAGCAGTTTAAGAGCACAATTTTTAAAAATCAAATCAAATCAAATCAGGAAAATGAGTGCATTTTTAGAAACAACTACTTTGCATATGATAGTTTTTTTCAAATTAACTCCCAGTAATTACCAATCAATCTCATATTCCTAAACCTCTTTGTCATTCCCACAAAAAAGTTAAAAACCTTCAAAAGTGAATATGGAGAACAACTTAGCAAATAGTTGCCTATTTACACACCTCACAGACATGGAGCAACTTTGGCATTAATTTTGACATCCTACATTCACACTCCTTTTGCTTCACCAACTGCTGAGGAAAATGTCTGACTATTAACCAGCTAAATGTTCCACTACATCATACAGTGGGGTTTATTTGAGTTTTATCTGAGAACAACTGGACGGCTAGAGAGAATTCTCATGAGAGCCAAAATTGTACTAATAATTCGCTGCAGGCTCGTCATTCACATTCCAATACAAAACTATTGTTTAGAGCAGCTTGAAATCTCACACTCCATGTTACCCTTTGCTTTATTTGTAACTTTTATGCTTAATAAAAATCCTTTATGCGGTGTTCCATATATGAAGAGGAGCCGTGCAGCCATTTACAATGTAGAATCCTTGGAAGAACGAAACAGAAGGGGCTGTTTTTTTTTTTCCTGGGGCTCCAGATTAGAACGGTGATATGAACACCTCCCTATCACTGTCTGGTAGTGGCTTCCTAATCACATCCCTGCAACTGATACTGAGGCAGAAACAGAACGTGAGAGGGAGGGTGAGCAAGAAGAAGAGAAAGGAGAGATAGAGGGAGTGGGATAGAGAGAGAGAGAGAGAGAGAGAGGCAGCTAAAGGCACAATCTTGGGAATCAAATGCAACTATCCACTGCATGCTTAGCATGGCACAGATACAGCAACAATATTCAGAGGTGACATTGCAATCAGTGGACAACACTGGCACGGGTCCCTGCACTTTCAGGAAGGTAGAAGCCCCCAAACTGCACTTCTGAGGAACTTTTCTGGTGTTTCTTTTTTTTCCTTTTGACTCTCTTTTTTTTATTTACTGATACCTAACGGCTTCCAGTCGCTCTTCTTCTCCTACAACTCATTAGAAACATTAGAATTGCTGATGCTGGCAAGAAAACACATTTTGCTTCGGTCTGAAGAATATCTTTGTTCTGTTTCCAATACAAATAGAGGGAGATTTAAATATTGCTCCTCTGGAGTGTGCCTGTGTGGCTGTGTGAGAGAGGGAGGCAGAGAGAGTGTTGGAGTGTACTGTGCACAGCTGTGTGTTGAGCCGCGATTGGTTGTGCATACGAAAGGATGAGAAATTGTCTGAGCTTGTATGTGTGCGCGTGTGCATATGTGTGTGTGTGTGTGTGTGTGACACTATGTGTGTTCCCAGAGGGTATTTCTGTTCCTTGTGTGGAGAACAGTTAAAGTGAACAATAGGCAGTGCTGCACTGCACCCTATGCAGCGTGATACTACAGAGCATCAACAAAAGGCAGATTACAGCTTTGTAGAGGAATCTCGAATCTCAAAAATTTGAGCTTTTAGCCACGAGGGGCTTGAAAATCAGTGGTAAACGTATTAATGAAGGTCCAGCTGTTGGATCAGACTTGTCAATGGCTTTGAACCTCTATTTGGAAATGACAACAGAATACATGCAGTTTAACTGTGCACTGCAACAGGTGCATTTGTTTCTGTAGCTTAAGTCAGTCATCAAAACACGGGGGAAATAACGATAACTTATAAAACAATATTCACAGGAAATGCATCAGATTGAGTGAAAGGGTAAATAATACAGTAATACAGAATTGTATGGTGATGGAGGGTGAAACTGGAGCATAACAGAAGTGAAATATACAAACCAGAAGGAAAATAAGGACAAAACGGAAGTAAATAGAAGATGGAGAATTGAAAAGAGAAAGGGGAGGGAAGGCTCAGGCTAGCTAGCTTTCCTCATTAGCCATGCAAAGCATTTTGGCTCGTGTCCCACACCTCCCGGCTCATCATCGCCTGGGCCCTGGCTGCCAGCGCACCCCCACTACCATGAACCATCCCTCTCTGCCTCATCCCTCCATCCCTCCCTCCCCTTCCAGCCCCTATAATCACACCCGCAATCGCAGCCCCTAATTAGGTTAATTAATTTGTATCAGCCCTTGTAGGGACTTGGCTGATGAGGTAGCCATAATAGCATCAGCGATTGCCCCCCCCTTGCAAAAAATTTAAAAAAAAGAAAAGAAAGGGGGAAAAAGAGATCTGATGCAAGCCTGTCTGAGACAAGACAGGACGATAAACCATGGGGTCATATTTACCTCCCTACCCCCAACCTTTCTTTCTTTTTTTCCCCTCTAACCCCAACACATCCCTTCCCCCTGCTCTTGTTATTCAATAGGGGTGACACTGACACCTAAATAGGGATATATATGTATATATATATATATATATATACCCCATCATGTCACAGTGCTTCATTGTGTCCACTGGAATGAAAACATCCTGTATAATGATAATTGAGTCTGTGTCTTCCCAGTGATATAGTTTGGTGTGTAGAGAAGTGTGGCGTTTTGCTTGTTTGTTTACACTTTCTCCGTCTGTCGTGGTGTTCCAAAAGTGGGAGAAAAAAAAAGTGTACGGTATGATAATGATTCACTTGGCGGTTTGTCTCTGTAGTCGTCAGAGAGACCGATTGAAGCATCGCATTACAATCAGCGGCCCTCATCGCCCCTCATCAGGCCACTGACGAACAAACTCTGATTAACACCCCCATCTGATTACTGCAATCACCCAGGCTAACCACGCACAAGCACTGTCCCCCACCAGCATGCACACACACACACACACACACACACACGTGCACACTCACTGCAACACCTCACTGTTGAGCTTATATGAGGCGCACGAGTACACAAAAAGTGTCTCTCATCACGCATCGTCGTGTAGTTGCCATTAGAGAGGTAACCATTAGAGAAGCAACACAAATTTGAGAGCAAAAAAAAGTGCATGGCAGGAGCACAGTGTGTTTGTGAGGCAGAGAGACAGAGAGTATTATAATGAAGTGAGAAGGAGCTTGACAGAAGAGGAAACTAATATAACAAGTAGTTTTCAAAAACTTACACACCTACAAATTCAAATCCAAGTGCAATGTCCAGTGTGTGTATTGCCAGATCATGTTCAATTTCAAAACACACAAACACAACCCCCCCCCCCATACGCAAAAATTGGGTGCATTCAATTGTGATGCAAGCAGACACATGCATAAATATACACACACACGCAATCTCAGGCAGACAATGACACGGGGAGGCTGGGAGACAAGGACAGATCCGGTAGTTAAAGCGTAATGAACACGTCCCGGAGGCGCGTGCTTGGCATTCCCCTGAATGATGGACTGACAGTAATACCGGGGCAGATGGGTGCCCTCCACGCCCCGTTCAACACCACACACACATGTACACACCCTCCCCCTGTTCTATCCTGTCCCTCTCTCCTGCAGAGAGATACCCCCTGTAGGTCTGGTGTGGTGGTGGGGAAGGTGGTGGTGGGGGGGACCAGGGGTGCTGTGTATGTGTGTGTCTGCACCTAGAGGTGGGGGGCACAAGTATGAGGCCCCCGTCTTGATTTAGGCTCCCATGCAAATTTAATCAATTCGAGTACCTCTCGCCAGCCAGGGCTCATTAGCGGCAATTTAAAAAGGGGGCTCTGTGATCCCCACCTCATTGCATGAGCCAGACATTCAACTCAGGCACACACACACACACACACACACACACACGCATGCACAAACATGCTAAGATACACACACATATCCAAATACTCACACACAAATACACAAAAACGCACACACGTCAGGGGCACTGTCAAGGCTGTAAAGATTTTCCTTCAGACATCTTCCCCCTGGCATGGAGAGAGACCCTGCCTGCACGCCAGCCGAACCCCCCCCCCTCTCCTCCCCCCTTTCTGTCCCTCCTCTCTATCCACTACTTCAAAAGCCCCATGACACACAGCTTCAAGTTAAAGGAGAGAGGGATCCGAAGATAAAGACTACCTCTCATCCCCCACCCCTCACATTCTGAGACACCCTCCCGACACTCAGTCCCCAGGCTACCTCTCTCTTCTCCCCACCTCTCGCTCTCCAGCTCTCCATAATTGGGGGATCGATTAGTATTGTCCTTAGCCATCCTTAACCTCGGCTCCGCGCGCCGGCTTTGGAGCAGGGCAGCTCTGTGCTGGAGAAAGAGGTGGGTAGATGTGCAGCACTTGTGGTTTGCAAAGATCAAGTGCCAGTTTAAAACAATGTGGGGAGGTGATAGTGGTCTGTGACTAATTTGTTTCATGTAATGATAAAGAAAGTGTGACCACAAAATGAGGGTTGGTTCACTAAAATTACAATTAAACATTTGCAGTTTTTTGTTTTGTTTTTGTGCAGATTTGATCTGTCTCTGAGGTTTCTTCTACCTCTCCTATATAAGTGAGGTAAGCGTTGAAATATTACATTTTGAAAATGTAGAAGATTTAAAATCACAACAGTTTCCCAGTCTCTCCAGATAAAACTGTCAAGAGTGTTCATGGGGATATTTCTTCAATAGAAAGTAGAGAGTAGTTCCAATGAAAACTGTTCACGGTGAGGTCTAGAGTAACTTGCAGATTGTATCAAAAAAGAGAAGTTTTTCCATGCTGCAAGATGTACAATTTCACTTCTACTGTATTGGGATAAATATCTCAAAACCTGGGCAAATAAAACCCAATCTATCTATAAGAAAATAACACTTTTATTTATTTTTAAATTATTTTTGTAATTTGTGTGAACTGACCCTTTAAATACAACTGATAATTTCACAAATTGTCCCCCTTATTTAAACGATTGGCTTCTTTTCGATAATGTCTTTTAAAACTACATTTGTAGAACAAAGGTTCATTGTATTGTGCCCCTTCTTAACCAGGCTACGCTTTTACTCTCAAACTATTACTATAGATCAGGGTCAGTGTCGTATCCTGCAGCTGTGTGACTGCCACATGGAACTCCACTTCTAACCCCCCCATCCCAAAAATGACTTTCCGTTAGCAGACCTCCAGGACCATTAACTTTAGAAATGGTGTTGGGGGGGGTGAGAGGGGTCAGGACGGCCTGTGCGAGTCATCAAATGAATTATGAGGCTTTTGACAATAGAGCAATGCCTGTCTATATCTTTAAAATCAGAAGGTCGCCCACTGCCCAACCCTGAGCCCTGCCGCTGCACCCCGGCGCAAGAGTCCCGTCACTGGAGGGAATGAAAGGAGAGCTTGAGGGGGAACAGTGCCTCGTCTGTGCTCGGGTCTCACAGTCACATAGGGGTCCCGGAACTGCGCACATAGTGTTTTGACCCCTGGGCTCTCCTCAATGACCTCCACCCCCTACGCTCACGGATGCTGGGCCTGAGGGTGCCAATACACGCACGCTCTCTGAGCAGTGTGACGCAGTAGCAGAGGGCAGGGAGAGTGGGAGGAAGGCGTAAGGAGGGAGGGAAGGAGAGTTGGCCCAGGACACCAATCACTCTTTTGCTGGGGACAATGTGATTCTGACATGAGTGGTCCACACTGAAAGGCCTCCGAAGGACCTTGAAATCCGCACATGCATGAATATACTGTATACCTCTATTACATGTGTATACACATAGTCCTGTATTGATTTTTATATTTAAAAGCATCCCCATCAACATCTGCTGCAATTAGCAAACTGCTGTTAGCTTGTTACTGAGTTTTAAATGAGAGCAACCAGTGGACACCATCAGTCTTTCCCTGCTTTGGCCCATCCCGTTGTGTTGGCTCACCTTTGCTCTGGTCAGCAGTGTTTGGGCCAAAGCCTCTGGTCTCTTTCCTTCAACCCCTCCACCTTTCACTGTGCCCGGTGACATTTCTGCCTGGCTCCCTCTCTCTGCCGTCTTCTCCTCCAGTGGTTCCCAGGAGAGGCTGATGGATGGGCCCTGTTTATGAGGCTGCTGCCACCACAGTGATCAATCAAACGTGGGTCACTGTGATCTGCTGCTGGGCGCCAGGTCTTCAGTCTATTTCACACCAGAGGCTGGAGGAACCACACATACAGTTTGTTAGTACTCACTTCATGCGCAAATGTGACCAAATAGAGGTTGCTGGAGAAAGACAGCACTTTAACAAACTAGAAACTGATATGTTTTAAAAATGTGAAAGTGCTCGCCTCACCTGATATAAGGTGCTTCAGTGTATATCAGGTCTTGACTGAACCAACTTCAGTGAGGACTGATGACAGGAGGATCAACAGATGACAGTGGCCTCGGTGGCAGTCAAACCAGGGATCTTACAATGAGGCATCGGAGCTAATCCCTGCTCCACCATGGCACTCAGGCAAAGCATCAGCACACGCAGACGCCTTCCTGAGAAGTCTAATGAGCCAAACGCCTGTGTGTGAGCTGGATAGTCCTGTGAAAGCAGAAAGATGTGAGGAGGACGTAGAAAGTGACAGCCCTCAAGGGAAGACATTTTGACATGTCGCAGCACAGGTGTAATTAATAAAGTGAATGATGACTGAATTCCATTTAGCTGCTTCAGTTTCTGGCAGTGTGTTCATGCTGGCTCAGTGGGACACCTGAATAGAACAGAGCCATTGTTTTGCTTCTCCCACTTTGGCCACTAACCTGGTTGATAAATATTGGGATATCCGATGACCTGTGACAAACCTATGGCAGCATGAGAGTCAACTGTAGACTCTGTTACATTAGCCTGTCGGGAGCCTTTAGGTATTTTTGCATACACACAGCTACAGATAATAAAATTAGTATAATTTCAATTAAAGCAAACTAATGACCAAGTGCTGACAATTATCACTGCTCGTTAATTGATACCTAGATCAAACTTAATTCTATCAGCCAGCTGCAACTGTGAAAAGGGTCTGCTGGAAGTGTGTGCATCCTGAGTCGAGGGCTGCGACAAAGGTGTGTCCATCAGAGGCTCTGGACACTCTACGAAGACTGAACCTGGGCCTCCACTACACGAGATGCTCCAGATTCACAGACATCAAAATAAATAGTGTAGTGTAGTAACAGTTGTAGGCTCCTCTGCAAATGCTAAGACAAGTTTATCAGACAATCTACCACAACAAATGCTGCCTGGCACACAAACAGGTTACTGGTATATACAGCATGTCTGTATAACTGGTACAATTCGTCACACTGTGTGATTAACAACGTATCGTGGAACAGTGGTGTTCATATCTGGCTTCAAATATTTACACCTTGGAGTGGCCTTTTTTCGTTGATTCATATCTTCACATCGTCTTTGGGCAGTTATTGATGACCACATAAATGGAAATACCTGTTAAATACAGCTTGGACTTTTAATTTCCTGACTTTATGAGTTGACGAGTACAAGCCGAATGCAGCCGAGTCACAACGGGCTGTGGGATACTGAGGGATGCCAAAGTTGTGTCCTTTAAAATCTGGCAGAGGAAGAATGCACTTCTTAGCCATTCCTTTGAAAAAGGCCTTTGAAATGGGACATCCCGGCCCATTATGGCAGGTTTCAAACAATAGTGATGGGTACTGAACTGGAGCCGTTTGTAATAAAGACAGAACACATCAGTGACATCTTACACAAAACTTCACGGCAGCTATTTAACTCTAAAGTCTAAATGTTGGGTCATACTAGTGACTTCCAGCTCAGAATTTCTTTTTGCACATAGTGTGATAAAGAACACTGATGCCACCTACTGGTACAACAGCAACATACAATCCACTGGTTCAGCTGACCGCGGCACATCCAACATCTCTCTCACTTACCATGCAGTTGTCTCTCACTCCTATTTTTTTAAGTCTGTCCTTAAATCAAAAAAATCAAGACTCAAATCAATGAACTTACTGTCCCACAAAAGGGTCGGTCAGCCACAAGTTATATACAAGTCAAGAAAGAACAAATTTGCATGTTTTGATATTTATTTTTGAATGAAGCTAAAAAGTCTTAAATATGTACAAAACTGAATGGCGACAACAATATTTGAGGTAAAGTAAATGATTCCATGTCTGTAGTCCATGGTTTGATCTAGAAGTCCTCTGTTTCACCAATAACTTATTGGCAACATTGGTGATTTCTCCTCCGCACGTTTATTACGTCCCTCTCAGCGTTTCCTCTTGGTCTCAAACTTGTAGATAGCCGCAGCATTGGGCGTCTCTTTTTTTACCTTCACTTTTTTGGTCTTATCCTGGTGCAAAGAAAAAAAAAAAAATCTTTACGTTAATTTGATCATTTATACAAAACTGAAACCAGATGGCTCACTGTGTTTATGGACCCTTGCTTCTCCTCACCTGTAAGTCCTTGCGGGTTTGGATCTTCTGGCTGATTACAAACATTTTCTTCTCTCGGTCAACCCTCTGGGAAAGGATCTTATACTGGTGCCTCCTCTGTCTGGCCAACTTCTGCAGTTAGAGTGAGGGGAAAAGCTTCAACTGTACCTTTAAGTCACCACAATGTGAATTATTTTTCCAATGTCGAGGCTGATCTGGAGACATTACAAGCACAGACCGTTATGCTGTGACGGTCTGTAGCTCCCTGGATGCTCTTGGTCTCCAGAGTGTTCAGAGACGGTCTGTTGTACACTCTGTCCACCAGTTCAGGAGCTGTGTTGAGTTGCTTCGCCAGGTCAAATGAGGCCACTGTGGAGACGCAATAAAACTACCATTCAAATTTTCGATCTACTCAGGTATCCGAATAACTATTATATCCCACAAAAGATGTCTGTTCACATCGATTCAAATAATTATCTACCGTGCATTTATATTTAGATATTTACCTTCTTTCTTGGTATCCAAAAAAAATGTGTGCTTGTTTTTTTGTTTGTTCTCTGCATCCAGAAGATGGAGCTCTCCTTTCAGCCTCTCAATTTTCTGAAAGCAAACAAGAAACACAAAGATTACAGACGACAGAGGCCCAGTGTGGGGAGGTCTCATCTTAAAGTAGGAGGCTCGGCAATCACTACATCTGTGATTCCCTCCAACAAAGACTTTGTGCGACAGTTACAGTAAAAGCTCCAACGTCTGGTGCCTCTTGTGAATTCTCTCTATAAACAATAACCTCATTTAAAACAAGTACCCTCTCATTTTCCTCTAAGGGAAACAACTTTAAATGATTGTAGATAACAAGTGCATCTAAAAGTGATGTTGCCAAACTTTAAGGAGTTTTGCATTTTATGAATCGAGTCTTTTTGGTGTAATGACAATGTGTAAACTACGTTCATTATCCTGAAAAGTTACTAAAGCTCATTATATTAAGTATGAAATCTGATCAGGTCACAAAAAGGAACTGAAATTTGTACCAACAATCTTTTCAGCACCATAAATCTTTTGTAGCTGAACACCAAGCAGTCGATGTGCATCTTAAAGCCCACCTGTGTTTTGTTCTTTTATTCCACATTTCAAAAACGTCTTAAATGAAGTCGGCCGGGCGCACAAGGGTATTACATGTAATATAAACATACCTTAGCCTCAGCGACTCTTTTCATCTCCACATATTTGATATCCTGCGTCCGCATCACTTTCTTCTGCTCCTCTGTCACCTCCACCTGATCTTTTTTGTCTACGTGAACTCCATCCTGTCAACATGCCGCAAAATAACAACAAGACATCAAATGCTATGCCCACAGAGATCACATGACAGGATTTACACAGCATAAGCAAATGCATGCTCTCTGTTCAGCTGATTTTTGGACCCATGATGAAGCGGATCACCTGCAGTTGAGAGTTGATCATCTTGTAGTAAAACTCATCTGGGTTCTTGTCCAGAGCTTTCTTTCGCAGAGCAGCAAGAGTGTTTTGTTTCTTGTGGTAATCACTGCAATACAACAACAACAACAACAAAAGCTCATCACAAGACTTATTCCTCAAACATTTTTGACATTAAAAGTTTTATGACTTTAGCTCCAAAGCCTGGAAACATAAAATATGTCTGTGGAATTGGATCCCACTTACTCTGCACGGAGTTTGTAGTCTTTCTTCTTCTCCAGCAACCCCAGATGTTTCCTGAAACCAGGCTGGTAGAACACAATGATACAGTTAAGACATATACGTTTAATATTATAACATTTATAACAGTGTGTGTGTGTCACAGGAGCATGGCATCACATTTAAAAACCAGGTGATGATATGTAAACATATCTACAGTGAACTTCATCCCAGGACAGCAGGCTAGCGCGCTAACAAGCTAGCCAGCCAAACAGCAACATGCCCACCTGAGATCGTTCATGGTGATTTTTCTGTCGGGATTTCAACGCTTTCCTGAACGAAGACATCCTGAAAAATGTCGTCGAGCCTGGTAAAGCGAAATGTTTGGGTTAAATCAGGTGTTAGTTGGGCTTCTCTCCGCCGCACAGACACGGAGGCCTCCCTGCTGCCTCAGTGCTTCCCGGTAGCAGCACACGTGGTTTCCTGTCCGGTTCACGGCGGCTTGTTTTTTTTAATGTCTCTGCCGCAGATTCGTGACGGAAGTCAGACTGAAAACATCATAAATATGAGATATGAATCATTTTACTGTCATGTAAAGAAAAACACTTAATTATTATTTATGATTTGAGAAAAAACAGACAGAAAATCATATTATTATATGTATTTTCTCTATGTAACAAAGTGTTTTGTGGATTTCATGCTACTTGCTGTAGAAGCGCGTAGCAAACAGTAGGTGGCGCTGTTGCACACGTTTTAGAAATGGGAGCAGCAGCCTGTTGTACCTGCTGTGTGAGCCTCTGATTGAGGAATCACAGCTAAAGTGTAATGCAGCTGAGGTACATGTAACTAACTAACTAAGTACATGTGCAGTATTCATACCTCACTCGACTGTCTCACAGGGAAAAGCTGCCCAGTTTTACTCCACTACATTAACCGTGAAGATTATGATATTAAAAAAAAACATAGGCTATGCTCCGTTTGCAAAATACAAGCCATAGTTATAGAGTTAATTACTTCACAGTATGTAAAGTAGTTAATATTTCCTCCATCTTAACCAGCTACAATGTTAAAATGCATCTCACGTGTTGATGCATCAGTAATATCTATCCCTTACTGACACATGTATATAATTGTATTTCGTCCGCAACTGTTATGCAGCTGTTCTGCTGCATAATGATACCCTAAGTACATCTTTGAGTACTCTTGTGTTGTACTTAAGTTTAGCATCTGTGCAGGATCTATTTTTCTCTTCCACTGCTGGTATTATGAGAATATAAATCATTCTAAAATGAATAAATGGATGGAAACACAATAATATTTGATTTAATGCTTAATCGCCCAATCACCTTAATATTGTTTCTTATCTAATAACGTTTTGTCATTAAAGCTCAAAGTCCTGTAATATTTTATTTGGCTCCCAATAATCAAAGCCACAGAAGTTGCGTCGTAGGGCTTACTGGCAAAGGGAAATGGAAATGGATTTAATTATATTCATCCAAGTAGAAGAGCAATACAATTGCTATCTATCATTTTCAAGTTGCACACAAGCCAGACTTGGCACAGTAAGCACTTAAAGCAAGTGAGGGTCATCACAGTGCTGCTGACTTAATCTGTTTTGGCTGCACTGTTCATACACCAAATGATTTTGGTCATTATAATGAGGGCCTGCGTTTGCCAGAGCGCACAGTTAACACTAATTGGTAACAAGTTTATGTTTTTCCAACATGGACATTTATTGCATGTTTCCGTTGGGGTTCCAGACCCCTGTTTTGATTTAATGTCCAAACCAATAGGCCTAAAGGAGATTACATTGAAACTCTGTTATATTTCTTTAAACATTCACACACAATAAAACAGGAATTAAAGAGAAATCCATCTCATTTGAACCGAAACATTTTGTTGTTTGGATCCCACAGGTAGAACTAACTGACTATGATTTTACCTCTCTTACACAAAAAATAGATATAGACATATGAAAGGCGTCTGTGCAGTTTTTTTTCTCTCTCTCTCTCTTTTGAGAGGAAAAAAGTGCTGCAGGAACTTGGACGATGAGTGGGCCATCGCTCTGCTCTAGGGGAAAAGACTATCCACTTCCTGACATGATATTTTGGGTGGAAGGAAGACAAAGACAAAGCCGCAGCGGCACCAGCCCCCTAATCTCACCCAGACTCCCATCTCTTTGTGGATGTGAGAGGAATCCAGTAGGACAGAGAGTGATATTCCAATAAACAGCCATTTTCCCCCTATGGCAGCTCACTATCCCCCCCACCAACCGCAAGGAATTTGTTTTATATGTGTGAGATTTGCCCGGCATGCAGAATGTTTTGCGGGTGATTAGACCTATGAATGGGATCAGTGTTTCCACATTATGTCACAGGCTTGTTTATCAGTCTGATGTCTAATGACCCCGATTCCTGTGAAGGCTTCAGCCCAAGGCCCCGGCCGATCCACTCACCCACTAACGTGTTTAACAAGGCAGACACAGAGGGCAGCTGCAATTTACGGGTTAAATGTCTGCCTTCTGACTTACTTGGCTCCTTGCTGTTTAATTCATGGGAGTATTTATCATTACAAGTGAAATGCCCGGTGGGCCACGGTAGGGGTAAATACTACTCAGGAAATCAGGGCCTTGTAACAAGCTGATGCAAGAGCAGGGGGACAAGAGGTTGTGGGTTTGTTCAGGGTCAGCAATAAAGGAATGCCCTTGTGGAGCAGATGCAGATCCGTTCGGTTTTCCAATATGACGCTGTAAAAATAACACTGCTGACATATTGTAAGACTGCTGCACTTGGGCTGAGCTCAGGGCTTTGGTATGTCTCCCCTGACCATGGTTGGTCCTCATCTACAGCGAGCCGCCAGGCCAGCCCAGCTGAAAAATGCATGAGGCAGAAGTTCCTCCTCTGTGATTATTTAGTTGCATCTCCTAAAATTCACATAAGGCAGAAAAACATCAGACAGATTAAGAAGTCAATCTGTTAACAGTTGTTCCCGGCAGTGGTGGAATGTAACTAAGTACATTTACCTTTTGAGGTATTAATACTTTATACTTCTACTCCACTGTATTACGGAGGGAAATATTGTACTTTTGAGATTTATGTAAAGAAACATATCATAAGCATTTAAAATTACAAGGCACTTTCAAAGACTACACCAGGCATTCTCAACCTTTTTTGGCTTGTGAGCCCACCAGCAGTCTAGTTGGGGCCTCGTGTACTGACGGCAGTTTCACGTGAGTGTCGTCTCCCCCGAACCTCTCAGATGGTCTCATTTAAATAACCGTTTCAGTCCCCAGCAGGTAAAATTATCCAATATTTCACAAAAAGGCAAAGCTTAGAGAAAAGTCCAGAAAAACTCATTTGCGTAGCAGAATCCCGTGTTTTTCTTCTTTCCTACCTGATTAATCACCTGATTAATCATCTTATTTATCATCTCTCCCTTTGGAGGAGGCTAGACCACTGGATTGGGAACCAAGGGACTAAAAACAGCTCAACCTCAACCAACTACAACAGTAAAATTATATATTGATGCGTCAGCATTAACAATCTAATGTAATATATAATACTGTAACTCTCACAGGGGCCACTTTTCTGAAGTAGCCTTACCTTTGATACTTACTTTGTACCACTTTAATGCAGAACTTTTATTTGTAATAGTGTGTTTTCACATTCTGGTATTGCTACTTTTACTTAAAAAAGGCATCTGAATAGTTGTTCCACCGCTGGTTATTGGACCAAGCCCCCCCCTTCCACTACTCGAGGCCTCAGCCATACAGTAGGTGCACTCCTGGGTGGGATTCTCACCACAGCCCCTTAACCACAAACTCTTGTAAAACAAAAATTGTCTACAATTAAGTGCCAATACTGTGCAAATTTTCCCTGCTTGAGTTTGCAAGTGTATATAGTGGCATGACCTGTTTTATTCTCTTGACAATCACAGCGCTGAAGTGGCGGGAAGTGGGTGGGTTTCAGACGAGAAAGTTATATTCCAAGTGCTCTGTAAAGAAAACTAGAATCCCCAGAGTCATCAGAAGGATCTTTTAGTCGATGGTCTTTTCGATAGTTTATTTTGAGCTTTAAAAACCAGCACATAATTGCCCCTGTGCCACAGCTACAAATACACTGTGAACTCGTTTTCTGTGTTCATACTCCCTTTGAATATGTGCTGTGCATTCCATCCCTTTAAAAAATAATGTTTTGTTATTCAACAGCAGCAAGCCGCCATTTCCACTCCCCGTCACGAATGTGGTTAAAACAGACACATACTGTTGCAAGTCACACCTACATATTACTGAAGTTGGACTTTTAACGGTTTAATTGCCTCATTAGTCTGCTGCTCAGGGCACATTAGAGTTAATTTCACTCAGGTGTTCCAAAACCACACATTACAATTTAAATTTCATTGAGCAGGGCATGACAGTCACCTGAGACGTCATCACCACCGTCCACATGCTGCTTCAAAAGGTAAAGAATGTTTAAAATTGTACTGCATCGCATTCTTCAATAAGAAAGCATCTTAAATGATTATCCATACCAAACATTGTTTACAGTTTCCATTACACATATACTTGTTCATTTAATGTCTCTTAAGTGTCCATTTTCATGCTTTGAACTGTTTACTTAGTTAAACCCTATTAGGCTTTTAACTTGTTTTTCAGAACTACAACAGAGAGATGTTTTATGTCGTAGGTAAAAACAGCTACCCTTAACCTTTTTAGAAAGAAACAGCGAGGGACTCATCAGGCCATTTCTGCCATAATGAATTGACAGGCATCTATCCTCTAATTTGTTGCACACAGTCTGACAGGACCACGCCTCAGAGTGTAAAATTAGAATTTATAATTAGGGGGTTGTGGGGAAAACAGGGGTCAGACCAGTATGGATCACACTCTTTCAGATGTCACAGGACCATGAAAGACAAGAGTCACATGTTCGGGCCCGCAATGTAAAAAGGTCTGTGTTTAATGGGATGTTTAATGTGTCGCATTCTGCAGTTGCTTTTGTATTTCCAGAAACGCACAGGTACAGAAAAAGATTAGTGATGCCCAATCAATCAAATCAAAGTTCCAGATATTTACATAATACATAAATTACACAAGACTTTTAATTTGGTGGGCCCAGACAGAGGGGGGGTTTCATGTTCACCTTAATGCGCTTCACACAGCGATGACTAAAGGTGAGAAACTTGGTAGGGTTTGAACTCCTTTCTTTGTCGTTCTTTTCAGGGCTATTTCTGTCCCTTTCATTGTGTTCACACGAGTGCAACATCATGACTGACATCCAGGACAGACTGTCTAAAAGTGCGTGCCGTTTTCGGGAGGCTCTTTTGCCTGGTTGGATGACACATCATAGGGGATAGCTTATTTTGAGAATTAACCCAACTTAAGTACATATTTGACAATAGTCAGATTGGTGTTGTAGATGTTTCTTTGCTCTTCCATGTTACTCTCATACTGGTCAAACTCTAATGTGGCTCTTTTAGCAGATAAGGCTGAAAACGCCAACCCCAGAGAGTGCATGGTGACTGGCAAGCTGGATACTGGCAACCACTGTGAACCCTTGATGTCATGAGAAACAGTGGAACAATGCTATCTAACGTACGGGTGGTGCTTCTGCCAACAAGGCTGTGTTTTAATAGGGTGGGCACACACTGATTACCAGTAGTGACTCAAACGATCAAGAGTACAAATCCTTCCATGTATGACAAAGCGGCAGCCAGCTGCATCCAGGATAAACGTCACTCCTGCTTGTTGAGTCATGACAAAAATGATACATCGGGTCTCAAGAAAGAAGGAAGAAGAAAGTAACATTTGACAGCTGGGTTGGTCTCTGCCCTGTTTGGTAATGTCAGCGTGTACAAAAGACAGTTAGCAAAGGTCACAGAAGTATACAGAATACAGACAGATATAAGTTTAATGGAAGATTGAACGCTGATGTGTCTTACTTCATACCAACACCGTTCAATTTCACCAATTTAATGCTAAAATATTTATATGTATCTACCTGTTTTCCCTACAATATGTATCTTGTCTGAAACGGCAACAGGAGTCACTGTAAGGACCCGATTCTCTACAAAACATGCAGCCCTGACCCTGACCTTAACATGGGCTGATCCTTCAACTTAATCTGATTCTGATCCTTATTTTACCTAACCCTGAGCCAACATCTACCCTAAACCCACGCAGCTTATTTCTAATGCTGAAGCCAATCCCTGAAGTTTTATTTCGACATTTTTACTGACATTCAGAGGTGACTTGACAGTAAAGATCCAGAGCAAAGGGATTACTAGCTGTGAGACCAATCACCCAACAGGTGAAACACCAGGGGGGGAAAAAAAGGAAGGCGTAAGCTCTCCACCATTACCACTCCAATATCAGACTGAGCCCTGAGCAGAGTCTGTGCTGAAAAAATGGCATTGTAAGAAGAACTCTGTCAAAGATTTCCACCATCTATCTTCTGGGTGGTCGATCAATTGATTGGCTGATTGACAAATTAAAAAGACGTTTAAACCTACCAACACTCTTTATATATGAAAAACAGGTTTGGCCTATCCACCACCACTCCCCATTAAAACATAATTCTGTTAGAATAAAATAGGGCGCCAGAGCACACGTGGAGGCGCAGAGCCCTGCTGGGAGCTCCCATCATACCCTCCGGTGCCTGGACTTCTCTCTGGTCTCTTTTGAAGTCGCTGCAGAGGGAGGGAGGGAGGGAGGAATGGCTTTTTTTTGGGTGGGGGGGTGGGGGGGGCGGGATCTTGTGACTCACCAGCAACTTCCTGAGTAGTAGGACAAATGTAGCCGGCAAGCTGCATCACCCTCCGCCGCAGAGATTTGACTACTGTCAGAAAGAAACACAGAAAGTTTTTACCGCTGGCGGGCGACGCTTGTGAGCCGCCGGAGTAGCGACCTGCAAACTGATCCCAGTCCTGATCTGAGCTCCAGAGAGAGGGAGGCGGGTTACAGTGCTGCTGCAGAAGGTGCCTCAGACACTACTCCTGGTAGGAATCCACTTTTTTAAAATACTTTTCTACACTTTTTTTTTCCACTGTTCACCTCTTCGGGCTCAGTAAACCATGAAAACACTTTGCGCTCTCTTGACGCGGATTGTGAGGAAATTAGTTTTTTTTTTTTTTAATGAATGGGGGAAATAAACGAGCGTATCTCAAGTGTCATTTAAAGCGTTATAGGGAAGGATGTAAAGAAAGAGTGAAGTCTGTTAGCTTCAAACGTTGTGATTACTAACAACTGTATAACCACCTGAGTGTATAATTAATGGAAGTAAAGGTCTTTGGGGAATAAAGTTGTTTCCTTTGACCAAAGTTTGCCAAACCCAAAAGTTTAAAAACAATTTGGAGACTTATTTATTATTATCATCATTGGTGGCAGTAATATAGTTAATTGCAGAGTAATTCTGAGCTATAAATATATAATTATATGAGAAAATCTAATTATTAATAATTTACACTTTTGATAATTATTACTGTTTTTGCTAGTGAGTGAAAATGTGTCCACAGTGGAAAGATTAAAACAAGCGTGGGCTTGACATTATGACAAGCCTTCCTACTTCACACCTTAGTCAAACACGCTGCCTGGGGAGAAGCCTACAAAGTAAAAGCCTGACAAAAGAGGAACCACTTCCTGTGACATGTGAGGGGGTCTGGACGTTTTCTGTCTGGCTCTGTGTTTTTCTGCTTTCCTTTTTTTTCCTGCTTGTTTTTCTTTTCCTCTGCCACTCTAATCACAGTCTCTCACCTGCTCTCGTGTCTGTCTGTAATATAATGTAGGCTACACACACACACACACACACACACACACAGAAAGTGAGGCAAAAAACAGCTAAACAACATCTTGTCAGAGGAAAAGACTTTTAGACTGTGTGACCCACTGAACTGTGTGAAGGAAGGATTAAGGAACAACAGTTGTGTCACAGAAGCTCCCAGCTGAGCAGTGTGTGTGTGTGTGTGTGTGTGTGTGTGTGTGTGTGTGTGTGTGAGGGCCTCAGAGAGCAAAATCCCTCAGGCTAAACTTGTCTTTTCTTCAGCAGCAGGAAGTGGGATATGGCAGTGTGTGTGTGTCTGGGAAGGGTGTGTCTGTGCTGCAGCTTCAAGGTTTGTTTTGGGCATACATCATTGCATCACAGCGCATAGTTGTAACAGTGTCATCCTCATGACGATTGTTTGCCGTTTCACCTGTTGCATCATCTGGGTGCAGAGGGCACTGTGGGAAAAGAAAATGTCAGTGCTTGCCAAAAGGGGAAGGTTTGATCAAGATCTTACATGTTTTCTGGGCGATGTGTTACCTTTTTTTAGGGCTATTTTTCAATGCTTTTGGGGAAGATGAATGAATAGAGATGAGGATGTTCTGTAGGTCTTTAGGCGCCCTTTAGGAGGCAGTGGATTCATCAGACCAATGAGGGTGATGAGAGCGGTAACACTGCACAAAAAAAGTAAAGCCACGGGCCTTAAAACCAAAACTGAGTTGAAAGAAACTGAAACGCACACAGTCATTTGATCTATTGTCCATATAAGAATATAGATTGGTGAAGCTGTAACATACAGAGATTCAGCCAGGTTTGATTTCTAGCAGATTTGAAGTCGAAGGCTACAAATTCTGAACTCACAATGGCAGAATTTGCACACGTACCCTTTTTTTTTTTTTTTTTTTTCCCATTTGTCTCTACAGAAATGACACCTTGGAGGAATTTGGGCTCATGCATCACGCTATGCTTTTACCACTGACAGATTATTTTTACACAAACTGTTTATCACAGTAACAAGCAGAAATAATCCCCTAGCAGCCAAAAGCCAGTCATTCTGTCCCATTTAGCATCTGGGACATTTGCCTTGACAGAGCCCATGGGCCGTATAATGTATTTGTTTGCTTTCTTCCTCTTCCTCTCTCCCTCTCTGTTTCATTGACCATGGTCACATTCTTCGGAGGTCTCAGTGTTTTCCAAAGGTTAGCCCCGCGTGGTGGTTGGACTCTGGCCAGCTCCAAACTGCAGCGGGACTGCAACTAAATGACTCGGACTGGCTGTGGCTGGTTTTATGGGTTGGCATCGTTTGAAACCAGGCCAACGATAATGATGGAGAATCGGCGGTCAAGTGGTTGCAGGTGGTTAGGGAGCAGAACTTAGATTTGTGCTGGAGCAGCTCTGCTTTGACATTTTGCAGCCGTCTGTCCCTCCACAGTGTTACAGAGGACACTGGACACTGTTTGTATTGTTTCCATTACTTTCTGTCCCATTCTGTTTTTCCTTGCTGTGTCTTGGTGTCCTAATTTTTGCTAAAATTTAGACAATTAGAACATTCCAGCACAGCCATTAGGGCACATACCTCGTTTTCAACCTCTTACTCATGTGGTTCCAACCAGAATTAAACAATGCAACCTAATCCAGCTCTTAGCTGTTCAGGCTGATTAAAACAACATCACATCTGTGTTACATGTGAGACCAAAAAAGGGAAATTGGAACTCTTTCTGCTTTGGTGTAACAGAACCTGTCTGGCACACAACTCTCATTCACTTGGGTGAACTGTTTCAATGAAAACTTGGGAAATCATGTGGCCTCGGCTGTTCTCATAATTTAGATGTTCTTTTTAGTTTGTATGTGTGTCTCCATGTCTTTCCCCTGGTGGCCAGCTCCCTCTTTCAATAGGCCGCGGGGGCGCGTGGCTGGCAGCAGGAGTGTGTCTAAATTCCCTGAAAGGGGGGAAGTGACCTCAGGTTTCCTGTGTGGGGATGACCAGGTGCTGTGGTGTTATTGTGAGGGGCGCAAGACTTCCTCCATGGATGCTTTGTTGGTAAACGTCTGAAACTTGATCCTTTGAGTCAGGGCCCCTGTGGGAGGTAATATGCCCCCCCCCACGATCCAGTCATCCTGCCTCGCTCTCTTCCCCGCTCTTCTTTCTTACTCTCTCTACACTCTCAGCCTTACTGTTCACTCCATGTGAGATTTTATGTAAAGAGGACATAAACTTTATATAGGCAGCTAAGGAGTGTAAAAGGTAACTGACTCGGTGCTAATGGGGTAATTACATTCTTCTAGGGATACAATTACAGGTCTACACCTAGCACTTACCTGCTACTCTCAAAGGAAGTGCTGTTTTCAAAGGAAATACCAAATTGTAAGCAGAAGAAGTGCAGATGCCTCATAACTACACACTTGCTAGTTTAATTCCAACTAATTATATGTTATGAAAGAATGGGGCTATGCTTTGCCTCACTCCACCTTTCACTCGGTCGACTTCATTTTACTTCATTTGTATGGTACCGCACATTTTTATTGCACACTTATCACTGTTTCCTTTTGCACTGTCTCACATGAAACAGATGGTGTTTGGGTGCAGGAATCCTGTCGATTCACTGCTGCATCACCACGTTCTGTATTGTTATGAACCTGGGCTGAGGAAACATATGAGTCAACCCTGACTGTGTCCCTGCACCCTCGCCTAAAGGGAGGAGGGTAGGATCATGCTCCAACTGAAGTGTCTGGCATGTACAAATTCACAGGATTTGATGAAAGGATTCCCGTGATGCAAAACGTGCAACGGTTATCAACTCCTCCATCATGTGCCTAACCTATCTCAGTTTGCTCCAGGGAACAGGATCCCAGACACACCGGCCCACAGTTCTTTGGCACTTCCCTCTGCTGTGGGTTGAAAGTCTCTTTGCCAAATAGTGTCTCAATGTAGAATTGCTTAATGTTAGTTTGCCCAATACACTGGCACCCATAAAAGATGTTATCCTGGGAAAACAGTGCATTTCTATACAGGGAATAAATGTCGCAAAAGTCCATAAATAACCATGACAGCTGGTTATATATTGTCAGCAAACTGGCCTCCAAAACCAACTATGCAAGTCACTTCGAGCAGAAGGGAGGATTGAGAGGAGAGCACAAATTTGAAGTCTGTGGACAAATTGCAGTGGTTTTTATAAAACTGGTAATATGAAATGTATTATGAATTCATGTGGCTAATGGTTATGTTGGGCTGTGGCTGATGGCTAAATCATAGGATAACCTATGGTTAACGGAGGCACTTGAGGAGAAGAATGTTGGGTGAGGACACTTCATACCGTTACACCATGTCTTCATATCTGGGATAAGAGAGTGATCTTGTTTTGGATAATATTGTTGTTGTGGGAGTTACTTCTCCACAGATCTTTGAATTATGTGGATCACTATTAAATTGCTTAATGCCTTACTTATTGTAGACTCAGTAAAATTCCAAATCTTTGATGCTGACTGACACCTCTCTTTAATTAGGACTTATAGTAGGAGTAATAAGAAAATAATTGTAGTATGAGCAAGCAAGCAAACAGGAACTATCCGCCTTGATAGAACTGACAGATTGGTTTTATTTCTATGGGAGGAGCAATGTCGTCATCCTTCCCATTGAATGTTCTTGTACACTGGCTTAATTGGGCAATAATTTGAGAGCATGTGGCATGCAGTTCTTAACCACGTACTGATACACAGCAGGCCTCAAACAAGGCAACAGTGCCTGAGGCTCAAAATGTCACCTCTCAACATACTATAAACCCAGAGAGAGTGGGCCGTTAACAAAGCAGTTCCCCGCAACAACATGCTAGCAGGACTCTGTTCTCATAACAGATGTCTTGGAGAGATAATTTAGCCTTGGCTCTGTACACGTGCGTTGTTTGTTCCACCATGCCACGACTATATCGCCACATTCACCCCCTGCCGCTGTGGTAGTTGTGTCTTTATAAGGCTAGAAACTTCAGTTTGCCACAATGCCAACTGCATTAGTGTTGATTGCTTCCCACACACTTAGCAGGACTGGCTCCCACATCTGCAAAGAATGAACCCAGACTGTGACATCATGGCAGAGGAAGTGTAGTCATGAGAGAGTGGGTGTATGGCAAGGTGTCGGTGCTCAGCATGTGCACATTTTCATTCAATTGTGCGAGAATTTTCTCTGTGTTGCACAACTGTCTTGTAGGAATGAACCAGAAGGACCTGACTTTTTGGACTGCGCGAAAAGCTGTTACTTGTTCAGATTAGATGTGTTTTATCTTGTCACTGATAAATACAAGACTGTTTATTTGGAGAGCAGCTGTGAGCCAGAGCATTCCCCTCGCTGAGTAAACACTGTTAAAATGCCTGCTCTGCATGATGAAACTAGCGAGTGATCAAGAATGCGGCTCCTTACCCAGAACGTCTTACTCCATTTCTCTCTCTGTCATTGTTCTTGCTCTCTGTTTTTTGCTCACTAGTATTCACTTTTGTTTCCATTGCTCTGTTGCAGAGACAATGGTGTCTACAGAGGAGACAGGCTGAGACAAGCCAGACTTGCTGCACACACAGAGGTGTGGATTTATGTCAGCTGGAGAAGAGTGCACTTGGCACTGTTCGGGCACACTTTGGCACTAATTTGCAAAGCTGTGAAAGTTGCATTGAATAAGAGAAGGAAACATGTAGGATGTTTCATGGCCTCCTTTGCCTCCCTGCTTTCTCTCACCTTCATGGGATACTGACCAGCCCACATACGGTGCATTGGAGGAGCCATAAATGGCAGAAAGTGTCCTTGGTGTGGCTATAAAAGGACGTCAGCTCCTCGGTGAAAAGAAGACGTGATTTACGACAAGTAGCAGAGAGCTAAGGAGAGATTTCTTGGCTTCTTCAGTTGAAGTTAAGAGAGAGAATGAGTGGATGAGATGGGGAGAGGAGTGGCCAAGCACACTATTATTGCCTGTGGGCGCATCTGTCAACAGGCTGTCACAGAAAAGCGTAATCGAAGACAAATGCACGTCCCTACTATGAAGAGTTTACTCTGCACGTACCACCTCTCCATCTTGGAAAAGTTTCTACGGTATTAGCGTGGAGAAACTATTTACCCTTATCACAACAAATGTACACAAGAGAGAGAACATGTTGTGACTCCCCCAAAGCATCCGGCGTCAGTTCTTGCTCACCTTATGTAATTAAGTTCTTTTAAGGTTCTTTAAAGTGGTGCAGTGAGATCATTACAGTGAAGCACTGCTTTGTTTGACAGCGTGTTTCACAACGGGCAGATCATATTGAGCTCAGGATGTTTGTAGTAATCGGACATAACTCAGTCCAGAGGTCCATTTGCATTCAACACAATTACCAAATGATTCAAAGGCCTCCAGTACCAGAGAATAGTGTTGTTGTTGTTTTGCATTGACTGTTATTTAGCATTATCATCTGGTGTTGGTAGACCCTTGAAGATACAAAATCCGTTGGGGCTTTAGCCAGACCAATTTTTCTTTACCAAGCTCTGAAAATCCAGCACAGAGCATGAAGATTATCCTCGAGACAATTCAATCCCCTGCATTTCTCCGACATATTTCTATTATGTACATGCATCTAAGAGATATGACGCAGCACGATGGTCTTATAATCCATATATTCATATAGAAACCTCTGTTCTATGGAATTCACCTCGGCTGTTAGTACCAAATTCAGAAACCAATAAAGAACATGAACATTTTCTAAATATATTTTTGAAATATATTCAGTATTTTTAGCTACATAGGAAATGCAGTGCTGTGATGCTACCATTCTGATTCAGCTTTCACCACAGTTCAGAGAGATTACAAAAACACATGCATAATCGTACCAAAAAAACTCCAAACCAAAGCCTCCCGTCGCTCCTCCACAGCTTGAAAAGCTTAGATGGGTACACACAAGAGCACTTGCTGCTGTGCATGCGGTACGGCAATAGATATACAGATGGTACATTGAAGAAGAAGAACAGTGATTTGGTGCACTTTTGTAGCAATTTAATTTCATTTGATGGGGAAAAATTACAGATCTCTGGACCTCATTGTTGTCATGGTTGCTTCTGCCTTAAAAGAAATATATTTTTGTGTCTATGGAAAAGTCTTTCATCCTACCATTTTCTAATCTTCTGGAATATCACTAAATGAACAATTTAATTAAGGCGTCAGCTAGGTGGGGATGTCAGTTTTTTGAAGTTAGTGAGAGTGTGGTGTATTTTGTCTAATCTAAGAATCAGGAGTTCCTGAATAGTTCTTTCCAGTTATGCCTAGAAATGGCGCTGTTCTCTGTGATGTTGAAGAAATTATGTGACAGATAAAGACCCCCATTACAACTGGCAGCTTGTATATGTCTCAGGCATTCAGCCAAACCATCTACAGAGAAGGCGTTAAGCTGCACTAGCAGCAACAAAGTGCAAATGTGACACATCTCTGCCACCAATCTACATCTATGCTAAATAAACATAGACATAAACTGTATCATGCTGACCCAACAAGAAGCACAAGCAGTTCAAACAGGCCGCAGGCTTCAGATTGGCCAGATGAACTTTCTCTTTTAAAAATAGTGAAAACAAGTGAAGGTGCCCCAGTAGCTCACCTGAAGAGGCATCTACCACAACGCTGAGTCCACTCTCCACTGTGCACTATCAAGAAAAGCATAAAAATGGCAAGAAGAGGTGATGTTTGTCATCACATAAGGGAAAGAGAATTCAGATTTTGTCACATTTTCATGCCAAACATTAATTAAAACCACCTTAGAGCCAGGATGCAAGAAACTCGTTAACGCCAGGTGTAAATGGGGTCGTAGATTTTCCCACCTCACTGAGCGCTGCTCAAAACTGCACATTCTGTTTACTCAAATCCTCTTGAGAGTCTGGCAAACATCACTAAGTTGTTTTCTTCTTTACTTTTCCTAAGGTCCACCATACGTTTGCAATTCTGTCGGTGCTTTAATGGGCCTAAACATTCAGCTTCAAACAGAACCACATCCAATGTTGGCAATGGAAATTAGATCAATGGGTAAAATGGGGGCCAGACGGTGAGCAAAGCACAATGACACAAGCACCATGACTTCACTGTGGAAGTATTCAACCCCCCTTAAAACCCCCATCCCTCACCCCATCGCACGCTTTCTCAACAGTGGTGAGTGGAAACTGTTTAAGGTTTAATGATTGGTGAAGGAAAAAAATAAAGAAAAAGTGTCCTATAGTATGCAAAGTCGTGCACGATGATAGTCATTGGTCACACCATGTCATGCTTGCGGTCATCTGTCAGGGGAGAATTACAGTGCCTCTGCACAGCACTATGTGTAAGATACGGCCGTGGAGCTTTTAACATTCATCTAAGAGCCCCACTGGATTCTGCTAGTCCAGTATTGGAGGCAGAGCCATATATCCCGTTAAATTACAGAACGCGTGACGCACACATTTACATGCCGCTTGATCGATGAAGAGGCTGTGGAACCGTGATGAGAACCTTGTGCCTTCAATCAGCTTCTTGCTTTGTTTGTGTCTGTTTAGTGGTCAGCAATGTTCCTGCATCCGTCAAAGCCAACAATACTTCTATGTAAGAAAAAGGGGAAGCAGGATAAAGGCGGAATGAGGTCGGAGTTGGGCAAGAGTTGTGGTTAATAGATTGAAAGAGATAGACAGGTCTGCTTCGGAAGCAACATAATTCAACCACGTTATCAGTGTTTACCAAAGCACCTGTTTTCACGTTGTCTCTCCTTTTTAACAACCGGGACTGGGACTTTGCATTTTATCACTGATAATGAATTAGGCGGAGAAGATGAATGGTGTTTTGCATCGCTGCATGATAAAGAGATCCCAGTGTGTGACACAGGGAGATAAGGACCTGACGGATTGCAGCTCTTTTCTGGCAAAGTCGAGAAACTAGCTATAGGATTTCTGAACTTGCAGCTCCTCTCGGGACTTAAATGAACCTCAGATAAACCCATTATCTACTAAAGGGAGTCTTGCTTTTTGATACCAAGTCTAATTAGTTTTAGGTGAGTACATGTTTACATCCACCACTACCACTCCACCGCTCCCCCGTTCTTCTCTGATGATTGATTTCTACATGACCTTCTCACCGCCAGGTTACTACACAGTCACATTCAACTATCCTGGCAGTGTGGGTGGATGCAAAAGCTCAAAACACAAATGACAAGTAAGAACTAGTAACGCACAAAGGTGCAAGGTCTTAACCAAGACTGAAGGACAGCAGAGAACAGAGAGACAAGGGGTAGGTGGGTGAGCGAGTGGGGGACGTGGAAGGTGGAGGCAGTCCTGGGATGCATGGCAGCATGATTTATGGACACCTTTGAAGTGAGCTCATTCCAGCCACACGGCCGGCCTGCTGCTTTTCAGAGCAGCGGCATTCTCCTGGCGGTACGGCGAGGTGGCTAAGTGACCCTTAGGTCGCTAAACTCCACCAGTGCACCACTTACATATACACTTCCTGATCATGTGGCAATTCATCAGTTTGTGTTTGGGTTCCAACAAGCCAAACTAAGCTGCCAGGGCATCCAGTGGACACGTGACTCACTCCTTGGTAACCTACTTGGAGGTCAAAGCAAGGAGGGAGAGTGACAAGAGGAAAAAGGAGGTGGTCCCTCTGTGGGATCATAAAAATTGGGTCAAGACAGATGTGTTCCTACAGAGTACCGCTAGTTTTCTTTTTTCGCTGCTGCATGCAGAATTATCAGGAGAAATTTATAGTATCTCCAACAGAGTCTAAAAGGAAACTGATTTTTAGTGTCCGTTGCCATTTAAATCTCTCTTTCTCCAGAAGTCCCACTAATGATGACATCATTATTTGAATAAGTAGAGCTTCCATCTTCTGTTCAGCCTGGTGAAGATTTAGGACTAATAAGGGTGGCTTGGCAAAAGTCAATTCCAGTGCATCGGTCTGGTTTGAATTCATCATCTGTTCGATGTGTTTGGATTGTTATAACCAAGGTCTTCCCACTTTGTTTGAAACTCATTTCCTAAATACATCAAATTGTTTGATCTTATCAGCTTCATTTATGTGAGCAGAAAAGCCGGGGATTGTGAATATGAGCAGTAATTACACTTGACGGGAAGTCCCTACAAAGAGACTTAAACAAACTCCTCACTGTTTCTGCTCTTCCTGCACAAGTCACCCATTGTCCCCCAGTTTGGCTGCTGTGTTTATTTTTTTGTTTGATCCCTCTACTACTCTCAGCTTTGTGTGGTCACGTGTGTGTAATACTGTAGGTGTGTGATTACTCCTGCACGTGGCTGCAGGTGTGTGTGTGTGTGTGTGTGTTTCTGCCTCTTTGACACAGTCCTGCACAAGGACAGAGTGTTTAGACATAATATGGCTGTTTTTCATTGTGACTGTGTGTTTGCAGATGTGTGTGACCGTCTTTCTGAGAAGTCCCAGAGATGTCTCTGTTTGGGGTAACAGGAAGACGCACAGTGTGTGAGCATGCACTGGTGAAAGGGGTTGTTGCCCGGTAGGAAATTAACCCACATTTGGTTTTGACAACACATACCAGAGTAAAGAAGGAAGACATTGTGTTTTTATGACAGGAAAATGGTGCACAGGGATGTTTCAGAGGTCAGCCCACATTATCACCATCTATTTTTAGATCTTTGGTTTTATGCTGTGGGATTTTACTGTGTGGTGATTTAAAGCACACATATAATAGCATACATTTAACTGTATGCACTGGTGAATTTTCACATTTATTTCAGGCAAGACCTGAGTTTCTACATTTGCATTACAGGCTCCACTGTAGAAATAGTTAGGAAGCCTAAAGTCTCCCTGAATGATTCAAGTCCGGTATGTATTAATATGGTATTCCCTGATGAGTTCAATATTTTTTATGGCACAGCACATCAATTTTCACATTGCCACAGCATCCCTAATAAAATGCTGGGGTGTGCCCTCAGTTAGCGCTGCACAGGATGAAACAAGAGCTAAACGTCACTGCCAAGAGGTTTATGGTCCTGGGGAATGAGGGCACTGTTTACGTGTTGCCAAGGAGATGTGCCTGAGAAGGGAAAAAATGGCTGCATATACTGGAAATGACTTCTTAGATATTCATCCCAGTCGTTTCACATTTGGCAGACACCCCTCGGTTTTCTGAGCCAACGTAATGCTTTTTTTTTTTTCTTCATATGAACCCATCTTCTCAGGGTTACAGAGTCGGACAGGGAGCGAGGTGAGTATTTTGGTCTTTTGCGGTTGTGGGAGATAATTCGTGCAGCTGTTGTCAAGAATGAAGATTGCTCTTACTGCTTATAATGTATAATACCCATGAAATCCCTCTGCCCCCAGTGATTGGAAACATCCACCTGCTTATAACAACATGCTGAATATTCATGTTGGGGGATGTTGGGATGTATGCTTAAAAAAAGGTCCTTCTTGTCTGGGCATTAACCTCAGGGTCAGGTGCCATCACTGCAGCCACGAGCCGCAAGTCTGAATGAGTTATAAATAATTGCTAACAGTTGTGGGTGTGCACTGAACAGTTGTGTGTGTGTGTGTGTGGCATGTGTAGATTGCTGAGTGTGCGGCCTGTGAAATCTTAACCCAGCTCCTTGATGTCCTGGCTAGTTGCTCTGACTCAGCAACATTAGGAGACCACCTGGGAATCACCAGTCTGCAGGAGCCATTTTGTCTTATGGTTCAGAGTTAGCCTTGGTGGTCAGTCCCTGTGGGTTACTAATAGCCACAAAGCTAGTATGTAAATAGCAGTGGTCTGGACAAGGTTAAAGTCAAAGTGATGATGCTTGTCATTATCATCTTGCTTACTGGGATTCCTCAACTTTTTAATTATGTTAAACTGCTGGATTTTAAATTGTACACACATACTATTCAGCAATTAGTTATCGGTCAGAGGTGAAGGTTCTTTCTTTCTCCCCCTCCACAGTAGAGTGATGTACCTCACTCACATGTGTATATACATATATATAACGACAGAATGATTCTTCATATTATTTTTAGATTTTGAGATTTGTCCTACCATTAAATGAGAGTAAAATTCCCCGTTTTGTTTTCCTGATGAAGCACATTAACAACTGACAGTATTTGGGATTGTATGAAGGCCACAAAGCTGTACAGTAACACACACTTCAGCCAAAGTTCAACCATAAAGACAAAGCCATTGTGGAAAGAAACCTCCATGACTGATTTTATGTCATATCAAAAGCAGAGACAACAAAGTCAAAGCATCCTCAATATCCCCCATAATCAGATTTCATGGTCCAAAACTCCATAGCAACAGCTCAAAGGCACGTGCCACAAATCCATATTAGGACCTGTGTAAATCAAAGGAGGCCAGATTGGACTCTAAATCTCTTGGCTCTGGCAGTTTGAAGATGTTTGTTTTATTTATAGGAGCAGTCTAGAGGTAATTTTCCATTGTGGTGTGTTTTGCTGGTCTGTTGCAAAGGCACAAACACACAGACAGAAGTTGATATTTATGTCTTGCCTCTGAAGATATTGCATCAGAAGGGCACTTTCTGTTCCCCCTCTGGAGGTTGGTCTTGTGAAAACAACATCCTCTCCAGGGGCTTGCAAACCAGTAACTGAATCATCCAGCTTTCTAGTGAAAGTACCCTGACCTCACTGCGCATACCTTCTTACAGTATATGTGTGGAAAGCAGGGGGCCTTTAAGTGGAAAACATTTATCTAAACAGTGTGAAGGTCCACAGTCTTCAGCAAAATGAAGCAGGTGTCAAAACTGAGATGGGTCTTCTCCGAACGGTGAAGGCTTCAGATTTCAAAGGGACGCCCTATCCCTTGGATCACAGGGTAGAGAATGACAGGATGGATGGGAGGATGTGAAGATATCAGGACAGTGACTAAGATTGACCATTGTGACCATGTTTGGGCACAAATCTGCCCTGGGAAACTGGGAGTAAAGGGGTTCCTGGGATTAATGGCCATGTTTGTTCTAAGAGAAATAATATACTCTTCCTCTCATACACTGCACAGAACTACCCCACTCAACTTATTTATCCTAAAACCAGCAGCCACACCAAAGCACTGAGCGAGAACCCCGGAAAATGTTACTGTTACCCTGAGATCTTTCAGCACCTTTCTCAGTTTTCCTTTTACTGTATACAGTATGCCTATCTGTGTGACAGCACAGTTTCGTTCAGCAGGCATCATCTTTTAGTCCTGTTTGTTGAGTTACCGTTTATCACACATTCTCTTAAACTCCATTGTCTCTGCATTCCTCACCTTCCTCCCCTCTTTAGCCCTATTTACCACCTCAAAGTGTATCCAAAGATCAGCTAGCAGACTGTCAAGATTTTTTTTTGCTTTCAAGATTTGCTTTCTTTTTTCTCACTCTTGCTCCAGTTTTCTCTCTGCCATCTAAACATTTACCGGCAAATACCAGCACAGAGAGAGAAAAAAGACAACCTTTCTCGCATTCTCCAGGCTCTGACTCTCCAAAACCTCCACTGGCACACAGGAGTTGACTGCATAGTTTCCCCAATGCAAACCAGATGTGAAGCACTAATGTATGGCAGCATTTTTTTTCCTTCAAAGGAAGACAAATGTAGGCCAAAAATGTAGTCTTTTGGCCATCCGCACACAGTGATATAAAAATAAATTCATTCCCGAGTTCCAAACTTTCCCTCATGGTGGTTGGGACGGTACCGTATGATTTAGAATAATTACGATGTTATTGTTTGGTGTTGGTGGAGTATTGTGGAACACTGGGATTGAGACCGGCTTGTGGAAGGGGACAGACGAGATGTGACAATTGCATTTCCAGCTGCGCTTTTCTTCACAAAGTTTTGTCATCCATATGCACACGGAGTCCTCCTTGCGAGCACGTCCTCAAGCCTCGGTGTGCCAAGTGACTGTCGGATCATGACAAATTTATGTTTGAAGTCTAACTAAACATACGTCAGTGCAGGCTTGTGCTGTGCTTTTGTTTATCTTCAGTACACATTTAAGTCACCATATCAAATCCTTTTAAGTCCACAAGGTTTGACGTACACTTCTTACAGGCCAGCTGCTATTCACTCGTAGCTTTCCTCCAATGCTGCAGTGTGTGCCACACAACGGAATCAAAGCTAATATTAAAAGCCATCAAGTCATATTCCAACACTTGCATGGTCATTAAAAGTTGCCAAGAAGGGACAAATTACAAAGGCCGTGGTGACATTTTCTGCTGCAGGTAGTCATTTTCCTCCTTTATGTTTATGATGTTGGCTTTCATTTGAGCCCTCTGTCGCCTCCCACTCCACACCAGGCGGTGTTTAAACGCTCAGGGACAATAACAGGGTTGCGTTCCAGTGTCTGGTCCTGCAGCCTGTACTCTATCGTCAAGTCTGACCCAGGCTCCCACAGGGGGAACGGTCTCAGGTGGCCCGGCACCACCCCCCCACCCCTGCTCCCCTCCTCCCTGCCGCAGCTCGCTCATGGATGCTTTTCAAAGAAGCTCAGAAAATGAAACCGCTCTCAGGAGCTTCCTGCTTACAGCCTCGTGTAGTGTCCTGAGAATGTGGGTGGCCGAGGTTCTCCTCTAATGCAAGATGGAGAGATTACAAAAATGACAACAGCTGAGCCACTGGTATCCCATTGTATAAAGTCTGATGGCTTTATACAAAGTTTTAGATGTCACGGTGATGATGATTGCAGTTTCTGGCTTAGAATCAGTGTCATAAATACATGAAATAACATGACTGCTAAACTGCCATTTGAATAGTTTTTTAAATAAACCTCTAGTAAGGAAAAAATATTCCTTAACATCAGAATTGAAACGTTTCTTATATATTTCCATAAGCAGTATTTGTAAGGCTGTTAAAACGAACACATCTGTTTGAGAATGGGGCTGCAGCATTATCTCTCCTTCATGAGCAATTTCCTCCTCTTCCTGTGATAAGATTCATTGCCTCAGTGTGTCTTTCGATTACTGGACTTCATTTATCTGATGCAACGAAAGCCAGCAGAAGCAGCGCACCAAACATTAGACTAAAACATAACAAATATGTTGAACAGTCAAACTGTTGCTGCATTGAACCTGAATGTTTCTGAGTCATGTTTATGTGATTTAGCTTGTGGAGTGACTAGTCTCACAGAATATGTGGCTCTGGAAGCTTCTCCGAAAGGACCTGACCTTAGGTAACCAGTCCCTTGAGGAAAAACATGAATGTAATCCCTCTGACATTGTGTCATAAACATAAGTTCTGAACCATTAAAAAAGTCTTGTGCGATTCATGTCTTTGCCTTCGTCTTCGCCTTTGCATTAGTCACCAAATGGAAAGTCTTCCATGGTTATGAGGCGCTGGAATAAATAAGATCAGACGACATCTCCATCAGGCTCCTTTCAAGTGGCCGCTGGACTGAGACACAAATGAACTTTTCTGAAGTGTGCTTTTGACATTGTGCTTTATTTTTGATACGCTCAACCAGTCCCACAAATGATATACTTAAGTGTCCAGTGCTGTACTTTTTCCCCATCTCAAAGCCAGCGAAGGATCCTTACTGTGTTTGGAAGATGTCCAGGCACCAGGAAGAGGGCAGTGTGATGGTATGTGCTTATACAAACGCAGCCGTTTCACTTGACGTCTAATTTGATTTAAGAATTGTCATAGGTTTAAGTTCCTGTTTCATTTGCCTCTAAATGTCCCACTTTTTTTTTTCTGGTGCCACTGTTGTTTGATTTCCCCTCCGTTCATTACTCCCCGTGGGGCCTGTATAAAAGGTAACACAGTCATGTGTACTTTAAGAGGACCTGCTCAACAACGCACTCGTTCCTCTGGTGAGTGAGCCAAAAGATCAGACAGTTAAAAGTGACTGAGTGGCTTTTGTAGCTGCTGCTTTTTTAAAGTGAATAAGATCTCAGTGTACTATGCACAGTAAAGTCCACACTTGTTAAAGTATCCACTTGGACATAAAAGCACACCAGTCACAATGGGGCTATAAACACAGACCCACTGTAACAAATAGAGCAGTTGCCCTGTTATAGAATGGTTTCTTTTAACTGTATTTCTCTCAGACCTCAAACGATAGCAGAGCTGCAACTTTTGTACCGTTTCCTACTTGGCATGAGACTAAACCATTTTAAAATCGTCTGCCAAGACATCATTGTCAGACCGTGGTGCTATTTCCACCAACGGTCATCTAGTCTTATCAGGGTGGATACAGTTGCACTACTTCCGCACTGTGACTTTTTTTATATCGTAGATATGGCTTTTCCACGTTGGCCCTGGAATATCTAACTGCAAAATGTGTTATTTTTTGTTGTTGTGAAGAAGAAGAAAAAAACAGACCTAGCTGTTGACATGATGTCAACAAGTGACGAAAACAACAGCTGCTCCGCTGACGATAACTTACTCAGGGAAAATCCAGCAGAAAAACCAGCCTTTATGTCGTTGTGTCACTGTGTCTGGTAATAGTTTATACTTACTTTTCAACCCAGAGGGTTCTGCAAGTAGATTTGAAGTCTGAAAACTATTATGTATTTACACTGTACTTAATGGATTGCCTGTCTGGCCTGTATACTGCAAACCACTGAACACCATTGACTAATATAGATATAATACTAATTATACATATACTGCTAATATACATATATTAAAAATCCGTATTTATTTATATTATTTTATATGTTTCTCTTCTAGCATAAGGTAGAACTTAATGAGAGACATAAGAGAACAAGACCTTTTGTAGTTATGTTGTCATTTTGCTTGTACACAGCCATCTGCTCACTGCGGTCAAGATGATCTTCCTTTGTTGATGTAACATGATGTCAAGTGCTTTGTCTAGTGAAACAGATATATTACAGGCAGATTCTTCACATGCACAGCAGGGAAAGGGGGAAGAACTGGCAGGCTTGTTCCCAGCAGGCTGCGCGGACTGTTCATTTGGAATCAACCAGAGCGTAAGCAAAGTTTGGGCTGGGGATTAACAGGCCTGCCTGTGGGACTGGACTGGACAGGGTATCTGCTTGCCCTTTCAGTAACCAACCGTGACTATGTTGCCCGGCAACAGCATACAGTCTGCTTGCATTGGTCTGTTGCTCTGTGGTGTTTCACAGTTGGCCCTGAACCTCAACCCCTTATGCCAATCAGGGAGGGTTGTGATGACTAGTAGAACGTAGCCTTGGCATTCCTCTGCTATCTTGTAGCCGGATGTGTGAAAACAGATGAAAAGTCTAAATGCCTGTTTGTAGCTCAGGGAAGATGCAAAGTTTAAAACACCCCACACTATTAAGTGGTTGAACATTTCATGATTGTGATGGGTGTCGCAAGGGTATCATCCTGTTTATACCGCAGCAACTTGCCAACAAAATTCCATATGTAATCAAATAGACAGTATTTGTCATTAATTTACACATACAGCTAATGTTTTAAATCATAAAATAAAGTTCCTGCTGTCTGTATGTGCAGTTTATTGCTGGCATAGTCATACAAGCAAATATGTATTTCATAGGCATCCAGTTAATAAAGTTAATCACAGGCTTCATCCTCAGCATAGTATGAGCGTACTGTGCTTGCAATGTGCTAATTAGGGTTTCCTATTTTTCTTGTGAAAGTGAGAAATTTTGTCCGGATGGTTGAGCTAGAGGTCAAGATCAAACATTAGGTGTCCACTTCTTTCCCTTGGAAACAGTTGTTGGGAAAAAAATTGTACTTTCGAGAGCTTTTGACCATATTACATGGTATTCTTCAGCAGACTGAGTTTACACAGTTGTCCTGTAACTGTAGATTTTAAGCCAACATGGACAAGAAGTTGCAAAAGTGTTTAGATTAATGGAAATTCAAACAACTTCTGGTTTCATGATATATGGACAAACTTCAACTGGTGATGAACACCATGTGACATGGCTGAAAGCTACAGGACTAGCCAGTTGCTGAGTTAAGAGGTGAGATTGTTTGATCTACATTAGCAGTCATCCTAATGATCATGATCATGAATATCCACATCAAATAGATTTTCCTGTTTTGGCAATACCGTACTTATGACAAACAGTCTAATGTACTGCCCAAACAGAATGTCATGCGGCCATATCCTCGAAAGAGTTAAAGACACCACACAGAGACATTTCTGCAGAGTCATTCATACTGACCCATATAGCTGCATTTGATATATTTTAGTCTCTCTCAGATGAGCTCCCTCTGGATCATTATGGGGAATGGAATGCACTGTTGCCTATATTAAATAGAGGTCCCTACTTTGTGCAGCTATACTATAATTAAACTCAGTGCAATATTTCAGGACCATTGTCCAGTGGTGATTTCCTTGAAGCCCACACTCTTCCCAGGGGGCTAGTTCAGTCATGTCTCTGGTATTTGGGAACATTATTAACCCAGAGTGGGCTTCTTAGTCACTGGATCCTGGACTTGAAGGAGATGGACCTCTGCCGGGAAGTTACCATACGTAGTAGTAGATACAAAGCCCTGTGGGAACTGGCCTCTGGACCGGAGTTCATTGTGACCCAGATCCAACTCTTCTCTCCAATTTGGAATAGTGGGTTTTGGGTCAGCAATTTCTGCATGCAGTCACGTCTTAGTCCATCGCCCCAGGGGTCAGTGCACTGACGTCATGCCCCACTCTGTGAGAGCCTGTCCCGTCAGGAGTTCATTTCAGGCTCTGCATTGGCCACTCAAATGCTGATACTCAAAGTGAATCTCTCAGAAATGGAAACACCTGGAGGTCAAAGCAAACCATTCTTCTGGTCTCTAAAGTAATACATATTAATAGATTAGGCTGTGGAATCTTTGCAATTGAGTGTAACGCTCCCATCTGTGTTTTCGTGAGTCCTCTGTTACTTAATCTTAAACCCGTTGCTGGCACACTAGTTATTTTTGCTCAAAAACACGCCTCCCTGCAGACCACTGTGTGGTCATTTTCTGACCTGTGTGATCATTTTCTGACCTGTGTGATCATTTTCACGTGAAGGGACGCCGGGTGGTTAATCATCTGCATTTTGAATATTCATCATATTGTCAGAGGACTGTCTGTCTGTCTGTCTGTCTGTCTCATGACCTACTTTCTACAGCCTTTTAGTACATGGATATGTGCATGATACATGAATTCTGGGAGGGCAATAAACAGCTGCCTGATTTGCTTTGGAAATTAAAGCTGACATCAGCTGGCTTCCCAGGTTTGTGAATCATGCCTCGTCTCGTTCTCTTACCTGGCAAGCGAATGCAGCACATACCTACCTGGCACTGCTGATAACATTAAGGTCATAGTGCTCATTTTCACCTCTATACTCTGCTGATCTTATCTTGACGTTGTGGTTATGTGGGATGATGGCAATTCTCTGACGGATGGTGTCTCAAATGTACAGAAAGTGATGTTGAAATGCAGACTCCTGCTGTTCATTACACAGGCCAACCACAAATGCTTATTCTGATATTTTGCCATAGCTCCAGATGGATACTATAATAATCAGATACTAAAGATGTATCATTCAGTGCTTAGATAGAGAGATATGGCAGATGTGGGTGATGTGAGCCAGTGTATACACACGGCTGCAGGGCTGTCGAGCGTTTGCATGTACTAATTTATGTGTTAAGGCCGTCGAAGGGGGCTGAGAGTGTCTCTAGTTTAGGGGAAGTGGTGTTTTGTTAGCAAAAGGCCTGTCACTGGTTTAAATATGAGGACTATGAGCAGGTGAGGTCTGTTGGATCTTGACTTTCTCACCCAGACTCATTATGAGCTTTTGTCTGACAAGGGGCTGAGACAGATGAAACATGAGAGTCTGGGACTAATGTTTTCTTTGATGATGGATCCTGTGTGATTTGGCTTTTAGTCTTTGTTCCTTTTTCTGTGTCACCTTGTGTTTAGCTATTCTAGTGTGTGCGCATGCCTCCTGTACGCTGTGTGCATATGCCGTTTGTCCACTTGCGTGGTTAGATGTTTTTGGGTGTAAAACAGGCAGCACAGGGGCAATTTGAAGTTTGATTGATTATTATATCAGAGGTGATTATTATTACTGGGTGGTGGGAATGAATAGCCAGCAGCGCACCCTGCCAGAGGGCTGTATCACTTATCACTGGGCTTTCCTCCAGCCATGCTGTAATGTTTTGGCAACCTGATATTGTTGCCATAATGCTCTCACAATATTATTCTGTCACTTTGTTGTGTGCTCAGTCATGATCAAGGGGGCTATCGCACAGTGAAAACCGTGTATTTAGACGGTATACCTCCTGTATCCGTATATGCATGTTAGTGTAGTTGCTTCTTTATGCTGAAAGGAAGCCACTTGTCAGGGAGTCATGTTCAAACAGCTTCAAGTGTCTGTGCTTTTGTCACACACAAACTCTCACAAATGCTTCATGGGGTTTCTGTATCCATTGGTGGTCTGAGCTCCACTCACAAAAAGAGTCTTGCCTCATGAATATTTACAGGTGTGTGCGACATGTGGGCTTCACATGCAAGGATACGCTGCTTTATTCCCACTTAGCCGTGACGGAGGTTGCTCAGTTTGTATGAAGATGCAAGTCTTTATGTTGGAAATTTCAAGCGGTTGACAGACTTTGGTCGGAGTTTAATAGTTACTGAGAGAAAGCGAAGTGACGGCTCGCTCTCTCGTCCCCTCCCTGTGCACCCACCACACTTTCATCACACAGCAATAAAAGTTAATAGGCATTTGTACTGCCTCTCTTGTCGCGCTCTCTCGCTTTTCCTCTGTCTATCTTTCTTTTTCCACTTGCTCCCGCTTGCACAGTGTTTTGAATTTTGTTTGAGCTCAGCTCCATCGCTGGTATTTACAGCATAAATACGGGCAGTAAAAGTCTATACTATTGTCCAACTGCTGTGCCGGAAAAGGTGACAGAATAATTTCTCAAGACTCTCCCTCATTTTCTTCTCCTCCCCTATTGTCTCAGCCTTCTGTTCGTACCCTCATCTCTTTTGGATTGTTGGACTTATTTTTTCGTTGCTGTTTCGTCGCTATGTTGCTGACCCAAGTGTCAACCTCTCTGTGTTTCAGGTTTACAGAAAATTACAATGGCTGACCGTTTTGACTGTGACAACTGCAAGGAGTCCTTGTATGGCCGCAAGTACATCCAGTCAGATGACAGCCCCTACTGCATCCCCTGTTATGACAGCCTGTTCTCAAACACGTGTGATGAGTGCAAAGAGCTGATCGGCCATGATGCAAGGGTAAGATATCCATTTTGACATGATCAGACATGCAATCAGCTACAACAGCGACAAGTGGCGTACATGCGTACATAAGTGGCGAATTGCAATTGAAACATCACTTTTAGATTTAATAAAGGAAAAAAAAAAACATGCACCCAAATATTTCTGGCTATTCCCAGAAATTCTGTAATACGTGCACCAGAATGCACCACACACATGACATTAGTCTTTCCACACTGTGAGCCACAGTTTGAACGAAGATAAAGCTTGTCGAACATCTGCCCTAATTAGCTTAAAGCCATTTTTCACCATGTTTTGACATGGGCTCGGATAGCTAAACCAGAAGTTATGTCATGTTAATGATGCATAATTCATGCTAAATGAGGCATGTTCTATATATTTTGTGTGGCAAGGCATAGTAAAGGCTAATTTAGCATGCAATTATACAGGCAATTTCCACTAAGTCCATATAAGCCAACGGGCTAATTTTGTCTAAGATTGTAAAAATGCAGCATGAGCAAATGTCTCCCTCTTCCCCACAATCAAGTTAAACTTTAATCTTTCTTTAATGGAAAACACTAACGCGAAGTGGATCATTAAGACTGACATACGCTACTTAGTGGAGTTTACAGAATGGGGCATGCTACAGTGCTTAGTAGTTTGCTTAGCTAAGAAGTCCAATGAGTTATCAACACCCTTGTGGGCAGTGGACGATAAATAAAGCCAGCTTTTTTTGGCTTGGTGCCCTTTAGACAATCAATTCAACATTCTTGGGAGACCTTTTTGAAACAGAAGTGTGCACACAAGTACAGTACTAACCACATACTCTGTACTGCCCATGCAGACATAACATGGGTCAGTTTGACCCGGACCAGTCTAACTCTGCTCTCTGCCCCTGTTGTAACCAGAAGCTTTTGTTGGTATTTGTTAGTCTTACCGATGTTTCCTTACTTGCCTCCTTTAGATGACAGCAATTCTGAAACTGTAAAACATTAAAATAAACTTGACAGAGACTCATAATAACTAAAATGATTTAATTTCTGTGATGTGTTTATGAAATTTCCCATTGTCTGCTCTTGTTCTGCTGCCAGGAGCTCTTTTATGAGGACCGGCATTATCACGAGCACTGCTTTCGCTGTTTCCGTTGTGATCGTTCGTTGGCAGATGAGCCTTTCACCAGCCAGGATGACGCTCTGCTCTGCAATGACTGCTACTGTAATGAGTTCTCCTCCAAGTGTGTAGCCTGCGACAAGATCGTCATGCCAGGTAAAGGTGCAAGGCATTTGTGCATGGAGAGATTTGGGGGTTGAAATTTAAGTCTCCCTCCTTTTGTGCTCTCTGAATGACTCTTTTATGTTTTATTTTGTGGTTTTCGTGCACAGACTTATCTCCCAGCAGGAAGATTGTTTCTGGTTGTCTAGGATTAGAGTTGAGAGAGCTGATTTGTGAGAGTGACTTGTGAAACATCTCGCCCAATGCATTTGACAGTACCATATATTACACTGCTGTACTCGCCCGCTAAACATTAGTCTCATTGTCCCACATTTAATTTTCCATGTAATACACAAATTCAAATTTCAAGTTAGATAGGCAAATTACTTTGGAAAATGATGACAGGGCAAACTCCAGGAAGCAGGAACAAATGAAAAGTATAAAACAACAGATCAAGCAAATAAAGAAAGGAATGAGGTTCTAGAGAAAAAGACGACGGCGAGGGTCCACGATTGAGCAGCAGCCAGGGCTGAACGTGACAGAGTAATTGCCAGTCTGCTTGACTTGTTGTCTGTAAGCCAGATCTCCAGGGCTGGTGGGCTGCCAGCAGACTGATGATATGAAGAGATAAGCAAGTAAGTTATTCCAGCACCCCTGTAGCAGCTAACACAGCCCTCATAAATCAGCAAATGATTCCAGGAAGAGCACAGCATTCCCTTTATTTCTACTGAAGGTAATTTCATGTTTTCTTGTGAAGATCACACATTTGCATCACAGCATTTAGTGTGAGTGAGTAACCTTTCGATCAGAGACATCTCAACTAGGAACTGGGATTTAATACTATACAATACTGCAAACTCTCTAACATCACTGTAGCATTAAACATTCAGATGTGCTTTGATTGCAAGTCAGAATGATGTTTCATCTGCTTCAACAAAACAGCTGTATCCCTTTGTCATGCACAACTTTGCACACCCTCAAAAACAGACACACACACTTCTCTTTGTTAAACAAAAGCATGCTGGGCTGAAGTAGTTTATGCCGGTGTCAGACAGAGAGATGTAAATGGATTTCTCGTTGGGTGATTTGGTTAAAACAATTGTTCAGACAAATCTCCTGTAATGCTCAAACCAACAATACAGTGGCAACAGAGTATTGTAGCGTGGGTGGCAAGGTCAAGAGAACCAGTAAGGCACTCACTGCATAATACCACACTATAGGATCTGCACCCTATTGTTGTAGAGGTGTATATAATGTAGCGATTGACGTACTGCAGTTGATAATTTTTGCTGCTGTGTTTTGTTGGCGTCCTACTTTATATTACAGCTGTTTAATCATTTCAGTCACTTTAAAATAAAATATAAGAGGTGCAGTGGATCAGTTGGAAGGTTGGCAGTCCGATCCCCGGCTCCTCCACCTTGCTCCTGAAGCATGGCTTCAGTCTCCTCCAACTTACATTCCTCGTGTATGAATAATATGTGAGTGGGTGAATATGAATGTATTGTAAAAGTGCTTTGAGTGGTCAAAGTGACCAGAAAGGTACCATAGAAGTACAGACCATTTACCATTTCATATACATACATGCTGTATGTAGCATTTTTTGCTTGTTCTCTTTTATACTGTTTTTCAAATACTCAGACCTAATTGCAAACATTGCCTTCCTTGAGCTGCTGTAATTCCTGTAAACTTATAACCTGTGATGTTTCTGCAGAGAAACGTTAGCAATCTGTAGACAGCACTAGTACAAAATGTTGGCACCACACAAACCACTGCGTCATCATAGAATAAACCAACCGGTGTAATAAAAAACTCAACAGCCAAGGAATAGAAGATGGATTGGTTGGGGACATGGAGGGGAAAATGGCCTTTCTGTAAGGCCTGCCGCCAGTTTCCAGCAGTAGGAAAGAAGTGTGGGGCCTGCGGTATTATGATTTAAAATAAAATAAATCTTAGTGAAATAAAATGAGTTTTATGTCTTCATGCAGTTCAGCTATATTTTTCATAGTTCAATAAAATTACCATCACCAAGTACTAAACTGGTCATAACAATCCAATAAAGGATGATAAAAGATGTACACAAAAAACACAAAAAAGTTAAGTCTCCCTGTGGTCTCTGTCCTTCTTTCTGGCCCTCTTTTCTCTTTTTCTATCTCTTCCTCCTGTCTCCGCTCTTTCTCTCTGCCAGGTACAAGGAAGTTGGAGTATGCAGGCTCTACATGGCACGAGGGCTGCTTCATCTGTCACAGCTGCGAGCAGCCGATTGGCTCCAAGTCCTTCATCCCTGACAAAGACGAACACTACTGTGTGCAGTGCTATGAGGACAAGTTCGCCCCACGCTGTACGCGCTGTAAAAAGGTCAGCAAAGAACTGCCAGAATTGTTAGTTTGACTCCCACTCACCATCCCATTGTACATAATCAAAGAAACCATACAAACACATTGGAGTCATGAGAGGGATTAATCCTGGGTCTGCAGGATCATACATGGAAGTAGATTTTAGAAGTGCATTAAAAGGTTCTCCTCTTCACCTTTTGGCCTTTCTCATTTTCAGACCCTGGCTAAAGGTGGTGTGACCTATCGTGACGAGCCGTGGCATAAGGAGTGCTTTGTGTGCACCAGCTGTAAGATGCAGCTGGCAGGTCAACACTTCACCTCCCGAGACGACAGCCCTTACTGCCTCAAGTGCTTTGGCAGTCTGTACGCCAAGAAGTGTGAGGCCTGCAGCAAACCAATCACAGGCAAGAGCACTTCACTATGTTCAACACAATGATATTTATTTTGTGCTACCCCGGGTGCTACTTTTCATCATGAGTTAGGATGAAACACTTTTTACTTTGTGTGCTTAGATTCTCTCAAACGCTCATAGATTTAAGTAAAAAAAAGGGTTTCTGTACAGCACACAGCCAAGTAAAGGATGATACACACCAGTTTCAAACCAGGAAGCAAAAGAAATGAGACACGTAGATCAGAGATTTCTGTATTTATATTTCTGTATCTCTATGCTCTTTTTATTGGTTTAAAGTGGGGCGGCGGGGGTCCGTTGTGAGTTGTATTTCAATGCATACCGATCAGAATTTAGCCCTGTGGTCAGTGTCAGTCATTAAAGAAAGTCTGCCCTCTGAAGCAAAGCTCGACATACAGTTACATCTCTGTCTAATTGCTGTTTTCGTCCAAGGTTTTGGAGGAGGAAAGTACATCTCGTTTGAGGATCGCCAGTGGCATCAGCCATGCTTCACCTGCTCCCAGTGCTCCGTTTCACTGGTGGGCGCCGGCTTTTTCCCTAATGGTGACAGGATCTTGTGCCGCGACTGCAACAGCAACCTATAGAGCAACATTTACTACATTCTCACCCCTCCCATGACTTACCTTTCAGTCTTCGTCACAGCATTTCAAAAACCCCAAGTCATTACCATGGAAGGTAACGCAGGCTAACAAATGCTGCCTCTCAGGTTGTTTATATATAAAAAGATCAGTTCCTCACGGGCCCTGTGTGGGTCAGAGTTTCACCCAGGAGCTAGTGCGCAAAATCCTGTTTTGATGCTGCATTGTTTGAATGAAACACCACAAAGATTTCCTCTCTAACCAAAAAAAGTTAATGATTTTGTGAAACAAAGTTTATGGAGTGCCTTAACAACAACATTACTTATATTTTATGCGCTATTGAACCAAAGAAATGCAAAATGCTAGTCACTTTGCAAAAAAATCCTTCATATTTCATATTACAAAGTTGCGACTTTGGGTAAAGGTCCGGCTCCGAAGAGAAGACACAGAGCACTGACTCAGTGCAGTAGGTAAACCTGACAGTCTGTATTTCAAGTACGGTGGAGGTACTGTTTTAATGCTCTTATTACTGCAGTTTTAAGCATTTTGATTAAAGTTGGTCAGAAAATAAAAACAAGAAAAAAATGTAGAAAAACGTTGCTGATTATGCTTTCATTGATATAGTCAGTATATGGTAGTTATGATCAATTAAGTCATTTGCACTTTGTATAAGATAGTCTGTTGCTACCATGTTATGTGCACATAGAAACACAATTAAAAAACATGGCACACAGACCACTTTTTGTCATGTATCTGCTTTTGTTGAACTTTGCAATGACACTTATTTTTACATAAAGTTTCTTCTTATTTCTTTTTTTCATATGTTGTATAATGAATCTGTTTTTTTTGTTTGTTTTTTTATCACCGTTGCTCAAAGAGCCAGCATTTATAACCTAAAAGAAGCTAAAATGAAATGCAGTACGGTTGTGTATTGCAGGAGTATGCATGTCTTCATCTGCCATGATTTGCCTCAATAACTATATTGTTGCTGTTAATGCAGTTAGTGTTTTGTTTTTCACTGTTAGTTTGTAACGTTTATGTGAAAAAAAAAACCCCTTGTATTTCATTATTTCAGCTTTGATGCTGGTGAGTCAGAGTTGGCAAATATACATTTTATGATGAAAAATACGCCATTGAGGCGATCACAGTATGAACTTACTGTAAAAAAAGATGATAATTGTTATGGCTAAATGCTACATGTTTAGTTTTATTTGTGAAGTCTAATTAAATAAATTTACACTGACTGGTCTTCGCAGCCTTTATATTCTATGTACGTATCTGTGGTGAAATATCCATTACTGGTTTATGAAGTCATAGCTTTCTGTGGACTTGTGTTTACTGTCTAAGCCAGAGAAAACCCTTCTGGCGTGTTTAAAAAGTCTTTCTAGGAAAGATTAGCGTGTGTGTGTGTGTGTGTGTGTGTGTGTGTGTGTGTGTGTGTGTGTGTGTGTGTGTGTGAGAGAGAGAGAGTGAGTGCACAGGGCGAAGGGCATGAAAGTATGTGAGTGTGAGAAAGTGTTGGAGAGAGAAGCCATGCGTGTGTAATAAAAGAGAGTAAAAAGTTTGTGTCTGTAGGTTTAAGATATCTTTGTGCTTGTGTGGGAGACAGTAAGAGAGAGAGTGAGCACACATCTCTATATGTGTGCGTGTGTGTGCCTGAATGTATACATACACACACACACACACACACACACACACTCTGTTGTTTATGCTGAGTCGACTGTTTCATCGCCTTGATGAAGCACACATACACAGACTGCCAAATACACTCTCCTGTCGGCATTGGTGAAATGTCCTCCTGCCTGCCTCCGTTTGAGATTTTTTCACCAAAAAAGGAAATGGAAAACTCGTAGCTGCGTGGGGGAGGGAGAGAGAGAGAGAGAGAGGGAGGGTTGACTGGTGGTGGAAGTGGGAGAGAGTGTGGGAGAGAGAGGGGGGAGAGAGAGAACGAGAGGGAGGATGTTCACATCTGGAGTTGCTCCATGGCACTTTCACTGGGGGGTCAGCTCCACACATGGCCCCCTTTGGATTTATTGGAAGGGGGGGAGCTGACTGCTAGCAGGAAGGGTCAGAGGAAGAGCTGTTGGAGATGTTAACTGTATCAGATGGTACATGCACTCCGTGGACAGGTTCGACTTTAACAGCTATTACTGGTGTGAGGGGAAATGTGCTTTCTGATTTTTAGCAACAACACATTCTCTCACACTCTTTCTCCTTGATTTTGTCACATGTCTTTGTTATTATTGACCTCGAGAATAAATGCACCCAACAGACGTTCTTGGAAAACAGGACATGTCCGAGAAAGGACGGCCTTCTATTTGGCTTGAAATGTGCAAAGAGCTGCGTCGCTGGCCTCTCACACTCAGAATCTCACACACAATAGATTGGTCACCTCACACAAAAGATATTAGGCTCACAACTGTGCTGCTAGGCCCAACATGTCACTAAAATGTGCGTTTAGGTTCTGAGCATATCAAGAAGAACAGAAGTCGTCCAAGCTAGACTACATCCGCCACCTATAGTCGATATAACATATTTGGCCGTCTGCCAGTAACGTCATTTACAATTTCACCTAAAAGAGACTCAGGCGTAGTTCACCCCTTGAACACAGCTCAGCTTATTCTATTCAAAGCTGTACATGTGAAAGTTTATACTGTGTGTAGAATTGAACTTCACCACTGAAGGACACTGTACTTCCTAACTGAGACCCTTCATGCTTAGTTTTGCTTGCCAATCAATAATAATAAAAAAATTAAATTAAAATTAAAAGAAATGTGTGTTGTTGTTATACTAATTTTGGCCACAAGAGTGTGTTTTGCACTTTCGTATAATAGAAGAAGCTTTTATTTTAGAACATAACATATGTTTGTATATATGTATGTATATGTTTTATGTTATATAACAAACATTCAAGTCTAAAATGCAAAATGTATCGACTACAGTTCTGAATAAATACATTTTACTTTGAATATTAGATTATAAACACACATTTCTGTGATCTTTACTACACCATACATCACCATAGGACTTACAGTGAATTCGTAGTTGCATACAAACACGTCTCCAACCAACTTATCAGAGGAGGAATTCAGCAGTTCGAATCATGTTAATACAGGCTCAGATCCCAAAGGTTTATAGAGAGTTTGCTCCATAAAAGCAGGACTGATGAATGATTAGCACAGTCCCCATCCATATTGTATCCTTATCCTTCCCAAGTGTCTGCTCTGCCCTGTTTTCATCACTTGGATCACTTTTCAGATTAAAATCAGAGTCACAGTCTCAGAGGGAAATAAATCCTCAGAATCAAAGGTCAAGTTGTTGGGAAAATTATTATTTCTATGTGTAGAGCGCAATCAGATTAACAGTCTTGGAGATCTAAGATCAAATCTGGAGTGTAAAAATATGTGAATTATTGTATGCTTATTCCTAATCATGGCTCCTGTCTCGCATAACTTGAACTGATGCCTGATGTGGTCTGAGAAAATAGCTTAATCTATGTCATGCATTCTCTTGATTGTGTGATTGAATGAATGTAAACAGAATCCATGTGTATCTGCACAGATTGACCACACATACTGCAAATATGTCATTTCTGGTTCCTACAGATGAGGTTTTTCAAATTGAGATGATCAAGCAGCAGCTGGGGTCACAATGTGCAGCCTTTGCTGTGAGGAAATCTACACATTCTACCTCCCCAGGTGGCCAGTCTGTAAGGAGCTGTGCATGTGCAGAGCTGTACTGGTAAGTGACACGTGGAAGGCCGTAGCAGTAAAGTCTTGTTGAAATTAGAAGGTTAAATGAAAATAGGTCAGAAATGTTGACATTTCCTGCTTTGATTTCGGTCTTTGGAACTCTCTCTCCTGCCCTCCCAGTTTTATTGCACCTGTTAGGACATCTTACTGTATGCCTCCCTATTAGGCCGTGAAGTTTGGTGACCTTGGTTTGTTCCCAGTATAACTCCCTCCATTAGCACACTGAGGAGAACAGAGGCCTAATGAGCTGCATTAAGTGAAAGCACCTGTGTGGGTGTGCAGGGCTTCTGAAGTAACTGAGAGGTCATGTGTGTAAATAAGCCTTCTGTTGCAACAAATATTCATCCGTTAATTGCACTACATTCTGTAAATGTTGTTATTCATATCTCTTTTATATAAGTGATATCTCTTCCTTTGTCAGCTTTTACTCTGAAACTCGAAACAGAATCCCTCATGTAACCTTTGTCTTTAAAATGACCTGATTTTGGATTTGGCACCAGTAGAAATGTGATTGTGATGTGTAACTCTTTGCGTATGTTAGCCACTCTGTTGTAGTCTGACAACACACTCAGGATGTTTCCTTGCATTTGTTCAACTGCCCCTCAGAGACTGGATCCAGCTTGAACCAGCAGCGGTGAGTGTTGCAGCTACTCGATGTCACGTCCTGTACGGTGTCTAGACAAGCATAGCATGAGTCAGTAATACAGTGTTACTGTTCACATGGCAGACTGCTGTGTCCCAAGTACTGCAGGCAATACACATCATCATTTTCATTTATCAGCACGAGGGGATGGACAAGAATTCATTCACAGCGCAGATTTTAGTCCCACCAACTGTCTGCAGGGTCAACTAGTAGAATCTGACACACCTGTTAGTGTCAAGAGTGTCTCACCTGGTGATTACTGATTGGGAAACATGCTTGTACGAGCCATTTGGTGTGTGTATAAAGTCAGGTGTGTCATTTGCTCTTCTTGCTGCTTGAAGAAGGGCAGGTCAATCAAATCATTGCTGTGAACAGATTATTTTCTGAGGTTTTAACAAAGAAGTTCGAGCAGTTTTGTGTCAGTGGGAAGTGTTGTGTCATTAGAGCTGTTGAAATTTTGATTCCTCATGCGTTGAGGTTAAAGTCAGGAGAGTGTTGACAATCTGCTGTCAACATTCAGTCTTTCAAATCACATTTTGACTGTTAAATCAATACTAAACAAACCAACATCCAAATATCTCAACATTAGCGTGCAATTTTACTCCAAAAATACATGTGGGATGAAGATTTGAAGATGAAGATGGATCACATTTTTGTGACTTTCCAACCAAGAAGTTTATTGGGAGCTCCATCAGCTGGGTTAATATAAGTTTCATATGACCTCTATAAATCTGGCCACAAAGTCTGGAAGTGTGTGTGAGTGAGTCTACAGTCCAGTTATCAGCAGTGACGCAACAAAAGCTGAAAAATAGCCACTCCCCAATCGCACCAGATGCATTGCTGGGTTTCTGTTTTGTGTGTGAGTCACTCCGCAAGTGAGTGCAATGAAAGAACATCCATGAAGAGACAAGTTTAATTTATGTGGGAAATAAAAAGATTGCGCTCATTGAGTGTCGTTCTTTTGGGTATTACTGTCAGTCTCACAGTTTAATATTCTCACTGGGATTTGGTTTATTGAATAACTGATTCAAAGTTAGCCTTTTGATCACACAATGTATGATTAAAGATCAACATAGAAAGACATTTTGTGACCACAAGGGGAAGAGCTATGATTCTATTCAATGAGCAATACAGGCAACCTAAAGATGGTAACTAGCCAAAAAGGTACAGAAACTGTTTAAACATCAGTTCATATTAATTCATCAGAAACATATTAAATGTTTACTGTATGCAGTTTGAGAGACAAGAGACGGAAAAAAAAATGCTTTCTGAATATTTTCCATAGTGGAGCATGAAGGCTGCCACAGCTGACATAAAGTTAAACCCAGGCCATACATTTCCATTTCTTCTTCCTGCTCTCCCCTGGCCTGTGTCATTACTCAGTTTAGCTGTAGGTGTTCACTTGACAAAGTGCACTGGTCCACCGCAGTCATGTCTGTAGTATATAACCTCAGCAGACATGGGTTAACCCCAAATGTCTGAAAGATTATACTCTCATTGGTAATTCAGCATACCTCAGTGAATACTTAACTGCATGTTTGCTACTGGAGGAGCAGGAGAGTGGGGTGATGCAGAGTCACAGTGAAATGAAGATATGAAGCACTTCAGAGAAATACTGTATACTGACCTGTATGTATGTGTTCACTCTGTGATAACGCTCTTTCAGCCTCCTTTTCTTTTGAAAATTTTATGTTTAGTATTTTGATATGAGGATTTTTATATTTCCTGTTTATCTTTGTTATTGACAGTTTTAAAAGGATTGCTGAGGTACACACAACTCTTGTGTAGGTGTGAAGGACAGCAGTGCTGTTAACTGTTACCTTTATTTATTTATTTGCATAAACTAAGCGTTTTCTTGTAGTGAGTGGCCGTAGCTGTATTAGCAGTGGGATATGCTGTGTAGCCATTGCCTTCTCCCTTTTGCATGTGTTCATCTTAGGTTTGTCTTTCTGCTTAAATGATGTATCTTCTTTAAATCGCAGTGTTATTTAGCATGGAGTGTGGAGTTGGCTAAGCTAACCCTCTCCTTGCAATCAGCTGCAGCCCTTCCAGTCTGATGGTAGTTGGTTGTTTGGTATTTAGTAACATACATTTTGTATGTTAAAATGTTGGGTATTTCAATACTTGTAAACAGTTTTTTTCTCCCCCATTTGAAAAATTGCCTCTGACACTGACAAATTCTGTTCATTGGTTTCTCAAAATTCATGTGTCTGTATCTGTGCATCTGGTCGAAACCCTCTTGAGGCTGAGAAATTGAGTCTACTAAGTCTAATAAATCACTGTATTCTTTTAGTGAAAGTACCATGTTGGTGTAGTTAAAATTTGGTCCCTAACAGGACCTGGTCCAGCCCTCCTCCCAGCTTGGTCACATGGGCATTCATGTTCCCCTGAAGATGAATCCCTATGACTTTAGTGATCCCCTGACTTATCCTCTAGTGCCACCATGATGTTAACGTTTTGATTAGAGCTTTGATTCGATTTGTGTGACAATCCTCTGCAACCACTGGATTTATTATTGCCAAGACATTTGGTACACACATTCATGTACCCAAGATGCACTCATGACTTTGAATCCCTTGACTTTTCCTCTGGCACCATCATCAGGTTAAAATGTCACCATGCTCGGTACAAAGTCATGTAAAAGTAATCACATTCCCATTAATGTGAAAAGTATATCAGCATGCTGAACTAAGGTGATGAACATGGTAGACTTCTATTTAAAATCAACATGTTAGCATTTTAACTGAAGCACTGGACCACAGTAGAAAGTACAGCTGAGCTGCTGTAGTTGGCTCACTGTGTACTGAAGGTCTATGTGCTGTGGATGGGGGGAAAAAAAACAACATACATCTGTGTCCCAAGTTGACACTCACGGGGCTGGTACTTGTTGGCGAGGTTTGGGTTTGGCCTCTGTGGCTTGGCCAGAGCTCTCGTCCTCTCCATTCACTCGCCATCTGAGGTCAAGGAGTTGTGCTTGCTTGTGGGAAGCTCTTATAGTGTCTTGTAATGAGCGCTCTCAGCAGGAAAACAAGGCCTTGTTTTTCCAGAGTTCAGGGTCGGATGTGTCCAAAGCTCTGATCCGACCTCAGTTAAAATCCCTCCTTTCCTGAGGATGACTGACGACAGCTACAACTCTTAATGCATCCTGGTGGCTGTACGGTTTAATTCTCACATACGGCATACCTTACACCTCAGCACTCAGTCATAGTAACTGACCACACGCCTACCCTTCACTGTGAACCACCACAACTACTAGAAGAAATGTTTGTGTTGAAAAAATCATCTCATGCCGATGAATGTGCAGTAAGTGTCCTGTGTACAGCCAGTTATACAGTATATGCATTGTGCTTGGATTTCACACCCACACTGTATTTCACAGGGTGTAAAATGTGTAGGGACACACAACACATTGTTTGTTCTGTTGCCATTTTTTCCCTCCTCATACATTTTTACACTTAAGGGTTTAATGTGGTTTTGGAACTGAAACAGTCTATTAATGTGGGAGCGTAGGAATGTGATAAATTCTTGTAAAGCAACTCAGACTTGAAGATCTTCGCAATACAGGAATATTAATCACGTCTATTGTCTGACTGTGGTTTTGAGCTTTGGTAATTGCTCTGGCGAAAGCCATAAAAAATGCAGTGCGTGATATGTACAGTATGCAGTAAAAACTCCTTTGTTCCTGAAGAAAAAAGTAATTTGTGTCAGAGGATTATCATCTTAGTTCACATCTTTTTTCTTGGTCTTTCAGCTTAGTTTGAGAGTTGAAGTTTGTATTCGTGTACTTGTAATGTTCAGAAATGTGGAGATGATGCTGATTATACTGATTTGAAGCAAAGAAGCCTGGAGCCTCAAAACAAAAGTCTGGCAGCAGTTAATGTAATATTGACAGAGTGAAACAAAGATATTTGTCCCTGTCAGAAACGTCTTTCTGCTTATGATGCTTTCCAGCGTTTATTTTCCCGTTTTAACACAACTTTGAGCTTGAGTGGTGCAGGTGTTTGAAGATTCCACGTGTCAGTAGATGAAAAAGATAATGCAAGAGTTTGAACTGAAGTGTGAAGGATGGAAAACATCTAACAGGCGTCAAGACAACAGCTGAGCGTGGCTCACAGCTCTGTTCACTGTTACGAAAGACTACAGCAGTCACAATCAGGCCTACCCTGAGGACGGTGAAAGACGGATCAAATGGGCCAAAGCTGTTGACGGGAAATGAGAAAACTCTTGATTACTTTTCTGCTTCAGTGGGATTGAAAGTTGTCAATGAAAACATTTCTACTGCAGGATGTGTTTGAATCTGCTTGGCTTTATGAAACAGAGGTGATTTATGCGTGAGATGTGGGGTATACATCTTGGAGGAGCCCAGTGTAACGGCAGTCGTCTACTGTTGGCAGCTGGGCAGCTCTGTTGGAGCAGTTGTTTGGAGATGAGATGTTTGGAATGCGAGAAGTTTGAGGAGCGCAATGACCATGATTGACTGTAATTCAAAACGTCAAGAAGATTTAGCACTGAAAAAAAGCAGGAACACTAGCCAGCTCTTTCTGAAGGAGTGATCTGATACCTGCCTCAGTGAAGTTTAAAAAAACGAGAGCTTGTATAAGAGTTGGAGTTTGATGGAATGAGAGAGAAAAATGAGAACATACAGCTTGGAAATCTAGTGATTATACGGTCATTTGAAGGGATTTACTTGGACAGGCGAATTATGGAGATGACGTACGAAATGTCAAGAGGCCTTTTTATCGATGTTGTAAAGATGGATAGAGCTAGATGGATAGATTTCACATGTTTCTGCATCATCTTCATAATTTTTTTGCCAACTCCATGAATTAGTAACGCCTGCCTAACAGAAAGTTTTTTTCTCACAAGCTCAGATTCCCATAACCCCCCCCCCAGGACTTCTAAAGGCACATAAAGAACGATGGTCAGAAAACCATCAGAAGTTTAACAAGGACACCAGCAGAAGCCAACTGTCACAGATGGAAAAATATTACACAAATGTAGTGCGAATATAACTCATAGTAATCATTAAAATCACACTTATTAAATGTGGTATTGATTCAACAAACTGATGGATTTTAACATCATAGATTGCTATTTAATTAATTTTTTAAAACTCTTTTCTTCTCTGTTGGTTTCATACATCTCTTCCCTGTCCAAAAACTCTTTTGACAAGACTCTGGACAAGAAAAGACCGTTTTTCATTACTCATTTAGATTGATAACTTTCATATGACCTTCTGGTCCCATCTCATGAATAATTCAACAAAGCAAGGATCAATTTCAGATGATGATTCCTGTCTCCCTGTTTGTTAGTGAGTGTCTTATGTGTTAATGACCCCCTCTTGTGGTTATTTCTTTCATCGTAATTGTACACCAACCACACAGTCATGAATATTCACCATGAACTAATGAGGTCATAACATTATTGATTTCAAGTCGTGATCCTTGGGCTTAGATGTAAAGATAGAATAAGTAACTTTTTGATTAAATGATTTGATGCACAATATTGATTCCTTCTTCATGCTTGCTCAGAACATTCAGTTGCCATCAAGCGTGCTATTTATTTCATGCAGTACTGCTTAATTCCAAAAGAGGGCAGTACATCTCCAGTATCTTTTCTACCTTCACACAAGCATCCTCTAAACTTTTCCTCTACTATCAGGAGTTTCTGACCCTTTCCTCAGCCTTGGACACTTTTGGGTTAAATTAAGCTTTGTAAATAGCAACTAAACCTCATTAAATATGCCGCTCTTCCCATGCTAACCAGGGTTTTCCAGTTGCTTATTATAAGAATAATTATTTGATGCGTCATTGTTTCTTCCTGGGAAATCCTGCTTTTCTTCACTCTGCAGTAAATGTGGAGCATAGAGTCAGCCACAACCCTGCTGCAGATATTCAGTGAATCTCTTAAAGACACTTGAACATCTGGCACTGAACACTGAACCCAAGTTTGCCAAATTTGTACTCACTATTCCACCCTGATCCCTCAGTTACGATTCCCATTTCAAGGGACTTATGTCTTTTAACCATCATCAGATGTAGATTTTTTTTTTTTAACATAAAGTGTTGGCTTCCCCAAAACATGAAATAGTTTAGTTATTTTGATTTAGCAGCTCTACTTTTATAGATATCTGTTGCTCATCAAACATGCCAGGCTGTCAGTGTTGATGTACAATTCTTTGGAATATTTTTGAATCGAAGAGGACATTTTCTCTTTGTAGATTTCCAGATTCGATCTCTCAGATCTTGAGCCATAGAGAGAGGACGGTTGTGGAGCCTGAGAGATGGAAATTATAATGGATCAGTGGGATCGCTGACAGGGCATCTCCAAAGCTAATCTTTAAAGAGCTGGAAGCCACTACAGTGCAAGGGAAGAGTCCAGTAGATGCTGCTGGCATTCACTGGTGACTCAGCTGGAGACTCTTTTTGACACATTCACTGGTGTCCCAGTAGAGGCCAATGGAGGTTAATGGAATTATGATGAGAGTTATTATTTATAGTCCCGACAGCATTGAACAATTACTTTTGAATATCTCAACAGCAATGTCTTTCCAGAACCTTGTCCGTGTTACTTTAGCTAATTCGCAGACTTTGCTGAGGACAGTTTCCACTATTCGCTACATTTAAGAGGAAATAGTTCCTTATGAAAACTGAAGTGTGAGCTTTGTGGATTATCCCGAGGAAGTAATAAATCACCTCTGGAAAATGATTTTGCATCAAGTTTTCAAGTGCACTTTGCTGAGCAAAAACAACATTTGGTGTGTTAAATGATCATGATTGAATATATATGTTTCCTGTTTGAAAGCTTTACTGGTGCAAATAAACTATATACAGGTTCATTCTTGACCTTGGAAACGAATGGGATAATGGTGCTGCTGTGCTGGCAACATGGAAGAGGTGGTGCCTTTTTATTCATCTTTTACATGTCTATTTCCTATGCAGCAATTCTTAAGTCCTGGACAATGATGTTCCACACTTAGGTCAGATGCAGATGAGAACACAGAATAACAACAACATCAATAATAATAATGATAATAATGATGATAATTATGGTAATGATGATGATGATGATGATAATAATAATACAATTTAGTTGTAGTGGTAATCTTTGTATCTAAAGACTTGTCAGTCATTTCGGGTGATACCAGGCTCTGGGGATCAGGGGTTGTGCATTTAAGTCAAGCAGACATGGACTGGGTGTTCTCTATTGACGTGATGCAATCCCTGGGGTCCCGCTTAAGGGCCAAACTAAAGTAATGAAATCATTCAGTGTTAAGGATCTTGGCAAATCAAGGGCACCCATATACCCCAAAGATTTACCATTCATTTCTCTTGGAAAACATGGGAGAGGGGAACAAGAGAGTGAAAAAAAAAAAGAGAGCGGGATTGTGAGGGAGAGCTCCGTCCAGTGGAGCCAGGGTAAGAATTTATGGTCAAGAAGAGCGATGAATGTGTAATTTACGGTGCATACTCTACCATTCCCCCTGCCCTCCCTTTTGGTAATGAGAAACGGCTGTTTTGTTGTAGGGCCAAGACATGGTATACCCCCTCCATTCTGGCTATGACACACCATTAGTTTTTATTTCTGTCTCTGCTTTTACGACCCCTGCCCAGGCGCCAGCATTTGGCCAGTGATCGGGACCATCACACCATCTCAGCTCTTCCACCTCCCAAGATGGCCTCCTGTAGCCACACTGAGGGCTCGAGACTGGAGAGAGATGGCACTGCAATTCAGCAGATTCGTTTTCTCACTCTTTGAAATTGTGATTGAGTTCTGGTCAGAGAATAAGAAATAGATATCTACTAGTACAAACTCTCCCCCTGAAATTATGACTTTGAATAGAATAGAATTTCTGACCTCTCTTGTCACGTGTTTCCTTATCGGTCATATGAGTAAATGATTGCTGTTATTTTTTTCATCAGTAACAGATTGATGATTAAATTACCCACAAAAGGATCTCATTCGCAATTTAGGGCTGAAATCATTGATAAGGCCATTATTCTGTGCAACTAGAGCAACTCTAATGTCGATAATCATCCCATCCGTCACTGTGGATGTGCAGACTGGGTGTGGCTAGTCAGTTTTATTTTTTGTATTATAATTGTATTTAGTATCAAAATAATAAATTGATCACAAACAATCTCAAACATTTCTTGACAACAAGGCTCATCCCAACATTTCAATTACTAATGAGTTCTTAAGAGGGGAAAATGTTACTTGAAGAAAATAGAATTATTCATTTATCATTGTGCTTCTATTCTATTGCACGTAATTGTCATTTTTATTGTATTTATGTATTTCAGAACATATTGCTTGTTGATGGCTGCTGTTGGTCCTCATCCGTGCCCTGTGGCTAATTTACTAATGTTAGCTGTTTGCTCCGGTCATGCTTTGTTGCAACGGATCGATTGCAGACAAAATGAAAAAGTCATTCTAACTGAAATCACACAAACTAATAGCAAAGTCAGTGTATGACTGAAGTTTCATCAGCTTCATCTGAACTTTATTTAGGCTTTCACATAATAATAATATACATGATGATACTAATACTTCTTATGTTTGATGATAAACACAGTTTGACATATTCAGTATCACAATCCATAGTATGAATGAGTAATGTAGCGTGTAACTTTTCCTGAAACGTATATCTTGTGTAAAGCAAACAGACCCATGGAAAACATTCTGGGAAAAAAAAAACAACTTTTGTCTGAATCTGCAATGTCATTAAGCCAGCTTTTTGAGTATAAATGTGTAAAATGCTATGATTGTTCTGAAACTTGAGCAGTAGGAAACATTATAGTTGTGCAAAATCTTCAGACCCTGTTGCAAACAGACATGATTACTGAGCAGCTGATGATTTGATGGCTTATATAATAATCAGTGGCTTGTAGTTACTGCATATTCGATATATCACTGTGCATTTACATTTCCTTCCTCTAGTTTTCCACAGTCTATTCCTTCAATCTATGAGACCAATATCAACACATACTGTATGTGCAAAGAGGAACACACATGTACAAACAGCTAAGTTCCATCGACAAACAACTTGATTCCGTGCAGAAATGCATTCGAAGTACACAAACGCTCAGACTGTAGGTAGAGACAAACACACACACACTCACACACACACGTGCGTTTGCACATGCAACCTTATACACATGCAAATACTTGTGTTTTTATTCCACGTTTTCTGTGCAGAGACATTTTCTGATACAAACACCAACATTTAATTTGAAACAAACAACTGAGCTATCAAATGGCAAAGGTTTGTGTCGAGACACCGGAGAAGGACATGAGCTGAGCTCCCACTAATCCTCCGCTACATCTTCTCTTAGGCTTGTTTTGTAATAGAATCCCTCCTCAAAATAATATATAGAAGACCTTCTGTCCCCAGCAACCACAAATGATTTCCAGTGCCTTTCTTTTTGTTTCGTCTCACAATAGGAATTAAAGGTACAAAGATTTAATACTATTCATTATCTTTACATCACGTACAGCGGCTGTTGAGAGAATCCATCTGCCACCTCTCACAAACATGAAAACAAATGAAGAACAGATTGTGATTAAAATCGGTCTGGAACAGAATACATCATAGACCAGAGGAGACTGAAGAGAGCCTTCATCCATTATCCAGCTTGGATGCTGCATTTGAAACACAGGAATCTGTTCTGAGTTCGAGAAGCGACATGGGTCGGTTCATGACACGAACCATGTCGAACCACATCCTTCGGCGTGGCCTTGCAGTCCAACAGTGATCCCTCACAGTGGAATGAAAATCTTTCTGAGTACCGCTAAGACACCAGTATCTTCCAGATATGTTCATCTATTCAAAAAAAGCTCAGAGGAGCCTTTTGTGTTGCAGCAATCCCCCAATTCTCTTTGCATCTTCTACAATGCATAGCAGCATTAATCCGTTCCTTCATCACTTTGATCTTTGTCTATGGCTGGTGCTGCAGGCTGAGGCTTTGTCTCTGTTTTGCTCTCAGCCCCATCCAGCCGATGGCGTTTAGGAGACAGAGCTGGTTGTGACGCTGGGAGCAGTGGTGGTCCTGCTCTGGCCTTTCCTCCTCTTCCCCCCTCCTCCTCCTCCTCCACCTCCACCTCCACCTCCACCTCCACCTCCACCGCCTCCTCCTCCTCCTCTACCGCCATCTTTGCTGTCTTGTCCTCGCCCGCGTGCACTCTCCCTCTCCCTCTTGTTTGTGTCATCTTGTCTGTCTCCCTTACCCTTCCTCTCTGAAATGAGAAAGCATAGAGAATATGATTCATAGCTGATACTATTTCACAAATAAACTCTTGTAAGATATCTGTCATCGTCGGATGTTGTATGTGGAAGTGCCTCCACTTGGCTAAACAAAATGAAAAACATGGATTCCTGAGGGATGAGAGTGGACGATAAAGGATGTGTGTTGGATCGGGACTTGTGGTTGTGGTTGTGTGATTTTTCATACAGGCAAAACAAGTGTAAACCATCTACATCCAGTCCAGAATTATTCATAAATGCCAACATAGTGCTATGTTGCGATTCCACAAGTGACACACTGTGGTTTTGAGTTTGTAGTTTTGAATAAAATATCTTGACAGCTGTTGGATGAATTGCAAGAAGATTTAGTATGGACATCCATGTCCCCTTTATGATGAAATGTAACATCATCAGTTCCCTTGAATTTTATGATCACAATCTGGTCACAATTTTAATTTGAAAAAACGAATGACATTCCTGTCAGCTGGCAGGCTAAATGAATATTGTGAACATATTTAACCTTGCTAAACATCAGCATGTCCCTGTGCCTAGCCTCACAGAGCAGCGGACTCACTGTAGTTTTGTTCATTCATATTTCAATAGCAACTCACTTACTCGTCCCACTAAACACACACAGGACTCCCTTGGTTGGTACATTAGGATTCACACTTGTCACAGATTTAAGAGTATAATTGCTCTCTAAATCATCCATCATGGTGTGGTTAATGTCCACGCATAGCCCATCCAGGAGAGGAAAGAGCTGAGCTCTGCTGCTGATTAAAGGTTCAGCACATGCATAGACTGTAAGAGCACTCAGGACAGTCAAGTGACACAATTTTCAGCCACATAAATCACTTTAAAATCACTTCTGGCATAACGAATTAAACATTGTCAAGGGCCCAATAATGGCCCATGAGGACTTGAAGAGCTGTTCCAAAGTGGACACGGACATTGTGTTTAGTGTCACATGGTCAATGAGCACTCAAAAGTATTCAGTTTAGTATATTTGAGAGTGTAGTTACATTGGAGGATGTTTGTTATGAATTTGTGCGTTTCTGTTTCTGAACATTCTGGAAACTGAGTGAACACGTGCCAAGGGCTGGACAGTGTTCGCTACGCAGTTGACAACAGCAGAGCTTATGGCGCCACCATGTTTGTCTGCTGCTGTCCAATAATAACTGTAGGCGTGTGTTTATTTCCCTACCAGTTTTTTTAGACTTGTTGTACAAACAGTTATGATTGTTTGGTTTAAGGGCAAAGTAAAAAAAGGAGTCCAGGGGAGACAATATTTCTCAAATTTCACCAACACAGCCATTGAAAACCATTATGCGGTGATGAAGTGGATCCGATGTAGCTGAATGTGGACAGACCCAACACAAAAACATTTATTCGCTGCTGGCCATTGCAGAGTCACAATTGCTTTACGCTCAACTGAAAACTAGAAGCATCAGACCCACACAGTAGTGCACAAACAGGACCAACTAATCTTTTTAAAGGCCATCAGTGCCAAAATCATTAAAACATTACTGCTGAAGTCATTTGGTGAGTTGGCTGAAATCATAAAAGAAGATTTTATGTCCAACATAATTGTCGTTTATGTGTTGTCTTGAATCAATAAATGCATTTCTGAACTTTTATCACCACCATTCAAACAAGCACTTAGCAGTAATTGTTGCAATTTATATCAATGAGGCACAGTGAGCACGAGTGAAGCCCGAGTGAGGTAAAGGATCCTCACACACACTCTGCAGCATCTGAGCTGATGTGCTTACTGTGTGAGGCCTTAATTACTTCTTCTAACAAATCACTAATGGAGCCAAGAGAGGGCGACTCCATCAGTTTATGACAGCCCTGATTGTACCTCCTCTCCATCCAAGCTAAACAGTTTTGCCTGACAAATGCAATAACACATCCAGAAAATTCTGTTTTCGCGTGAGACTCTTTTGTGGAGCTTCAGGAAAAGGGGGAAAAAAAATTGCAGCCAAATCAACACAAAGCGTGAGATCTTCAGACCACTAAATCACTAATGTTATACAAGGTCTGCCCCCTGTGTTTTATATAGCCAGCCTGCCAGCCAACTCCCACAGATGAATCCACAGCTGTGCTCTTTTTCACAGAGTGAGTTTACCCACATGAACTGGTTCACTGGAGTCATGGTACCATCACCCATGAATTACCTCACACTGTGCATTTTGGACGTAGCATGCATCTTATTTTCATGCAAAAGTATCTAGCAGCAGAAGGGGGAAAAACGACACAAAAAAAAATCTCTTCGACATCAACAGTCGACCATTTCACAATTCAGAAAACCGCTATGACTCATCACCCATCAGGTGACACCTCACACGTCATCCTTGCCTTTCTGATACCTTTGCTCCAAGTTTAGAAATTTGGCAGTCTACATAGCAGTTTTTATCGGGCAGTTTATAATATTTCACTGTTAATTATTCTTCTGAACCCAAGGCTGAAATTCTTTCCAGGATGCAGGCGTCATACGGACTAAATTTGCTGTTCATTTCTCAAATTGTACTGTCACAGCCTGTCCAACGAAGAAGCCGACTCCCCACCGAGCAATTACAAGCCACCTTCAGTCTAGACGTGTGCACAGATCTATATGGGACGATGTCAAATCACGTTCTGTTCTTTACAGTCATTGAAGGAGCTGTTTCAGAGGATGGTGTTTATTTTATTCAAGCTCCCTACATGTTTACTCACGTATATCCAGACATATCATCTGTTACATGTTGCAACATCTGTGCAGTTGCCAACACTGTGCAAATATTGTTGTGTAATGTTGCTGCTGTGCCCGAAATCCCCTAAGCGTGCCACTGTCCAATAAAGGCTTTAAATACTGCTAGTTTAGAGTTCTCTTTGTGCTTGTAAATAGGTGTAAGTTTCCAACTTTGGCTAAAATTGGCACATTATGCAAAAAAGATTAGTAAATGGTGACATTTAGGGGCAAAGAAATTTGCTAATGACTCTTCATCAGCAATTCACAATTTCCTAGCAGTTAAAGAGAACAAACACTACAGCTTGAATTAGCTGTTAAACAACAGCTCCATCTTGTTGCTGTGTTTCATTAGTTTATCATCCCAGCACCACAGCTGGTAAATTACACATTTGTTCGCCTCACTACTGAGGACGAAATGTTTAAAAGTAAATAACCAGGATCATTGCTGTTTTTGTTGCACTTTTCATCCAATAAACTCTGGAGCAACTGGCAAGATGTGCCATTTATGAGCCTTAGCTGCAATTGAGTCCAACACAGACTAATAGGCTGTTATGAAAGCTGATAATGGCCATTGACTGGCAAGAATGGCTGTTAACCTGCCGGAGTGCAAGCCGCTGTGTGGATGATAAGGGCCCAAGCAAACATGTCATGGACGTGTAAACCTCAAGCTTCAATGGTCTTCAGAACAAATAGCTCTTTTTAGCTCTGATCCCTGTCCAGCTCTGCAGTGCGTAATGCCCACCCTTCATCTGCTTGGCTTGTAGATGGAGTTTATTGTTTACATGCTGAGAAGTCAAGAGATTCTGTATCCTTCTGTGGGCTCAGCCAAACCAAACCCAATCAACACGCTGCGGGTCACAGACACGCTGGCGGGAATGCAGACCTTCGGATGTTGAGTAACGGTTCCATCAGTCATCACATTAACTGGTGGAGGCATTTCATGAAGCACATGGACTTTATTTGCTTGTTCATCTGTAATTTCAGTCCTGTCATCTGATTGTGACTATTAACTAACTACTACTACTAACTAACTGTGCTTTTTTATCAGAATCCCCTGCTATAAATAACCTCCTCTTACATGTATCAGTGCATTATGTGTGCTTGTGTTTACCTCTCACACAGGGCGTTTTGGTCACAATGCACTTCCGTTTCTCTGTCTGCGGAGCACACGTCTGTGAGGGTACAATGCCCGGGGAGGTGTCTGGGCTGTGGACCTGCGGGACGGGCACTCGAATCCGAGACTGGGAGCCTTTTTTAAATCCACATGTTTTGTTCTTCTTCATACAGGAACCCCACTGGCTCCACTCGCCCAGTTCGCACTCTGGAGCTCGCTGACCTGGGTTAAAAAATGCATGTGACTAAGACTAAAATAGTGAATGAATAGTCTCCATCATTTGTTTCACAGCCTTACTGTCTGCTTTGTACAGCTCAGCAGTTTTAGCTCAGAATAATGAGTTTAAGTCATTTCCAAATGTGATAACAAGTTGACCTTTTTTTTGTTTTTTGACAAGAGAGGGACAAACACTTTGGAAAATGTTCCAAAGCACATGGCTATCAAGTAAACTGCACCCATGACAAAGGCTAGTTTTCAGGGTCACATTTATAGTCTTGGTGGACAAGCAGGGTCAAGTTAGAACAACAACATCTGATGCCAAAAAGTCAGGTCATGGTTCCAGATCTTGCCACATTGAGACAAGATGTCTGGGTTTCACTAATGCTGCCATTTTTAACTTATGACAGAATTATTCCAAAAAATGAAAACTGAAAGAAAAAGAACAGAGATAGATCTTCCCCTTTTCCAGGCGAAACAAGGTTGAGTCAACATGTGTCTGACACCTATGAGAGTCACTGGAATAATACTTCCTGCTTCATTACGTCAGCTTTAAGAGACGTTATAGCTTGAAATCAGTAAAGAGTTAAAGGTTAAAGGTTACTCACCGATACACTCCATGGTCTCATTGGCGGTGCGCTGGTCTGGAGGGCAGCTGACATAACATCGCCCACTGTGTGAATACAAGCCCTCCTTACATTTTGTGCAAAAATTGCGATTGAAACACGCTTCACAATTGTCTATTTTACATTCTGAAAGACACAGGGGAGACAAAAAGACAGGATCAAATGAAAGGATCAAATCACTGTAAGTCACAGTCAGTCTTGTGATGGTGAATTTTCATTTTACTGACTTTTTTCCAATTTTTGTTAATAGTGGAAACAGAAATCTCTTTCCTTTTCTAGAATATTCATCGCATTCTTTGCTGAATAAAAAGCTAATGGTTCTCCAGAGACTGGACAAGATAAACTTGAATTTTATTTCCTTTGAGAGATTTATTAGTGATTAAACAACACGAGGTCCATGAGTAATACTTCTCTCTTAAAAACACATGTACCACAGGCCTAGGCTTTTTGGACAGTGTGTGTGTGAGTACAGCCAGGCGTGTATCGCTTCACTGGGTTTCTAAAGAGTGGGTTTCTCCACACCTCAGACTCATTAAAATCTCCAAATTCAGTCAAACAAACAACTTCTTGAAATTTGGATAATTACAAACACAGGAAGATAAAAAACAGACTTCCTAAAAGCCTCAGAAGAGCTTTGGTCTCTCCATTATTCTCATCAAAAACAGTGGAGAAAGATGGAAATCTGTACATTTCTGTCAATATTTCTAGATGGGAAATGTACTCAGATCAACAGTATACTTCCTGTATCCATGTGTACGAAACCTAAGAATGGAATTCTGCAGCTGGGACAATGCCAAGGTCAGAAATGATCTAACAATGAATCCTCACTGGGTTCTTAATGTTCTTGCCTCCTGCTCCCAATCACTATTTTTAAGTCCCTGTCGGCAAAATTTGACAGTACTGACATTTGTAGCTCTATAATGTAAGACAAATGTTGCTAACAAGACACTCTGGGACGACACAAATAAAGACAGATGATTGGATAATAACCCAGGTTTGCCACTGAGGGCCTCCGAAAAGAATTTGCTGAGGAAATGCAGCCGTTTCTGAAACAAACCAGGACCATGAAAGAATGCTGCAACACATGGGGTTGAACTTGAACTCGCAAATGATCCAATATTTGGATAAAAATGTAAAAATCATCATCATTTTGCACTGATGCCACAAACCTCACAGGGAAAATAAGATTAATGTCTGCATAATTTAGAATAAGATACAGAGTAGATACAGCTCCTGTTTTTGAAATGTCTAAATCTGAAAATATTGCATCACCACGACCAGAGTTACAGCTGTTAAATCTGCTTTGGGGTTATGCAAACATCTGACAGATATTTTGTGATGTAGGAATGCACAGTAAAGACAAACACGTCGAAAGAGAAGAGTAGCTTGCTTTTTTCTTCCTGTAGCAGAAAATCACCACAGGCTGGTGCGCATTGTAGCGGCTCACCAAACTTCTACACCTGCAACTATCTTGAAGCTACGATGTCATTAAACTTTAATAATTTAAAAGTAATAATTTGAGTTAGTTATTGACATAGGAAACATTTCACTGTGCCAAGAATGATCGGCAGTGATTTTAGACCTGCACACATTCAAACAAGCCTTTGTGTTGGTTATTTCTGACCATATATGACACAGTTAGTAAGGCTGTATCAGAATATAATGTGTGTAAAAGTGAAAGTATAACAAACATGGATTGTGGCCTGGCATGAACCCTGCACATAAGGGCCAAATAAAAAACACAGACATCCTCTCAAAAACAGACAAACAACAATGCATTAGAACTGTTTTTTGTTGGGATTTTGTTACAATCCTGTTTTCTGTCCACGCTTAAGGAGAAACAGACAACAGGCGGGGGACTGGCACTCCTACTGGCTAAAAGTATGGGACTGGTGCCACCACAACCAGCTAAGTTTGGTAGGCAGCGTGAGTGTGGCCACCCTAACGCTCACCTTCCAAGTAAGCCAAGCCTGCCTATAACCATAATGAAGACCACTGCATTTAAAAATGTTACCGGCTTATTTAAATATTTTAATGGCTCAATTAAAAAAAATTCTGCAAATACTTTCCTGGATTTGGTGGCTGCTTATTTTCTCACAGGGATAAGTAGCAACAGCAGAAGGATTTAATCAAGTGGTCACGTACTTGTGTTCATATTTGCTTATTATTGGACACTTCTTGTTCAATTGTCTTGTTTCAATAACAAGGGGGAACATCTTATTCACTCACATGCAAGAAAAATAATAGCAAAGATGAGGCAGCATGACTTGACATAGGAGAAGGGTGTGGCAAATGGAGAATATTGATTAAGACAGGATCCCTATTTTCCACATGAATATTTTAGGCCTTTGTAAAACAAAAATATGTGGTGTAGCGAAATGGAAAGGATACACAAGACAAAGAAACTAGCAGGGTATTCCCCTGTTCCTCCAAATACCCCCATATTGTACATAAACAGGAGATGATGAGCCAAAGATAAACAGATCATTTACAGTTCTGCAGGCTTGATTTGACATCAGCTGTTTGATTTTTACAGAGCGGGCAGCTGCCAAGGAGCGAGATCGAGCCTGCATGTGTTTCACAGATGCCAGATGTGTATCTACAAGTCTTATGTGCCCACTGATACGTTCTGTTCATGCACAGTGACATTTGCAGAGTCTCTTGGTCAAGAGTTGACGACACAAAGCAAAACTCACGGGTGCATCTGTTGTTGCCTTCTGGGTTCCTCATGCCAAAGTATCCCACGGGGCAGGAGGCGAGGCACACGCCTATCTGACGAATGTCATTGCGCTCCAGGAAGATGAACAGCTTGGGCTTACATTTAATGCAGCCATTATACTCAGAGCATCGGTCACAGCCTTTGGGGCAGGATGGTGGCCCCTCAGTACTAACTGTGGGAACATAAACAGAGAGAAAGGACAAGTCAGTTTGGAGCATTCAACAGAGCAGCATGGAGCACCATCACATTAAAGGGTAAGGATTGTTTCCAGCCAGATATGAATTTTAGTGAGGACATAAAAAAGGTCAACATTCTGCCTATGAGAACAACAACAGGGAACTTTAACATTTTATGGGTATCTACACAGATCCAGCCATGAACTGGCCAGCACTTTATCGCTCCAACACGCAGGGGTTAATTCTTACAGCTTAATCTGACCGGGGGCCAGGCCAAACATCTTTGTTTGAACATTTACTCACTGTTTACTTCAAACTGCTTGCCGGAGATCCTTAACAGATTTTCATTTGGAGAAACCCGGGTAATTGGTGCTGACAGCCGACCAAGAGCCAGTCAAAATCAGTCAACTAACATCACACAGGGCCTCCACTGGGGTCAGTCAGAAATGATACGGGCATCAGAAAACTGCGATGGTGGCAGACATGGCAGAGCATCGAAAATACTGGCAGTGTTCTTTCTAAAGTGGTCCCAAACTGCACTGCAGATACATTTACACATCAACTTCCTTGTAATCCCAGACTCAGACATTAATCCAATTTCCTCATCTTCCAAAAAAAAAAAAAGCACACAAATCAGTAATCTAAATAATTTCTAGGAAAAGTGTGTCAAAGTATACATCACTTTTCTAGGAGCCATTCAGAGACAAAACCACAGCCGTCGGAGTTGATTTACAGTCCTGCACGATGTCAGCTCTAAATATACATACTCTCACACAGCTATCCGTCTGCCCTCCTGCCTCGCAGAGATAAGTCGGATGGTAAAAGCAATAAAAACATTCTCCCAGATTACACCACGCACAAGTCACGGTAACCTCAAATGCAGCAGTTACAGCCAAATCTTGTTGCTCACTATCACTAATAATGAAAAGGGTAATAACGGTCCTGGGGAGTAACCCTAGCAGAGGGGAGTATATGAATCGGAGAGCTGGTGTTGTAAACTGACACGTGGATTGAAAAAGAGAGAGTTTGTGTTGTCTGAAGCATGGTGAGCAATATGGTGGAGCTTCTCCCCTCTGTAATGGTCTCAGTTTGATCTCTGCATGACGTTCAATTCAGTCAGAGAGGGGGCACGGAAACAACATGGGGAGGAAAAGTCTCTCTGTAGAAGAAAGCACTGAATCTGATGACGTTAGAGGTGTAAAAGCTATAAATCAGAGGTATGAACTGCATGTCTGGAGGGGAAAAGCTCAACTGACTGTGACGCTGTAGAGGGCGCTCATGTATATGTTGAGTGACCCAAATCCCTCTGTCCTCATTACAAAGGCACATGACAATCTGCGACAGCATTGTGCATATATGTGTGAGTATATATACTGTAAAACTGTTCTATTTTATGACACAAACAATGCTCACAAACTGTTGTTCTGTTCCAGTGTGTGTGAGATTTCAATAACACCACATCTGTTACTGTGGTCAGTCATGGTATTATATAAATCCTGGTTCACAGAGGTTGGAGATGAGGCTGGCATTGGCATAAAGTTCCTCCTGAGTAATGCTGACAGTAACACCGGTGCTGAGGCTCTGAGGCCAGAGATATACCACAGCTCGGCCTGTGCTCCAGCTTTGTGGTTTGCGTGAGGTCAGAGAAATGATTACAACAACACCGGCAGCGCGGTCCAATTGAGAGCTTAGAACTGTCAGGTACTCATTCCATTATGTGCCCACAGAGGCAGACACAAAAAGAGTCATGGCTTTGAGGGCAAATCCGTCAAAACCCTTTCTATAAACAATCCTAATACCCATAAAAGTTTTACATAAACTGAGAGATGCATAATCTGAAAAGGAGGAAAAAGAAGAGCCATTCAGGGGAAACACTGAACCTAGCATAACCCGCTAGGAAAGACAAATAAGAATGATGAGCAAATAAACAAAGTGTTATCTATGCTTTGCTTGTAAAATGTTTATAAGACATCAGCCACTGTGTCTCAGAAACTAAAGGCAGCAGTGCTGCAGAAACAGATAAAAACAAGAGAGGACTCACCCCGTCTCTGCCTTCTCGCCTTAGAGAGCTTGAGAGAATCACTGTGACCCATGGAGCTGAGGAAGACCATTGCCAGCGCCACCAGTCTCAGCTGCATAGTCCCTGTTGCCTCCCTGGCCACGCAGGGTCCCCCCCTGCGACCAGATGGATCAGGTGGGGGCGGGACCCCTTCCTCTGTGGGACAGGTGGATCCCTCTGCTTCCGAGACGGGTGATCCCTCCTCTCTCCCGTGGCACTGCTCTCTTAATCTGCCTGTCTCTCCCTTTCCCCCCCTCTGTCTCTCTGTATCTTTCACTCTAGTGGCCGCTGCGTCCGCTAGTCTGTGTAGTGGAGGGTGATGCTGCAGTTGCAAGTCCAAACAAGCCCGAGGCACAACAAGCCATCACGCTGGTGGTAGTACTGGCAAAGGGAGTCGACAGAGCGGGGTTGTAGGATGGAGGGGGAGGTTGAGGGGCTGTGCGGAGGATGAAGAGGAGGAGAGAACGGAGAGGAGATTGTCGAACTTCTGGTGGTTCAACCCATGAAGCTTGGGGTGGGCTGGCAGGGAAGCAGGCAACCCACTGTTTGAGGAGGGTTTACTGTCAGTGAGCCTGAACTCACAAGCATGTGTCTTGTTAAAGATGCTCTGAGGAGGCACTAAAATAAGGGCTTGCTGACTGAAAAAAAGATGGATGCAGGTTCTTGACTATGAGTGACAACGCATCTGCTTGTTCCAGGACGTGCTGTGAAAAAAGGGCAGGATTACGGAAAACAGGTTTAGGAGAAGGGCTGTTACAGGTAGAGATAGACATTATAGGAACACTTTGCCATTTTGGGTAATTTTGTCTTTCTTTCTGAGAATTAGAAGAGCTATGATGCCTGTATGATAAATAGCCAGTTAGTTTTGCTAAGCATTAAGACTGGAGACAGTTGTCTAAAGGTAACAATAACCAGCACCACCAATCAACACATTATTTCTTGTTTGCTCAATAGGTACAAAACAATTAGTTCTTTTTTAATGTGGGGTTGTATGTCCCAACAATTCCTGGGCCAGGCACAGTGACTTCCAGCTAGTCGCTCCTCATCCTTATGACAAGGCTCCAGAAGTCACTTTGTCAAGAACTAGCAAAACCACAAGTTTTTATCTGTTGGTTTTTGTACATATTTAGCTTTGGAGGTGCTGGCAGGTGAATATTGTTACCTTTAGACCAAGACAGGCCAGGCATTTCCTCCTTTTCCAAGTATTTATGCTAAGCTAAGCTAACCAGCTGCTGGCTGTGTACAAGAGGGGTATCAATCTTCTCATGGAAATCTCAACAGAAACTGAATAAATTACAAACTATTCCCTCATATTTGGCCAAAAGTTAAGCCATTCAAGTATGATACCGACTTGAACTCCTTAACATCAGTAATCTCTGTAATCTGAAGAACTACATGCATGACCGCTTGATTCAAATGATCATCTGAGGAGCAAGGAAACTAAAAACCACAACCACTTCGGGGTCATGGCATTTTGAGATGCATTTGGACTAGAGTGATAAATCAAGCGTGTTTATCCTTTGAAAATACAGTGAAATCAAGTCTCTCTGGGAAACGCAACACACAATCTTACTGAAGGCCTTTGTCATATTTGGTGCTGAGATCTTTTTTAGATAGTGTCATACGCTGCCTGTATTTACAGCTCTTGTGTGAAGAGGACACACAGAACATGTTAGGATCTGAGCAATGGGAGGTCCTCCCTCGCAGCTCAATAAAGAAAAATAGGACCATATTTGGCTGTTGAGTCGGTTGTGGCTCTGAATCACACTAAGGACAATGCCATTTGGTGCGTCTAAACATTCCAGCAGGCAACATTACATTCTTTGTTTACATATAAATCAAAAAGGACAAAATCATTTCAGATTTCATCATATTCCTTTTAGCTAGACTGACCCAAAATATTTCGTGTATCCAGAATAGGAGTTATGCTTGATGCCAAAAATAACATGCAACATTGAAATGATTTTTCATTTTATTTCTAACCGATACAAACAGGTACAAATAAATCCAGACTGATCCAGAAATTATGATGTGACAAGCTGTTCTCTATTTCAGCACTGAAATGGAGGAAGAAAAAAAAAGTCCCAAAAAACAAAATGTCTTATTATTGTGAAACATTAATGTGATATTACTTAATTTCCTGAGCTAAATGGAGTTTAGTGGAGCTGTTGGTAAGTGGGGGCATCTGTCAATGATTTTGGTACTGAATTTGTCAAGAAAATAGCACAAATACTCCCACAACCAATAGAATTTCTTAATCCTAAAGACACGTCTAAAATGAAGTTCCTCTTCTAATCGTCACAGTGCCATACCATTGCTTTACATGTAACAGAGGACCGGGGCTCTTCTATCCTTTCCCTTCCTCAGATTTCTTCCCCATCATTAGGATTATTTACTTCTTAACACTTAATGACTCACAATGTCACTGACACCTCTCGGCTAAAGTCATATTTACAGACAAGACCCAAAAGAGTGGCGCAGCCAGCCTTCTGCAGCACCTGTTGGTTACTTGAGAGAGTGATGATTGGAGAATGGGACATGCTTAGTCTTTGGATCACTCAGAACGCAACCTTTCCAGCACTGAGTAACTCAAGACATGTGCCAGAGACTCTTTCATAACCCAACACTCCCACGACTTTTGTGCAACCTGCCAAAAGCCCACCTCAGCCCATCCATATCTGCTCTCACACAGCATGGAGATAGGAGACATGATCGGGCTGTTAACTTACTGAGAAAACTGATTGTTACACTCTTGGCCCATCTGCATTGCAAGGCCCTTTTTTATCATCACAAACAGTCATCTCACTTGGCAACTGTGACACTGCTGTGGCACCTGTATGCTTTGAAAGTTCTCTGTCTCTGCTCCCTCATCCATTTAACTGAGTGCCTTTCCTCACTATCAGCCTCATTCAGCTGAGCCCAATGAAACTAAGCCCCGCTCATCAAATAGTCAGGAGATTAAATTGCCTCCTTTGTAAGTCCTAAGTTTGATCTATCAATTATTCAAGCACTGAAAGGGAGCTCCCACACTGGGAATTTATTGAACTCGAGAAGGTGCCACAACTCTGAGCTCAGAGTTACAAATGCAACCTGTCGATGAACTTTCTGCCCGTGACTGAACGTCCTGGCTTTTTAACGCACGCTTTTTAAGAGCTGAACGATCATCAGTGTCAGTAACGTGTGCCAATATGCCCCCGCCACACACAAACTGAGAGGGTTATGCGAGGACGATAATCCAGTCATTTGCAATGTGCAACAAGTCTGAGACACGGAAGGCAAAGAAAGGGTGAAAAAAGCCATGAACTTCAGAGATGTCACTGCAAGTTCACAAGTCACGGCATCTCTTTCCTCACATGGAAATAAATGAGACATCATATCCCTGTTCTCCTGCAACATAGCGTGGCCTCACGCTAACCTCAAAACCCTCTTATTTGTGAAAAGAAATTATTTTTAAGTAGCATCTGCCACATGGCCTGCAAATGTAGAATAAGCAGTAAATTCTGGGTTTTAAATGAGTACATTTAACTTCCCAAATCTGAACAAAGCAACAGGAATTTGTGGGTGATTTAACCAAATTATAATCACCATTAATATTCCACCAATGCACCATCCCTGATTTGCAGAGCTGAGCCATAAGCTTTCATGGTCCTTGCCAAGCCCAAAATATAAAACAGAGAGAGAAGAACATTAAGAGATGGTGCAACAGAAAAGAGGGAAATGAGGTATTGACTTTAGTAAGAAAAACAGAGCGAGATTCCTCATCATCCTCATGCACGCACCCCTGCTCTCAACACCTTTTCATCTAAATCTGTCGATGATAAGTAGCCTGTCCACTTCAGCTGATCTGCAGACTGTGGAGAAACACCTGGCTGCGCCACCAGCACCCACAGAATCCCCAACTATTTTGGTAATCACTTCCTCTGCCCCGCGGCTCAAAGGGCTCAGCCAGTGAGAGGTCAAATGTGCAGCAGATGAAATACGGTCAAAAACTCAAAAACAGAGCAAGAAGAGCACCACCAGCCTCCTCTTCCTCCAATCAAACCACCACCAGACTCTCTCTTTTTAAGTTTTCATAGGACTAAAGCCTGCACAGGTCCAGCAGTCACACGGTTGATCTTGTACAGCTGAGCACAGTTCAGCTTTGTCTCGCGGGCTCGCACACCATGCTGGATTACAGCTGTTTGCATTGCTCCACTCTTCAGGGAGAAGAAAAATCAATTGCAGATCCCCACCTGTCCCCAGTCCAGCATCTCTTTAGTGTCACGTCACTGTCTTGTTGTTTTTCTAAATCCCTCTCTGCCTGCCACTTTGAAGAGGGGTTTCTGTAAGTCTAGAGGATGACAAGGAGCTGGTGTGGTGTGTGTGTGTGTGTGTGTGTGTGTGTGTGAATTTTCAGAAATGGTAAACACGTTTGGTGGAATATTGGATACGTCTGAAAATTTGTTTCAGGAAGAACTTCAGAACATCAGCACTCATGGTGGCTGAAAATGGTCCACCCAGAGCCTCAAGTTAAAATCTTCCAACAGGGGAAATAATGGAAATGAATGTTATCAAGTTAGGCTCGTCATTGGCATACAGTTAAAATACATAATAATGATACATTATTATTATTAATGGATGAATAGCATCAAACGAGAGAGTTTTCTATTTGTTTGAGGTACAATAAAGTAACTTTTGCATGAACACATTTCCAGATTCAAAGTTTAAACCCACATTAGGATATTTATTCATAACGAAAGCCACGAATCAGTTAATCCTGACAGTCAAATGTGAAATAAGAAATCAACCCACCTGAACATCGGGGTCCTCAAATAAAGCTGCTCATCGGGACTCAATTTCCTTTTTTATAAGGGAAAATCCGTTACTTGTTTTTTCACAAAGAACTCCTCCTACAGGATACCCCCATGCAACCTTTCTCTGCCATCATTTAAAAAGACATTTGATTTCATTTCTTTCACATCTGTCACAATGTCGAGGCAACTTTCTAGCAGCCTGTGTGGAGGATGCCCAAGACAGAAAATGTGCAATGAATTCGAAATCAATTCCTCCAGTAGAAGAATACATGCATAAAAAAATTACATATTCCGATGATATTGGTCACTCAGACTTTTTATTTCGCCTTCTTAAGTCAGGACGCGTGTTTGCACTGAGGCTCCTGCGTGTTGCGCTTTTTATATCCACTTTGGAGAGTCGAACTGCATCCAACTCAGGCAAGTAGTTACAAAGCCGTGATATTTGCATCCAAACCCGAGCACTGCCAGCGGGCATTTCAGGCCCCACCCCCCCAAATTCTCACTGAGAGATGAAAAACCTGCGGTGGACTTGTGTGTGAGTGTTGCTGTTAAACAACTAATATTTCACACAAATTCCCATTTCCTCCCTCACTGGAGCTGATAAAGACTGTAGTTTCTCGATTGGGCCTTCATCCTGGAGATGAAGCTTAAATATAACACAACAGAACATAAAATAAAAAACGCAAATGGATGTTTTGGATGAGCCTCTAAGTGACCCTTAAAAGTTTCTGGAACTGAGCAAAAGAAAAAAAAAAAAAAAAACACCTGGCAGGACCAGCAGGGACTATATTTATTTCACTTACAAAGACCTTATTTAACCCGCTAAATCCCCCTGAGCTTGAAAGTGCCTGAGATGCAGCACAGACGGTGCAAAAAAGTGTATTATAGAAATTCAAATATATGATACAATATAGTGCAAAGCAAAGAAAAGAAAGAGACAATGAGGTGTTTGATGAAAACAATGATTCAGTCTTGAATTATGATTTTGAGCCCACGTGGTTGCTTTTTCAATGCAAGTAAGTCCAAGTAAGTTATGTTGTATCTGTACTTTTTTTTTTTTTTTTTACTGCAGGTTTCTGTCACCAACTCTGAGATTTAAAAATAAATCAATTCCACCTAGCAATGTTTTAGATTCACACATTTAAAGGAGATCATGCTGCTAAATCAGTCCATTGTGGATCAAATAATCATAAACAGCCCCTGAAATAAATCAGCCCCTTTAGGACTGTTGTACATGTTCACATATAATCAGTGTATATTTGCACTTACAGCGAGTGTTAAAAAGCAGAAAAGTCTCCATTTCCTCGTTATCCAACAGGGGGCCATAAACAACAATTCTTGGAGATCATGCAGACCTGCATTCTTTGTTTTGAGACTGTGGCATTCATCAACAACGGTACGATGAGAAGTACTACTGGATAAACACCAGCCACTTTCAGCTACACGTATCCTGCTGAAGGATTTATCCTGAGAATTAAGTTACAGTGCAGGCTGTTTGTTTTTTATCTCTAGTGGCCAAGAACTGAACAGAGCCAGAACCCTGAAAATTGCACATCATCACTTCATCTTTATGATGGCCGTTGATGCAGTTTGATGTCTGCCATCAAAGACAAACACAGATCATACTGCACTTTAAATGTGAACTGACTTATTTGAGTGTGTGGGCAGATTCAGTTTGATGTATGTTTTATTGTGGGTATAAAGATATGCCGAGCTACATTATACCAGCAGTAGATTCTGACTTATCTACAGTTTGGGTAACTCATAGTTAATAATGATTTTGTTGAATTCTAAAAGTGATGAATGCAAAGACTATTGGAGCAACAGAAGGAATCACACCATACGCGACGTGTAAGTGAAAAGTGGCACTTCTGAACTGGCCAGTAAGACTTTCTCCTTAAAGCATTTTAGAGTGACTTTGACAGCCTGTTAAGTCATGAAGACGTCCTCTGCCTGCCAATAGACGGCCTGGGGGAGCCCTAAAACAGAGCCAGACAGACTTTTTGTATCAGTTGTAAGATGCTTATGCGTGCAAATATTGCTAAGTCGACTTTATTAAGGTCATAATTCCTGACATAACCTTAAAGCCAACGGTAGTTATGGGCAATCTAATACCTCCAGGGTAGACTGCAGAGCAGCCAGTTTAAAGAGTGACCAGAGGATTAATGATGACTAATGATAGGTTTATGACTCCAACATTGTGACTGTGCAGAACAGTCAGAAAGTCAGAAAAAAGATATACAGATGTTCATCATATCATCTACAAAATGAAAAAAAATACCACTATCGTATGAATTGAAAAAAAAAAAAGTATGAATCGAAAAGAGCTGATTTTAAAACCATACAATATAATCAGTCATTTAAACTACACATGGCGCAGTTTTTAAACTAAACAAAATCCAGTTTTGAGCAGGTACATGTCAATCAAATCTCAGATGCGATCAGAGCAGATCGGCCTGTTTTCTCAAACATAAAGGGGAAAGACAATGGTGTCATGTTTCATCCATTCATATACATGTTCATTTTTGCTTCTGAAATAACTCTGAATGTCTGACATAAACACTCTGGACATCAGCAACATCAATACATTGTTTCTACAATGGACATGGCTAAATAGAGTCGTGTCCAAAAAAATTTATGGACTCCAGTCACAATTTAAGCTATTTAATGGATTATGCATAATTTATAGATAACACATATTAGTAGAAATTACATGTCTATAAAATAGATTCATATTCATATTCATATTCATATTCATATTCATGGCACAGACTCTACAAAAGTAGACCCATTAGGGACACAGCTCCAGCAAACAGAAGACATTAAAAAGAGCAGACATATAAAATACATAATATAATATCCACATAACACAGACCACTGAGTTCTGAATCGTAACAGCTCATACTGAGAGTACAGAATATGGGAAGGATCAAGGAGGAGTCTGAACCAAATGTGCTAACTTTAACTTTGATAATACAGGAAGGCTCCCAAGTATTTCAGGACGTGGTTCTGTGAGCGCCTTGTCGAGCACTCATTTGTGTACCGTGTTGAAAAGGACAGGTGAGCTGACACAACCCAGGGAAGCTCCAGTACTGAGACAGACTATTATTGACCTTAACCAGCCGAGTTCTGTTGAGTGATACCACTTGATAGCCGTGAAGTTGGCACCCAGTTGTCTAAGTGCATGATGACAGTAATGTCATCAACCATACGCATGTAATAATATCTATACTAAAAGTGTCTGATCAGAAAAATCATTCTCAATCAAGATGTCTCTTTTTATTTTGTTTTTATTTTTTGTGTTGTCGTGCGAGGAAACTTGGCTTGATAGGCTTTGTTCTCAAGGCAGTTACTTCTTCTGACACATATTTTCATATCCCATAAAAAATCTTTTCAGACTTGGCAGTTGACATAAACATGTCTTTTGCATATTTTGTGTGTGTGCCATACTGTGCTGTAACGTGTCACAAACTCCTCATCCAGCTGCTCTTTACCGCATGCAGTTCCCTCCTAATGCCTGACAAAACCGCAGCTGAGGCTCCCTCCAAAGTCAATCATCTCCCCAGTCGTCTGTGCAGAAATCCTCATGACCCCGGAGTGTAGCTCAGTTACAGTACACACATTACAAAGTGCTAAAGTGGACTGTCATCAAATGCTTTAAGATAAGAAACAGGTTGAAGATAATATTCATGATGATGAATTTAAGTATTACAACATAAGCTAGTGAGCAGTCATGCACCCAGACAGAAAAAAACAAGGACTTAACAATGGCAGTGAAGTCTAAAATATGAGGGAAATACTGTAGTACTGCGTGTACTATTTTTCGGTGTATTATTCATTATCAAAGCCAAACCTCTCACCACCATTTCATACTCTTGGCAGCCTAAAATCTAAATCGAATGTGGTGTATTATTACATGGAACAACCAGTACACACTGTCACCAACTGCCTTACTTCATCACAACTGAAGGTCTGGATGAAATTAAATTGTCACACGGGAGCAGCGTTTTCCATTTTTAAAGAATAAGACCAAATAGCCACAGTTTTGGCTGGATTTTTGTTCACCGGTGTTTGTTGCAGATGGAATAAAACTCAGGGAGGAAGTTCAGGTCCAGGCACCCAGCCTTTCACCATGAAGTTTTAACGCTCCACATAATTTTCACAAAGCACAATCTAAATTTTCATCAGCAAACAGTCACACTGTAGCCAAATTGGATCACGATATTTTTTTAACACATGAGACTAAATTATGCGGTGTGGTGTCAGTCGAGAGAAATCTGAGCAGCTGTTTGTCACAGCTGTGGACGGGACCGGTTCAAATATTTCTTTTTCTGCTGGCTATTCTTTGCAAATCAAAAAAAGTGCAAAATCCAAAAAGTGCGAGCTTGAGGTCATAACTCACTCATGTAAGGAGCCTGAGAGAACAATAATGTGATTTATAAAAAAGGCATTCAGCTTAACAAAAGACAAGAAAAATGGTACTTGGAGCTGCGATCTCTCTCTCTGTCTGTCTCCAGGAGAGTAAGAACATTTTATTGGGCTGTCAGAAGGACTGAAATAATCACGGCATTCAAAATTTTCTGTGTCTGACAAATAGCAGAAGACAGAAAACTTTGATTATGGAATTCAAATATAAGAGGGATAATTACTGCTATGTAGCTCTATTGTAACTTTATAAGTAAACAAAGAAATATATCCTGAACTGCTGCTTGTTGTTTATTGTATCCACAGTCTTCTTGTCTACTCCATCCTGGCGAAGTGCAGACACGGCGATCGCCTCTGGGAGAACGCAAACCATTTCTGCCGTGGTGTTGATGGATGGTTACATGTTGCAACCTTAGATCTGCGAACACAGCTGGAGACTGCTAACAAGACTCTTAAGATCGATCATTCATCCTCGGGGACGTCAGGATCAATTGAAAGTTTGCATGTACCTGGAGAATGACACGTGTACAATGCGCGCATTCAGTTAGGATACATCTAGAAAGAAAGAAGAAAAATACACTGTTACCTCCTTTCCACTTCTTCTTTTATTTTACATGGGCGGAGTTTCAACCCCAAATGGTCTTCCTCAGGTAACGGTGAGGGTGTGAATGACGTGACTATGGGCTCATCTGTGTGGATACCCTGACCTTTACCTGAGGAAGACCATTTGTACTCAAAATGTTGTCATATCAATATGTAGAATTAGCCAGCACCTTCTGATGATTTCCCATTCTTGTCTCTCTCTCTTTCTTTCTTTCTTTCTTTCAAACTATAACTATCTTTATTTAATTTCACACCATCATGTCATTTTCAGAATTGGTGTGAGTGGTTACGAGGTAGCGTTTGTGTGGGGGCGTAAAATACAGTTTAATTATGATTGGCTCAGTGGGAGACTGCATCATTTGTTTGGGGACAAAATGTTCAGCTATAACTGATGACTGCCCCAGTCATATTTCAAAAAAGATAAATAACGATGTGCAGTATTTTGTGTGTATGGTCGGGGCTTTTGTTTCAAAAATAATTCTCCAGCTGGACCTCAGTCTTTACTGTAACTGTGCTACTTCTGAAACCCCATCAAAGCCATGTTTACAAAAGAAGGGAACTCTGCATTTTTGGACCTGTGATGCATTCATTGCCATCTGAATAGTCATAAACATCATGCGCACGGCAATTTATCACACCAATTTATTCAACATCAACATTATGATTGAGAACCCTTAAATAAAAGCCATCCTGTCAAGTGAATAGAAGATGTATGTGTAGTTCAAATGTTATGGGAAGCTTTTTCTTTGAAACTCTTCCCACTAGTTGAGAGTAAAGATTGATCACATTTGAAACAACGTGCCCAGAGAGTTAGCTGCTGCCAACATGTGCTTGCCATATTGGTCCTCAAATGAACAACCGGAATATCACCTTATTTTTTTTATACACACAGGGCATGTGTTTGCTTTGAAAGGATGTGCGATGCCAGTCACTCCTTGCCCTTCAAAAGACAGCCTACATATACTTAAATATACACACACACACACACATATACATATACTTAAAGAAATCCTGAAATGGTTAAATCTACAGTAAAATTCCATCTTTAACATTACCTCAGTGGAGAAATGTCAAATTCATATTCATGGGGTGCAATTTGGAATAAAGAGAGTGCAGTTTCAATCACAGCTCTGACATGATTCTCACTGTTTAAAGACAAAGTGTGCAGACTCAGCATTAGCATGCAAAATGCAATAGATGCTATTTAGGAGAAAGCACATCTAGAAATAGCTGCTTATTTTAGAAGAGAAAACTTCAACTTATTCAAGTTCCCCTTTGGAACGTCTTCTTGGACGACGCATAAACATTTCGTGTTATTCTCATACAATTTGAACCAGGTGAGCTGCATGCTCTAAGATTTCAACTGAGAGAAAAGTCCCAAAGTAAACAAATTGAATTTACTCACTACAAAGGATTCCAAATACTCATCTGCAATTTGATCTTGGTCCATATGATTTGAATTATGGTAAAGATAAGTTTTATTTTCAGGGTATTAGCCGATGTTAGCTCAGACCTGGTGAAAGACAGTTTCATGTCATGAGGATTTGAGGCAAACATCACTGAGCCAGAGAGTGAAAAGGCCTGCAATGTATGAGGCTTGAAATAGCTTGACTGTAACTGATGTTTGAAGGATTCAGATGTAAAGCTTAGATACTAGGTAAAACTTTAAAAATTAAAAGTTCAGCTATCGGAGGTTAGCTAAATCAAGATTTTCAGGACGTGTTAAGTTACATTTTAAAGTGTCTTTGCTGCCTCTAGCGGTCAATACACACATGCATACATAATGCCAGTCCCTCTGTAGAACCTGTATTTGCAAAACATCAAATTGCATTGCCACCAGTAATCAAAATCAGTCAGGAGCGAAAAATTATGGAAATAATTTAAAAGCTGCACTAATCATGTGAAACCTGCATTTTCAGCAGCTGTATGGGGCTATTTATAGCGTCTTTTAGCTCCTTGTTTTGGTTTTATGACCCACATGCTCTTATAGACAAGCTAAAGTTAGCAGATAAGTGGTGACCATAGCAAGAAAACTTTACACCTCAAGAGCCTGATATTTATCTCAGAAGATTCTTTTTCTCTGGAGTGATTGACCAAAATAGAGCTAAAAGGAAAATGTCAGGTTTGTCAGGAACGCAGAAACATGGCTGTACACGCTAATGTAGAGTGCTGACGTTGCTCCATGTCTGCTGCTTCATGTGCAAATTAAGTGTCACTCAAATACTGTGTCGGATCCAAACGAACCCTTTTAAACACACATGAACATGAAGGAATTAACCGATCCAGGCAGACCAGCAGCTCCCATGTTCTGCTAAATAAAATTACTGTTTTTGTCAGTGAAGTCTGGTGGGTTTGGAGGGAGCAATATAAAGGCTATTTCTGGTTAAACAAAAAGGATCTTACAGGTCTGTCTCTGTAGGAATCCTTTCTGTTGTGTTGTCAGACACTATTAGAGCCTGGCAGTGGCAAAAATAGGCACTTTTAGCAGACGGATGCAGTTGCCCTCAAAGCCCATTTGCAGCTTTTACAATATTTGATACCCATAGAAAGAGATCGTTGTATGCGCTGACACTACTGTGTCTACCTTTATTTGACTGACACGTACAAAGCAAAGGCAAAGGTATTTTAAGGTGAGTATGGTCATCGAGGCCAATGCCATAAACCTGTAGCTGTAGTCTGGCAGATGCACAAGAGGATGATCTATGTTTGCCAGAGCACAACATTAAAAATATTTCTCACAGATTTTATGCAAAATTGATTAAAGCCCAGCTAATCATCAGTTAACATTTACTCCATTGATCATAAAAAGAAACGTGAACAGACAAGTTGGCTGCTGGCTGTTGCCGAGATTCCAGACAGTCTCATATCACTAAATCTTGTTTTCATTTTCATCCCTCCAATAACCATCTTGAGACAATCCTCTGAGGCACACTTTGAATATGTTTATTTAATTTTATATTTTCCCTTTATTCCTCCGACTCTTCTGAAAAGTAAATGTTTGATGTCAAGTTTGCATTTATTGAAAATGATCAAGAGTTGGGAAGCTCTGTGCTTCATGGACGTCTTCACTGCGGTATGGCTAAAGGGCTTCCAGACTGCTCATCTGTCTGATGGTAAATTTGATATAGTCTAAATGCATTTGATAGGTGGCCTGCAAGGGACAGAGGGCTGCTTCAAATGAAATCAGATGCCAACATTTGGTCAGACTTTACTGTGAAATCCTACTCAACCACAAAACAAAATATGTAAGATGAAATGTGAGCCTATAATAGCCATATTGGATGAGGATCTAATGTCTCTGCAGTGTCAATAAGTGTTTATGTTGTAAGTGATCAGACATGTTTGCTAATTTTTTCTCCATTCTTTCAATTCTCTGTAAAGCCTGATTGTACTAGAACACTCAGTTCTAAAGTCTAATGGCTGTTCAACTCTCAGTGTTACAAGTGTAGCCTTAAAGAATACAAATCATGTTAAAAATAAGTGTGATATCACCTAATGTTCATTCTCAGTCCACTAATGCATCGTATCTCATGTCCGTGACAAGGTGACATGTGTAATTTGGCACTGCAAATTGCGGTATAAATGTTCTAACTATTGCAAGTTGCCCAAGGAATCTCAACGAAATCATGCCTGAAAATATTCAGAATGGAAACAAAAACGTGTACTTGTTATTGTACTTGTTAATGTCATACTTAAGATTATCCTCACTGCTAATGCCCATCGGGGAAATTAGTTGCTTCATCGATGCAACCATGCAACATCATGAAATGAAATAAAGTTCAGAAAGGCTACAAAAAAGAATATAGCTAATACACTGTTGCCCATAAAGTTGGAATCAGTACCCCCAATTTTGTTAATCAGAATCAGAATTACTTTAATAATCCCCAGGGGGAAATTGCTTTTTGCTACACACAGCTCCAAAAGAATAAGAATAAGAATAAGAATACACTTCAAACACAAAGTAAAATATAAATATATAAAAGTATGAATAAAAAAAAGATGTATTAAAAATTATTATTACAAATTATTACACAGAGGTAAATTACTGCACCAGGTGAGTCCAGAGTCTTATAATAATAATAATAATAATAACAATAATACCACTACTACTACTACTAATAATAATAATAATAAAAATATATAACAACATGCACAATCATAGTAAGGCGCTGTACTATATAATACCAATAATACTACTACCACTACTACTAGTACCAACAATAATATATAACAACATGTACACTCAGAGTGAGGCGCTGTACCATATTATGATAATAATAATAATAATGATACAAATAATACCACTACTAATAATAATAATAAGATATAACAACGTGTACCTTCAGAGTGAGGAGATGTGTTATATAATACTAATACTACTACTAAAGCCTGAATACACCGTTTGCAAAGGTTAATTGTGGTTAAGTTTCACTGTGATATGTTTGGAAGAGTTTGATCAATAAAGTTGAGAAGATATACACTTTATTTATCAAGAATAAATCACATTGTCACAATCATTTCATGAGAAGAGGTAAAAAAAACATTTTATTCCAACTTTATGGGCAACAGTGTAATTATAGGAGCATACACAACAATTCCCCAAAAATATTATATTAGGAAAATTTTTTTTTACTTCAAATCATGATAATCACAATAACGATATAATTTGTATCAATAACTGCTTTCATAACTCACAGACAAATAACTGGTTTTCATAGAAAATGTCTCTGCCCAGACACACTGTTGGCACATCCAGTGAGAACTGTTGGATACGGGTCATGCCAAACACTATTGTTTCTTGATTTTACCACAAATGGTTTGTCATGACAAAGATTTTCCTGTTGTTTTTTCCAGCTAAAAATAAATTGATTGGCTGATTGCACACACACGGATAAAGTCTAGTCTGAGTGATGGCTCCAGTGTTTATGAGCCATGCAGCTGAGAGGGATTTGTAATGACAAAATATATTTGCTTTCTGTCAAATTAAAATCCAGATGCTATGCAAGAAGATGTTAAATAACGGTTGAATTCAATAATTGTTATGTCTGATTCAACCTTTATTTTAGTGGTGCACTGAAAACCATAACAATTTAAGAGCCACTGAGGGGGTCATTAAGAGATATTAAGGTCGTATACCTCAATATTTGCAAAATTCCTGTGTAATTTTTCTCCGCTTTTTCTTCTTCTGCGTCTTTATTCTCTCTGCTGTTCTCTCTCATCCCCTTTCCCTGCATGGTGCATGGATTACGCAGCTCCAGTCATGCTTCTTCTCTCTGACCGATATTGTTTATGTTTCACTCGACCGTGATTCGCCTCCCACAGATGTTCTGGAACTGTCCAGGGTGTTAATCACAAGTAACGTCCTCCATGGTGTAAAAGAGCCTGGCGTTATTTCAGCCTTCCCCAAACGTCTCTATAAGTCTGGTGTGTTTTTCTCATCCAAAGGCTAATGAGTTCATTAACACTTGACACTGAAAAGGGCCCCTTAAAGTGTCTAAACTAACTTGACAAAATACTTTGCAATGTATGTAAGCACTGGCATCACTCACTACTGTTTAAAACACATATAGTTTTAAGCAATATTTTACGTGTAAAAGAGAGTAGCCAGTGTGTGTGATGACTATCATTTCTGAAATTAGGTGACTTTGTTTTAAAAGCTCTCCTTTAAAAAATATTGGTTTGCTCACTTGTTTCAAAATTATTTTACCTTAATATAATAAAACCAAAATGTTATAATTTTATCATATACTAATGCCCCAATCTTAGAAAATGTCCAAAAGCAAGCCATGGCAGATTGAAAGTAATTACAATCTATTCAGATACGATCAAACTCACATTCACTCAAAGAAATGGATTGAGTAAACTTTGATCATTTAACATGACACACTGCAAGTAAGTGACACGTCATAGTAAAAACAATGCATTAGATATAAAGAATTAAACAGTTGGTTTTTTTTTTAACTCCCCTAAAAATCTATATAAATAGGCAAATTAAATTTCAGGGTACTGGTTAACCTCTTCAGTGCTATTGGACCGATGGATGGCTCCATTTCAATTTTAGTCAAGACCCAATGTTTTAAAAAATACCAACTGTGTGCTCTTAGTTATGGGACAGTCTGCATGCAGTGAACTAGAATTGGAACATTTCCCTTTGATTTCAGTGTGCAAAAATAAAATAAAATAAAATTTAAAAAAAACATCTCGGGTTTGAACATTTCAAGAAACATATTTCAATTAAGTGCTGGAACAAGAAAATACAAAACATATTCAATTTTCAATATTCAATAATAATGAATCAATAATAATGATCCCCTCAGTGGCTATTAAAGGGGGGAACATTTGAATGATTTTTCTTATTTATGTATTTTCAGATTTTCTGGAACATGTAAGTGCCTGACCCAGCTTATTCCCATGATCACAAAGTCTATAAAAAAAAAACATGTCACAGATGTGATGTGAAGATGAACAATGAAACCTGAAGTTCTGATGTTTAACAAGAAAAATCCAAATAAATGATCTTAGTTTCAATGTTTAGAGCACAATAATTGGCTTATGGAGTTAGTCAGTTGAAAGACACGAGCAGCTGTGAGATGTGTGGAGAACTGAAGCTTTACGATACTGCCTGACTAGCAACAGACAAAAAAAACAACCAAAGACCGGAGCAAAAGGTTTTACTTAAATCCCTGAAGGCATGGCCTGATGATGTCAGCACAAAGACGGTGGATTGCTTTGCGTGACTGTACAAAATTGCCGCCAGTTATGTAACCTCCACCCCTCTGTAAGCTTGAACGACAACCAGAAGCCACAGGTCTGATGCTCACGATGGTCCTGCGAGCCCTGCCTGGAAAGCTGTCGAGCTGTGATTTAGGGAACATTGAGGACAGACGTCATGGCTGTTGGAAATGTGGTAATACCCCCACGTACTGTGCGGGCTACGGAGGGCTAAATAGATCTGCAGAGACATGCAGTTTGAAAGAAACTCCTGTAAAATCCTTTCCAACTGTTAGTTGCTAGTTCCAGATCTAGCAGCATTTCCCTTTAAAATTCATTTGAATCAGAAAAAGGACAACATTTTGAAGGGTTCAGGGTATATCACACCAGTGAATATGTTTGATTTAAGACAAAATCAAGCATTTAACCATATGTGGACACTAATCTTCAGGTGATTTGTGAGATGGTAAAGGCGAATTGGCCCAGTAGATCACCTCAGCCACTGCAGCCTCGAAACAGGCTGCAATGGTTGCAATGTAATCCTTGAACGCAACTGCAGCAGTCAAAGTGCATCCACTAAAAGTGCCACTGGCAGGCTCTTACTGTTATTCTAAGCATCTGGCAACATTATGGAAAGGATTCCTACAGAGAACACAGGACTTTGTGTGATGAACTAATCCGTAAAAAAAATAAAGGCAGCGGAAGACCAGCAACTCTCATGCACCTCAACTAACAATCTGAGCCAGTCAGTGGCAAAAACAGTTGCAGCCATTGTAGCCTGTTCATGGCTGCCGGCTGAGGTGAGCTACCGCACCAATTCCAAAGCTTTTTCTACCTACCAGTCATTTAGACACCAAAATATGTACGAACAGGCCCATGTTTAAAAACACCAGGGTTCTCCTTTAACTAATCACAGTCTGGACATGCTCAGGTTTTATACAACACCTTAGCTGCAAGTGAAAATTTGTTGTGCTATTTCACAGCTATTACTGCAGTTTATTGCCCACATGATAAATCATAGCAGCATACATCTGTTTGAAGCCAGCTGTGGTGTATGTTTTGCACATTTCCACGCATCATCAAATTGTAAGAACTGTTGACACTCAATAACTCTTTTATAGGACAGCATGCAGCTGGAAGAAATGCATCTGCAGTTATTTAAAAGCTTCGACTTGTCACATGTTGTCAGTATCTTTTTTGTGATCAAATGCACCCAATAGCACCTGCTGAGACAGCACACAAAAGGGCTGAGGTGGGTGCCTGTAAATGCATTATTTACTTATTCAATAGTTTGTGCAAGAACAAAGAATATATGCCCTTGGACAGCTACTAAGGACTTACTTGATGGAATTATGTAGCTTCCATTCACTCGGCTGTGTCCTCATATGCCCTCCATTTCAAGAATGAGCCTGTTTGTAGGCACACTGGGAATCCTCCCATATTTTGTTTTGACCCCACACAAAATGAGGAACTGGAGAGGGAGAAGCATTGTGATCGAAAAGGACTTGTCAGCTGCCTAGAGCTCATTAAGCTTTGGCAGTGGACTCTGGTGGTGTTCCCCACTGGAGTGGAAGCTTATAGTTATCCTTGAACAAGAAATATTTCATCCTGAAGCATGTCTTGAGATCTCTCATCAGTGCCAGTTGTTGGGATGATCTTGCCAGATCTGACTTCCACAATTTACAACCATGTCTAGATATTAATAGCTAATTCTAAGATAATTGTATTTTTTTGTTTTTCAGATGTTTCTTTGGACTGAACTGTTACGAAGTCTGCCTAATGCAGTCTCAAAGGCCACACGTTAAAAACAGCACAATATGACTCACAGAGATAACCATAACATCTTTTTAAAAAAAGGATAATGTCATCTTTTAAGTTGTTTATTGAAGCCGGCATGACAGTCAGCTCACTCAGTGTTTTTGCCAGAGCTAAATGTGTTCCATCATCATCTGGCAGTGAAGAACTGAAGTGAAGAAAACATTTTGGTTTAATACACGAACTGTTATCTTCATTTCCAAATAGGACAGAATAATGTAAAATGCATGATTATACATTTTTAGTATTAGTGGTGTGGCTCCAGGGATGGTTAATGTATGTCAGCCTGTTGGTCGATCTGTCCACCACTTCAGTCTAGACTGATGTATCGTAAAACATGGATTGTCATGATATGTTCCTGAGTCCCTGAGGATAAATCCTAATGATCCCATCTGCAAGTTTTCACTTGCAGTGAAATATCTCGACATCTTAATTTTGTACTGCTGGTGATGGTTTCCAGATGATGCAATCCTCTGATTTTGTGGATCCCCTGACATTTACCTCGAGTGTCACCCTTTTGACATTTCTTACGTTTAAGTGAAATATCTAAGCAACTATTGGATGAGCTGCTCTGAAATTTGGAACAAACATGATGTTCCCCTTTTGGAAGACTCGTGGTTATCCCCTGACTTTTTATCCAACTTATTATCATCTGTTTTTTTGATTTTTCTAAGGCCTTATGTTACATTTATGACCAAATACCTGCAAAAATGACCATCAGCCTCACCTGTAAGTCATCTATCGTCTGCTAAAGCAGGTATAAGATAAGATAAGATAAGTGATGTTAGTATCTAGCTTAAGGCACCCCTTAGGCTACATACAGCCCCAGAGCTGTTGGTGTGGCAGCAGACTACTCAGTCACTTGACCATGACATAGCATAAATCTCATGAATTTCATCATCTGCCCAAGTCAGTGAAGGTCTGTGTGCACTCCAAGTGCACCCACTGTGGACTGTGAGACAAACTGGATGCTTGTTATCTGAATTGTCTACTCTATTTGTAACATACTCTCCATCCTTTTCCTATTCTTGTTAAGGGGTCGCACATACTGTTTACTTTTTACAAGATTTTATTTTGTCGTTCAGCAGAATACAAAAAAGGAACTATTCTTTCTTCGGTCATGAGGTTGCCATCTTGTTCTCCAGTGCACATATATGGAACATGCATTAGTGGAGTCTGCCTACGTGCCCGGGCCCCCAACTGAAGTGTGTATTATTATTGCTTTCTGCTGCATGTCAAGCCTCTAGATCCTATGAAGCAGGTTTTGGGCAGAAAGATTTAAGGGCTATAATTGTGCCTTTCTAAACTCAGCTGTTAATCATAGGAAACACTTCCCATGTTCATGCTTTGTTGATAATGTAGTGATTAGTGATGAATAATAGTGATGTGGAAATGAAGCATAGCTCTTGGCATTTTGTTGGAGGGAGCTTTGACTCACACTAATTCTTTTCTCAGATACAGGGTGTAAAACTGAATTTGGCTGAAATTGTTCCCCTATTGTGGGGTAACTTTACCCTTCCTGTCTATTCCTTTGTTTCTTGTGCCCGCTGATCACGTCTGATAACATCTGAGTTCCGTGTTCAGCCATGCAAGATGAATAGCATGCGATATTCCAGTATTTTCCAGTTTCAGGTTTTTTTCAGTGAGTTTAAGACATGATGTTATTTCAGAGTCCTGCTTTGTTACGCCAAACTTCTATAAAAAGAAATCACACAGTTATAGTTATTCATACCAAATAGTACAAATACCTGATAAACCAGCACAGCACTCCTTCTACACCATGAAATTATATTGTTCTTTTTGCATTAACATAATGCGGTAAGTGCCCTGTCACTCAGTTTCAGAGTGGAAAACAGTTTCCAATCCCATGTTTTCTGTCTGTGGTGAAACTATGCATTTTAGGACCTCTAATTTGCAATAAAGTGTCGTTTAAAGTAATTTTGTCTCTCTTTGAAATCCAAGTGAAAACACGTTTCTCATTCTATTCTTGAAATAGCATAGCAATCATGTCTTTGGATGGGTCTGAATGCAGCCCTATGCAATTTACCTGCCTGTTGCATATACTTGACAACTTGTTAGGATTGGAAAGGCCATTGAAAACACACTCCAAAATAAACACATTTTTGTAAGTTAAGTCTTTTTTCTTGGTTGAGCCAGGAACAGATGTCCAATCTGGCTGATGAATTGGAACCATCTGAAACAACCCTTTTAGCCTTAGTTCAATAAATACACTTTTCAACACATGTGGAGTCACAACATGGGCTTTGCTTTTGTGGTAGCCTGTACCTGTAACCTGTAGAGTTATTCTGGAGTTCATTGCTGGCTTATCCTGAAACATTTGAGTTGGTGATAACTGTGTATATTACCCTTTCTAAACCTTTACCTAGCTCTGTGGAAACAGTTTGTACTATGTGATCATAATAGTGAAAGACATTTCTGAAGATCTCCAATGACACCATTACAGAAAACATGCCCATTTACAGGATTTTCTCGCCAACTGTTAAACAAGAACAGAACTTGGAGAGTGGTTGTGGTGTCTCCTCAGGCAATGGAGGGAGAAGGAAGTTCTTCTCTGTCTTTTATTTAACGTGGCTCTCCCTCTTCAGAGCCGTTGACTCATGCCTTCTCTCTGCTGAGCAGGTGTCAGACACGTCAAACCTAACATGTTTATTCTGTGTCTAAGGTGTAAAGGCAAAGTTTGGAGAGCCAGCGCCATCAGACCAGACACTTGACAGCTACAGCTTCTCTGTACATTCAGACGACAAGAGCTGACGAGGGTTACTGCATGTCTAGAGCTTGACTGACGGCTGAGTAAGTCTTTCCTATTTCTTTTTATCCCATGTATGAGAAGACAGTCTCAATAAAGCAGATGGGTCAAGTGCTACAAGTGTGTCACTCTAAGGGCAGCTTGATTTATTTTATTTACAGAGCAACTATTACCAGCTGTACATTTGAAAGTGTGCGTGTGTGTTTTGAGAGAAAATAAATCACCCGTACGCTGCACACTCACTCTTTGAACATGCACGTGTCTCCCACTCAAAAGATCTTTGGTAGCAGAAGTCATTAATGGGACTTGTTTCGCATCTGTACAAGTAAAACATAAGAGGAGCTGCGTGTTAGAAATCTGAATGTGTTAGTGATTTAGTATGTCACTGTGCAGTAAACACCATGATTCAAAACCCCATATGACCCCCTGCTCAGAAATCAAACATATGCACCCCCAATGGCCCTTTAATAAACACACCACATTTGTCCTAACAACTCCTAATTGACCCTCAAAGAATGACTTTGATTTGATTTATATGTGAGTTTGTATGGGGAGGGAGAAGAAAAGAGGAAAATCTCTGACAAGATTCGGTTTCCCCCAAAGGGCCCAAGAGTCAGTTAAACTGTCTACAAATTGCTCACAGCCCAATAATTGAGCTCAAGTGCTGCAGTAGGAGACGGACCCTATGGAGGATCAAATAACTGATTACTTAGGAAAGGAAAGTGAGGGTGCCAGTGAGGATTTGTTGAGGAACTAAAAGATCAGTTTGTGTAACTAAAGATACAGCACTGGATGGAAATTCCTCTAAATCAAATCTTTTGTGTATGAGATGAAAGTTTGGGAGAAGTTTGTGGGAATTATGCCATCGCTGCAGTTGTAAATTCAGTTGCACAACTTGTGTAGAAAGCTTTAGAGTACAGAACGGCTCTCGACTCTCAAGACAAATACCTCATCGTCAGTTTTACCTGTCTTTTTCTACAGAAATCATGTGAACAATGACCAGAATACCAAAGCATCTTCATAGTTGTTTCGTGGGAATTTAAGCCTTTGCAAATCCTCAGACAGACTAGTGACTACATGAAATAATACTCAGTGATCCCAAAATGTGGTGCTAATATCAGAATATTGTTCTCAGACTGAACTGTGCAACATTCTGTGTAGAATAGATGCGGTGGTTACAGGATGCAACGATTTTTATCAGATAAGGACTATAAGTATTTCGGAAAAATTGTTTATTTTTGTGAGGTTAAGAATTTGCAACAGAGCACTTTTGGTTTTGCAGATATGACGGAACAGATACAATCGATGCAGAGTTAAAAAAAAAAAAAAAAGCACAAAAACACAAAGAGACATTAATGAAATCCCAGACTTGCACACAAAAGAACAACAACAAATAGGACACTGATCTCGGTTTCCCCACAATTCATCCCAGCTGTCTCAAATGGAACCACTATTTTGTTGCTAAAGACAACATTTAATATCCTGTAACGTGTGTTTGATAGACTACAAAAGCATTCTTACATGTCACATATGCAGAGCTTTGACCCTGGGCTTCCTTTAGCATACATGTGGACTGATGTTATCTGTTGCATGGTCAGTGTGGGTCAGCGTTATGGACTTCTTACTCTGGTCACTAAAGCCTTCTCTTTAAATAGAAAAAGTCTTGGACAGCTGTTCAGTTGGAGTTTTCTTATTGAATTGTTGGGTATGGGAACCTTGACATTGTTAAACTTCCGTTGTGGGAAGAAAATCATTTGAGATGGCTGTGCTTGGTTGGGGCATTAAGAAATGAGGTCGATTAGACGTTCTCCTTTTCTGCCGTCTTACTTTCAAATAGGAAACCTAACACACGGTAAGTATTGCTCAGCTTGTCATATTTATATTTCCCATCTTATAATGCCATAATATGATCCAAAATTCTTTTTAAAGACAGAAAGATTTGTAGTCTGTAAGCATTAGACACAGACCTCAAGTCATATCAAATGTTTTGTTGTAAAATGGTCAAAAATGCTATTTTTTTAATATGGTGCTGCCATATGTTGGGCCAATAAGCAAAAGAAACCTCATGGTTTTAAATAATAGGAGGCATTGGCTTGTCCATCTCAAAATCTGAGCTCATACCTTAACGAACTGGATTGACATAAACTTGACACTTTGTAGGAAATGAAAGGGGTGAGGTTTGATTTAAAACTGCACAAAAAAATCATCTTTGACAATATTTGGCACATAATAATAATACCAGAAGTAGACTGCATTCGGGGCAAGGACATATAAAAGGAATTTTTCATTTTAATGGCACTTTCATAAGATGTTAACATCGTGACTGCATATTAGACAAAAACCATAAAGCGTAAAGAGTGAAGAGAGAGGAAACAAGGGATGCATGTTCCACAGATTCTCCTGTTCCACATTCCTGCAGTGCAAGGAGGTGTAGTTCACACATCCTATCTGCTCGCTCAATTTAAATATTTTGCTGTGTTTTAAGTGCTTCTTAATTTTTCACGGTCTCCAGCCCTTCCAGCTGATCCATTCCAGATGTGGTTCAAGTGGGAGGTGAGTGAGGAAACAGGGGGAAGGACACTCTCTATGCTCTATACAGACATATAGCCATGCACACAAACACTCAAACACACACACACACACACACACATATATACGCATTCATAGACTCCATAAAAACTACCCAAAAAAGGATACCATACTGAAAAATGAATATCACACTATAGAGTGGAGTGTAGAGGAGTGTTGATGACCAGCAATCTACATCAATGTGCTGTTGGCCATAATGCAAACAATCACCTTGAAATACACGTCTTTAAAGGACCAGGCTGTTTTTTTATTCCATTACCCACCAATTGTATTTACTGTTCAAGCAGATCATATTCAAATTTCACAACGTCAAGGCTGCCACTAGTTTCAGTTTATTTCAGTTCAATATGAAAATCAGCTGATATAAGTCATTCATCCCAGTGAACATTTAGACAGCTTAGACAGAAGTTTTTGTCAGATTAAATTTATGCTTGTGTCACACATACGGCCTGCTTTAAAAAGAAAAACTCCCCTGGTGATACTCCCCTGGTGATTAACAAAATGTCAAAGAGATTAAAGAGTCATCTGCTAAATATTTATAATGCAGGATTTTAGATGCAACTTCACATTAGCCTTTCAACTGTCATGTTGGCTTCATGTCATCTGTCAGGGACTCGCTGACCGCAAAAGCAAGGAGTTTTCAAAACAGAGTCAGTCCTCTTGCATATGCATCACCATGCAACCATAACAATATTTTTTACAAAAAAGTGCCAAATGTTCTCTTTGATTTATTATTAATATTAAGTCTGTGTAAATTGATTTTCACATTGCACTGACCGTACTGAACTAAAACCGCAGCCTGCCTGGAAGGCAGGACAAAAATGAAGTAACGTTAAAAAAAGATCTTTTGGCTTATTAGCATTGAAGTATGAATGGGCTTGAATAAACCAATATGGTCATTTAATTCTCCTTAGATGCTGTAATCATTGTGGCAAAGCCCAAAGCTTTGCATTTAAACACAACATTTCACCAGTAATCATTTGCATTTTTTTGTCTTGGAGTTTCAGTATTTACACATGTGAAAAGACAGGGACATTTTGGCCAGAAGGAGGTCTGATGTACGTACTGGCTAATTTGGGGGTCTCAGTATTCGTCCCTGCACATCAGGAGTTACACATTTGTTAACGTGGTGTTTTAGAACATAATACGGCTAAAATTTAAGGATAGGTCTTTCACAAGGCATGGCAGATTTGGGGGAATGCGTGAAGAATTTAATTGCATTTTCACCAATACATGATCCTCTTTGTGAAGCTTCAAGAGGAGCGACAGATACTTGGAGGGGATGATGTTCTATAATGGGTACAGTGTGAGATGTGTCTGCGACTGACAGGCCTTTCAGCTATAGCCCTCATCTTTGTCCTGGCATTCCCCCAACATGCACTGTAAATGCAGTAGATGGGCAGCTATGTTGATCAGATACTGTCTAGAAAAGTCTCTGTTGATCTTATGTTTGCCTGCTAACACACTGTATGACCACAAAAAGAAATGCAGTCACAAATGTGTCAAAATTGCATCCAAGATTTGGAGTCTGGAAAGAGTGATCTAAGGAATCTCACATCCATCTACACCAAACTTAATGGTGCACAAATGATGGAATGTTTTTGAAAGTACGTGAGGCATGACAGAGCCCATAAATAGGCTACCAGGCCCAGGATTTGGGAGAGGTTCAATGCAACATTACCCAAGTGCAAAACAACACGGGAGCGAGCTGAGTGTCTTCATCTCTCCTCATCCTCCAGACAGACAGAGTGAAGGGAAAGGCAGATTGACCTCAATAACACCAAAACTCTGCACAAAATTTATGGGACCCTGCACAGCGAGACAGTTAGGGTGATGCCAAATCCACCGTTTTTGCCTGCCCAGTTAGAAAACACCATTAGATTGATTCAGTCGATTTATCAAAAAGCAGGGGATTTGGGGGAAGTTTTCTAATTTACAGGTCCTTAGGCCCACCATGAAGACGGTGTTGTGGTTGGCTGGGGATGTCTCAGTGCCAAAACTGCAGCCAATGGCAAATTGTTCCTTTCTCTTCAGGTCAGGTCAAACTGAAACCATTGGGGAGGAAGGGCAAGGCAGTAAAAGAACTGAGGTCAAAAGTGTTCAGTTCAGAAATATGTTACGAGCATCTGCAGTCCAACGTCATGGAAAAGTGTTTTTCTTTTTTCCACATCTTACCTACACATCAAACTAACACTACAAATGCTGAGTCATGTCGTTAACGGACGTGAATCTTTAAAGAGCAGAACCTAATTTCCTCAGCTCAGCGGACCCAGGGAGTAGAGTCAGGCACAAAGACGAGTATGGAGACGAGTGAGGAGAAGGAAAAGGGGGGTTAGAGAGCATAAGGACTACATGGGAACTAATAATCCCTTCACAATAGTCTGGGTTCTGATCTGCACCACAGAAACTCTCTATGGTCTGGAACATTCCTTCAGACTCAGGTTTAGTTCCTCCTGGAGACAGACGCAGGTTGGCTCTTTATCCCAACTCCCCTGTTGAAGCCAACATTTCAGATCTCATATAACTCGTGGCAGGGGGCCGGCGGTCTAACTGCTTATCATTTTTAGAACAATTTTATACCATTATTATAAGGAGTTCAATGTGGTGACCAAAGCAGTCTATTAAAATTCACGTGAAGTTTTCTCACCATATGCAGGGCAAGAATTAATCTTCCCCCAAGGACCTTTTCTTAAAAGACTGTCTTGCTAATCTGTCTGGGTGCCAAAAGTACTTTCTGGCCTCAGGTACGGAGGCCTTGGCTGTGCTTTTCCACATTTGTGGACAATAGTCTAAGCTCCAGCCAGGCGTGCCAAGAAATTGTTTACGATATTTTAGATTGCATGTCATTCCTGAATTATTCTGTGCAGAACAGAGGAGTTGTGGCCTCTGAAGGCTGGACTGAAAAATAAACTCTGCAACCCTGCAGCTCTTGTGCCACTTAGTTCTCATACATACAAATTCCACTGTGGCAAATTGTAAATTTGATTTACAACAATGATTCTTTTGACTGCGTTCATGTCTGCTGGATTCAGAAAACTGTACATTCACTTATATCTCTGCTTAAAAGGAGCAGCATTTTCTTACCCAAAATGCAACGCTCTTTTGTCTTTTTCTTTGGACCAACTGCACTGTGTGCTGTAATGAAGACAGGCCTGCTTATTGACAGGCCTCAGTGGCTTTGTGTCTTTTAGACTTTTTATTCATTCCAGATTTGGTCTACTATTTGTAATCCAGCCTCCCATTATGGTATGTGCTCAGCAGACATGTGGTCAAAGGGACCAGGACGAGGTCAAAGAGTACCGAGTACTTTTGGGTTTGCTGGAAGGGAAATAAATCCCTCTCCAATGAATCTTGTTATTTGATTAGCGGGAGGAAGAGCCACAAGAAAAAGGGTCACTTAGAATCACAGAAAAAAAGGGAAACACTTTTCACAAGCATGGTGCAGGTTGAGCGGATGATCTTGTTTTTTATGGTTACCTTTGAAGCATGAACAAAGGCATCATGGTCAGCAGGACTATGACAGCACTTTGGTAAACACGTCTTCGAGCTATTCAAAAGGGCGCCAATAAAGTCTCACTGCTTTCTCTTGTCTTGTCTAGTTGCTTCAGGTTAGATATTGGAGAGGTAGAGTGTAAACTTCCCCTGGTGCTCATTCTGAGCTGCTCTCTCCTTTAAAGGTAACATTTGAACCATAGTGACACTGTATTGTTTGCTAAGGGCACATGGTTGGGAAACACACACTTCTAGCAATAACACGGGACACAGATCATTAAAATGTTGGAAACAAACATCCCATGTCTGTTCCCATTGGTAACTGGTGATGATATTAAGCACTGACTTCCGCTGGTGTTCAATAACTCAGACCCAGTTCTCTATCTACCACAGTGTCATGGATAAATGCAGTGGAGACAGAAACAAACAAAACAGTTAGGTCTGAGCAGTCTCAATTTTATAGTGACTTTGTGTAGACTAACTTTTTCCTGGATCCAAGTAAGTAACATTTATGGATTAATAAATTTGTTGCTACTCCTATTATTGTCTTTGCTTAGAGAATACTGAGCACAAGCATCAAAGCATCAAACCATAATAACATGTAATCAATGTGTTGTTGAACAGTTTGGTATGGCCTTAATAAAGCCCACAAAATTGATTTCTCATGGTCATGTACTGACCATGTGTACCACTGCCATCTGTTCAAAATATTGTCCGTATGCATGCAATATCAGTTGGTGTGTAGACATATTTTCAGACAACTAAGAACATGTTTTGTATCCCATTCTTTTCTCACGTCTTCCTTATGTTCGACTTGTGTATTTAGAGTTGAATTTGTCCATTTACAAAGTCAGATCCTGCAATTCAGCACCAAATGTATCCTGTCTTTTCTCTTGCACCGAGTACACATTTGGGTGTGTTTGCCATTGGGTAGAAAGAGGGGTAATGTGTTAGCCAAACCACACTACTGGCCCATAGATAGGAATTTAGGAGCTAAATGGTCCAGCATTTTACTTACTCTTGTTACGTCCCTCAGTGATTTGCAATATTTTTCCAGAGTTCTTCACTTTCACAGCACTTAATGCTCTTAGGTAAAATTGCTTTTACTGTTGAGTGCAGATATATTGAGGAACCAATTATTCTTTCTGAAATGTGAATAAATTGTATGTACATTTCTTAGATTGTTTCAACTGTGTAATAAGTATGTAATAAAATTAATATGGCCTAATGTGGAAAACACAAAAATAAAATAAAATATGAGCTTAAAGCCCGAAATATGAATTCTAATAGTATTCTAACGACGACATTAGACACATGTGAGCTTTCAGACACTTGTTTGATTTGTGGGTGCATTTCTCTGACTGTTCTTGGGCCCTTTTTATCCAACTTTCATGGAGGTCCAGGAAGACCTACCAGGATGCTAAGGCTGAGGACACCAATTGTTTAACTATGGTGGCCCACCCCATTGAGCCCTGATCTACTCAGATTGCACCAGAATTAAGTATGGTTATATCATATTTAAATGTGACACTGAATGCGAATAAATCACACTGGAATCAAAGGAGGTTCCTCACTCAAAGAGCCTGTGTTCTCACGAAGATCAGGATGGGAACGAGAGGCACAGGCTTTTGCTCCTTTACCCAGAGCCCCTCATCCCTCCACAGGCCAAATCTACTGCCAAGAGAAGTTCCAGGTGGTCTCCAGGCTGTCTTTGATCCTCACCAACCACGGCCCCTTGGACAGATCAGTCAGTGTAATCACTTGTGTTTCAGAGTGCTCAGGGGAAACAGTAGTGCTCCATTTCCCTTTCATGGCATGACCTCAGCAGTGGCAACCATAGCCTTGAGGTGACACAGACCTCTGTCCAACTACGCTTCTCTGTTGTCCTTATCTAATTGAAAGGGCAGCAGATAAATGTTAGAGACAAGCTCCCTTGATGAGGCACAGAAAAACAAGCACAGAGAGGAGAGAGGGGTGTTGGTGCCCACCTCCGGTGAACACTATTTCGATTCAAGTGGAGAAAATTGTTGGCGAGAGGCACTGTGGCACACAGCCCACCTGAAACTTGCCATGCAACACTTATTTTTAGCTGACCCTTCAAGTGTACATCATGGCCGAACCACAGTCCAGTTACTGACACTCAAAGTGTAGTGGAGCGCCAAATGTGTTTGCACGAAAACCCTGCGTTGGCAAGGTGAGGCTGGTGCTGCACACCAGATGCACAGACACAGTGCAAAGAAGGGCCTGAACTCCATGGCAGCTCATCTTTGGACTTTGGAGCTAGTGGAGTGTGTTTGTCTTGGATGAACTAGAGACAAACCTGCTGCCAGCTTCATTGAGCAAGTGCTCGAACAGCAACCAAATTGGTTTGGTACATCAAGAGCAAGGGTCGAGGGGCATTCTTGCATTTCACTTAAGATTAGTATTAAGTTCCTGAGAAACTCTTAACGTACGTGTTTCTTATCAAAAGGTTATCATTGTTCCAGTAAACACAATGGGATAACTTGCAGCCTGGCCTTATTAATGCATTTTATTTGACATTTCAAGTCACAAGGAAAAAGACTCAATTGTTTTAGGCAGCAGGAAGAATAGCAGGCTTCAACTTTTCTCATCTCTGTCTTAAGGAGTGTGGGAGAACGTTTCGTTGATGCTCTGTTGTCATGAAAACAGTGAGACACAATCCTGTCTCTGTTAGGTCAGTCATGCGCTGTGGTTTACTGTTACAGAGGCCCTTAACATTGTTCCATTAAAATCCCTTCAAATCATGGTTATTTAGACCGTTTACGCCTATTCCCTAGTAATAGTTGCCACATGTTTCTCTAGAGATATCAATCTTATCAGGCAAAACAGTAACCAAAAATGAAGTGTTTCAGCTAACCAAACGACTTCTTGTAAAACCAGATATTTCCATAAACCGTATTCAGTTATTACCTTCACCTGGAGGCTTGGCAGAGGCATCACCAAGGTAATTTTTTGTTTTTTCCTAACATCAGAAGTGGCTCAGTGTTGCGTATCAGTGATGAATGATGATGAATAATGGAGTGATTGTGCAAGAATTTCCACACGGTAAGAAATTGTGAATTTATTCTAACTACTTTTCTTAAATAGTAAACATTTTTGCTTCGCATTTCTATTGCAATGCAAACTGAAGGTCACTGATTATACAAGTGGAAACTGACCCGTGAGCCAAGTTCAGTAAGTGTACAGCCTGCACTGAGCACACTCAGAAATAAATTTTCACCTTATTGTAGCTTATCTCAACCACAAATGGTGGTTTACATGCCACAGATTAGCACTCATAAACACTATTCATTAGAGGGCTCAGAGAACGCCTCCCAGAGGTCTTTGCCAACAGATTATGCTATGATTTATGTGGTGTGAAACTTGTGGCCACGACAAGCCGTGAACTAAATAAGTGGAAGATTTAGATTTGGTGAAAATAAACACAGACGATATTACGCATTAGTGAAACATATTCTGTTAAAAAACAACATATTCCATCACTTCATCTCCAGCTGGGTTTTTCCAGGATTGGTTTTTCATTTGTTTCATGATTCATGGTTCTCACTTCTCATTATTCCCTCTTTTGCCTCTATGTGATTTCAAATCTGTCTAATCCCCTCTTGAAACTGGCAATAGTATCTCTATATATAAATGAGGTGTGGGAGCAATCTGAAGACAGGAGCCCCTGGCTCGAGTGCTTCGGTCTCTTCAGTGCTTTGAGATTGGAGAAAGTGGCGTCATGGACACGAGAGTCCAAAATTTTTAATCAGGACCATAATATATCCAACTGTGTCCAGAAGCTACATTTAAAGACTCAAACATATAATATCTGGGGAACTCCCCTGGGATGCTGTTACACCAAAGGTTTATGCTACCTAAATGGTTTAAATAGTAGATTCAATAGATACCAATTGTCTAATTGTCCCTGATCTCTAGGGATGGCAGTGTCTCCATGTCTGTCCACTACTTTGATCCACACTGAAATATCTTAGCTATGAGATGGATTGCCATGAAAATGTGTACAAATATTCAGGACAAAATTTGGACTTTGGATTTCTTCTAGCACCATCAAATGGTTGTCATTTTTGGCCTTTAGCCTGGTAACAACTACTGCCATACATCAGAACGGCAATATGTCGCACAGAGTTGCCTCTCATCACTACACCTCTTTTTGGGGGAATACAATCCATCCAGTCCTTCATAAACAGCAAAAGCATTTTAACACTTTAAACAAGCTGCTTCAAATTAATAATGCTAAGACTCACTGTGTACTTGGTTGCACCAGTAATGAATTCAAAAACACTGATTTCCAATTTGTTCCCCTGCTATTTCCTAACAAATATCCTGATAGAACAGCATTGTAGAGCAGGACAGAAAAGAAAAATATTTTACTGATAACTTGCTGACCCTGAGACTCAAGAGATATCCTGGTAGAACACCTCTGGCCATTTAGGAGGGTTATTCCGCCAACTTCATGCAGAAGAGGCCTGAATGAAGAATCAAATGAATCTTTTAAATGTGTCTTGCTCATTCTATCGCAGGCAGAGTTCTTTGGGTTATTTATAAACCAAATTAATTCTGACGTTTCTCTATTGGCTTTGTCTTTTACTGATATATTACATTAAAGTCTACGGCGAGTATCATTTGTTTTCCCCCCAGAAAGGGATGGGGACGTGGTTCAAGCCAAAATTCCTGAATGTGCATTGTTACAGACATTCATGTCCCCCTCAGGATGAACTGTATTCACTCTGGTGATCTCTTAACCAGACATCTAACCTTACGTCATCAGGTCAAAATTTCAGCTCATCCATCCTTTATGACGACGTAGCCTGCTTACAAAACTAATGGCATTCCCATCAGCCCCTGCTGTACTTTGTGTTTAGTGCCTGTTATTAAGTGTTTGCATGCTAACACGTAAAACCAAGATGGTGATCATGGCAAACCTTCTGCTTGCTGAACAGCTGCATGTTAGCATGCTGACATTAGCATTGTATTTAGCTCAAAGCACCATAGTGCTAAAGCTGTAATTTCTACCTAAAATGGAACTCTAATGCATTTCTGTATTCACACACAGCATGGTTGCAGCAGTGACTCCTGTCTTAATACAGAAAAACTTGATGTAATGGCCAAAAACACAGTGACCATTAGCCTTTGGCCCCTCAGTAGCCCTCCTGGTTAAACCATGAAGTGCTCTCAGCAGAAATGTTGGCTTTCTGTTACTAACACTCTCAACAGTGAGGCTATAAAGAGGAGCCACCTTGAGGCCTTTGTCAATTTTTCTCTTTTTGTTTAGTCAGGCCGGCTGGAGGCTGTGCTCCGTCATCTAGCTGGTGTTCCAGTTTTGACTCAAAGCAGAGACTCGGCAAGTGAGCCAGGCTGAAATATTATCCACAAATGCACACATTCACTTGAACTGTTATGGGGAGCTTCAATGCACTGCTGGTGACTTGTGGAGCAGCATCCGTCACACTAACCCCATTTTATTCCCGTCTCATTGTGTATTGTAGATTTAAAAATAAACCTCAAGTACCTTCACCCACTGAAATCCACTGCATCTGGTATTTCTCACCAAATGACCGCGGGATGTGGGGGTGCAAAAGTTTTTAAAGCAAATGTTTATAATTCCTGTTGCTGCGTGTTATAGCTTTTCCAAGCAACACCGAGGAAGTAATAGCTAAATTGTGTTGTTTATGATGAGCACTTTTTGGATGCTGTTTTCCATGAAAGAAATCCCTTTTAAATACACTTTATTGTTTCTGGTATTTTATTCTCTTCTCCTAATTCTTATGAAACTTTTTGCAAGAATTGTTTTTATTTCAGCCGAACAGGATCAAAGCAACAGATATTTCTGGGATAAGCACTTGCGTTGGGAGCAAAATCATTCAATAAATCTAAAATGCTTTTTTAATAACGTCTTGTTCAGTCAGGTGTTATTGTAGGTCCATTCTATTGTTTTTAAAGTTAAAACATCTCCTCTTCTTTTGATGCGTTTTGTACCATTAATCACGTTGAAAGAATGTGTCAGTTTATCAAACAGCAGACATCTCATCACTTATTTCACTCTGGAATGAACCTTTTTAGCTGAATGCATAAAACCCATAAATGCTTGAGACACATGCAAGGACTGACGTATCAATCTGTGCGAGGTTCTCTCGTGTTCTTATTAAACACAGGTGCCCTAGTGTTAACTGCTGACGCCCCACACTCTCCTTCTCCGTAGCTGTCAGTCACAAACTATGGAGACTGATTAGCTGAATGAACATCTGCCTGAAAGATGGATGCTGTGAATCCTGCGGTTGGTACTCCATATAGTTAGAGAGAAATAAACAAGCTCTACCTGCCATGCCCCACAGCTCGAAGACCAAAGGGTAGAAGGAATGGCCGAAATTTTCACATCATCTGTCAAGTGTTCTCACTCCAGCACCCTGATGGGAGGCCAAAGAACATGGAGCTCCTCTGTTTTCAGCCTTTATGTGAGTCCATAAAACCTATGTGCTGCAATGTAAAACTGCTCCCTAAACCTGCAATTTATTGTACTGGCATCATTTAGAGGTTCTACGTCCGTATGAGAAAAGAACAGAGTAACTGACTGCTAATGTGTGATAAAAATGAGAAAATAAAACACGTGCTTGAGTGCTACACAGTTGCTAAAATAACTGGATTTTCTTCTGCCTGGCAAGCAAATTAGTCAATGATTTTTAATGTTGTGGGCAGCACATGCACCCTGTCATGAGTTTCATTGGTTTAAAATTGCTTGTAATCTTTGCCTATGTTTGGTGTATTTCCAACTGCTGAGGGCATCAATCACAAATTGTGGTCACTCTGTCATAGATGGTAGATGGATGCTCCGTCCTTGTCCCATTGCATTACTGCACGCAAATGCTGATTAATGCTTGTCCAATCAATTTGTTTTCTTAGTGGTGGCGGCGCCTTGCCTAACTACACGCTTTCATGCAAATCAAGGTCACATGAAGTTCAGCCAACCTGGTGGTTCAGCAGCTGTAAAATGCACAACCGCTGAATACAGACGTGAGGACAGACAAAATATACCCTACACTCACTCTGATGACAGAATGACTGAGACGCACTGTAAACTGTGTTTAGTGCTTCTTCTAATTGAAGAGGTTAACTGGTGGTGGCTTTTTATGAGGGGAAACAAAATTTCCTCAGGGCAACAAAAGAAAATTATCTTCATTTCAGTCTTTTCCTACAACTGAGAACTATGGTTTCAAACAGGCTCTCGTGACAGTGAATTGGATTTGAAGCCTCAGCATGCAAGGATGATGATTTATTGAGTGCTAAAGCCATTCAACAGGGTGCCTCAGGTGCAAACAGATTCCAACAGGCAACTATCACATGCAGAAATGGCTGTAATATAATATAGGCTCCTGACGCTCTTCGAGGCACAGCAACGGATCCTACCACTTATGTGCTGTGATTGGCTTGATAAATCAGAAGGATCTGAAGCGTTTTGGCATAAGATTAAAAATGGTTACATTTAAAGATGATATAAGATAAGATAAAAAATTTTGCATTTCACAATCTCTGTCCATAACTACAACCATAACAATTTGGGTTTAAATTAAATTGGCTTGAAATAAAGGGTCTCAACAGTGTTTGTGTCTCTCCTGTCTGTATGGATATGCTAATATGGCCTTCTATATTGTACATGTAGATTTTAGAACAGAGGAAATGTTTAGATTGAACTTAAACAGCTTCTTTTTGCTTTAATCTGCTTCTTCTTTCTTCTGTTTGGATTCCAGCTTAAAGAGGAACAAAATTCTTCTTTCTGATTTAAAAAAATCATTTATTGCAGTGCATTGCTAATGCAGTCAGGTCCAATTTCATCTGTATGAAAATGAACAGAGAACATTCCTCGCTCTCCCCGCTGTATAAACTGAATACTGGATGGCGCCTCTCCAGACCGGAGTCTCTACAAACTTGCCTACCTTGGAGCTGAGCCACATTTGTGTAACATACCGTACACACTGTGAAAACAGCATCATCACAACCAGACCAACTCGGCCTTTCTTACATTCTGGTGTCAAATAGGAGAGCCTACATCAGTTCTGTGTTAATGGAAATCATATTGTCCTGAGAGAATCTGTTTTTCTCTTTCATGCAAGTTGCCTCTCAGCTGAGGTGAAAACTGAATAGTTCAATTCAATCATTTAACTTCCTGTCCCTGTTTGATATTGGCAATGTATATTTCTATCTTAATTTGACTATTTAGCCCATGCATTTCATAAACAGGGCTGTAGCCACCATTGAGGACGCTGAGGTCATGTCCTTGGTACTTTAAGGACAACAAAAATTTTTTTTAGCATTTCCCCTGTTAAATTGCATTTTTTGAAGTGGAGAGCTCTTTTAAACAGCATTTAGAATTTCATGCTTGGAACAAATACATAAACAATATAGTGCGTCTACGTAAATGTATGTTCATCCTAATCCTTGTTGATGAACTGTGGAAATTTGGACTTGTGACCTTGTGAGCATTTCTGAATTCCCTGCTACAGCCCTGATCACGAGTTCTTTTTCTGCCCTTTCTGCCTAAACACATTTATTCAACCACCAGACCTCTTTTACAATGTAAAACACATTTCACTTTCAAGTCGTATACCTCCTCTGACCTTTATCGTCCATCTCAAAGTGAAGACAGGAGCCAGTCAGGTAAGGAAGAACAATACCCCAATAGAAATTGTGTTGCACCCTCTTCTGGGATAAAAAGAGTATAGCAATCCAACTTTTACATAAAGAGTCGTATTTGAGCTTTAAAGTCCATTGATCTTTTTCCAACTTGTCTGGATTTTCTATATGAAAGATGCTTGACTTGTTATATTTCTAAACTACTTTTACACAACTATTTGAAATGTGTATATCTATATCGCTGTGCAGTTTATTTCAGAATGAATAATAATCCTTTGCTACAGTTATCCTTCTACATTTCACATGCTTTAATTTCACATTAATTACTGTTGAGATACTTATACAAGAGCCCATGTATGTTTCACACAGCTACAATTACCACCATACATCTTCCACCACACATCCGTGCGCTGTGTGTCAGTGCGCTGACGGGAGCTCTCTGATTGGTTGCTGGAGCTGTCGCTCTTTTGATGACGTTCTTCCTGTTTCGCCGTGACAACACGTGTGCGGTGTGCAGCTCGGAGCTGGGAGGAAAAACAGCAGCTAAACTTCAGCTTTCCGACACCTTCGTGTGGTGTCCAGTTGTCTGTCCAGGGAAGGCTTTGCCAACTAAGCTGCCAAAATGGTGAAGCCTCAGTTCAAGGGGAAAAGCTCGATAAACCCCTCGTCGTCCAGCAGCAACCCTGGTGAGCTAGCACCCCGTTAGCCACACCGTTTGTTGACAGCTAATGCTAATTGTAGCTTGCCGGGTGATATTATGCTCCAGAAAAGACATATTTGGGTTATTTTCCTCTGCTAAATGAAATTAGTCACCAACATTGCAACAAGAGTGCAATGTGCCAAATGAAGCACAGCCCGGGGTGACTTTACTCAAACTTAACTCTAACTTCCAGTGCTGCTTTAACACGCAGTAACTGGAGTATTGGGCCTTTTAAATGCTGACACAGAAGTAGAAAGACAGGAAAAGTAGGAAAGCGCTTGTGTCTAGTAGAAGTATTAAGACCAATTGTTTAAAAAAAAAAGAAGCCTGGAAACAGATATTAGTTAATTGGATAATGCTATTATTCATCATGTCAGATAAGATGTTATTGAAGTAGCCCATGAAAAAAGGAATATATTCTGATAACTCAGTGTGTTGTTAAACAGATGACTCTGTAAAGTAACTACATGTATTACACAGATCGAGCCAAAGGTGCTGGTGGGAACAACATGAGGGACCGAGCCACGATCAAGCGTCTGAATATGTACAGACAAAAGCAGAGATGGTAATTGATGTTAAATACTTGTATTGTTGTTGTGAACTGCCGAATGACATCAAGGTCTGTTTTCATACTGAGCACTTCTGTTCCCAGTAACAACCGTGGAAAAGTCATCAAACCCTTACAGTACCAGTCCACAGTGGCTCCAGGGACAGTAGCCAGAGTTGAGCCGAACATCAAATGGTTTGGTAAGTGCACTTCCTGTGTCAGTAATAGCTGCCAGTATATCTGTCTGTAGTGGGAATCTTTTGAAATTCTGAAATGTGGTGCCCAGTTGATTCTTTTCCATACTTGTAAGAACATGAATAATAACTTTGACAGGGTGGTAGTGTTGCAGCAGGGCCGATCACTTGCTTCTTCGTGAATTTTAGATATATGTTCATGTTCTGTGATACGGAAGCCATCTATCAACACATGGATATTTCCTGCATAAAAAGCTGAAACATCTCTGTGTTTTTAATGTCCTGTGCAAACACCGTGGTAGCAAATCCTAACACGTGTACTCACATTACTTCCAGATGTTTTGCTGTCAAGATTTTCCATTCAGAAAAATTCTTGTTAGTTTTCTCCATTTTGTATTAGCAGCAAGAGCCTAGTGCATTGATGCGGCACAGTACTACACAGAAAGTCTACGCCTACACCTCCACCAGAAAGTTCTGCTTATACACTAAGAATTTTGAAACAGCTCATTACACATCAAGTAAGAGTTACTCTATAGCGAGCTGCTCATTTTTACAGGGTGAAGCGATAGCTAGATAGATAGATAGATAGATAGATAGATAGATAGATAGATAGATAGACACTTTATTTATCCCGCTTGCTGTACATTATTCCTCTAACTAAATAATTTTTTCACAGAAAAACTGACTTAACACAATTTAAATTCATCTAAAAATTATTTCATTGCTTCCGTCATCAGAACTGCAACCATAGCAACGCTCTGTTATACATAGAACGATGCCATGTAATACTGTAATTGATCAGAATCTGTGTAATAACCATTTCTGTTCTTTGCCCACATATGAACAGGGGTTAAATTCTTGAATAAAACTTGACAGGCCTGTCAGACATACAGTTGTAAAAATCATTTAGTTAACTGGTGACATTCGCCTGATTGCTTTGGTCGTTGATTGCAGTGGTGGCCGGTGTTGAAAGAAGACCTTATGTAAAATTTGTGAAAACTTCTAATACCCCTGATATAACTCATCAGTGAATGTGAGGGAAACTGATTACACAAGGGGCTATAAATGTGATCAGCAGTGGGAAATCTAAGCTAATTCAGTGTAGTAAGCTTGCTCTCTGTGCATTTTGTATTTCAGCAAACACCCGCGTTATCAAGCAGTCGTCCCTCCAGAAGTTCCAAGAAGAGATGGGAGCAGTGCAGAAGGATCCGTATCGTGTGGTGATGAGGCAAAGCAAACTACCCATGTCCCTCTTGCATGATAGAGTCAAAGCCCATGTGAGTATAAAGGGTATAAACCTCTTTTTGCTTTACTGTGAAGGAAGGATGATTTCTATTTAAGTCTTGTGCTGTCCGTTTGATGCTCCTTGCCTTCGAGTTCGGTTCCTCCGAGGAAATGTGCATCGTTAGTGTGAATTTCCACCCTTTTTATGAATATACCTGGCATATTAAACTATTGACATCTTTGCTTTATGTATTGTAACGCAGATTACAATCATGCCTCTATTTTTCTCAGTAGCTTGAGTCTTGGGGGAGTTAATGAGGTGCAATGAACATGAGGCCTCACTGTATTCACTTTACTCAATTCTCACCCTGCCCCGCTGTGCTGGCACTGTGCTTGGCACGGGAGGGGTGCGATCTGCCAGGCTTCAACTTTTTCACCCCATAACCAACACGATTCCAAATATCATCCAGTTCTTCTTTTTCTTCTCCAACAAATAATTGGGTCTGTTTCAGTCTTTTTGGTTTTTTCTATACTGTAGCGCCTCATGGAACTGGAGCCATGAGTTTGAAGAGGCTAAGGATACCGATTTCTTTCCCCTTACATTTATGTCTAATTATTTATTGACAGTTTGCTAGGAAAGCTGTTATATTGCAGTCACCATCCTTTTCATTTCATGCAGTTATATTCTTTTCATTAACAGCATGCCAGGTCAGTGTAGCTTGCTTATGCAGAGCAGTAGTTTTCCCTCCTCAGTGAAGACACCCTCATCTGCTAACAGGCTTTCGCCAATTCATGACCTTTATGATTTTGATAAAACACCATTCTCTTCAATTGGATGTTGCCAAGGTGATCAATCTTATTCCAAAAAGGCAGATTTAGTGGTTCTAAATCCTGTAGAAGATCTTGGCAGATAGTTATGGCAACCTTAAACAGTACTGTTTCTGACCAGCCCTTCATTTTGCTAACTTAACCTTCCTCACATCCGGTGAGCTAGACATCGTTACCTGTCAGCTATCATGGAGGAGATGAGGAGAGAGGCTTCTGGAGGAGTGTGGAGCGATGAAACACAAGTGTGGAAAGTGTAATCCTGCGCTCAAGTCTTCCTCGCACCCCTCTTTCTCTTTCTCTCTCTCTCTCCTCGCTGGGAGGAGCTGAGATGCTGTTTCTTTGGCTTAGTTGTTCCATATTTGGGTTCTCTGTTTACTGTTCTGTGAATTTGTGTGAAGCTCATGTAAGAACTGTATCGCTCTGACTTTATCAAAATGTGGTTGTACCACCAACAAAAGCCTTTCCTCCTGTTGCCCATCTGTTTAACAACATAGCTGTACTGTGTCTCAGTTATCATTTCTGCCATCCAACTGTTATTTTTTTTTTTCATTCATACTGTCGATGAAGAGTGTTTTTCCAAACCTCTCGCCACAGATATGATGCATCACGTTAAAGGTCACCATAATGTAGTATGAAGGAACATGATGCAGCCCATATATTCTGAATAACAGAGCAATTTAGCTCTTAATGCATATTATATCTAATAATAAAATGTAGGCCTCCTCTAGGCTGAATATGCACCTGTGCGGCTGTATTACATAGCAAAACATTAATTCATTCAAAACCTGAATGAAGGATCTCTAGAAATTTCCTCCTCGTCTTTAACAGAATAAAACATTTTGAAGTGGTGCCTTCTTGTGGCTTCCTGTTAATTAGAAAAAACAGAGCTGTACGTCTAATCTCTGTGTTTCTACCCCTGCAGAACTCCAAGGTGCACATTTTAGACACGGAGGGTTTTGAGACCACGTTTGGGCCCAAGGCTCAGAGGAAGAAGCCCAGTCTCGTGGTGGGGGATGTGAAAGACCTGGTAGAGCAGGCCGAGGCTTCGGTCCTGAGCTACGACGCAGACAAGGACAGAGACCTGGTGACCGAGGACACGGGGGTTCGGTAAGACTTTCAGAAGATACTAGAATCTATCCTCTTATACTGGGCAGAAGCCTGGTTGCTGAATGCACATTTATATTATATTTAAAGGTTGGAATAAGTTTGTTTTCATTTTGCAACAGTGAGGAAGCACGGGAGGAAATCTTCAAAAAGGGTCAGTCAAAGAGGATCTGGGGAGAACTTTACAAGGTACCATTTCACCTTCTTCTCAGTACTGTGCCTCATGTTAATGTCGAGTTGGTACACTCAAGTGTTCTGGGTTCCTTCTGCATTCCTGACTGTTTTATTACAATAGGTGATTGACTCATCTGACGTCATCATCCAAGTGCTGGATGCCCGCGATCCCATGGGAACCCGCTCCAAGAGCATAGAGTCATACATGAAGAAGGAGAAGCCCTGGAAACATCTGATCTTTGTACTAAACAAGTGTGACCTCATCCCCACCTGGGTCACGGTGAGAAATTTACAACACGATCATCTTTGGCTGGACGTGCTTGTGTCCAGTCTCTCATAGCACTAAACTGTGTGCCTGTCTCTTTGTGTCCACTCAACTTTGTTCCAGAAACGGTGGGTAGCGGTTTTGTCCCAAGAGTACCCCACTCTGGCTTTCCATGCCAGCCTCACCAACTCGTTTGGTAAGGGCTCCCTCATTCAGCTGCTCAGGCAGTTTGGCAAGGTAAGCACATGCCCCTGATTCAGAGTGACAAAATAGCTTTGATCTGCCATTTGCCATGTCTTGTCCAGCCTGTGGAATCATTTTCTTTTCTGCAGCAGAACAATGTCTGAACTTTTTGAAGCCCTTGGACGTTCGAATGGAACCCGTTTTTGATTTATGAGTGTACTATTAAGTCGCGTAAAATATTTATAGATTTCCTTATGAAAACCAATAGTACTAGCTTTAATGGGTGTTGGTGCTTGGTTCTTGTGTTCTCTTTAGTTCTCATTATTTTGCCCATTCCAAAAGTAAGCCATGTAGTGTGTGGATTGAATTGGTTTTGACAGTATTTTTCATTGTATTTCATTCTTTCAACTTTACTCACATAATCATACAAGTCATTTGTGGGGCTTTTTTCAAAATTCATTTATGGCATTTGCAAGACAATAACAGCTCCTGAGTGAAGGATTATATCACATCGTTACATTGTGCTTTTTTATGTATAAACATAAGCATGGATAGGATTTGGATTGAGCATTATTTCAATATGTGAGATGATGGAGATTTGTTAGTTGGTAGAAATGTGTTATTTGTGTAGATACACAAGCAGCTATCAGGTTATATATCGATGGCTGTGTTAGGCTAGAGTGATTTATGTAATGTGTATAACTGACCCTCTGAGGTAATTAACCATGTTACCTGTGGGTCTGCTGTCTGTCAGTGAGTCCGTCAGTCCGAGGTGTATATACAGGGGGAATTTTTGAGGAAAACTCTCTAACGGTACGCTGGGCGGCATAAAGAGACACACCGGGACATTCATCACGACTCTGTCCCAGCTCACGGTAGCAGGACGGAGATATTTCACCCAGAATGCATTGCGCAACAGGCCATTTAAGTCAGTCTTACAGTAGTCACTCATAGGGAAGTTTTATGCAGCAAGTCTGACTTTAAGTTATAGATTAAGCCAAGTCTGTTTTTAAGCAACTGTTTTGAAAGGTCAAGAAATCACATGCAATGTTCTTGTTAGTGTTAGTATTGTGATTTAAAGAGGCTTTTGTGAGTAAGACACAGAAAGGCGTCTGGTTTTCCCCTTTTTAAATGTCTCTCTCTGTTGGATCCCGTTCGCCAAAAAGTCTGGAGATTACAAGGAGAAAAATGTGGTTCAAATAGCCTTTTAGAGTTTACCCTCAGGGACAAACATAAAAGATGTTTTTATCTAAATTATTGATTATTAAAACGGTACAGATTTGTGATTGTTTTGTTTGCATAAAAAATCTTTTATAAGATCCATTGGTATGTGTTTTGAACAAACTACAGTGTACTTCTGGAGTGATGACAAGTTAACTGTTTTGCTAAATGCTAATGGAAACAGCCCCATCTCAAATTACCTCCATGAGCTGAGGACAGACTGGGGCTGTTGTTGAGGGAACACAACGCCCTGACTTAATTGTTTTGCTTCCCACAGCTCCACACAGACAAGAAACAGATAAGTGTGGGTTTCATCGGCTACCCTAATGTGGGAAAGAGCTCAGTCATCAACACACTGCGGTCTAAGAAGGTCTGCAATGTGGCACCCCTTGCCGGAGAAACAAAGGTAAGGTTGAAGATTCTCAACCAAGTCATGTGCACCCGGGCAAGGTGAGCAATGGGAAGCCTGTCTAATGAGCACTGCAGGGGACAGTCCTGTAAAGACGACTGCAGGAACAACTACAGATGAATTGACCGTTTAATAGTCTAAAATATTGAATATCAAAAGAAAAGATGCGACCATTCACACGAACGCTAAGACAATAAAAAAAAAGTATAGTGAAAAGGAGAGAGGAGTTTGGATTGAGTGGGGAGGTGATGTGAGGTGAAAACGTGCATGTGCCTCCTCCTACTTTGGTTATTGTTGATAGCTGCAACAGAAGTAGTCGGCTCCGTGTTCCTAACTATATTACTGAAAATCTAAGTGGGGACTGGACCAAGAGAAAGAACAACAACCATTTTTATCTTTAATTTCCTCTCTCTGGGGCTGTTTATCCTGTTTGGACACGAACAAGAGTCTGGAACCCCCAGTGTCCAAAGCAGGGTCAAGGGGAAAAGAAAGAGAAAAGATCTTTCTTTTTCTTTGCCTTCCAGAGCCGTGAGCTTGGACCACAACAGAGGGGCACACCTGTCTAATGAATCTGATGGGCCTGCAGCCAGCGCTCCTTTGTTTCTCACCTTGTCTTTGATTCTGACCACACACTCAACACTGTTTGACACCCAAACAAGTTCTTGGAAGAGAGAAGTTGTTTGTAGCACGAGGAGAAAAGAACTTTCAACACAGTTCTTGGCCAGATTCAAGACGGTCTGCGCTTTGCTCTGCCAAAAGCTATTTTTTATGTATATTTTGCTGCCATGCTCATTAGTTGACTCAGTTTTTTTTTTTTTTAATATTATGAAGTACTAACAAGGCAAAATATCACACGAGACTTAACATTTCTGTCCAGACAACCAGCATTAATCTCTCTGTGTTTTTCAGGTGTGGCAGTATATCACTTTGATGAGGCGCATCTTCCTCATTGACTGTCCTGGTGTCGTCTACCCGTCAGAAGACAGTGAATCTGATATTGTCTTGAAAGGAGTGGTAAGTCTCTCTCTCCTTTTTATCTTTTGTGTACCAAGGATTGGTGATAGCTACCTTGCATACTCCCGATATCACCCCCAATACTGTGGAAGTCGACAATACAGTGGGGGTGAATTCAGTTTTATTTGTGCAATATGTCTTTCCAGAAACAACGTCCAATGACAATCCACTTGGACTTGGAAGTGGGCCTCTATTGCTAATTCCCGGCTGTTTAAAAAATGCTGCTGCCAGCACCGATTCTAATCCTCTGGATCCTTTTTCCTGATCCTAGGTTTAACATGTAGGCCACGGAGTCCCCGTAACTGAAAGGTTGCAGGTTCATATTTTAAATTGCACGCCTTCGTCTTCTCCTCCCTCATTAAGGTTCAAGTGGAGAAGATCAAGAACCCAGAGGAGCACATTGGGGCAGTGCTGGAGCGGGCCAAGCCAGAATACATCCAGAAGACCTACCGCATCCCCACTTGGAACTCTGCTGAAGACTTTCTTGAGAAGCTGGCATTTCGCACTGGGAAACTTCTTAAGGTCTGCAAGTTCTCCTTTCATTTTCTTGTTTTATTGGATTCATTGATTTAATAAAAAAAAATCAGCCATAAAAGTTTTAACAAGCAGAGAATATGGTCACAACAAAACTTAATCATCAGAATGAGCAGTAATTTTAGTTAAAGCATCCGTTGGGTATTCTACAAATGCCTCCTATTTTATGAAGTGCAACATCAAATGCTTGATATATTATGTATACTCTGCTTGCGTACATTATGTGCTTTACTCTCCACAGCTTTCAGTAAAAATGGTTAGGTGTAATGTGAACCACTAGTTTGATGGGCAGTGTATTCTTGGTATCGTACAGGGCGGTGAGCCAGATCTGTCCACGGTCTCCAAAATGGTGTTGAATGATTGGCAGAGAGGACGAATCCCCTTCTTTGTGAAACCTCCTGGACCTGAGGGTGATCAAGAGGTAAGTTCACTGAATGTTTACATCGGTGTTCTTTCAGGAAATCACTTTTCCCCTACACCAACCTGTCCCGTGTGTTAACCTGCATGCTGTTATTGTGATTTTTTTGTAGGACAAGGAGCAGTTGGCAAGTGAAGGCCCCTCAGGGGTAGTTGAGAATGTGCAGGAGGAGCAGCCAGACAGCGTGGATGCCATCTCAGACGAACATCAGGAACAGCAGCAGAGACAGAAGGAGCAGGTCCAGCAGATCCTGGCGAACGTGCGACAGAACTTTGGCAAGATCAACGTAGCACCTGAATTCAGCGAGGAAGACTTAGTTCCAGTGGAGATGCCTGACCTGGACATGTCTGACTTCTCTGGCTCTGACGGTGAGGAAGACGGCGAGGAAGAGGAGGGTGGACAGGAAGACGGGTCCAATTCCGAACCGATCGATGGAGAGGCTGCCGAGCCCGAGCCCGAGCCCACAAGCGCTCAGACTGGCAAGACAAACGGCAACAAGAGTTCACGCGAGGTGATCCGTGAGCTGGATGACAAGATCGCTAAGTACAAGCAGTTCCTGGACCGGGCCAAATCCAAACGCTTCTCCTCAATCCGGTAACGTCTGCTCGCACCCAAACCTCACTCGCATACTTTCTTTGTTTTGTGTTTTGTGAAGAAGCATGGAGCTGTCAGACAGAGAGATCCCGTGCACTTTAGGTGGTCCGTGGTAACCGGCCTTTGAGTCCCTGAGGGCTAGCAGTCATCAGTTCGGCTGTCTGATCAGTGGCCTGTTTGCATAACTCTTGCATGTCATCTCCTCTTGTTGAGCTTGTTTAGCCCACACACTGAAGAACAAAGTCAAAGAAAACTTGTCTAGTCACTCTAAGCCTAACTTAATTGCCATTCATTTCAACAGACCCAAACAGGAGTAAACTGTTTGCTTTGTTGGGTAATGATTTACTTTCTTTCTGCTTTGGACAGGATACCTAAGGAACTTTCTGACAAAGTGTTCCAGGACATCAAGACTAAACAAGCGGCAGCAGCAAAGCAAGCTCAGCAGAAAGGTAGTCAATCAACACGTGTCATGACTTTGTATGGTGCTGACTGTTGAAATTATTTTGAAAGAAATTCCTACGCAGTTTCTCCACACAATAAATGACGTATTTTCTTAAGTTTGACACAAAAATACATTAAAAGAATGTGTACAGTGTTTATCTATAGCCATACAAATTAGGTAGGTACACTGCGATCCAGGCAGGCACTGATGTCAGTTTTGTTAATCTTTGTTTGAATTTAGCTGCAAGCCAGAGGAGCAAGAAGAGGAAAGCTGAGGAGGACGAGGAGTCCACCCAGACGCACAGACTGACGTCTAAACAGGTATGCAGTGTTTGCTCTCAGTGACGTCAAACAGATAAATGTCTGTTCCCCACACTAACAGGAATGGAGATAGAAAGCTCTGGTCTTTTTTAGAAGATGATTTCATAATTTTTGTCTCTGTTTCTCTATCCATCACTACAGAGAAGAGCGATGGAACGTGCAAAGAAGGCGAAGAAAGTTGGTGTCCGCTATTACGAAACACACAACGTCAAGAACAAGAACAAGAACAGAAAGGCCCCAGCATCAGCCACAGAAAGCCAGAAGGCTAAAAGAGCAAAGCACTAAACCGGAGTTGTAAAACACACAACACATATAATAAATCTGTATTTAAATGAGCCAGAAATGCCACATTTTTATTGAAAAAGTTGATTTGATAGAAGGTAGACTGCGAACTGAATGGTCTTTATCAAGTGGCCACTTGATGCCTTATCTTGACCATAACGGTCCCTCTGGGAAATGACTGTCTGTCGCCTTTTCAACTTTCTCTTTCCCTTCAACCCAGAATCGTTTTTGAATGACATTTCATTCATCTTTTAGAGGTGTAACGCTCTCTTGATGTTCAAGAGGAGTGTACAGTAATTGTTTGAACTGTACTTGTCATGCCACGCTGTTAGAAAAACAATAAAATATGTGCTAATATACTCAGTTATATTTGCATTTGTTTATCATCTAGAAACAAAAGACAAACTTATTATCATTCTGTCCTGGCAAATAGCAACTGGGTTCTTGTTTGTCGAAGTCACTTCTGTGGCGTAATGATCCCTTCCAGTTGGGTCTGAGTAGGAAGACAAACATTAAAATCTTAAGACAAGCAACACAGTTACTAATGGTGCTAAATCTAAAAGGGGCATTTTTTCTGTGCTATGTAATTATGAGACATCACCTTAAGCTGCTGGTTAGTTCTCTTCAGGAACTGAATCTCTTCATTGTACTTCTTTTCCTCCACCTGTCGTCTCTCATTTTCTCTCTTTTCAATCACATCACATTTAGCTTTGTGTTCGTTCAGTTGCCTCTTCAAGTCATGTTGCTCATCTTCCAGATCCAAAATCTAGGTATGCAATAAGACAGGCTGGTAAATTTAACCCAGGTGGATGACCAATTATGAGAGCACTACCACCATCCTCAGTTTACAGCAACTCTTAAAGAGAAATGGCGCTCTCTGCTGGAGACTTGACAGAAAAACAGTTCATATTTGTATTCCTGTATCTTTAGATTAGAGGCAAATTAAATCTCTAAAATCTGTTAATTGCCATTTGTTGTCTTGTGTGCCTGTATATACAATTGGTTGGTGTAATTCATAATAAATAACAAATGAATGTCCTCACTCTTTTCTCAGTGTCGGCCTTGTCCTGCTCAGCCTGCAGCGCTTTCCTCATACCGAAAGCCATGCTGCTTTCGTACAGTGTCTGGTAGGCAGCAATAGTCATTTGAATCTCATCTCTCACCCGCAACAGCAGCAGACCCCTCTCAGCACAGTTGATGGTCACCTGTCTGATCAGCTCATCTTAAAGAAATAGACAGTCAGGAGGATCAGATGGTTGAGTTTGAGTTGATGTGGGTGAATATGTGCCTTCGTTGGAATATAAGAACATGGTTCCATCAGAAGAAAGCCAAATAAAATGTAAAATCCGGCCATATCAATCACAAGACTAGTTCTAACACATCCTTTAGCTCTTTGTGCATCTTCTGTGTACAATCATTGAAACCACAGAGGCCTCAGCAATCACCAGCATCTCGGCGTCCTCCTTACCAAAGCACTGGGAGTAGAGCTCCCTGCGGACAGGGCAGATTCCTGTTTCTCTGGCCTGCCTTTGCTGTAGCTTTGTGTCCAGCAGCTCCTCTAGGTGAATAACATCAGCTCTTGTGCAAGGTGCACTGGACACTTGCTGCACCCACAGTTGGTTTCCCTCCATCCATTCCCTGCAGTGGTAGAAGTTACCATGACTGAGGCTGACGTTTGAACCTGCTAAACAATATATCGAGGATGGGAAGGAAGAAAAAAAAAGACCTGGGCGGAAGGATGGCGTTTAGGATCTCCTGATTTTCCTGCCTAGCGGCCTCGGTAGAGGTGGGTTTTGGTTTTGGAGGTGGAGGAACAGGGGCGGTGTTAACGGGCTGTTGAGGGCTCACTCTCAAAGGGCGTCCCTGTAGTGAAAAGTATTATATTTGAGACACTGTAGTGCATGCACTTAAAGTCACCTGTTGTCATGTTGATGTTGCCACGCACAGACAAAGTAGGTACTTCAGTTTCAGTGCTTGGCACATCTGCAGGTTATGAGTGCTACAAAAGGGTTTCTTCAGGTGCCATTGTCTTTGTCAAAGTATTTTATTTACTTCATATTACCTGTTTAATAAATCAAGTATACATATGATTCATACTCGATACTTTAGGAGGACGTGGTGACACTGTGTAATGTGAACTCCAGACTGGTCCAGTCTTTGGAGGCTTAAAGATACATATACATATTTAAAAACATACTCAAAAGGGGGAGAAAAAAGTGCCTTAAAAAAAAAAAAGTTGGCTCACATCAAGATATTGAATTATTTTATATCATTCTGCAAGCTTAGTCCCTTCATGCCACACACACGTATGGGAAAGGTAAGATTTCAAATAAAGCAATATAAACACTCAATATACACCTTGGAAATAAGTAATAAGCATTTTCAAGCATTTCTCCAACCTGCTTGGCACCACTTCACTTCCTCCATTTAGCCAGGTAACTGCTAACTAGCTAACGTTAACTAGCTAACGTTAACTAGCTAACGCTAACGTTGAACTCGGGTGGCGTCACTTGGTAAACTCACCTTTGGTGATTTTCTGTCGGTGCTTTTGCTGACCAAAAATGGAGTGTTGTATTTTAAGAGAGACTCGGCTGGTGGAATCATTGTGGTTTACTGTGAACGCAATAAATCAACAGAATAAAAACAGAAGCCTCTTAGTTTGAGCTTCAGGTGCAGAAATATCGGTGCTGTAGCTAAAAAAAAGTGTGTGCGCACTGTTTGTGTTGTCATGACAACAGCGTTCCCGGCGCCCCGTTTTAGTTTGTCCGAGTGGACCCAGTGTTTGGGTTCACAAATGTCGGCAGTTGTTGCACTGTTCATTTTGGTGACTAGTATATAATATTAATAATCATAATAATAATGATAATAGTAATAATGAACCGCTGCTGGGCTCTCACTTTCTGTTTTTAATTTTTACGTCTCCTTTGAACGTGCCTTGTGTGTTTTAATATTGGTTCTAAAATGAATTCTAATTACCCTTCCCATCGTTATTTAAAAAAAATAAAAATAAAAAACGAGACCTGAGAGACGCGCTCTTGACGGAACCAAAGTCAAAGTATAAAAAGTGGGCGACCATGCCGACATGAATTCTCGGCGTACCACCGGAAACGGAAGTGCGTACTTAGAGCACAACAAACGAAGTTTATGGTAGCTTCAATTTTTGAGTTCGCCTTTGTTTTTTTTTTACACTTTTTGTCGCCGACGACGATGTGTGTTTAGTCACATAACGGTTGAGTTAGTTTACATGTTTTACAATGACCAAAGAAAAGCGACACAAGAGAAGGGAATCCCCGGAGCGGGAGGTCAAAGTTAAGGTAAAGCAGGAGAAAGAGAGCCCCGTTAGGCCACAGAAAACACGCCGCTCGAGGTCGAGATCCAGCGGCCACTCGAGTCCACAGAGAAGAAGAATGAGCAGGTAATTTTGATACACAGCCATCAAATCACTCCGCTTTCACCACGTGCTTTTACTTTTTCACCTTTATAGACGCAACATACGCGTTTAGTGAGTCCTCGGCTAAAAGTGTTGTTCGGTCCGCTAGCACTGAACAAACCGCTCCAGCCCACATGAGTTTCACCTGACCGGCTGTCATTTTGCAGTTTGACAATGTCCTGGGAAGGTCTTTTTAACAGGATATTTTTTGTTCTTCGTGTAGATCACCCGTCAGGACGAGGGACCGCTCACCATTTAGAAGAGAGACATCTCCCGCCAGACGAGGCAGCAGATCGCCCAGAAACCGGAGAAGTCCCCATCGTGGTGCCGATGTCCGAATAAAACGGGTGACTATTCTCAAAATTACTAACAACGTGCGATATGGATTTATGAGAGGCAGCGCCGAGATCGAAAAGTGGCTATAGGCTAACTCACTGTTTCAGTAGCGTGTCGTTATACCAGTTTATTTATCACTATCACATCGCTTATTTATAAGCTGCTGCTGCTGCTGCTGCTGGTATTTAGGATTAGAGTGTGTCCCTTCACTGAGCTGCACCCCTTTGGACACTGTTAGTACAACGTCTATTGACATCTAATGGTCAACCAGTGGCATGTTGTGCGTTAACAACACATACTGAAAATTTTCCAAGTAGTGACTTAAAAAAAAAAACTGATAAGGTTTAACAATTTAATGGTTTTGTCTAAATTTGGTCTGAGTCCAACAGGCCATGTGCAGAGCCAATATTTGTCTAAAGTTGGCCCACATAGCAGAGCTACCACAAAGTTAACGGCACATGAATGATGTGTGAATGTGGATGTAGTGTAAAAGTGCTCACTAGAGGTGAAACACAGGTCCTTAAATTTGAATTCCTGGATCGTTGGGTCTCTCTCTTAATTAAAGAGTTTGGTCTTACCTGCTCTTTATGTAAAGCGTCTTGAGATAACACTGTTATGAATTGGTGCTATATCATTTAAATATTGATTGATAATGATCTGCAAGTATAATGGTCTCATGATTACTATTTTTTTAAATGTTTGAGACCATGGGGTGTTGTAGTTGTCATTGTAACTTATCATTTCTAATTGGTATATGCCAGTAGAGAAACAGCAGCATAGTCATCGCTGTCACATCCCAGACTGAACAGTGGCCACTTTTCAGTCTCGTCACTCCGACTGAATGCAATACATTATAACCTCTGTAACTGTAATGCCTGTACTAAAATCAACACTGCAAATTTTCCCTCAACTAATAACTTTTCTTAGGCCGCTCTCTCACCAAATGTCTCACAGGAGCGGGAGGAGCATCGGGCCGGCGGTGATGAGCGCAGGAGAAGAAACGACCAGCCGGAGGAGAGGCGGAGCAGGTGGGAATCGGACAGACCGAGGGAGAGGGACCGCGGTGGAGACAGACACAGAGAACGAGACGCACTGTCCTCCCAACAAGCTGAGAGACGGCAACACGATGAGCGGCGCAGGGAAAACCGTCAGCGGCGCGAAGAAAACCAAGAGCATGATTCTGGACTCTCTGATGGAGGCCGCGAAGACACAGAAGCTCCTGCTGATAAAGAGATGCCCAACTTTCAACTGTCAGGGGCACTGACGGAAGATACCAACACGTTCCGGGGGGTGGTGATCAAGTACAATGAGCCACCCGAGGCTCGCATTCCCAAACGCAGATGGCGACTGTACCCTTTCAAGAATGATGAACCCCTTCCAGTCATGTACATTCACAGACAGAGTGCCTATTTGTTGGGACGGCAGAGAAAAATCGCTGATATCCCCATTGACCACCCATCCTGCTCCAAGCAACATGCAGTATTCCAGTATAGGTAAGAATCAGCATTAATAGCCACGGTGTTTCACTTTGCTATGTCTTAGTAAGCTTAGGCAAATGTCTCTCCATGTTGAACTGTGCTTGTATGATTTTTATTGCTGCATGTGTAAAAACACATCTTCCTTTCTGTCTGTATTTCTGTAGACTGGTGGAGTTTACACGTGCGGATGGCACCGCTGGCCGCAGGGTAAGGCCTTACATCATTGACCTGGGATCCGGCAACGGCACCTACCTGAACAACCAGCGTATCGAAGCCCAGCGCTATTACGAGCTCAAAGAAAAAGACGTTATCAAGTTCGGCTTCAGCAGCCGCGAGTACGTCCTCCTGCACGAGTTCTCAGACACAAGCGAGGTGGACGCCAAGGAGGAAGAGGACGATGAGGGACTCGACGAGTAAATTGTTCCCATAAAGTGTATTGCCCAAGTTCTTTCAGGTTAGATAACATAATCATCAACATTAATCAAATAGTGGATTCAGCAGTGAATGGAACAATTCATTGAACTGGTAAATGTGGGACTTTATTGGAAAAAAAAAAAAAAAAAATGGAACAAGGCTGGTTTGTATTTTCTGTAATTTCTAAACTGTTGCTTAAACCTGCCACAGCTGTCTCAAGAAGACCTCCTACTCTCAGGTTGTTTGTGTAATGTCCGTGTGATGCATGACTGTTCTCACATCTGACAGTGCTCACAATAAAAAGTGCTTGGTGCCAGATTAAGATGTCGTGCTTCATACAATAGTTAATTATATTTTTTTGGGATTTACAGCACCGAGTGCAAAGTTTAGCTGAAGATTAATCTCTTGTCTTCGTCCGGGCTATATGTCAATGTACATGATACGTGGAATGTGAACTCTAGATTATCGTTTAATAATCATCATTTATTGTTAGAGTAAAGCATTGCAGACATACAACTTGTAATGATATTGCCTTGTTTCGCTTTGTAGTGCAGGGAAAAATAGTTGATGTTATTGTGTGTTTCCTCGCTCAAATGCTGTATGTATTTAAAGACTTCCTCTTTTTTTTATTTTTGGCTTGTCAGAAGCCTACAGCATTCATAGTCAAATTTCCATTTATGTACTGTAAATAAAGACAGTGAAACTTTGGATTCTCTCATGAGTTTTTAAGTAGATGCCTCATCAGAGCTTCTTTTTAGTCGCACTATTACACTTGATCAGACATGATTACGAAGCATTTGTGAAATTGTATTGAAAGTAGTTATTGGACACGTGTAAAATGGCTTTTTTTTTTTTTTCCTATAGCTTCCATGTAATGTGATGCGGTGACTCCATATCAGTACTTGAAATTATTACCACATAGAATACACCTCTCTGTATTGGATTTTAGAGCATCTAATCTTTTTTATTGATCTTTCTATAGAAACCTTCCATGTAATATTATGATGTGACTACAACTCAATACCAGAAATTATTGAAAAATTGGGAAGGTGATGGTAAATGTTACACCTGAGAAGTGGTCTTCAGTTACGCTCGCTAAATGTTTGAACTTTCTGGCAGAGTAACTCTAATACTAAAATAAAAAGTAGCTTTAAAAAGTCATAAAAATAGGCAATCAGAGAGCCCTTTACTTTCGGCCAATCGGAGTGCTTCTTTTTTTTTTTTTGTGCACCAGCATGCTGTTTTTGCAAATTAGACTTTTATTCTTAAGATCGCATTTAAAAAAAGATATTTAAAGAAAGATATAAAAGTATTTAAAGATCACAGCAAAGTTTAGCTGAAGCCAGATCTCTTGTATTCGTCCCAGTCAGCGCCTCTGACAGAGACAGCAGCGACACTCCCATAGACCTCTGTTGTAATCCTGGAATGTGGAAATAACTTGTGTCATAGGGCGATCAACTGCTCCTGTCTTCAGTGTTTCAGCGGGCCGGCTCACAAGTTGATGAAATGACTGCATGTTTTGACATTTTAAAACACTAGTGGACTTCTCATGAATTAGGTAAATAATGGTGTCATGTAGCTAGCTTTATTCTGTGTTTCTCCAACAGCTTGTTCAATTGTAAATGCAGTGAGCTAATGTAAAAAACAGTGTTAGCTGCCAAAAACAGATGTCAGCCAACATTTGCCTCAGATAAACTGCAGCTCTTGGTGTTCACAGGTATACAAAGTTCAGTTATTAGATTCATCGTTTAAGTTAGTAACACTTGGTTTCCACCCTACTGGTAGCTCAACTAACAGCTTGATAACACTGGTAGCTTGTAATTATGGCATTGTGGTTAATTCAGGTTACCTGAATAGTCTTTACACACATTGGTAATGCATCAGTGACAGCCGACAGGATCAGCAGCATAAAGTCAGTAAAAACAAAAGTATAACTGCAGGTAGCCAGTTACATATTTTCCTGTTGACATGTGAAAGCATGGTTTGTGACTAGGAGAGTGGAGGACCGTGGGTGGGGGATCAGACTGGACCTTTACCCCCTCCCTGGACACATTATATTGTAAAATGTTTTGTTGAGTGCAATTTCTTTGCCTTATATATTTTCTAGTGCTGATCAAACTTTTTTTCTTGGCTTAATTGGGCTTTGTTGCTGGTGTGGTTTATATCCACTTTCTGTATGTGTTCATGTGAATGTCTTAACATAAGTTAAGACTGTTCCTGCATCATGGGAGCAGTCCCTCTTCTGACAAGTGCCTTTACTTCAGCAATCTAAATGTAAGTCATAAGTAGCCCTTTACAATATTGTCATATAAAGTAAGTGACATAAATGCATGTAAATAATAGTAATAATACGTTCGAATGTTAGATCACATCTCACTTCTACAGTCTGAGCAGCTGAATAACATCAAAACATTGTTGTGGAAGTCAAAATGTCACCTGTAGCAACATTTACTGCAAACAGACCAAGCCAACATAGATCAGTTTGCTTTTGACAGCAGAGGTCATGCAAGAGTCGGGGCTGAGTGGCCCGCAGTCTCCTCCTGTCAGCGGGCGGAGCGGAGCGCGCCGCGGCGGGGGAGGAGGCCGGGAGGGCGGGTCCAGCGGAGAGGAGTACCGGGAATGTCAGTGGATCTGAGCGGAGGCGGAGACGCACCTGGGGAATTACAAGATCAAGCAAGAGACCGTGCTGTTGCGTTTTTAATGGAGGTTGTCCCGACGGAGGACATGCTCTGAGTTTTGGCTGCAGCAAAAAGGCGCAAAATGTACACGACAGAGCGCAGGCGAATGAGCCTGCACGAGCTGAGGAGGAAAGATCCAGTTTGGGTGTCAGCTGGAAGTTTTTGGCAGGACACTCTGGCGATAGAAATGAGCTCCAGCGGCTCGGGTAAACAGATCGTCTCTCCGCGGAGCCGGACCAGAGCCCTGTCCGTGGCGTACATAGTGAACGAGGACGCGTCAGTGCCGCAGACTGAGGAGAACTTATCCCTGAAATGCCTGAAGGAAGCATGCGCGGACGCACACGCCGTTTTCAATACCATTTCATTCGAGAGAATATCCCTGGGCACCACAGACATCCTGGATAGTTTCTACAATGCAGGCAAGTGCAGGCACGCTGTACTGTAGGCTAATTTGGACGACACGCACACGCAGCACTGCGCCAATTACGCAAACTGACCTGGCGTTTTAAATTCCCCCTACAGATGTGGCAGTGGTTGAGATGAGTGACTCCTTCTGCCAGCCTTCCCTTTTCTACCACCTCGGAGTGCGAGAAAGTTTCAGCATGACCAACAACATAATCCTGTACTGTTACAAGCAAGATAGTGATCTGCAGGCTATCAAGGTAACTCAGAAGCAACACCACCCCTGTTTGTTACCACCCCAACTGTCCTGGGGGCCCAGAAGTCAGATACACTGTGTAGAATAGTTCGTGATAGCTGGACTAATCTCACAACTCAAGTCCAATGTAAGGTGACTTAAAGAGAATCCTGCATTATTAGCTCATGTGGGGGCCCTGTTGGAAGAGGGGCCACAATTTAGTTTTGAGAGATTCATTATTTCACAGCAAACCCTGGAGTTTTGCCAGTACTGGGGTCCTGGTTATTCTCTGGGGCTCTGTGCAAAATGACATTAAGATGCCATGTATGCTTCCCTGTGTGCACTTCAGCTTAGTGAGACTGACATGAAATAGATCCAGTAGGAGCTCACAATTGATTTTTGCCCCAGGGCCCCCTTGCATGGCTGGAACTAATTAATATTTTCATTACTGGTTAATTTGCTCATTATTTTCTTGCCTCATGGATTCATGGTTTGATCTATAAAATGTTAGAAAATACTGAAAGATTCCCACCACTATTACTCTCTTTTTAATAAAACAATGGTGCAAAATCTAAAGACTTTGTAAATTAGACAAAAGTTCAACATCATCACAAGTGGGAATCATTTCAGCTGTAAATAAGATAATGTAATTCATGTAAGGCTCAATGGTCAATGATAAAGGAGCAAAGCAGTTGTGTTTATCCACGAGTTTATCTGTACATACAATTATTAAGGCCAAAGCAGCACCAACTCCACTGAGGTCATGCAAGAGTCTCCCAGTGTGAATTTGTGATACGATGTCTTCCCTCAGGAGCAGTGTGGAAGCTACACGTTCATCCCTTACGTAGTGTCACCGCAGGGCAAAGTGTTTGCCTGCGATGCTTCCATGATGACCGGCATCAAAGAGCTGATGCAGCCTAGTTTCCAGCTGGAGCCCCTGCTGACCCTGCTGGTGGAGAGACTGGTGCATCTGCTGAACCACGTTCACGTTCAGTCCAGGTCAGACGTCCACTTCTGTGCATCACCACCCTGTGCCGTCTACACCCAAAACACCGTCACCTCAGACTCCACCTGCATATGCTGATGCTGAAACTCGCACTTCACTTAGCACACTTATTTAAGATTGTGAAAGAGTGGAGTGTTATGACCCTTCTGCTCTCTCTGCTGACAGTGAGTACTTCCGGGAGTCGATCAGGCATGAGATTCGCATGGCACGGGAGCGCTTCAGCAGCCAAGCCCTGAGCGAGGAGTTGAGCCGCATCCAAAAGCGCCTAGACAGCGTGGAGCTGCTCACCCCTGATATAGTAATGAACCTGCTGTTGTCCTACAGGGACATTCAGGTGTGTGTATAAGTGTGTGCATGTGAGTTAAATGTGTGAAAGGTCTTTTTTAAATTCATCTTTTAACATTTTTCAGATTAAGATAATGATTACCTGCCCAATGTGTCATTTTATCACTTCTTATAATAAAGCATAATAATAGTAAAAAATATTATTATTACAAAGGGATTCAGTTTATAGAAAAAATTGCAAACCTAAAAGTTGGCGTTTTTGTTATAAATAAGGTCTATGGATCACCTGACTGATTAATCAGTTGAACATTTGAGCATTATTATGTGCATGTTTGGCTTGAAGCATAAAAAAGCCTTTGTTTCATTATGAAAGTATTACTGTCAATGAGACAAACCAAATGCCAGGATCAGATTTTAGTGTACCATGTCGATGTAGATGGAAACAAGAACAACCACTGAAGTTTAAATGATTATTAGTGATTAATGTCTTCATACATGAGGTTCTAAATGCTGGTGTCAGATGTGACAGTGGTTAATAATATATTGTAATTCTGCACCCTCATTTCTCAGGACTACGACGCCATAATCAAACTGGTGGAGACTCTGAACAACCTGCCCATGTGCCTGGTAGCTGGACATCAGAATATCAAGTTTCACTATATATTTGCTCTAAACAGGTAGTTTGTTTTACAAGTAATCATAGTTAATGTAATCTCTTCTCTGGTTTCAGCTTAGTTTTAGCGCCATTCTCAGCCTGTAGCCTTTATTTGCTTTGTAGGCATACAAACTGCTGATATTATACAATCTCCCCCCGATCAGGAGGAATCGCCCTGGAGATCGCGCTAAGGCTTTGGAGGCAATTCTGCCTATTGTGGAGTCGGGGGGGAAGGTGGCGTCGGATGTCTTCTGCCTGTGTGGACGCATCTACAAAGACATGTTCATGAGCTCTGGGTTCAGTGATCAGCGCAGCAGAGACCAGGCCTGCTATTGGTACAACCACTTTTTGTTCGTGGGTCTGCTCTGACAAACTGGTTTTACAGCTAATGTATTTAACCTTTGATTTTGGCTGCTCGTGCGTGTTTGCAGTTTGCGTTGTATTATTTTTCTGACATGCCTAAATGTCTCCCGTCTGTCAAGTGTTCTAGTATAATCCACCATTGCTGTCTTTATATTATTTGTCCTTTATATTATTTGTCAGGTATGGAAAAGCCTTTGAGACTGAGCCAACTCTTCACTCGGGCATCAACAACGTGGTCCTCCTGATGGCAGCTGGCCATGAATTTGACACCTCCATTGAGCTGCGCAAAATTGGTGCTTCATGCTTCCAGATTCAGTGTGTCATAAAGTTTACACTACTTTACATTACACTTTATTTTGTAGGGGTATAAACCTACAAACCACAATTCTGGTGATTGTTTAAATACCATTAACACTCCTGATCAGGCCGCTGAAATGACTTGTTTTACAGCTGATTTCACATCACTCTTCTTTATGTACAAACTAGTACATGTAGGAGAATATTGTTACACACAGTACTTCAGCTGCACTTAGCAGTAAACTCCATTTAGTCTTTAGAATGGATATATTGATTAGAATCAATGTAATGTCACATCCCTGTTGGCTTACAGTAATGCACGTAGTATGTATACACAGTAGCGTTGTGTTGCTACCTTGTTGGACACATTAGCCTATTAGTTTGGAAACATGTCAATGAATTGTTGTTGCTCTGTGGCACTATGTTGGCCTTTAGGTGTGACTCTAAGCAACCTGCTCGGTAGAAAGGGCAGTTTGGAGAAGATGAAGGACTACTGGGATGTCGGCTTCTACCTTGGAGCAAACATCCTCGCTAACGAACACAGGAAAGTCATCGAGGCCTCTGAGAAGCTCTACAGGCTCAAGGCCCCCATCTGGTGAGGCTTATGCACCAGCTCTTGATTAGCAGTAATCATGCAGAACAGGGTTTTTAATCAAAACAAGGATTCAGTTTGCATTATAATTTTAATTTGGTTGGTTTGATTAAAACAAAAAAAGAAAAGAAATCAGAAGCCCCATGTGGATTAGAAAGAATTTTAGAGGATTCCACTCTTTTTTTTCTGTGTTTATTTAATGTGGATTGTGTGTATTTTTTGTTTTTTTTTGTTTTTTCAGGTATGTGGCGTCCATCATGGAGACGTTCATCCTGTACCGTCAGTTTGCCAAGCCGTCTGAGGTGAAATCTCCCAAACAGGACACTGTGGATTTCTGGATGGAGCTGCTTTTGCAGACCTGTAAACCCACCGTCTCCACAGACCGCTGCCCAGTAAGACGACACTGATGCCTGTCCAGTAACCATAACAGTAAACGGAAAGCTTTGAACCCAGCTTTGCCCATTTTAATCTGATCTTTAACACAGTACTGTAATGCTGTTACAGCACGGAGAAATATGGTGTTGAGACAATGGAAAGAAATGAAAGCCGTGTGGCTAATATAGAATATTGGTTGCAAGAAATTGAATTTTGAATCGCTGCTTTTCAGGTGCTCATTCTGGAGCCCAGTAAAGTCTTACAGCCAGCTGTTGTGTGTGTGAGCGAAGAGGATGAAAGTCGCACTGTCCAGTTGAAACACATCACTCCGTTAAAGGTATGTAGACACGCCTACCACCTCCCCTCACACCCAGCGCCACCATCTTATCTGAATACATGTACCTGCCATACATACAGAATGTGGAAATAAATTGCATAATAAAAGGCAGAACCAACTTTTCTCACACTGATTTATGGTCCAGTGAATGTTTAATCAGGTGAGCTTGTGGGTGTGTTCTTTCAGCCTTCTCTGAGAGCGTGAAGGAATGACTCCCTTCACACCTACGGGCCGTTGACTTTCTTTCTCCTGCATGTATATGTGCATGTGGGTGTAAAGCTGCTCTGTCACCACGTGTAACTCGCTGTGTATACGCAGTCAAATTGTCTTCATCCAATGTTTTATCCCTGATCCTACAGAAAGGCTTACACCAGTGGACTTTTCCAGCCTCTGCAATTCGAGGAGTGAGGTAAAAGTACAGCATGTGCCAACGCCTCTCAAATATCTGCTTTCAGTTCTGGGTGTGTTCAAGCTTGCAGCAAAGCCAGAGGAGCCAAAACATAGAGGTCGTCTGGGAAACCTTGGCTGTCAGTCAGATTTTTCTTCTGTCAATATGGTGTCTTTGTTGTTTGCAGGGTTTTTTTTTTTTTTGTAGATTGCCTACTGATCAGTGTTGCTGTGTACTTTAGCCTTCCCTTGTCTGCTGATTTGCGACTCAAGCGATTTTCAGCAAATACCCAAAACAGCTGCTTGGTTACTTAAAAACAGCAAACAAACAACTTTATCAGATTGCACTATGTATGCGGAAATATTTTTTTCATTGTCGCAGGGCCTTGCTCTTCATCAGCATTTACTTAAGTAATACACCCCCCCCCCCCCCCCCACCAGCACCACCTAATTTTTGTACTTAAAGCACGACCCTTTGTAATGCAAACGCTAGCTGTTGGTTCCCTGGGACGGTAAAGGGATTGCCATGAATTCTGTAAACAAATTAAAGAAGAGATTATTCTGGTTTGAAGAGTTCAGATCTTTATTTGCTTTTTTTTCTCTCTAAAGTGCTTCAAAGATTGATGAGCGGAGCTGCTTCCTATATGTCCACTACAACTCGGATGACTTCCAGCTCTGCTTCCCCTCTGAGCTTCACTGTAAAGGGTGAGTGACTAACAAACAAACAAAAAATGATTTGCTCACTGACCAACTGGCTGAATAGATAAGGTACCCACACGGCTGGTGAGGGAAGATGATTAGAGGTCGACAGACAGATAATGCCGACTGCTTTTACAGTCTAGTGGGAGGACTGGGTGTGATGTAATTACACTGTATGAGTCATATTTCCTTTATGGCCCTTTAGGAAATCCCCCAAGGACAGATTTTTTTTGACTGTAACTTTAAGAAAAGGCTGACCCAAATCACAAAAAGTTTTATTTCCCTCTTGTGGTGTCTGCCACTGCTGCCACTGCAGACTCAGCTATGAGAGATCCACTGCTGAAACCTCTGCTTAATGAAACGTAATGGATGTGAACTCCATTTTGTTTTTAAATGATGCTCTTTCCACTAGTGTCAGACAGTATTTCATTGGAATAGAAGTTAAATTGAAACTATTTCTATGGCTACATACAACTTGGATGAAGAAGAGAACTATTATTGTAAACAAGTTTATGAAACGTGTTGGGTGCATTTCTTCCCCATTAAACATTTGCAAAGCCAACTTTTAAAAATATCATATATTTGAAATTGAAATCTGTTTTTGCTGAGCATTTGTATGCACTATAGAAATAAAACTTTAAACAACAAGGCTCCGCAGTGCTACTAGTGGTCAAAAACTCTGAAGTTTTCCTCCACTTACTGGATGTTTGCCTTTTATGGGTAAATTCCCTGACAAAAGCCTGTGAAGCACATGCATGTTTTTGGTACTCTCTTTGCTTTAATTTACTTCATTCATCCACTGGCTTTTTAAAATCTCCTCTAACAGCATATTCTCTTCTCTCACTAGCTTCTGTGAGCTGGTAAACTCTCTGCTTCAGCATGCTGAAGACTGTGCTCAGGACCTGGACCATCTAACTGAGGGAATACTAGAGGTCAGTGACAGTCCTCCATTCCTGTGACGCAGAGTGTGTCTCTATTTTAGGTCTCACTTGCCTCAACAGGAAAGCAGCTGCAATTGCTGGGAAAAATAAAGTGAAAATCAAAGTTTCTGTGGTGTAAATAACTAAATACATTCATATTGAATTTAGTCTGGACTTAAAAGGCCCTGAATGAATCTCTTCCGCCACTTGGGATTGCTTGTGAAGTTCCCCACAATTCCCCTAATTATCCTACCCTTCCACAGTACATCTACGAGACGAACGAAAATGGCGACAAGGTGGTTCTGGGTAAAGGGACGTACGGCGTGGTGTACGCTGGGAGGGACCTGAGCAACCAAGTACGCATCGCCATCAAGGAAATCCCTGAGAAGGACAGCACGTATGAGAAACTAACACTCACACTATTCATTCTGAGTCGTCCCTCACTGGGAGACACTAAGCTGCTCTGTTTCTCTCAAGAACGTTTATTTTTTCCACCATATCCTTACTGGGAAAGGATTTGGCAGAGATGGCGCTCAGTGGCTCGCTCTGGATCCCCAGAGCTGCGAGGGAATCTAGGGGGAGATGGATGACTGTTTAGACTGCTCAGTCCGATTGTTACTCCGTAAACTGTACAAATGGCTTCTAAACATTTACTGCAGTGTTATCTGCAAATAAAACATTCCCGCCGAAGGAAATTTGATATTTAAATCATTTTTTAAGCATTTGCCAAACTCCCATGTGTTCAGAACACATGGTGTCACTCATCTGATGTTGTAATTATCAGGCTGTGCTCTTATCTCTCTGAGATAACTGAGATAACTGAGAAGTAATGTGTCATGTTAGTAGCAGAGAGACAGAGACAGAGAGATAGAGGAAAAATCTTTTTAGCAGCTGTCATGTGACGTAATGGACAAAGCATTTCATTTATTTATTGAAATACAAACCCGATCATTGTTACACAATGCTCTATTCTTTTTACCTACTAATGGAGGTAGCTAACACAATATAAACTGCACACTTTAGAAAGGATATGTAGTTTATAAGATACAGTCAAGAGTTTTGAGTTGTGCATCTACCAGACTTTTTCATGTTCTGAGGTTTGGAGACAGCAGGTTTAACATTCAGTGTGTGTGTGTGTGTGTGTGTGTGTGTGTGTGTGTGTGTGTGTGTGTCCTTGCACTTGCTACATAGTGAGGACTAGAACAAGTTTTTAACAGTGAGGACATTCATGGGGAGTGATTCCTTTTTGGCGTTACAACTTAGTAAACTTAAAAATAAGTTCAAGTAAAGTAAACTTAAAACTTAACATTTTAATGTCAAGACTTGGTTTTAAAGTTAAGTTTAGACTTAGGTTTAGGTTAGTGTTTGAGGTTAGTCATTTAGTTGTGTTCATTAAGGCTGAGGAATGCATTATGTCAATGAGGGTTCTCACAAGTATAGAAGTACAAGGATGTGTATGTGTGTGAATAGGCCTGCCTGTCTCTCCTGAATGCTTTCAGATAATGAACTATCATGTGGGATATTGTATAGTTGACCAAAACCTCACAGTCACACATGTATTCCTCTGTCTGTCCCAGCTACTCGCAGCCCCTCCATGAGGAGATCGCTCTGCACAAGCGGCTGAAACACAGGAACATTGTCCAGTACCTGGGCTCTGTCAGTCAGGATGGTTTCATCAAGATCTTCATGGAGGAAGTACCTGGAGGTATGAATGTTACAGTTTTCAACTTCTAATACTACTAGCATCAAAGAGCAGTGGACAGCCTTAGTCCAATGTAAAAGTTATGTAACTACTCAGAAATGTTTGACTTGAAACCACTGTATTTGAAAAACAGGCAACTGTATCTTTTTAATTGTCTGAGGTTGAAATTAGTTAAGACTAGTTAGGACTAATACATTCACACTGTTTTCATGTAATCTTCAAACTAATAATTATGCATTGGGATATTAATATCAGCTCACTAGATGAAGAAATGTTCATGGAAACCTTCGCTGCAATGAAAAACAGATTGCGTGTGAAGGAGATGCAGAGACGTTGTGTCTTGGCTCCATGGAAGTGCCAACATTAGCCCTGCCCCTGCACTTCCCTAGTCGCTGTGCGGCTTTGTTACAGGATGATGCCTTTATTGGGCATCAAGGAAGTCAGCGTCTGTCTTGTGTTTAGTTTTGTAAGTGCAATTGTGCAACATCTACTGGGAGCCAGTGTGAAGAAAAAGTGGGTGGTTCTAACGACTCATCGCTCATTGGAGAAAAAATCTCATCAGACAATGGCATAATTGTCAGAAGATATGTTGACAATTCCAGTCTATATCTTGGTTTGATATTGCCAGATTATAGCTGAGAAACTGTAGAATTTTCCAGTGTGACACTTGCATTAGAAACTTTGTTTTGTCCTCCCATGGACATGTGGGGAATAACATGTAGTTTTACATTCCTGCTTGTAGGAAGTTTGTCATCACTGCTGCGCTCCAAATGGGGTCCCCTGAAAGACAATGAAGCCACCATCATCTTCTACACCAAACAGATCCTGGAGGGGCTCAAATACCTTCATGACAATCAGATAGTCCACAGAGACATTAAGGTGAGCAGAGCACCCTGGGCCAAATGGCAAATAATGATTTCACTCTCAACAATAATTTCATCCTGGCTTCATGGTGTAAGGCAGCAGTGTTTGGAAAACATCTCACCGTGGGTAAATTGTCTTTACTGCAGGGTGACAATGTGTTGATCAACACCTATAGTGGAGTGCTGAAGATCTCTGACTTTGGAACCTCCAAACGACTAGCAGGGATCAACCCCTGTACCGAGACGTTTGCTGGTAAGAAGCTGTGCCGTCACACATGTATGACTTTTTTTATACATACTTTGATACCGTGATCCCTATGTACGGATTTAACTGTGCTGTAAGGAGAAATTGTACTTATATCTGTGAACTGATTACAGTGGTTGAATTACAATAACATTTTATGGTGTTTTTTTTTTTTTCAATAGGAACTCTTCAGTACATGGCTCCAGAGATTATCGACCAAGGGCCTCGGGGTTATGGGAAGCCGGCTGATATTTGGTCCCTGGGGTGCACTATTATAGAAATGGCAACAGGCAAAACACCCTTCCATGAGCTGGGAAGTCCTCAGGCAGCCATGTTCAAGGTAAATATCCTTACCTAAGCTGCATTTTATGTAGATGCTGATAATGTGTTTTATAGTTCTAAATTTGGCAAATATTCATATTTATGAACTGAGTGGTTGACGTTGGCCTGTGGGAAATAGTGACATCCAATCACCTGTCAGGTGTTTTTCTGAACCTGCCTGGCCCTTTAGAGTTTCTACAAACAACTTTTCCAGATGGTTCCGTGTGAAGAACCACAGGATCAGGTTATCACCTAAGGTTGACATTTGTGGTTTGAAATTTGGTACACGCTGTCATGTCTCTTGGATGAATTGTACCCATTCTGGTGATCTAGTGCCATCATCAGTTCAAATATGAATGTGTGCCTTTACCAAACACCTGCAAACCTAATGGCATTCCCATCTGCATCAGCAATCCTTTGTGTTTGGTGCTAATCAGTAAGCCTTAGCACACTAGCAACACATTAAACTAATGAGGTGACCAAGGTAAACCATCGCATGTTAGCTTTATTATTGTGAGTATGTTATCATAGTGCTGTTAGCTTTTAGCTCAGAGCACTACTGTGCCTAAGGCTGTGTTCATATCGTATGGGACAGCATGGGAGTTTGTCTCATATGAGTGTTCACGTCATCAAGACATTTATATGATTTCTAATTTGGTTGCAATAAATAAAATCAATCTGTACATTGGCAACATATCTCCATCCATCAAACCATTGTCTGTACCGCGTAGCCTTAAGGGCCTGATCTTTGCTTGATCTGATATTTGATACATATTTGTTTGCTTTGCAACTTAAGTCTTTTTTCCACACATACAATCTCAGTGAAGTAGTTCAAATGAACATTTCTTTTTTCTTTTAATTGTAAATGATATAATCTTCTAACTCTAATGTTTAAACAATCCTGTCAAGGTGGGCATGTTTAAGATCCACCCCAAGGTGCCAGAGTGCATGTCAGATGGGGCGAAGGGCTTCATCATGAACTGTTTTGAGCCGATCCCGGACGACAGAGCCACAGCCACAGAGCTCCTGATGGCCACCTTCCTCAGGTCGTCCCCCAGGAAGAGGGCCAGGGCCGTGCAGGAATCAGAACCTAAAGACTCTGGTGAAGCTTCAGCACACATCAAACTCACATCCTGCTCTTTTTTCTTGTGTGGTGTCTTGTTATGAAACCAGGTAGATGTCAGAGATTTTAAACATTTGCATATCTAACCACAAACTTGCTGGGTTTTGCAGCTGACTATCAACGCAGCCTGTCTGTACCCATCTCCATCCTTGTGGAGGACACTGATTCGTACTCGGATTCAATCGACCTGTCCTGTTCCCTGGACTTGAGGAGGCCCCAGTCGACCCTCAGAGCAGATGAAATCTCAGACAGCCCACCCAGCACCAGCAGCTTCCTGCCGTAAATTACATTATTGTGTAACACAAGATACAAGCCTTATAATCTGTGTATCAGACTTGGTTATACAGGATCTTACGTCAGTGGCAAACCGCACTGAGGTCTCAGTCAGATAGGCAACATCCTGTGCATAAAGAGCATAATGCCAGCATAAAACACACATGAATTACTGATATCTTTCTTTTTTTTTTTTCATGGGATTGCCATTACAATTGATACATTACTTGTTTTTGAGTCTTTATCCGTTGATTAGGTGTGATTGATCTCTCTCTAATGCCTCCTACTGTCCAGAGTACCCGAGGACTCCCCATCCGAAATGTGCAGTCCAGCCTCAACAGAGGAGAACATTGGTCTTTTTATGCTGAGAAAGGACAGTGAAAGGAGAGCAACACTGCACAGAGTCCTTACTGACTACATCAGTCTTGTTGTCTTCAACATACAGGATTCTATGCCACAGGTGGGCGAAGAAATGTCACAGCAACACACGTACAATTTCCTCTAAAGTGTTACTGACAATAAAGCTTGTCACATAAGAATAAGAAATGCTGCAAATGTAATGACCACAGGGCAACTAACTAAAGCTAATTTACAGCTGTCTCTGGTTAAGTCTTTTAAATTTAGTTTAAAACAATAAAATAAACACAGCAGAAGAATTCTTTGAGGTAAATAGATGATTGGCCATCATTAAGTCTTTAACTAATAGTCACAATCATGGTGTGTAAATGATAATTGCACATAATAATCCCTGTGTAATTCCCCTCTTAGTTCGTTCTTAACACAAATTGTCCAGTTGTTGTTGTACTGTTGGCATTGCCCACGCCAAAAAATGTGAACCTCCCTGTGATCCAGTCACTTCATGGCAAGACAGTGTGCAATGAATGCAAAGTTTTTGAAGTTGGCTTGCAAGTTAATCTTGAGCCTAAAGGCTTATTTTGCACTGGGTTTGGCATTAGTTTTTTTGTCTTAGAAAAGCGTTTCGCAGCCAAACAAATACAGCTAAAAAAAGCTGTAGGCTTTGGTGGTTTCTCCCTAATTCATTTCATGTTAAAATCTTTGGTGAGCCAAGATTTTATAAGCATTTAAGAGATGACAGCTGGGTTTTATTGTAAGAATTTAAGTATCATACTGATTAAAAGTTGTCTTTTGTTTTGAGCAAAAAGTAATCCATAAAAACCAGAGACTAAGTTGTTTTCAATACGGCACCACAGCTGTGACTTCAGAGGATTAATGCACCCTCAATTTTCTGATCTTTTTTCTGTCTTTCTAAAAGCAAGGCGACGGATCGTCACTAACTGCTGACCACATCACCATGCTCATTAGCTGCTTGCGAGACAACATCCACTCCCCGGACAGGAAGCAGCTGACCACCAGTTTGCTGGACCTTCGAGCCAAACTGCTTACTGATGCAGTATCACTCAACAGCCTGCAGGTGGTGCTGTTCAGCTTCCAAGATGCGGTAAGTGTCAACACACAGGCTTTCGTAGTGGTCAGGCTGCTTTCCTCCATAAAGGGTGAAACATCACTCCTCTCATTATGATGTTAAATGAGCTGCTCTGTATGTAGGTGAAGAAGGTGCTGAGGCAACAGCAAGTAAAACCTCACTGGATGTTTGCTCTGGACAATCTGCTGAGACAGGCAGTCCAGGACGCCATCACTGTGCTCCTACCAGGTAGAGCTTCATCTTGTACTTATAAGTTTAGTAGTTTGTATTAAATCCTTGGAGAGATGAGTAAATATTACAGTCTACAGGAAACCTCTATATGGCCCATATGAAACCCAGCAATGTTGTGCCCTTTTGTAATTGTAATGAGCTAATAAATCACCACAACCTGGAAACAGCTATAATTTTGCTTCTAGTTAATGGAGAAAGGTGATGTAAGTGTCTGTGATGTCCAGAAATTCAGTTATTTCCATAATGCAGTCATGCAACCTTTCCTCGTTAGCATACTTTTGCAGAAATGATAATGCAAATGATGGATGATGCAAAATCAGGAAATGGCTATGACTAAGTAAAGTGATCTTAGAGTCTGCACCTATGTTTGGATGTCCAGAGATGTTATAAATCATCATTCAGTTTTTATTTTTCATTAGGCTATTTATCCCTGACCCCCAATATTTCATAACATGTTGCAAAGTAACTCTAGGAAAAGTAACTCGAAAAGCACGTTTTTAGAAAAGTAACTTTAAAAAGTAACTTACATTCAAAAGAAACTTGAGAAAATGGAATAGTTTTTTTTATTAAACCCTTTAAGTGCTTTGCATACGATCATTGATCCGATGTAAGACTACAGTAAAAAAAGATCTTATCTACTACTGGACCAGTATTGTAGTGTATCAGCTGACATGTAAGCTAACAAGTAACATGCATATTTTTCTGTCATTGTTTATCCACTGCGCACATTTTTTCGTTTACTTCTTTGCTTGTTTGTTTCCTTTTTGGGAATTCTCGTTAATTTATTCGTTGCTGACGCTTCTTCCACTCTTCCCCATCTCTGCCTCTCAGAGCTGAAACTCCAGCTGCAGTCCTCATTTGAGATTGAGGACGGCACTCCCGAGGAGCAGTGTGCCGACCTAGACTCTCCAGACACTCCTGTTTTTGTCCCTGGCCAGCTGATGGCGCCAGCAGACACACGGTACACAGCACCCATGAATGAGATCCTGCCTACAGCCAGCCCCAGCTCCCCGACAGACCTCACCCTCAACAACGATTGCCCCCTCAGTGACCAACTGAGAGATCTCCGTCTAGAAACCAGAAGGTGGGAGATCTCGCCGTGTCCTCTATCATGTTGTGCTACATTTATTTTTGATGGTTTTAATATACATAGAGAGATTTTGTGCCAAACAGCAGTTTGCATTATTGTAAAGTATTTTGCCTTCAAGGCTGCATAGACTGACTTTTGGTATTTAAATGATCTCTGTGAGGCAGTACACTGTGATTAATTAAAATGTTGAGCTGCACTGCCTTCTGCTAAGTGATGATGGCCGTTTATGTTTCAGACTGCTGAGTCAGCTGAGTGAGAAGGAGAGAGAGTACCAGGAGCTACTGAGGAGCTCTGTCCAGAGGAAACAGGAGCAGATAGATGTACTGAGGAGAGCAGCGGTCGCTGAAGGTGATGTTTCTTTAACCAGTTTGTTACATCCATGTAAATAGCACAAGAAGTTGCTAGGTGAGTTTGATGTATGAATGTTTTTGTAGGTTTTTTTTGGATCATTTTTATGCTGATTCAAGGTCTATGTACTATAGTTTTGCAGAAATTGTTAAAGAAAAAGTCTAACTTAATACAGTATGTCCTATGAATGTCGAAAAAAGTTATGGGCCAATTAGAGGAGGTGGCACAACTATATAGAAATCCACCTTGTTCTGTGCAGGAAGGAACTCTGTAAGGATAACTCCTGTATTTAGAAACCTGGGCCCTATTTTTCTTTTTACATATTTAGTGTTTGCCATATAAAAGGCTCATGCACACCCTCGGTTTCTTGTAGGGGCACGTAGGAGGAAACGGGAAGAGAAGGGAAAGCTCCCACATACTGTGGATTTACTTGCAATGAACTTAATGAAAAATATGTTTCAGGTCGAGGGGTCAAAAAACATATTTGGGGTTTGAAGTGACTGATACGTACAAGTAGTTTTGGAATTGCTCCAGTAGATGGCCTCAGCCAGCAGCCACGAGAGGGCTGTGTAACTTAACAGGATGTATCCCTCCTCTGTGGTTCAGCAAGGAAATGCTGTCCAGGGACATGCAAATGGGGGGTCTTGTTCTAATAAGACTGCAGTTATGGAATATACCCACTCATATTCATCTTGTATCTTAAACGAGGTTTGAAAAAAACATAGTGTTCCCCATCTAGCTTTGACTTTGGTCTGATGAAACCTAACCATCCAGTAGTTCAGGTAGGGTATAATATGCGCGGAAATATTTGCATATTCTTTTTGATAGGGGTCATGTGTCCTCATCAAACCTCTAAATCCAGGTACTGTTCTGTCTGTTTACTAAGATTTCCCCTGTTTATAATGTTTAGTGAAGAACATATATCTGATTAAAATGGAGGGTATTAAATACAAGCTGATAAATAATATTGCTGCTCATGTATCTAAAGTAAATGTGAGGAGTGAGCTAATGCCTAACAGTTGCTCAGCCTGCGTCTTGATGATTTAACCGCACAAGCTGCAGCATGACCGGTGTTGTATCCAGGCGCCAAGCCCTCTTTGGATTATCAATAGTGACTCTCTTTACAGTTTCTTAACACTTGTACCAGTCAATCGCCTACCACTCCTCAGCTTCAGGCTCTGGATTTCTGCCTGACTGGTTTCTGTCAGAGGCGTAGACTATCGGATCATCAGCTATTGTGCTCAGACTTGACACGTCAGTTTGGAAAATGATTAAACAGTATGCCTGCGGAGACACGAGAGGCTACAGTGTATCTGTAATTTGGTTGTAATCTCTGTACATTATAGCTGGAGAATTGAATACACAGAAAAGCTCTAATCCAGAAGTGAAGGCAATGGTGCGCTGGCTCAAGTCCATCACTGTAGATCAAGATACTATCGACAAGGTAAATTAAACAGAAGCTTTTTTTTTTTTAACTCCCTGAGGCTGGTTGGTATTACTCATCTGCCCACCATTAATCCACCCCTGTTTTCTAGTTGCGCTCTCATGAGTTCACCTTGGACTGTCTCCTCCACAAGGCCTCCAGGGATGACTTGATGTACTGTGGAATAAGGTGAGCTGCCTCCACACATCACCCTCACACCATCTGTCCATGCAGAAACGTAGGAAGGGACTGCCCTTAGAGATGGTAGAAAAGAGGCAGTCTACCTCGTTAGCGTGAGTTTCATCGAAAAGCCCCAGTGGTGTTTGAGATGGCTCATTTCTAACACTCTAGTTGAATCTGTCCAAATTTTGTGTTTCAGAGGTGGCATGCTGTGTCGGATCTGGGCGGCCATCACGGCTCGCAGGAAGGCCCAGCTCAGCACGCACAACGAGGACAGCGAGGACACTCTGCTTTAATGGCTGCTGATGTTGTGCATCAAAAGGACAGATGTATTGACAGGCTGGTCCTGTGGCATCTGGAGGAAGCGAGGCAGCGGTGGACATAACTGACTTAGCAGGAAACAGGATAGATTTAGGTTACCCTGTTGAACTGTGAATGTATGTTTTTTTTTGTGCATGTGAGGAAGAATGCAAAAATCTTCTCTTAAAAGTTACATCTCAGGGCTTGAGTGGGACTATTACATTATATGCATTCATAGAAAAAAAAACTGCCTAATAGCCTGACATTTGATGCAATTTTAATAGTGCCCTCTGATGTTTAACTGTGTTTTACAGGAAACTTAGCAGGACCTAAGTTATACTGCACACTATATTAAAGATGAATGTCTGCATTCAGGGGGAAAACACAGATTAAAACTCTGTTAAAACTCATTTAGATAATAAGCAGGAACCTTAAATCTCTCCGACTGGCTTGTTATCTGTGTGAAGCCATTTGTTTCCATCAGGGAGGAAGGTGTTTTTTTTTTTTTTTTTTTTTTTTTTTAGGGAGTGACGTAGGCTGGAAGAAGTGATGAAGTGGTGAACAGTCCTAAAATTCCACACGTGTTCCCTCATCTGTTTTCACAATGTTGACATCTCCTTAGAAACAGTGACATGGGGTTTGTATGCGTGTGTATGTCTGTGTCTGCGGTATGTGTGTGTTTTATTGTGTAGTTCTACCGTGCTGAGCTTTAAACTTGTGTGTGAGGGCTTTTTTTTTTTTCTGATAAATCCTTTTTTAGAATAATATTAGGAATGGAAATAAAAGGATGGAGGGAGAGGTTGGGATCTCAAAGTTTAGGATAAAACTGTAGGTGGAAACATTGCACATTTCTGATTTGTTTTTTTTCCAGTGTGTCACTATCGCCTCACAAGCCCAGTGGTCCTGTGTGAGATCAGAGGATGTTCATTATTTTTATAAGCTCAACAGAGGCCTGTTAAATGCCACATGCTTGTCCACTGCTCTGACAATGGGGATATGACTTCATTGAGAGATTGGGCTTGGCTCCTAATAACCACGGCCCTCACTAAGATATTACTAATGTCTTATTTACAATTTAGCTCTCAACAACTGGCTGTTACAGTCATTTTAAAGGATGTGTTCATATTTCTTATGTGACCCAATGTGCCTCTTTGAAAGCAATAATTTCCTAATTAAACGAGACAAAAACAAGTACCTGAAATATTCCAGAAATCCAACCATAGTTTGAAGTATTCGTTTGCATGTTATATGTTCAATGTCCCTCACGATACATGTTGTCAAACACAAATCAGCTGCAGTGAGTCACAGCCCGAATACAGCTGCGACTCTGAGTATAATTCAAAACTGGTATTCCCTTTTCTGTGATCATCGATTTATGACATTATTTATTCATTCAGCATCACAAGGTCCAAAAATAATTCTCTGCATCCCCTTTGGCCAAAACTCTGATGAGACCTCTCACAGTGACGATCAACATCTTTGATTTACCTCTGCAATAACCCAGTGCGCAAAGCAAATCAGAAGGTATAAGGTCGATAAATTAAGTCAGGCATCTTCCTCCCATGTCCTTGGATGGTGTCAGAAAGGAAATTAATACTCCGATCCTGTCAGCTAAATTCAATTTGGCATCGTCCTGTCTCCTCACTCCACTCTCCTGCTTGTGATAAATTCATCTTGTGATAAATGCACAAATAAATGTCCCCTTGATAACAATGTTTCTTTGTGAGATTTTCTATGATGATGATAAGCATGTTAAACATTAGACAGTATAGTGCGCCAATATTCAAAAGCTTGAATAGTGAACTAGAGGATTTGCTCCAAAAATACATGTAAAGCTGTGGTTTTTTTTGCCATGAATCGCTGAGAGCATCTTTACATCCTTGTAGGTTTACTGATGAACCGCTATTAAGTGAGATCAATTATAATGCTGTTCAGCTGGGACAAAAATCCATATTCACATGCTGTCTGCACATGGTTGGAGCTCACTAATGTGCGTTTTGGAAGATATCTTTAACATATATATATAAATTCTCGTCTTGACAGTTTACAGATAAAACGGATATATCTTCCATACAAATTGGCCTTAAGTGGCCGTTGTTATGTTTGACACGCTAATGCTGATGTGCTACGTTAGCTGTGAGTCAGAGTGCCTCACAGCCACAGCGCAGGCAGCAGCTGTCACCTCAAACTCATTTCCTATTGCAGATAATTGAATGTAATGTGAGTACACCGCCCTGAGTCTCCCTCATTCTAATAAGCTTTATAACACAATAGCATTAGGATTGTCCGGCTAATAGGATGCAAACTGTTGGCTTTGATCAGGCATAATGGCGCACAGAGTCAGTGTCAACTGGCTCGTGCAGGAAGTTTGATGTGTTTACAGTGGAGAGCGTACACAGTTAAGGATACAGTGTTATCTCACTGTTCACGCTGATGATGGATCTTTTGTCCTAAAGCTCCTAAAGTTTTTTTTGCGTTTGAGTTTTCCATACATGTGAGAGGAGGTGTGGAATAGGAAGGAAATCATGTTTGTGTTGTCTTCAGTGTTTCTCTGTTCTTGTTAAGATCTACAGTAAATCCCTCCATCTCTGTTCTGCATGGGGGTGGAGCTAAGCCACTGATAGGCAAATAATGAGGACTCCTGTCAAGGGGATTTTGGCAGGGTCTTGGGGGGGATTGAGGGCGCCACACTGGGAGGCCCACAACCTTGGGGATTACTGAGCTCACCCTCTTCCTCGCCAGCTCCCAAAGGACAGATCACCCCACTGTCATGGACTCAGCTTGTGCCAGCACACTCATGGAAAGCTAGATTTGACCATTTCTTGCAGGATTTGATTAAAAATGCAGCAGCGGGGCTGCAGCATGGATCAGACTTTTGCTTCTGTTCTGAAAAGTAAATTGCCCTTGCCGTTTTAAGAGCTTGTTAGTTACCAATTCATCATTTGTTTTATAACATATCATTAAAAGCAGAGCTCACTCTCGAGCTTGCTGCTGTGCTTCTGTTATTGAGGTCTGCACACTCACATGCTCACATGCCTGCAGGTGCTTGCATGCTTTTATTACATGCACACACAGATCAGGTCAGGGCCATCCTCCTAATTATTTCCTTGCTAGGTTGCTTGCTAACACTTTTTTCTACAGTGCAGTATGATCACATGACATGACAAGCATGTTCTTTGCATTGCTGTCGCTGCCCTGATGACACCTCACTGTGTTGGAACTTTGACTTGTGTATAAATAGTATGATTTAGTCTCAGATTACCTCACAGAACATTTAGACTTGACAGTACTTGTTCACATACTCTAAATGTCATTCACAGATTCAATCTAGGAGGAATTTTTTTACCACGTGCATAGCATTCAATTGCTTTACTTGTCTTCCTCTGAAGCATTTGATAGGATTTTTTGTCATCTTCATGACCCTCAGGAGGAGGAAGGAATTATCTCACAAGCATTTAAGTGAGAGCCAATCGTGTCATGTTATCTCTTCTGTTCCGCTCTGGGTCATTGTGGAAAACAATAGCCTTCAAGTAGCAGCCAGCATGAGAGCTGGCCAGACACTGACACAGCTGACAGACAGCTATGATGGTTACAGCTGGACAGAAATATTCCCTCGCCAGCTCGAAGGCATATACAATTAATCCTGGCTGTAATCCAGGGAGTTGAATTAAAAGAACTAATCTTATGTGTGTGTGTGTGTGTGTGTGTGTCTGTGTGTGTGTGTGTGTGTGTGTGTGTGTGTGCGCGCGTGTATGTGCAAATGCGTGCTTAAGAGCATGTGTGTATATGTGTGTGAGACAAAGCTTCAGTGGGGCTTGACCTCGAGACCTTTCACCCTTTGTTTATCTCTGCTGTGTTTGTGGCATTGTGAAGGCCATCCATCCATAAGACACCGAATCAATGATTTCTATCATGATGAAGTCACCTTCTGACCTTTTAGTATTAATGAGACCTTTCCTAAGGAAACAAAGGAAAACAATGAGTTTGAACCCATGTTTTGACAGCAGTGAGTACAGTGTATTCCTACATGCATATGAACATTTCCAATTGGTAACATTTTGAAAAATTCAACTTTCTCTGTTCAACTACATTACAAAGCCAAAGACAAAAAAACAGATGAGGTTTAAGATCCTCCCTCATTTTCTTTGTCTTTTTCTGATTTTATAATTGAATAATCTGTCTCTGTCTCCTTGTTTGTAGCCATGCTAGCAGTTAAAACAATGGCAATGTCTGTCAGGTCAGCTGTTTGGTTCAGATGGAAATATCTCAACAACTATTACCAGGAATTCATGGTGCCCAGAGGATGAACCCTGACTTTTCTTCTAGCACCACTAACAGACATTCATGATTCTCAGACGATGAAATGTAATTACTTCTTAAGTCATCATGCTGAATATTATTGGGTGGATTTCCATGTGAGCGTGCTAACATGCTAAACTAAGATGGTGAACATGGTACGGCATCTCATACCTGCTAAACATCAGCATGTGAGCATTGTCTCTGTGCATATGTTGGCATGCTGACGCTAGCATTTAGCTGCTGTAACACAAAGTCATTCAGCAGCTAGTGCGGCCCTGGACTTTAAGTCTGGTTGTTTTCTTTTCCGCCTTTCCTGCTCTCTTCTTTGATTTCCTCTTTTTTCCTTTAGTCCTCATCTAAAGCACTTTGTTACTTTGTTTTTGAAAAGCACCATACAAAATTAAGTTAACTGGTTTGCTGAAGAGGCACCTCGCATGCTGACCGAGCGGAGCTGCTGCTGGTGCTCTGTTGACTGGCCAGTTTAACCTCGGTGAAAGCTGTTGTAGTGGAGGTTTCCCTCCTTAGAAATGGAACCAGGGGTCAAGGGAAGGCACTCCCACCCTCTCATTCACGTTTTCTCCTGCCTCTGCTATTTTCCTCCGTCTCTCTCTCTCTCTCTCTCTCTCTCTCTCTCTCTCTCTCTTTCTCTCCTCATTGTAGGTTGTCATGGAAATGAAAGCGCAGGGAGGGGGGACTTCTATTATTGAAGCAGTTGTGGGATTGGTAGTGGGCTGGGAGTTGGGTATAGTGAAATGGAGCGATTCATGCACTCATAAACACAGAGTGCGGTGGAGCAGAAGGGAGGTGGAGGGGTGAGGGAGAGAGAAACAAGGAAAAGGAGAATAGAGAGGGGCCCCCGGGGGTGAGCGGAGAGAGGAGCCAACTCCACGTGTTTCGGCCCTGCTTCTAAACTGATAGCACGTTTTAGGCCATTACATCACGGTCTGCCAGGCTCTCTGCTGTTTGAGACATACTGCTGCGGAATCACATTCCTCACTGAAGGAAGCGAAACAAGCCCCCGGTGATGCCACCTGTTGTTGCAGAGGCCAGGAAAAAGCTGTTCAAGGAAGATCAGTGCAAGAGGCGTTTATGAGCTGTGGTGGCCTATGTTAATTACCATCTGTATTCTCTGCCATATGGAAAACAGTTTTAAGTAATTTAACTTCAAAATAGACTCGACAAATCCAAGGGCAAAGACTGCCTGTGTTGTTTGTTGGATGACCTTGGACACAGCAAATGCCTGCTGCCGTTTGGTTGGCAGTTTTGGGTTTGTCGGTTCCCTAAAATAGAAAAGTGCACAGACTGTACTTGGTACCAGACTTTCATTTTGGTTAACAGGGAAAAGGATCTAAATTAGGTGATTTAGAACACTCCACTTTGTAATCTACTTTTTTACATTTATTGTTTTAATGACTAAAAGTCAGTTTTATGCATCTCTTTTGGCTCTGGTGGGACTCTCAAGCTTGAATGACAGAAAACGTAGGATCTAGTGATTTTGCAGCAAAATCTGTCTCTGAATCCCCCAGTGTTTTGGAACTGCATTGCAAAATTGCCGGAGTAGCCCTGTAATTATTTTTGGTCATGTATTTTGATAGATACAACAAAGACAAACAGAAGTGGGATGAGAGATCCAAAGTGAAATTCAAATTCCAGGACTAGATATGTATCCAGCTGGGCCATTAGGTGCATTTTCACTAACTAGGCCTTTATACAATGTAGCTGCAATTCTCAACATTCAGTACTTTATCTGCTGTGAAACGTACAATACATGAAGTCAAAATCCTAGTCCACAATGAGAAGCAGACTAAATTCCGATTATTCAGACCAAACAGTGCTCTTTTTCCCAGCACCCAAGAGCGACGCACAAAGAAACAGGGAACTCTCCCACAATCTATCTCACCGTACAGCTCTCTCTCTCTCTCTGTGCTTGCACACACATTTTCCCAGTGTGACACATGATGTAGTGCCCGATGAAATCACACTACAGGAAACAAAAGACAACATGGTCGTAAATTATTTGAATCTCAAGCCCCCCTACAGGTGCAGGTGACCTCTGACCCTGCAGAGCGGAGACAGGGATGTGCTAACCAAAATAGCGTTGCTTTCTGAAACCGGGCGACAAACTGAACCAGCAGCTGCACAGGTAACACAACCTCTGAGGACATCATTCAGATGTTATGCAAAACTTTTACTGTTACTGCAGAACTGTATTTGCTAAATGTCTGACCTAGATTAGATTAAACAAGTGCAAAGAGGCATATTTCAGCAGTAAATCCATCATAGCTAATTAGTCTCATATCCACCCTTCCCTTATGCTGCCCCACCCCCGTTGCTTCAATTCTACCGTTCACTAAAGGCAGAGATAGTGTGTTCAGTAGTCTATAACATAGGCTACGTCTACGTTCTCTGGGGACATTCTGAACATTCCTGCTATTGTTGTTTCATTACCAGGCTGAGGGTTACCCTTGCCATTCACAGTGGCTGACCTCTAGACTGACTGGCGGTGCTGGTGGTGACCATGTTCCTTGGAAGAGAACGATACGAGCTCTTTCTTTTGCAAAAGGTGCAAAAGGAAAAACAAAATGGTGCAAAAATGTTTTTATAGGTACTAGAACAGCTAGAACCATTGTTAGTGCAATCAGGTCGCTTTCTGTTTTGGAGTATATTCTAAATTAAGGAATTCTGTACGGTGCCCCTGAAGGGTCACGGCGGTAATTTTTTTCTGTACTACTTTTTGTATTCTCCTGATTGATAAGAACAGTTATTGTGTTGGTCCAGTTCAATTATGCACAGTGTCATTTTAGGGAAATACAAGCAATAGTACTGGAGATACTACAAAAGGAGAGATGATGACATTGGCTGACTGGAAAGAAGTAGGCTTACTTCCATAATATTCAAATCAAGTCACATTACTTCCTCTTCAGAAGCTATTTCTGCTCCCACCTGGGCTTCGCTTAGGTTTTCGTACAGTTCACAGTCTTGGACCGCACCTTCCTTCCTTCTCAAGGAAGGAAGGAAGGAAGGAAGGTTCCTGCTCAAACAGCACAGTACTTGAAGAGGTGCAAAGAGAGGAAGGCATCAGGCTTCAGAATACTATCTGTCAACAGATAAGCCTTCATCAGCTGCTCTCTTTTCGTCTGCAGTATCAGTTGTCCCTGCTGAATCCCAACTCCTTCTTCCTCTCTTACTTTTGAGCTTCTTTCCTATGTCTTCCTATCTCTCCAGTTGGTTCCCTTGTGTGTATTTACTGATGTAATCATCTCCTCTCAGCAGTGATGACTTTGGTTTACACTTTTATTCCCAGTGCTCTCTGTTAGCTGCCTTTTTGCAAGGCACGAACTGCTTATGGCGATCAGTGGCAGTTTAATGAGAGTGTGTGTGTGTGGGGGGGGTGTGTGCGGGTGTATGGGGGTCTCTGTGTGATAAGTGAGGAGTTTTTGCAGCTGCAGCCCCAAAATCAAGTCCTTTCTTGAGCACTGAGGGATGGACAGAGGAGGAGGGGGTCCTCCACTTCCTGTGCGCAGTGAGGTCACTCAAGTGGGCCACAAATGGAGGTGACACAGGTTCACTGGTTGCAAATGGAATTTGGCACAAATTCAAAACAACAAACGGACAGAGGACTGTGGAGAGGAGAGGAACGGATCAAGCCACAAGATTGCACTTATGTTTATGTTCATCAGAGGCCGTCTCAGTCCGCAGAACTTTAAAAAGACATGCAACATTTCAGCACATCCAAAATGCAGCTAATGGAGACCAACTGTTTTTTTTTTCTCCTGTCTGCATCCACCTTACTTTGTATGGCTCATTAGCACAGCATGGTAGAGTGGTGTGTGATAACTGGACACACGCCTCCTGAGTTTGTGGTATGCTTTTATCCCGAGCCCTTTAATTTTCCTATCAGACTGCAGACTCAAGCAACCTGGTCTACTGTCCAGTGTGCAAGGCTGAACAGTAATGGTTTACTGTATCTGTAACACTGTGATCTTAACATAGGCCTGAATGCCTTGGTTTTTGGAACGATACCTTTATTGCTTTCATTCTCTTTTTTGTATTTCATGTCAGGCAATATGGCTGTTTTTATATTCTTATATTTATAGGCCTTATATATCTTCATTGCATTTAAAACAGAGTAACAGAGCTCCTAGCTAAAGACTTTTACAACTTGTACAACCAGCGTGACAATGAACATCTTGAATCTTCCATTTATAAGGAATCTTACCAAGTTTGGTATTTGTCATATCACATATGATATGTCTGTCAATAATGTTAAATCCATTCAATTTTCATACAGAATTTTATGAATTCATCTGTGGCAAGTAGGAAACAGGCTTTAGATGAGTATGACTGCTCAAAAATAAATAAACCATGTTGACATTTTTCTTTAAAAATGAATGTTATCATTCATTTTTAGAAGCCAGTGTCTCTGTTCATGAGAACTAGTCACACTCACACTATTTCTTAACAAAGTTGAACACTTCTTGCCTTGTCCCAGCAAAAATGCATAAAAAGCTCACTAACATCAGTACAACATATGCGATTGATTAAGGAAAGCAGTTTTTTGTGTGCACGGGAGTTCACGTACAAGTGTGTGCACGTGTTTTCTCAAGAGCTGCTTTTAGAATGAAGCGATTGGAGGGTTTCAGCACACGGGCTAAAGAGACAGCACAAAAGATCTTAAAAGGTGCATCTGCACAGCACTTGAGGAGTAGAGCAATGTTTATGTGCGGAATCATTTTGTCTACTCATTCATAATATTTAAGTGCAGAAAAAATTAATGATTACAACATTCGTTCCATATAGAACCTTGCACAATATAAAAAGGAGATGATGAAGTTCAATTGAGTTTAATTACAGTTCCTCTCCCATGGGTTTTGGTGTTCTTTACTCAACACTCGCAGCTCACTTAAATGAGAGGAATACATCACTGCTCTCCATATTTGCACCCTCTTATCTTCATTTTAGGTTCTTCTGTCTTTTTTATAAATGTTTTATCATAATACAACCGAATAATGGATATCAGAGATTTTATACGGAGCACAATACCACAAAATATGTATCTATTTATCTGAAAAATGCAATTTCTGTTGCATTCTGTTGCAATTTACTGTGACATGAAAGAAGGCTCAATAATCTGTCTAGACCATAAAGCTCTATTACCAAACGCAATGATAGTGTAAAAAAGAAATGTGGTCTCCATTTTCTATAAATGAGTATGAAGCCGTTGACCTTTCACTATCACTCAACGACTTTTCCTGCTCTCCTTCTGTGTTTCTTTGACTTGAAAAGGGTGGAAACTTAACTCTTCATTGGTGACTTTTTTCAGAAAATGAAATGCTATACTTATCTGTGATTCAATTACAGATGGCTGTTGAATCAACAGACTGTAATGACATTAGGGAGAATGGGATCTTTGACAAAACCATGGTGTGCACTCATCAAGGACAATTAAGTGGAGTGTGATCACAAGTACAAGCAGACTTTGACATTCAAAAGTCACTCTTTGCGCTTTAATTCTGCAAAACCTATCAACTATACACTTTACAGCACACCCAACCCCCACCTCCACCAACATCCCCCCACTTTCCAGTTGCAGTGACAGGTGGCTCTTGGGGGTTTGGGTGAACACGACTCAACAGCTGCACAAAAGAGCCCCACTGGGCTCCTTTTAATGGGGTGTCCCCCCTCAAGCGTGCCGCTCAGCCCCTGGCCCAGCCCCCACCTCGGCAGATGCTCTGAGAGATCCACAGGTGGTAGATGAGAAGACACCCTGCAGAACGTAAAACTGTTATGTAACAAAGATCCTTTTTAGGTGTAATGTTTTGGATTGAAGATTCTAAATACATGGGTGGAGTAATTTGTTCGAGCCATCAAACATCCACCATCCAGAACAAAAACCTGGCTGACAGGAAAATCTAGTGTTCTCATTACCTTGAAATTGCCCTAACTGAAAACATGTTGACATACAGTGCACACACAGTACATCTACCTTCAATTTCCATCCAGATCTCTTTTGTACAAGTCCCAAAACATTAGGTTCCTTTAAAATAACTCAGAAGGATCCTCATTAAAATGCCTCCAAAGATGAATTTAAGTCTGCATACAGAATATAATTAAGAAAATACAATTTTTTTATAGATCAAAACCTGAAGTATGTTTAGAAACAAAAACATTGCTTCAAAAGGCTATTTTGGTGGATGCAACAGTGTGGACAACCTTCATTTTCCTTTTTATGCTCCTGCAAACATACCATGGATTTGGATGTGCGTGCATTTAATTAATTTCCCAACAAAATTGCAAAATCCTGCTATACAGGTGGGTTTTGTTGTTTGCAGTAAAAGGTTACAACAATCTCAGGTTATCTAAATATAGTATTTGTCATATTGATAGACCTACCAACCATTACTTATACTGCATTTTTATCATATGTTTAAGACAGTAGCAACTAGGCAGTGAGAAAAACACAGCAGAAAATAGGCTACAGCACATATGCTGGTCAAAGGTTTCTCCAAGGAAAAGGTTTTATATTGAATGTGACCTGTGAACTTGCTTGCTGTGTGAGCATTGTAGTTTTGTTGGTGGAAGGAGCCAATCAGATCGGAGGGGGGAACAGTATTTACGTCACATAAAGAAATTTGTTTTTTTATCGATAATATTTGCACTGAGATTATACTATGAGCGTATTAAAACGTAAAAATGACGCCATCTCTCCTCCTTAACATTAAATGTAGCTAACATCCAATGAATAATACTATAAGCAGCAGCACCTCCCCCCCTCCTATTGGTAATGGTACCGTCCGATCCGGAGGCCAGTGAGGGACTGTCCGCACGAGCAGAGCATCAGCTGTGGTGTGTCGGAGAGTGAGAAACTTCCCTCACCCCTCCTCCCCTGCTCTCTCTCTCTCTCCCAAATTCCCTCAGACACCTTTTCATTTAACTCCCCCCAGGAGCAGCCGCCGGTGCCCCCGTCTACAGGCTGGTGCTGCCCGGGTTTGGTTGCTACATTTTGCTCTGCCTCGGCTCTCTCAGGAGCTTTTCCTGCCGGTTCGTTCAGGACTTCGGGTGCAGCTGGAGTGACCCGACCAAGTCTCCCCCCCCACCCGGTCTGCTGAGGAATGAGAGGACAGCCGGAGAGGAAGAGCCGAAACTCGCATGTTTGAATGAACAAAAGGACAGAAAGCGAGGGGACTGCCGCCGAAATGGAGGAAAATACTCTGTCAGGAGCAACATGTAAGTCTTTTCAGACGGTGCTTCAGTCTACCTTCATAGAGCCGAATCTGTCTTGCTCAGAAAAAAAAAAAACTACAGGAGTCCTTTGTCATTAATGTCCTTTGTCGCGTTTTAACAAAATAATGTAAAACAATGTCTCGCTGGTGTTAACTTCACAGCTGCGTGCCTCATTCAAGGGTTGAGAAACAGTGTTGCATTAAAGGTAAAGCCACAGAGAGAAATAAATGTGTCTGGTGAATTATGAATAATCCATTAGGAGATGCGGATGCAGACAGTCCACAGTCATGTCCACAGGCTTAACACCTAAACCTCCAGCCAGATTTAATCTGAGTGACAACAAAAGATGATTTACCAATTGGCACACCTTTAGATGATAAAAACTAAACACCGGTATGATGATCAGCTGACTGCTGATGCCTGAAAAAAAAAAAAAAAAAAAAGCCCTATGTTACCATTCCCTCCGCACAGAACTCAGCCAATGGGGTTATAATAACACAATTTTCTCTAGATGAGGTAATCTGACTAGTACCACCCCCCCTCCATCCCCCCCTATGTTATGTTTAGCTCACTACTAACATGCTGCAGTCATAGGCGGTCTGGCACCTCTTCCCATCTCCTCTTTGCTGCTGCTCCACCACCAGAGGATCTTTGCCAAATACTGTACAGTGGATAGTTGTTGTGTGCACAGGTGCAGTTGTGCACATTGTCTGCTGGTGCATCAACAAACTCCTGAAATCAAGAAAATGCTAATAAGAAGCTAAGCACTCGGCCAAAGTGCAGGGTAAAGAGTCCCCTGGTCAGATCTGGCTGAGTTACTGCTTTATATGTGCAATTACAAACTATGTGATCTTGTGGTCGAGCAGTTCAAGGCCAATGTGACGACACCACATTACACTTATTTAGATAATGTCATGTCTGCTCACTGGGTTATATCAAACATCTCAGTTGTGACACCAGATGGAATACCCATGTTTGGAGACCTGCCCAGACACCCAGCATTGGTGTGACGCTTGAATCTCCATGCCAGAGTATTGTGTGCTGACATGTTCCCAGCTTCTGGAAGTGGAAGGGAGCGCACAATGCGACCGCCTCCTCCTGACAACAACAAAAAACTTCCTTCCTGCTGACAGGGGGCTTCATGGAGTGAGGTCAGCTTGTTTTGGCTCAGCATCAAGCAGGAGGAGAGACGTGCTCCACCCTTTTCGTGGGAATCTTGACCAGTAGACTGGAGTGTCTTTAAGCTACCATGTTCTGAATCACTCAATGTATGTAATGTATGGCCATAAGCTGGGAGGGGCTGTCACCACATGTGTTGTGACTCATGGCAGAAGCACTGACGTCAGGCCTCTTGTTTTGTGTGATGAACGATATGTCAGCCAGACTTAGGTCATGCTTCCCATACTTATTGAGAATTATCAAAAGTTGTTTTGCCAACTAGTGGTCATCAGAGCTCCAATACCCCTCACGCATAACTCAAGCTCAAAGTCTGGCACTGGTTGCCAGTATGGTGTTGTGTGCTGATGTGTTTTTCACATCTGCACAGTTGTATTAGATAAAGATGAAGCTCTGAATGTCAGCAAATCTTCTAATGTTGCTCTTCTGGAAGATTTTACTTTTATGCTACCTGGACATGCCAATTCCATATGAAGGAGAAAGGAGAATACGTCCAACACTAAAACTCTCTGATGGTCTTACCGAATTCCAAAAATGAGTGTCGCCCATGTAAAACATCCTTGAGCGAGATATTTAAACTGCACCTGGGAGCAGGAGGACAACTGGAAATGTCTGTCTTTTGAAGCCCAAGCACTAAAGAAAGCTCACTTGATCTGTCTTGCGTGAAAACCTGCCCGTGGACTGGAGCTGTTGAAAGCCTGGTCGAGCATTGTGAAAATCTGCTGTCAAGGACTTTTGGAGAAGATCTTCTAATCCCTCTTTTCTTCATGCAGGCTTTCTTCTCTCTCTGCTCTCCGTCCTGCCGCTCTCTGACAGTCGGTCGTCCTCTTTAATCTCCGTACCTGAACGGCTAAGCTGTGACCAGCTGAGATGAACAGAAACTTTTATTTTCCTTTTAAGATTTGCCTTTTTTTTTTATTCACAGGCATTTCAGATGGATGTGACTGATCATATTTCTAAAATTCTACTGGAGCTACTACTACGTAATTAGCCATTATGCCAACTTTGGTTTAGGCAGAAAAGACAAGGTGCCATATTGAGGAAAATGACCCTCGGCAGACTGACAGGGAGACAGATGTGTAGCTCGTGTCTGTCGTCTAATATGGGACACTCTGCCAGCTTTGGCCGCCAAGCCTGTGCTGTCGTGAACAGGATCAGCCAGCAATACGTTTTCAGCCGCAGGAGTTGTTATGTAATCAGGGGAGAACGTGCGACCGCGTCCCATTTTCATAGAGAGGTGGCTGCATCAGTGTCTTTGTAAATTAGGCCTAGCAGGCGGCACGATCCCACGGGCCCTCCCAGATTCACTGCCTAATAATGGAGCCTGATGACAGCGGGACCCGGCGTTGTTTTGTGCCGGATTAGTTGGGAGCGATGCAGTGGTGAAGTGTGCCACATAATGAGATGTTTTCATGTTCTGTAGGAGATGCGCTTGACTCTTGGCGGGTTAGCCACATGCGAAACCACTCATGTTTGAAATGTATCATCGAAAGTGTCATCGGCATCCTCCGTCCTGTAGAAATATATAGACTCATGATTCAATATCTGTCCGTCAAGCAAGAGGCTTTTTCATGCCACTTTCTTGTGAAATGTGGCGTCTTGTCGGCTGCAATGTCATTTATGCATTGAAATTAAAAAGGAGAAGTAGCATTATACTTATCCTACTGTTCCCACTGTGTTTTTAATCTCATTCATAATACTGAGTGGTGTACACAAAGGGGGGCCAATCTAAGTGTGGGCTCCTTCCAGCATAATCCATTTAATTCAGTGTTTGTGGCTGCAATCACAGATTTCTTTGTCAATCAAATGGCTTTTTCCAGACATGCATAGCTAAAAGGATTAAGTAAGCACACTGAGAAGTATTATACTTTACCACACTCTTTCACAAGATAGAACTTTTGGTGCATAGATCAATTGATTATTCCTCTGAAGCTGCTCCAGGCGATGTTGGTGTCAGAGACTGGGAGCTTCCCAGTTCCCACATGTTTGGATACGTTCAAAGCCCACATCCAACACATTTTATAGAAGGGCCTCAGCCCTGTGCCTGTGAAGTTTGGAGAGAGAAGGGGAAAGAACAGAAACATCTGAGTCACAGAGAGCTGACTGAAGTCATGCCAGCGCGGTGGCGGCAAGGTCTGCTCTTGGAACTACAGTGCAGTTTTTAGACAGTGACATATTTTCGGTTGTTTTGGCTTCTTTGCAATCCGGCACATGAAACCCTGACTGGGGTTCAAGAGATGGGTTACAGCTTGAAGTTGAGAGTGTTTACTTCATATTGGTTTGAACAGTGTTCAGCATGACAGCGACGGGGCTGCAGTTCCTACACTGTTAACACAATATGGATCGGAGGCCTTCAAGTTTGACTTATTTTGGCCCTTAAACTGCACAGTCACTGTTTCTTTCAAATCCAATATTTTAGAGTAAAGAGACAAACAATTTGTTAATGCCCAAATACTCAGGGTGTGCACTATATGCAAGTATACTCACATTGCCCCTGTGTTAACAATGAGAGGGACGTAATCCTCTATTATATAGGAGCTCTTAATGCATCATCCATATATTTTCAAGCTTTTGTATGTACATGTTTATGTGAATGTACAAGAACGAGGATGAGAAGTGCCAAGTAGTCCAGTTGTAAGATATAAGATGTCCAAACAAGAGAGGGGACTAAAGCTATCTAGTGCAGTCAGACAGAGACCAGAGGCACATGGTAATGGTGAAAAAAAACACATCATACTGCCGTTTCCAGATCTGAACTCCCCGCACAGAGGAGGCATCACGTCAGTGCCACTCCACTCTGTAGCATCCAGATGGTGTAAATCACACCGGCCAGACACTGACCTCTCATAAGGGAATAGAGGTAGATCTCTAACCCGGCACTCTAGAAAGGCAAATAATGTAGAAAGGCTTCCATTAACCTGCACTCAAAGTGCGCAAATGCTCAGCCTCTGCAGTATTCTGCCAGGAAATGGCTACTGAAAGCAGTCAATATGTGCACGCAGACACAGAGATTATGTGTGTCAGATCCTTTTATTTTGAACTGCTGTTTGAAGTGTGTTAGGAAAAAATCTTGACAAATACAGTGTTTACTCTGAAAACATGGATTAAAGTAGGATTAGAGTTGAATTAGCCTACCCTTGAACCATCTCTAACCAACTAAAACCATGGGGGAGCTCAAATACAACAAATAATGTTTGTATGTTCTCAGCCTGTAAATAATTAGTCCAACCACCATTTGGTCTGGCTATTGTCACTCAAATGCTGATATATGACTATAAATTGATACATGCTCATGTTTTTCTCTGCCTGCATTGTGATGGTGACTATAGAAAGTCACTCACTTTCAAAAGCCTTGTTACGTGTGTTATTAGTCACACTTAAAATGACTGGAGGACACCGTTTGGGTAGATTAGCCTCGCAAATGGGCCAAAGATACTTGTAGCTTCACATTTTGCCCCCAGACCTCGTCTGGCTCGACTTAATGATGTATAACCTGGCCTTACCTCTTCACCTCCTTTGGTCTTTTCCTTACAATGAGACCCTTTGATATGGAATACAGTTGATCATATAGAGAGCTACAACTTGTCAGGACCACCTGTGATTACTTTGAGCTGAAGGACTAAAAGCTGCTAGCAGTTCCCCAAATTATTTGGTGCAAAGCAACATAGTGACACCCCAGTTAGATCATATTGCTTAAGGGTGATCAAAGGAATAGTGCAATATTTTGCGACACTGAAGTTTTTTGTACGGATATGAGATGTAAGGTGTTAATGAGTTTTAGAGGTGGCTGTTGGTAGATTTTGTTACCTTTAGACAGAGCTAGGCTAGCTGTCGAGAACTATTTCCAGTCTTCATGCCATGCCATGCTAAGCTAACTGGCTTCTCACCTAACTCAAGTGATGAAGCATATTTCCAAAAATGACAAGAAATCTGGTTTCAAGACGGTAGAATCTGGTCCTAGATGGTGCACAGCTGCAGCAGCTGGGTAATGAGAATGGCAAAGAAACATGCCGTTCTTACTGCAAACCCCTTTACTTAAAAAGCATGAGAAACTCATGAAATGCACACATGTGCTATTTGGAAGGCATCTGCTTTTCCTAACCCCTCTCTATGTTTTGATCTCCACTGTGATATGCAGCATGAAGGCGAGTTGCTGCAGTGTTAATGTACTGCCTGTGCGGCCCTTCTCCCTGGGACAGTAGAGGAAGGACAAGGGGAGGGAAGTCTTGATTTGGACTGTGTCGCTTGTTCCTTCCACCTCCACCTCCTCCAGTCTGAAAATATCCCAGACGGGCTGCTCTGCGCTCCCTGGTCTGAAAGTTCCAGTCACCAGACCGAACCGCTAATATTAGACCAGCCCCTGCTCAGCTAAAGGGCACGCTTCTCATGCTGTAAACACATCTTGATCTCCCTACACATTTCTTGGCAGGTGACCAGGTATGTCATCTGGAGCCGTTGTTTGAGCCATTTTCACAATTATCTTAGTTCATGTGCGAGGTTGAGTCCAGAAACCTATATGACCGGTAATGACTGCACCAAATTACCACGCAGATTTTGGTGTCACTCCAATGCCTGAGTTGTCAATTGAAGTGTTTTGCTTTTTGTTTTTCTAAGCACCGATACTGTTTTAAAAGTATTGTTTCATCACTGGTATCAGAAAAAATACGATACCCAAACCTATTTGTGCGCCTACTGTCTAGGAAATTATAACATCATTTCAGTCCCATATTTTTCTTGATGGATTTGACACTCATTACTGAGGGAGTGGGAGTGAACATTTGGCCTTGTCATAGGTACCTGTGATTATGAAACTCCATGATTGGACCCTGTAGGCAGCAGGAAAGTTCTGGGTTTTTGTGTGGGGAGACAAAAATCCAGTTAATGACAACTGTTGAGTATAATTGTATGTTGAACAGGCACAAGATTACTGCCCGGCCCTGAATTATGCTGTAGGTAATGTTTATGAAAATAACCATATTGGAAAAAAGATTTCAAACAAGTCTCAGCTCTTTTCAAAATGTCAGCAGTGCTGTCCTGATGTAAAATGTCACCAGTTATGTTACCTGTGTCTACTGACTGAGCCCAGTGATGCTTTAACAGCAAGCTCCAAACTCTCCACTAGCCTATTGCTCATGATATTTCCAAGACAGTGTTGAGTTCTATAGTTCTCTACAAAAGGGAAATTAGCCTGCTACACAGATGGAAAATTCATAGAGGGGATTACAGATACTTGAGGTCTTTGCAGTGGCATTAATGACCCACAAGACGAAGCTTTGAGAGGCCACTGAAGCCCATTTTATGTATATCTAACTTTATATGAAATATTTCAGTGTAAACCTCCCAATAATCATAGCTGCATTTCCTCCACTGTGAACCATGTAGCTAGTCATTAGGAGCATTAGTTATAAGTGTTGACCACGGTGCTCTTGAAGGCTTTGTGAAATCTTGTTCCGTTAGTCAATAGGATTTTGGGGCATTTGCAACAAAAGATTAAACTCTTCTAAAACTGGTACAAATGGTTTAAATTGTGTTCTGACTAAAACTGGCCTTGACTGTGACAGAAAACTTTGTCACTGAGACCAGTGACAATTAGATCACGCTGTCACTTCCCAACCCCCAAAAACTGACGACAAAACTGAGGTTGCCAGGAGCGACTGGCTGGCATGCCGATATACTTCTCCCAGTTATGAATGGCAGCTTGTGTGGCCCGCAGTCCCTCTTCGTCCTCTAATGTCTTTGAGAAAGGCTTGAGTTTGGCGGGTCTGGACACTCCACTCCACCACTGGTCAGACTTATCCGTTAGTGTCGGAGCATGTTGGTGGCAGCAGCAGATGCAGGGTCCCCAGGGAGCTGCTGCTAGTTCAGATAAGCGAAGCCTTTCATCAGCAGGGTGGCTCTGGTGCATACGCCTGTGCAGTGGAGAGCAGCAGCAGCTAAATGCCAGGCATTGTCCTGAGCCTGGGCCAGGTGATGGGATGAAAGCTGTGGCAGTCACTGACAGAGACATTAGTATTCAGCAGGTCATTGACATTTTTGTCTTCAACCCTCTTGATTGGTATGCAGAACCACTTTTGTCTACATTAGGCAGACATCAGCTGTAGACTGATGAGTCCGTTCATCAGTCTGCGTCAGATGTATTTGACCTGTTCTTTTCAGTGTCTAGAACTGAAACCACTAGTTGATTAATTGATTAGTCATTCTAAAGCAAATGAGTCTGCAACTATTTTAATGACTGACTCTTTAAGTTAGCGACAGTTGCTTCAATAATAACAGATGTTTGAAGATGTCATTCTAAACGTATTATATATTGAATTATAATCACCCTTTTCCAGTATTTATTGGAGATTTTATACACTAAATGATTATTGATCAACCAAGTAAAAAAGTTATCAGATCAATCATTAATGAAAGTAGTTGTTAGCTGCAGGTTAAGTTTGATTAGTGATTCAACATTTAGTTGTTTATCGGGCTAAATGACCAGAAATTCTTTTGTTCCAGCTTTGTTCCTCTTATCATAGTATCATAGTATTTCTATGTTTTTTTTTTGAAACTTTTTTTTTTTTTTTTACATTTTGTACACTACAAAATGTAATTTTAAACACAATCAATAGAATAATTGATATTATTTATCACTAATTTCAGCTCTAGTTAAAAGTATCCAAGTACTCTGGTGGTATTCAGGTGCAGTTTGTGTGGAGGATTTAATGATGTTTATCTGAGTTCCCATAGTCCTCAGTTGTAAGCACATCTAATGAAAACTTTGGTCTCCAAACACACACACGCAGGGCCTGCTTTGGCATGGAGTCAGTGCTTGTTATTTACACTGCGCTTCCTGTGTGTCTGGGCCCCCTTGCCCTCTTACATCACCCTATTCGGTGCAGGAGGGACACAACAGGGTGAAGGGGCGACGGGTTAGGGGGGGTAAGCGATGAGGTAGTTCATTAGTCCCCTGGCCCATCCCAAATGAGATGCAGATCCATTCTCTGTGTTTCCCGTGTTCCTCTTTTCTTTTTTTGGGTCGCCGCCCTCTTCCCGTTCCAGTCTTTTGATTTCACACTCTGAGTCTCACTAATGTTTCCTCGCCCCTTGGTTGCTTCATTTCCATTTTTCAAGAGAATGTGCTGCATTTCCACCGTGTTAGTCAACTACTTTATGTAAGATTAGGAATATTTAGATTTTGCAACTAACTTCTGCACTGTTGCATTATAAACCCTCAGTTATTCTTGTTGGTGGTCACACCGTGGTCGATCCTCTTCTTATCTGTTTGGCAGGAGACAGAAAAAGTTGTGCCTAAGCGTGAAGCTCTTAGCTCCATAAATATTCCATGCCTTGGCCTATATTTTCACTCTGCACAGTATCTTGGCCAGACATTGGCAGTGCTCTGGATGCTGCACTGGGAGTGAGCAGCGATTATTAATTTGTATGCATTATGTCACTATCATGTAACCAAGATTATTTTGAAGGTCACATTTACTTATTTGAACTTGCTTCACACTGGGGAGATCTGCTTGCTTTTGTATCCGGCAGTTTCACATTTATTGGTTTTTTTTTTACGGCTTGTCCCCATTGAAAGTATCCCTCCCTGAGCTGATAATGTCATAAGAATGTGTTGTCATAGTTTGCTGATTCTGTCATACAGTGAGTCATGTGTTTTGCTGCTTTTCTTGCCCTGGATTACAGGTCCCCCGTGAGGTTGATGGAGTAGAAAAATAGCTGTGTGGTATATTGTCTTAACCCTTAACTGCACAGTGCAGTTGCCCGTCAGATCCTATAGCATGAACAACTCTGTGAAGATGAAAGAGCTTCTGTTTTAATGTGGGCACACGTTGTTCCAAGGACCTATCTTCTATTCCTTAGGCTTTTTTTTTTTTAAATAATTGAATTGTCATAGGTTGGACATAAATATTCATACTCTGTTGTTATTAAAATAATCAAACTGGAAGAGCTCTTAGCCTGCAGTGTTGGAGGTGACTATCTAAGTCTCTTTAAGTGGCACCCGGGCAGCAGTACATGGAGAGCCAGGCTTTGCAGTATGGGTATTTATAACCTGCTCTTACAAAATAAGATGCTGTGAAATTGGATTTCTGCTAAATCACATTTTGTGTGGCAGTATTACCAGTCGTCCCAGTTTTAACTTGGCTCTTTACTCACATTGTCACCAGCTAAACTGTTAAAGTGCTAAATTCCTTTGTGATTGCACTTGGGGAGTGAATGTGCAGTGAGTTTTGCAGAGCCTGTGCTACATTTTTCCAATATTTAATGTTGCACATATATTTTGTCCAACCTAACATGCCTCAAACTGGGAAATGGTGCTGTTTCTGTGCTAATTACCTGCTGATTCTCAACCTGCCATTCTGCTCCCACACTGTGCCCATGGATGCATGCATACACCCACCTCTGCAGGAGTTCCTTTACTATTTCTGCTGACATTTACAGATATCTTATTCCATTGTATCACTTTTGCATGTAAATGGGTTCAGCTGAGTGCCTCAGGCTTTGTTTGACACCTGCAGCTCGAGAGGCCCCATGGGGAGTCATGATGGGGCCAACTCGGCCATGGTGCAAGGTGACGTTGTGATATTCAACCAATGATCGCGCACAGCATGCCACAGATTCCTGAACCTCCTCTGACCCACTTCTTAGGGTCTCATAGCTGTCGAATACCCATTTGATACACGGTAGGAGGGTAAAACACAGCAACCATGCCATGACGTCAATGCTTTTAGATGGTCTAAAGTGTGATGTACTTTCTACTACTACAAGATACAAGATATTGCTAATAATGCAAATAGTATGTTAATTTTAGAAATACTTAAAATCTAAAAGGCCTTTGAATTATTATGTCTTCTTTTTAAAGACTTCAAGCCCCTAAAAACCTGAGTATTTCTCAAACATTTTACATTTGTGACTAAATAAGCTATAAAGTAATTAGCTAATTCTTAATAATTAGTTTTTTCAAGGCTATGTTGGTAAGGTTTCATGTAATATGACAGTGGCATATCCCTGGCATCATTAGCACGCAAGCCAACAGCTATCATCAGTTTCTGATTATTATTTTGTTGAAGGTTTGATTGGATCAAGGATCCTTGCCAGTGTGAATAGCAAACAAACCACAAATGCACATGAAAGAATCAAATTGGGCCCCATTGTTTGAAATAAGAAGCCGATTAAAACCCAGCATTTCAGGACCTTCCAAGAAAGACTGGCTGTGCACACCAGAACCTTCAACATGTCTGGGATTTTCTCAGGCTTGTGAAATGCTGACCAAATGTTTGTCCTGTGCACTTTCCTCCCTAGCCATACAATAAAAAGCTCCACTAAAGTGTTTTTCTGTGTTCAAGCTCGAGGGAGACTCGAGCATCTCAGAAGAAGTCGGTGTACATTGATTTATGAATATGAATAATGTAAGTGATGTCACAAGGGGGGGACATAATGGCTAATGGTGTTTTGTGGCAGTCCCGTGGGGGCAGTGCCTCAGGGAATCTGGAGTGTAAATATTGTAAGGGGGCAGTGACTCATGGGACACAGGGGTTCATATGTAGACCCCCTCTGTTGTATGAGTTGAATATGTATAGTGATAGAGTAAAAGTAACATTACTGATTATTCAATGATTCCACTAGATAAATACTTCACACGAGAACACTTTGTTACACAAGTAATGTCATATTTTGTCTGTGAAAGAACAACAGCCAGAACACAGAGTTCATGGACCGCTGAACATATTTTGTCATTGCATTCAGGACATCTGTGCAAATATTACGCATTCTCCTCAAAGCCCTGCACGAGTATGTCCCAATCTTGTTTGCTGTAAGGGATCGCTGTGTAAACAGTTTTCCACACGCAGTTGTACCCATCACCATGTCAGCCCAGGACAGGCAAAAGTCCTTGAATTGGAGTAACTAAACTTGATTTCATTCATTTACATCGAGTGTTCAACGAATGAAAGAAATCATCATCAGATTTGATCAATATTCTGTAGCCATTAAATGCAGCAATAGCTCAAACTTTTTCAAATTAACTTCCAGTCATCTATCGCACGCTCTCTTCTCCCAGTTGTGTAGTAGCCCAGACAGTCAGAGCGCTGCATCAATCGGCCCTTGTTTCAGTCCTTTGCCACGCAGCAGCAATCCTCTCCCTCTGCTCCCATCCCATTTTCCTCCAGAGAGCTTCAGGTTTCATTGGTATTCATTGTCAGCGCCACCAACATACCAGAGTGTGTTACATTCTCATTCTCTTTGTCAGTGACTGTATAGATCACAGTGATTGTCTGACCAGTCGCCCACAGTCCTGTCAGCCAGCCACTTCTTTGTGGCTCCAGTTTCTCAGGTGTATGGGGAATTTTTACAAGATATGAGGCAACAGAATATCTTTCTGTCAGAGGTGCACTTGTTTCTATCACCTTTAGTAGCCCAATTGTCATATCTGCCCTTAGGGATTGGTGAGAAAATGGTGTAAAATGATAAAATCAGACGATAGTATGATTCGTTACCTGAGAAGTGACAATGGTCGAACGCCTGGGGTCGTGTGTAGCAGCGTTTGTTTGCAAAAAATGTAATAATTAAGATTAATAATTGCAGATAAAATCTTACAATACAGTCACATAGATGAATGGAGAAGCAAAAGCCAAAAGCAGGCAGTTTTACTGGATTAAGTCAGGTTTGTTGCAAGCCCCGGGTGCTGTGTACTGCATTTTCTTTTTCCAATTTTCTATTTAATTTCATTTCTGAATATATTACTAGCTCTCGCTCCCAGCCTTTTCCCCCCACAAAGTTACAAAAGTGCACTGAGCCCATGCTAGCGTTCATCTCCTACTTTGAGTCCATCTCACTACCAATCCCCCGCCTTCCTTGCCCCCCTCACTGTCATTGCGGTGTTTTGGCTGCTGTCCCGTTACCAAGCAGAGACCACAACAATGGCCCCCTCTCTGTCAGAGCACATCGCTGCCCGAGGAATGCTTATTTAATAGTGGCATGCTTTGACGGGGGAAACGCAATGTCTTGTCTCCCAGACGAACACTTTCATAGACTCGTACTGCTGCTCTCTCGGGCCACAGGGCTTCGTCCAACTCGGGATCATCAATAACCACCTCCATTTCCCAGACTGATGACACAGCCTTCCCCTGTGCCTAGCTGAGCTCAGACAATCATTGCCACGAGGCCTGATATCTCACCGAATGCTACTAAGTATTTGTAGTGGCATCGTGAGAAGTTGAAGGTAGCTCCAGGGAGCAATGTGTTTGAGAAAAAAAGTCATCTGGCTTTTGAGACGATGCTCATGGCTCAAGAAGCACAATGTACAGTTGCATACTCTATAGAAAGCTCTAATCAATTCTCTCTGAGGTTGCACAGCATTGGTCTCGCTGCTCTTCTATGCAAACCGTTGAATAGCACAGCATTTGTAGAGTAAATCCTCAGTGCACTCACTGTCTCCGTGTGACAGCCCCCTGCTGTCTGTGTTGTTTTTAGCCAAAGTCTGAATAATTTACAGCATGTTGCCCCAGTGTTTACCCTCCGAGACTATGCAGAAGAAACTGTGCTCCAACATGGTTCCACAGGGTGCGCAGGGGTACAGTGCTGAGTGGACAAAGCCAAGTGTCCCTCCCACGAGGGCCTTTGTTTGGCTGTCAAAGCCTGGGCAAACTAATGCTTGAGTACGAGATTCAAGTTCAGCACCCTGCCAAATGTGAGTCATGGTGCTGTGAGTGAAGCTGCTGTCCCAACAAACTGGCCCAGCTACTCCTTTATCAAAAAACATTTAAAATCTCAGAGAGCACAGATGACTCATGAGCTGACTCCTATGAAGAAGTTTTCACCAAAAATAGGTTTGACTACTTCTGGGAAGGTGATCACTCTGATTCTGTTTTCCTAAGCATTTAATTTCACCTCAATAGAATCCTCAGGATGCCAAAAAGCAATTACTGTTTGTGTTTTGTTCTGCCAGGGAGTCGGGCCATTTGTTTAGGCCGGTCTGTCGATAAATCAGTCGCACAAGAGTAGAAATGGTATTAGGAGAAGAGTTAGAAGGGGCAGGCTTAAGACCTATTATCTTGTGCTTCTGAGCAAATGGTGTAATCTCTGTAGCAGATAATGTTGCTGAACTGAAAGAAGCATTGTACAGAAACAGAGGAGCTTAGATTGTTTCTTTGGAGTGGAGGTGTTCTGTTTCATTATGTTGTTCCAGCACTGATATTTGAGTTGAAACACTGTTGAAAACAGTCCTCTCCCTATAGCCACAGACTCCACCCCTCCCATTTGATACATCGAGGCTCTTGAGGAAGTTTACGTCATGCGCAATAAACGACTTCATGGGCCCAGCAGGGAAAGGAATGAAAACCGACTGGTTGGGTTCCATCACTGTGCTTGTCTTACCTTTTACCCTGCCATTTACTCACCTGCTTTTATCCTGTCTTTGTATTCTGTGTCTTTGTCCTCGACCAGCTCCCCACTCAGATCTGAACACAAACCCCACGAGGCCTGATCCTGAGGGGGAGAGCAGCCCCCCGAAGACGGACAAAACCCAGAGAATGGAGTCTCCAGCTAAGAAAGATACGGACCGGAGATTGACCAACCCTGCAAAATCTGATGTCATCTCTCGATCACCTGGGTCACCTGCATCACCTGTCCCCAGGTCAAAAAGGAAGGAAGGTAAAGTCACCTGTTAGCTACTTATATAGAGTTCAGTTGCTTAAAGGTAAAACTCATAATGGAAGCTGAATTTGAAGCAGTGCTCCAATAATGGTGCAATCACATCTGCAATCTAGTTTAGGTCAGCTCTCTTGAGGCAATGTAATGCTTCAGTATTCGAGTAATAATGACCACATGCTTTCAGACATGACGCCGAATCCAATAGAGCTGCTGCTGTTCATCTTTAAGTGTTGGAACAAACATGGAACAGAAGCTGCTGTGTGAGAACATCTCAGCTTTGGCTTCAGAGGTTTTAGGCAGAATTGAATTAGTAAAGAAAATATCCCAGTAAACACGGACAAATGAGCTTTCTCTGTAAGTGGATAGCGAACGCTGATCACTGCCATGCACTGGTCCCTAATGAAAGGTGGGCAAAGGGGACCTGAACAGGAATCCCATTTCAGTGAGCGATGCCAAGAAGGCATTTAGTTTGACCTGGCCGTTGCACCATAGCTGTTTCTACAAAGCCACCGCCTTGTAGCCACTGGCTAACAGCACATGCAAACTCTAAGTAACGTGTTTGAGGGTTTTGGGAGTATAAGCTTCTTTTTCTCTCCCCTTTATTCTTTCATTCAATAATCCATTCACTGTGGTCATGGTCTTTATTCCCTTAGCATGAGGTGATGGGGATAAACACCCCCAACGTCCCAAACTCCTACCAAAACAGTAATAACGCCTCTAGTTTTGATACCTTGTCATGACCTTAGCCACAACAGTTAGAACAAGACTATTCTGTTTTTTTCATCTCTGTCTATTTTAGAGAAACATGTAGTTGTGTTGATAGTCTCCTGATTCCAAATATGACCCACACTTCCTTTTAGTCCTTCAAGTTCCCTTTCCGCTGCTTTAGTAAAGCTCATTACTTGTGCAATTTTGCACCACCCAGAGGGGCATGAGGAAGATGAAAAGCACTCTGTGGCACCTCAATTAGTGAAATGAAATAGTGAGGCTTGTAGTTCAGTTGGGAACGGTTGCCTCTGGTAATGGTCTGCCCCGTTGTATTTTGTTACATCTTGCATTCATTACATGAACATTTTCCCGTGTAAGCTGTGTTTCTTATGTGTCTGTTGAATTTGCACAATGAGGGTTGCACATCACACTATGCAGTATACCCTGCACGGCTCCTATAGCATCCCTATGTAGAGGCGGACAAAATAAGAGAGCTGACATTTTGAGGAGATGCCAGAGTGTGTGTGTGTGTGTGTTGGAGTCTGGAGCTGCACCTAGCAGCATTTTCTGGGCCAGTCTGTTTTTGTCTCAGAAGCTCCGTACATGTGACGTTATGATTAACATGGTGGTGAGTTGCAAGCGGCAGCGCATCATCCTGTCCAAGACCGTGCACATGGGCCATAGTCCTATAAATACCAAAGTGGGTCAGAGGTTGTTCTTCGGGGAGGCTGCATGGCAGATTGTTTTCGTGTTTATGATTCACGCCTAGCCCTATTAGACATTGCTGAAGGATGACTTCCTTTGTGTTTGACATTGAACATCTGGTCTGTGAAGATTGAGGGGGATGATGCGGCGTGAAACCTCAAGAAAGCTCAAGACTGCAGCCTGTGCCTGTGGTGGACACGTTATTTGTGGCAGTACACTCTATAAATCTAAATATGTGATTTAGCTGTTTTGATTGATTGATTTGGGTGGGCTACAGAAATAAGCTAGGGAAATAAGGGAAAGCATCCCTCTATTTTTGGAAAAAACGATGACAAGTTGCTCAATTGCAGTCTGAACTTCAGCATTATGTTGTCCAGCTGCAATTCTGTGTTAAGGAATAAACTACTCAGTAAGGAGAAAGCATGAATGAATGAATCTTATTTGTGCAGTAAACAGGGCTGCAACTGGCAGCTATGCTGATTGATGATGAATCAATCTTTTGACTTCTTGATTAATTGATGTCTGCAAAAATCAAAAATGCCCACCACAAGTTATCAGAGCCCACGGGCACGTCTTCAAACGTCTTAGTGACAATGTTGCCAGAAAAAAAGTGACTGATTGATTATCATGCAGTCATACTAATTCAGCGTTAATGGTGAAAATTTCCGTAGAGATATTCTTTGGAGGACATCCAAAGGCAATGGATGTCTTTGACAAGTTAGAATGACAGTACATTTTCCCCGGAAGTACAACCAGCAATCGTGAAAGGATGCGGCCTGAATTTTTGAAATGGCTCAGTTGAGTGTTGGCTTGCGTTGCTGTTCTTCACTGAGTGGTTCCACTGAGGTATTTGGAAGGAATGTTGCAGCATGTTCACAGAGAAGAGCGATATGTAAGTGCTCCCCCGTGGATGTAACATATCACAAGCAAACATACACCTACATGCAGTTGGCATAGGAGATTCAGGCTTTTATTTGGAGGAGGCTAGCTTTCATGAAGCTTTTCCTTTAAACATTTATTCTTTGTGTTGTCCTTAATCCAGAGAATATAGCCCATGGGTTCCAGCCTTTTGAGCATCAGTGTTGAAATGTTGACATTGCCAGTTTCCCGTCATTGTCTTGTGGCATGCATTTCCTTGTGGTGACATTTAAAAGTTAAAAGCCTTTGCTCTGCCAGCTTTGACATAGTGAAGAAAACACTCACTCGTACATTTACATTTATCAGAGATCAGGTGCATCATAGCTGCCTCAGGTCAGATTTGGGTTGAGGCAGATCACACATTTTTCTGTTAAAAATCTTGTGTGACAGAAGTCTAATTGGGCTGAATGGATCGTACTTGATGCAAGCGACAGTTCTGTCTTACACATCCTCTCTGTATTTTTCTCCCCCCCCCACTCTCATCCCAGACATCATGAAGTCAGAGGAAAGGCAGAAGCTCGCCAAGGAGCGCAGAGAGGAAAAGGCCAAATATCTTGGTAAGTGGAAACAAGGGGTGACATGACTTATTACACGGGAACAGAGCTCCCCCTAGTGTTGGGGTGAAAGAGGTGGCTGCTTTACGCTGTGTCGGTTGCGTCGCTACAGGGCTGGCTCCAGGCTGCAGATGGCATGCACGTGTAGCACAGGCAGGATAAAAGGGTAGTTTGGGCTGCTTGCAGTAAAGTGACTGAAATCAGCAAAAGCCAAGCCACCATTTTACCAAAGATATGCAAGCATTCATTTACTACATGCATGCTGAGATGGACAGTGTCAGAACCTTATCATTAGCGCTTTAGCTCACCTCTGCACTAAATCTGCATGTTAATACAATTTGAATTAAATACAAATACAAAAATGTACAATTTTAATCCATGTGTTAATAAAGTTAACTATTTTGGCAGCTTTTTGCAGCGTCACTTATGACTGAACTTTATTTGAAATTTGTTCCATGTAACATTACCGAGTCATCAGAGTGTTAAAACTCTTTATGTTTTATCCCACTTGAATTGATGTACGTTCGTCAATTGGTCCAAAATCCCTCTGTGCCTTTCTCTTGGGGCATCACAACCGTGACCATGGCTGTACTTTTTGTGCCGGTTGATGTTGCGTCTCTTTGCCCAAATCCTCGTTTTCTGTTTAACACACGGCCGTCACATTGTCACCTGGCTACACGCTGGTCGTACACTGCTTTGCATGATTGACAGTTGCCTCTGTCTTCTCTCTCACCCCTCCCCCCCCTGCAGAAGAGCTCAGCATGTTACAAGGTAAGCCACTCACCTATGTGTCTGTGGTGGTGGTGATGTTGGTGATGACTCTTTCTCAGACCATTCTGTTATTTTTGGACGCTCTATTTAACCACACTCAGAGTTGGGCAATAAACTGAAAACATACCACGACAGACTTGTCATTACACAACAGGGCTCATCTTGGTATGTTTGTTAAATGCTGTTCCTGTATGGCTTCAAGAACCATCTCCTAAAAAACACATTGAGTCACATTCTTCAACCCCAATGCTAATGCTTCAGTACTTTTGCCTATTTAAAATATGAACTTTTAGAAAATATATTTTGCAGAGCTATCAGGAAGCCCTGATGGAAGATAGAAATATAACATTCTCTTAACTTGTTATTTTATCATCATAAAGGTGAAGACTGTACATAAGACTTTTGGGTTTTGGTCATATTGCCCAGCCCTAGAGCTGTTCAATAAAACCCCATGGTATTATTTGTTTAAAATCATAGTGGTTTTATTTTTGTCTCCATTATAGAAATTTCAACTAATTGTAACCCTCTCTGTTTCTCCTCGCTTCTCTTTAATGTGTCTTTCACAAAAATCATGTAGGCATAGACTGATCACTTAACCAATCATTTATCTGTAAATAAATGTTTGTCTTGGTTGTGAAGCAGTAGGGCTTAGTGTGTGATTCTAACTGCACACATAAGAAGATGTGTCCTGACTTTGAACTCTGTTCATCCACATGTCCCAACTGCAGGCGCCACAGAGCTCCCCGAATTTCATACTTAAAGATAACACGTTTGAACCACATGCCGCAAAACTACTATGATTACCGTCTTACTGGAGAAATTGGAGGTTTTTAAGCCAGATTTATCTCGGCTGCGAATTTACATCTAAACGACTTAAACACAAAATCATATAGTGATTTTGAAACGGGGAAAAAATGTAAATTGGTATTCACCGGTTTAGATAAAGAGCACAATGTTACGTATTTTCACAACTTTTTCAGATGTTTTTTCTTTTTTAGCAATGGTAGTGTCACAGAATGTTGTCAGGGTGATACTTGGTGCTGTACAGAAACACTCACTCAAAACTCAGAGTATAAACGTACAGTTAAAGTTCTTTTTTACCTTAGAGTTGGAGAGAAATTGGGGAAATATAGTCTGCTATTTTTACCCCAGTTTCAGTAGGTTTTCTCAAAGCTACTTGTATATATCTATCACATTTGGACATTCCTGCTTAAAATAGTGAATTGATTCATAATCCAGGCGTATATCCTCACACGACGCTGATTTCCTGAAACTGTCACTCTAATGTCACATTGTCTAATCCAGCTGTGTGTTCGACAGCAGTGAGATGACTTTGACACACTTCGTAGCGTGGATCAGTCTAATTGGGCGATCACAGGAGTCCGCCAGATGGCGCGGGTCTGATCTAATACTCTCAGTCAGACTTGGATACAAGATGAGATCCTGCCAAAGCCCGTGTTTACAACATCAGCTTAAAAGAGATCCTATCAACCATCACCAGTAGTATTACTAGTTTAGTAGTAAACGGGCACAATTAGAAAATCCCTTAGAAAATAGCGTGCGTCTCATTGGTTCTTTGTTACGTTCGAGTGAAGCTTTGAAAGACTTGCTTCAGGGTATTGGCTGCGACTGTACAAAAGCTACTATCCTGACTTTATCTGTCTTTGGTGAGACGATATAAATACTTCATGGACCAGGGTTAGAGCAGTGCTCTGCACATGATTATTTAATGATCATACTCCAGTAGGTCCCGACGCTACTTGTCAGCGCTGATCACTGTCAGAGTTGACGAATGCATTTTAAAGCCATGTCAGCTTGAGATATTCATAATTGGACATCTGTTTATGACTTAAAGCCCTGGTATAGATGCATAAATGACTGATAATGAAGAGCACTCTGAGAAAATTCAAAGTAGTGTAAATCAAAGAGGTGAAATCATTCAGACAAACTCTCTTTATAGTTTAGTGTTACCATCAAGCCACGAGCCAGTATTCAGCTCATTTATGCTCCTGCACCTTTATTCTACCATTAACACTTCTGTAGACTGAACAAACTCAAACATTCTGCCAGCAAGTGTAGCACACTGTTACAGATTTGCTTGGAAAAAGAGGATGCAGTCTTTTTACATTATGTATGTGACCTAAAGGTTTCCCCTTGTGAAGAGGAAATGTTACGGATGAGGAATTTGTCTCAGCGAACCTTAAACATTGCATTTCTGTGCCGTTGAGTCAGTCTGTTCACATTGCGGCACAAATTATGAAGCAGTTTCCACTGCATTTAACTCAGTGTCATCTCTACAGCTTTGTATTGCTGAAGGTAAAGAGATGTGGTTTCTCTCAAATCGAGGCCATTAAAAGCAGCGATGAGCTGAGATACGCACTGCAGCAGAATTCTTCTGTGCTGCAAGGTGCTGGCAAGCAGTGCCTCGGCACAACTCGGCTCTCTGTTCCCTTCTCAGTTAAAAGCCGAACTGTGTTCACCAATAAATTTGAACCCCTCTCGCCTCCAGCACCTCTGCGATGATCTGTCACCATAATCTGAAATCCACAACCAGTTGCTTTTGTCGCATCAAGTGCTCTAGAGAACAGCTCTGCCTCCTTCATGGAGGTTTTGCTTTGTAGTTTAAAGAAATATGGCGAGTTGTATACACGGAGAGGCAGCTGCAAAAGACTTCTCTACGCCCTCTTTGAATGGCTCAGGGACAAAGAGACAATTTCCATATCAAAGTGTGTGGTTTACTGACGTGGAGGCTTGATGCGATTAGTGTGGTACAAAAGTGTCACTTCAGGAGTACTGTATCCGTCTAACTCCACATTATGCAGTATTTTGTGGAAAAGTCAAGTAATTGAATTTATTTTTTTCAAACACAAAGCACAAGTGAGGTGAAGGGCAACATTTTTTTTTCAGACAGCTTTAGATTTAAAGTAAACTTGAGGCTTGACTTTTTTAGATATTTTCTTTAAGCCTTAAACAGGATTTTTCTTGAGCCTATCAGAATAAGTGTCAAATTGTGGCTTTCAACAGATATCCCACCTCTGTTTGAAGTAGAAACTGATACGGGCCTTTTAAAGAGAATGAGCGCCACATACCTACAGTATTCTGACAGTAACATGGAAGAGAGAGAGAGGGGGCTCCTTTGTCCAGTCTCTTTTGTAAAACGTCGCCCTCTTAACCACGTCTTCTGTCCAATCGTAGCTGCTAAAAAGACCCAGTGGCTGGAGAAGGAGGACAAGGCACGACAGCTGAGAGAGCAGCAGCTGGAGGGGCGCCGCAGAAAGCTGGAGGAACAGCGGGTCAAGGCAGAGCAACGGCGAGCCGCCCTGGAGGAAAGACAGAAACAGAAACTGGAGAAAAATAAAGTAAGCTTGAACAAGAGAACTGGCCATGTTGAAAATAAGCCATTTGCTATGTGATGGTGTTGTACTTTTTCCATTGATACCCAGAGATGAAATGGCAGTACCCCCCCACCCCCCCCTCCACCCCTCTCACTGTAAGGGCAGTTGAACAGGGTTAGTTGCAGATGAGGGGATTTAGGATTTTGCCGCAAGGACACCTAAGCCGGGCTGAGTGCTTGAATCCAAGCTTTTCAGCTGAAGGACACACTGTGCCACCCAGTTCTGCTTCTTCCCTTTGATGCTTTAGACATCTAAGTTGCTGATTTCTGTCCCTGTGTCCTTCCCAGGAACGCTACGAGGCAGCCATCCACAGGTCAACCAAGAAGACGTGGGCAGAAATCCGCCAGCAAAGATGGTCCTGGGCTGGAGCGCTGAGCCAGAACTCCAGCCAGAAAGAAGGTGAGTACGCTGAGCCAACCTGGATACACATCTTCATAAAGAGTCATATCTTCATATCATAACCTGCTCGAAGGTAGCTCCGGTACAACGAATGATCACTTTTACTGGTTACAGATTCTGTCTGTTGAGGATTTTATTCATCATTATCAGCTCAAGAGTCTCAGAGCCATTAACCTCTTAAGTCCATTAGAGGAAAATGATTGTAGCATCAGTCTGCTGTCACTGTTTTCACTGAAGATGGTTATTACAGCTGTTGAGTGCCCTTGAGGAGGTTTCTTTTTTTCTATGAAGGGAAATTAGGCTTGTCTTGTCTGACAGATTCGTAAAGGACACATTTGTAATAGTTTTCATTACAAATAATTTAAAATTGGTAAAATAATTTTTTTTTCCCAATTCATCACAGTCTGTAACGTGTGTGAATATCATGACAAAAAGTCTCAGTTTTCCAAAACACAAGCTGATGTCTTCAGATGCCTTACTTTGTCCAACCAAGAGAGCAAACCCCCCCCCAAAACCAAGAAAATTGCCTCTCAAATGTGACAAATACTGGACAGTTCTGCTTGATAAATATCAATTGATCCAAATTGTTGTAGATTTAATATGCTGATGATTTTATTTACAACTTAACTGTGTCAGTAGAGCCGAAGCATTGTAGCTTTAAATTCATGCAAATTACCTTCAAGTTCAAGTGAATTATATGAACAGCACAGCAGGAGGCTCAGTTAGGTGTACAGCGTTTCATGCTCACTGCTGGGTTTGGCGTGTGATGTTGGCAGGTGCACAGTGGGGAATGCTGGCCGAACGGATTCGGACGGCCCCGGAGGCTTTGCTTTGTTACATTTTAATCTGTATTTTAATATGTCCCTTTGCTGCATCGGTCCCTCTCCTCCACCGTGCTAGATACTGTACCTCTGTCTTAGCAGGCCGTGTTTCTCTTCAGAGTCATTAACCCCCCCCCCGATCCCGACCAGACTGTATTGATCGCATAAAGTGAAAATGTATTCAGCTGCGTTATTGCAACAGTTGTATTAAGCAGGGTTGTATAAAGTGGCAGCAAATTGAATATGTTGTTAATAGCGCTCGATTTGAATTGATGAATGAGCTGATCAGATCAGAGGCTTGGTGACTGTGCAGAAATGATGTTTGAACAGTGCAGCTTGATGGACGCTTCTTTTCCTTTGTGCCGTCCTCACGACTGGAAGCTCTAAATATGAAGGGTCCTGAGTTCTTTCCCACGCCATGTAGTCGCTGCTGCCATATGCCAGGGGAATTATTGACTCTCTAATCAATCTCTCTCTTCCTTCCTTCCTGCCTCACCAGCCTGCTGTCTGTCAGGCGATGGAAGTAAACAAGCCTAAATAGGCTGCAGTGGAACGGATGAGAGTTTGGGATGTTATTTAGGAAATGCTCCAAAGTATCTGTCTTGGCTTCTGTCAAAAGAGCACACTGCCTCATCCACAAGCCTTTAATACTGCACCTCCATTACTGTAATGTTCTCTGAATCATGTCTGACGACATTTGGGAAAAGAACAGTGTTCATTTGATTGCAGTGTATTAAAGGGATATAGAATTGGGAAGTATTGCACATGGATGGTCCCAAGCCTTTGCCCTTTTCTTAAGTGCTCGTTCACGTCAGTGTTTATATTTCCCAGTAGCCTGTTTCCATCACTTGGTCAGTTGTCTTGGTTATTTTCGAGGTGTCTTACTTGATCATCGCTTGTGTTTTGTAGCCTTAAAAGGTCGTCTACAAAGGTTCTTCCTTAGTGTGGTTGACACGCTTTTTGGAGTTGGCATTGTTGTGAAGTAGGCATAAATCTTTGTTAATCTCTCATGTGGCATTTTGAGGAAAACCTGAAGTGAGTAATTTTACCTAAAGCACAAAAAAACAAACTTATTTTCTCACTTAACTCAATGGAGTTACATGGAATTTAGTTTGGTGTGCTCACAGCATTAGAACATATTTGAAATATTGATTAGTAGCAAAAGATGCCCCGGTTTCTCTGCTGGCAGGGAGGTTTGTGGATTATCCAGTTTTCACAGTGCTCTAGCAAGGAAATGGTGAGAAAGGAAACTGTTATGTGGATTATCCCGAGTAATGGGGACAGTTTCTGGAAAGAGGTGTTGCTGATGAACATTTTTTTAATGTAATTTTTCAGTGTTGCAAGCACTAAATGCCCTGAGGTTTTGTCTTTTTTTGTTGTTTTTATAGGTAAGAGTGCCATATAATTAGTCTATAATAAATGCAATGCTAAATAGACAACAAGAAATAAGTGAGAAAATAAGTGTGTTTTTGAAATATGGGTGAATTAACAAAAAGCTTTGATGCATTCAGAAACTTTAAATATAATTTATGACACATCTTTGTGCCATAGATGCCTGCCTCCACACCTGAAGGCCAGCTGAAGCGAGCAGATGGTGTGCTGTGTGCATGAATGTGGTATAAAGCTGAGGACATTATTAAATACACGGTCAACACACAGGAATTGGCTTTAATTGGGGTTGCACACATTACAAATAGGTCAGTGTAGTGTCCTTTACAGCGTGTGGGTGTATGTTTGTAGCGGCATCATTTGAGCGCAACACATGACGCCACAGACGTTCCCTCCTCTTCCTCTCCACCATGTGATCTGTGTGGCGCTCTCTTGGCTTCTCAGGCAGATGCTCTGTGTCAACGGTCAACCTGCCCAAACACGTGGACTCTGTTATAAACAAGCGACTGTCCAAGTCCTCCGCCACGCTCTGGAACTCCCCCAGCAGAAGTAAGGCTACATCTGGAATGCCCCCCCCCCTCCCCCTCCCGTTTAACTGTGTCCATCACTCTGCCACCGCCAACATCTCCGAACCCGTCCATCACCGTCCTCTATTTTTTCAGTTCTTGCCCTGTCTGGTTTCAGTCCCTGTCTTGTGATTGATGGTTGACAGCTGACCCCTTTCTATCTTCCAAAACCACTATGAGTTCTTTTTTTTCACTCTCCAGAATTTGGTTCGGGGTTTTGTTTGACATGGTCTGCATGCTCGTTTTTTATTATTATGTTTCTTTTGGTTGGTTCATTGTGTGGTAAAGGCCATTTCATGTGTTTGCCCAATCAAATGGACCCATTTGTGCTCATTGTCATCATAACATACTGGATGGGGGATGTCTTTTAAATGCTTTATTGATTGACGCTATGGAAGTGGGTGTGATGTATAAATGACAAATATTTCTCGGAATCATGGACTCGACCTTTCTTCATGCTTCGGATGAGTGGTGCTCCATTTTTTTTTTTTTTTTGAAGGTATGAAGTTAACCAGGTCACCGTGTTCTCCTGCAACGGAGGAGAAACTTTTGAAAAAAGTTAAGTTAGAGAGTGAGTCAGTGAGTCAGCATTTTTCAGGAGATAATGTATTCTGAAAACTCCCCGAAGCAGGTACTGTTCCTCTGTGCTGCTGGAAGAAATAGATAACTATTCTTTCCCTCTTGTCGCTCTCCTCTCTACTCCGACACAATTACACACCCTGTCTGTGATCGTTCACTGTGACGTCTTCCACCTCCTACACCTTACAGCCAAAGAAGGTGTGTCCCTCAAATAAATGCTGATGAGTTTCTGCTCTTACTTCCCTCTGCCTGTAAGCTCAAGGCGTGGTTATAAATAACTGACTCGCTGTCTAGACTAGCATTCCAAACAACTCTCTCTCTCTCTCTCTCTCTCTCTTTTGGGTGGTACCACTACAGCCCAAGGTTATGGTGGACACGTTTACTGAGCTCATTTCTTTCTCTTCTAATCTCTTTGGGTGGCACTGAGGTATCTTACTGGGGATATGTGTATTTGATTGGGTCTTCGTGGCTTGTAGACATATCGCCACATGTCAACCATAACCTGGAGAACTTCTTTCACTTTGATGACAGGTTTTGTTTTAGTATTGTGGAATGAAGGAGGTGAAATACTTACTTCTGTAAGTACTTCGGCTCCAATCCATGGTCACAAAAGTATTAGAGTAAGAACTTGGGCGCATTTAAACTTGATATCAGTCAAATTCTGGTTTAACTGAGGACATACGTTTGAAATTAGTAGGAAAACATACATTTATTAATCTGTTTTTCTACCTGCAGCCCGTACACTTGCACTGAGTCCATGGGAGAGTAGTATAGTCGACCGGCTGATGACGCCAACGCTTTCTTTCCTCGCAAGGAGCCGCAGTGCTGCCAGCGTCCTCAGCAACGGCAAAGACGGTCGTAAGTTGAAATGATTACTTTCGTGTCTGTCTCACGTCCAATAAATACATCAAATCACGCTGCCATGTGAACTTTGCCGTGCTTTAACTGTACATCACTGTTCTCCACAGACTCTCCTCTCTGTCCCCGATCGGCCTCTGCCAGTCCCCTCACCTTGTGCGCCCACCAGCCCCACCACCGCTGCTCCGACCGCTGGAGAGTGACATCCAGCACGCCAGACATCACTCAGCGCCAGCACAGGCGGGGCTCCACACCTGTAAGTCTGCGTAATTAGTTTTTGTTGTCTTCTTTGACAGTCAAAATGCAACAATTACAGCATAACTAAACAGTTGATTCTGTTTCTACGAGTGGGGTTAACATTCACCTGAACGCGATGGTGAGATTGTTGGATTGTTGTCGAGAAACTATTGCCAAGAGAGCAAAACATGGTTCCAAATAGAAACTTCCTCTCCTCCTGTACTTTATGTATAACAACCTATAGCGCATCTTATTTTTATTATTATTATTATTTAGAACTGAATGTTATTTTTGAAATGCACATGAAAAGATTGAAATTTCTTACCATTATTTTTTGCATCCCTTTGTCATATAGATGGATAAAAACAAGAAAGAAAAGAAGGACAAGGAACGGGAGAATGAGAAGGAGAAAAGCGCCCTCAGTAAAGAGAAGGTGCTTAAAAAGAGACAGTCTCTACCCAGCATGAGACACAGGCCTGATCCAAGGTAAACAGTTTGTCTCAACTTTCTTTCTTTCTTTCTTCATTTTTACTTTTTAATTCAGTCCAGTTTAAAATCAGTTATTTTTTTTAATTCATACAGTACATGAAGATCAATTGTGAAAATAATGGGCAGATTTAATCCAGCATGAAAATAATTGAGGCCCTGGTTGAATATTAACAAATAGAAACAATAAATGCATGTGTAACTGAAAAACACACCATAAGCATCATATATATCATTTAAAGCCACCATCTCACCATATTACATAACTCTTCATACCATAAAAACTATTTGACCTGATGTATGATAATCTGCTATTTTGATATCTGAGCAGATTAATTCCGTATTGTAAACAAAGTTAACCTTACATCCCCTTGACCTGCAGCTTGCTTCTGGTCAGCGGCTGGATTAGCCAGAGCGGCCATGTTTACGTCTGCAACATAATGACTGCATATTTCATGCACCGTTTGTTGTGAGCGTAGGCATCGAGTTAAAGATCCTGGGACGAGTGGTCATTTCCTCTTAACCCCAGGCTTCTGAAATAAAAGACAGAAGAGATAGAAGAGGAGGGAAAAAAAAGTTCTTTTGACTCAACATAGAGAGCTTGGCAGAGCTGTCAGTGCCAGAGGCCTAGAGGAAAAAAAACAGCGTCTTCAGCATAATGGATGTTTCCCCTTCCAGTGTTGCATTGCCTGTGTGTAGATGGGATTCTGATGCTGATGATGCAATGTTGGAGTGCTTTGTCTGCTGTGAACCTGTTTGCTGAAGCCAGGTTTCTGTCAGCCCAGGTCTAAAAGAATAATGTGTCCAGCGAAATGCATCAGAGAATCATTGTTGACATAATTTCCCACCGGTCTTATATTTAGCCCCTGTATTTTCCGCCCCTCCAGTCCCAGTCCTTTATCAAGACAACGGCCGTCGTCCCCGGCCACGCATAAGGGCAGAACTGCCTCCCCCAGCCCCGCTGCCTCCCCCAAGCCTCCATCCACGCGTGGTAGCCCGTCGACTCCTAAAGGCCGGCCCAAAAGAGCCAGAACCCCTGCCAGGATAGACCACCGCACCTCCTCCCCCATTCCCCTCGAAAGAGTGAAGGAGCCTCGCAGGTCCGCCACCCCTGAAGATAGAAAGGGTGAGTACAAACAAAATTTCATGGCTTGTTGTTCTAGTTCTAGTTTCCATCACAGAAAACACCCCATGTTTAGTTTGTGATTCCTGTACATCTGATACTTAAAATACTTAAAAGTCTCTGCTCCGAGTTACATCAGCCAAAATTACATCAGCTATTATTAGGCTTTTTAAAACAATTTACTTTTTCTAGATTGATTATATATTATATTAAATTAAATTATATTATAGTTGTATGAAATTCGATTTACCTCCTGTTACCATGTGATCGAAGCTCATGTGATGACCACTGAGCAAACTCCATCCTCTGAAGGCCATAAAAATTGTTGAAAGCAATGGAACAAGCTAGTAAGTGGACCCTTTTGCACTGCAGAAAATTTTGGTGCAAGTCTGATCTGATCAGCTCTCCCATTTGTGCAGTGTGATGATATAGTACATCTGGTTATTCCCTCCATTGCTGAGTCACACTGTATTTTTTTTTCATCTTTTTTTTTAATTACCCAAAAGGTTCTTCACTGTCTGGCTTGGTCTCTCTCTGACAACATCGGAGCTAATGAAAAAAGTGAAAAAATCTGTTATTCTTTCTCTATGCAAAGATTACCATCAGGCTTAATTAGCCCTGAAAACAAAGGGATTGTATTTAGTGAGCCACACAGCTCCACGGTCTGTCTCTGCTCACACACAGCACTAAGAGGCTGCACTAATCAGTCTTAATTATGTACTTACCAAGTTCTTAGGCTGAAGCTTTGGCTGTTTACAATTTCCAGTTGCTGGGGAGAAAATGCTTCACAGTGCATGTGAAGAGAAAATGCTGCGGTTGAATGCGTTCTTAATAGTGATTGATAGGCACCACTTTAAAAGTCATTTCTGGTAGGGACACATGAATGGTGCCATTGAAGGTTTTTGTTAAGTTACACAGCGCAACATCTGTGTGTCATTCTTTCTGCTGTAACTCTGGTTTTCCCTGTTTTAGGCTCCCCTCTGGTTCCTGCCATCGTAGCATCCTCAGCCGCTACCTCACCCCATGCGTCCTCCCCGTCACCTGAGCCGGTCAGTTCAGCTGCCTCTGTCCCCGCAGCATCACCTGCACCGTCTCCATCAGCCAAGCCCATGGCAGGCACCAACGACCCAGAGGAGGCGGGTCGCATCCTGGCAGAGAAGCGCCGGCAGGCCCGCGAGCAGAGGGAGAGGGAGGAGCAGGAGCGCCGCGAACAGGAGGAGAAGGAGAGGTCAGAGGGTTTAATATACCCCAAACCACAACCAGAGCCAGTCAGCACAGTGTTGAGGGAGCCAAAAGATTTATTTTGTGAAACAGTTGATATAAATTATGCTGACAAACAAACCTCACTGAGGATGTTTAGCTAGAATAAATGAAAGGCATCAGTAAAACTAAATAGGAAGGCTCCATGCATTATCCCAGCACATGCATGTCTGAATGAGACCTCACTCAACACTGGTCCTGCTGTGTGTAAGCATGAAGAATCTGATAGCCTGCTGACGGATTCGAACCACAGCTTTCACTATTTACAGCTCGGGAGTTAATGGGAGCCCTCGTTGGCACTCATACTTCTAATTGTTTCCATTTCCTTAAATAGTCTGGTTTCCTGTTGCTTGTGCTTCAGTGTCAGAGATAGTGTAAACTTGAAGAGGAAGTGTCCCGTCATTCGAATCATTTACGTGTTCAGCAGTTTTCCACATTCAGAGTGTTTGGCACATCATTTTGTGGCTTATCCTCAGCCTTGTGCCCAAACTCTGTAGGATCCTGAGAGAGGAGCGAATAGCGAGGGAGGCAGAGGAGAGGCGACTCAGGGAGGAGGAGGCCCGTGCCATGGCTGAAGAGCAGCGGAGGAGGGACGAAGCCCAGCGCCTGCAGGAGGAGAAGGAGGCTCAGGAGAGAGCCAAAGCCGAGCAGGAGGAGAACCTGCGCCTGCAAAAACAGGTATGCTGAGAAAGTACTTAAAAGGGAAGTTCTTAATGAGGTTGGGTGTTCATGCTGCAGTGGACAGGTTGGGTTAGTCCAATTAGGGTGAAAGGAACTTGTAAAACTTAAAGCCCCTGGCGGTGACGAGGACTATCAGTCACCACTGTGACAGTTATTATCGCCTTTTCGGGTAAAGGGCATCATGACATGACAGCACTCTCACTGCATCCTCATCTATTATTTAATTCTATGCTCTCCTATCTTGTGCAAACAATCTTTTTGTGGGTTTTGTTCAATGTTACTTGTTTACTGTTGCGCCTCAGCCGCTCACCTCACACTGACCTTTTTCGATAACAGGCTCGTCCAAAAGCACACTCCAGGTTTTCTACACAAGTGGAGTGTGTTTTTTTTTCCTTAAAGGCAAATATTAATCCAAACTGATGAGGTGGTAGACACAATGAGCGTGCTCTCATTACTTCTCAGTTTGTCAAATAACCATTAGGGGCAATATTGACTCTTCCTGTGTTTGTAGATGTTGTCAGGGAGAAGCAGAGGAGAGTGATGCTTGATTGGTAGATATAGGAAACAGGAAATGTGGCTGTTCACCACAGTATGCTTATACTGTAGGTCTGTAACAGGATCAGCTCTGGAAATGGTCTGTTGTCCAATGCCTACACTTTGCCACCCCCTTGTGGTCTCTCACAGAAATGGCATTTGTGGTTAAACATGATTCAATATAATTATGCAAATGCCTTAGTATTGTATTTCACTTTGAATGGTCCTCAAGAGGCTGTAAATTTTGAAAATAGACCTCTCTGGCCCAAATGTACAGGAAAATATCCCTTTTGTAGCCGTAAACAATAATTGCAGGGAGCGGCCACACCCTTGTTACGTAAAAGGCATGTTATTTTGGCTGAGTGTTTTCTGTTTTTTTTCCCCCTTCTGCGGACATTAAAACTGTGGTTGGATTCTCGCCTGTGTGTGTGTGTTTCAGAAAGAAGAGGCTGAGGCTAAAGCCCGGGAGGAGGCGGAGAAGCAGCGTCTGGAGAGGGAGAAACACTTCCAGAAGGAGGAGCAGGAGAGGCTGGAGAGGAAAAGGGTAGGGCAACACATCTGTCCTCCCATCATTGTTCTCCCAGCCAGGTTTCTGAAATCCCAGCTCTGCTCTCATCTCCGACTAACACAAGATTAATTCTGTAGTCAATTTACAGCTGTCCTCCCTCAGTGGAGGTATTATATTCACGGGTACGTTCCCTCTGTGGTCTGCCTTTTGACATGACAAAAGTAGGCTTGAAAGTTGAGTCCTGAAACCAAGATGAATGATGTTTTTGGCTTATCCGGGATTGGTTGTCTGCATGCCATGATTTAATAGGGCTTAGACTGTGTGTGAGCATGAAGCTATATATAAGCACTAATAATGGGAGGTCTCGCTGTGCCAGTCGTCTGTGTGTGCATTTGTACAGATCATTGCACGTGTGCTGATATGTGTGTCTACGTTCTGTAACCGTAGCAATCTACTCAAGTATACCACTCACACCTCTGTATGCCAGCTAAGCCTTTCTTTCCCCTCTCCTCGTCTTCTTTCCATGTGGGAAAGGCTCTTATCTGGGCACACCAGGCCGAGCTCAGCCAGTCCAAGCCTGGCTCCATGCAGGCATTAGCCCGCAAGAACAGCATGTCCTCATGGCCCCACAGACTCGCTGCTTAGCCACACTGGTACTGACTGGCTTCTACCAAAAGTAGAAGAGGAGTTTGTTGTTAGCAAGCACAGGTGGTTAAAAGTATCAAGCGGGGCAAAAAAACAAACAAGAATCTTTAGTCCTGAGGCAGAAGTTTTGCAGCCAATCCAAATGCCAAAGTCATGAGTGTGTGAGCTGAATATTGTTGGATCTTCACTTTTATGAGTGGCAGCTGCAGTTATGGCCTCGCTGTCTCAGGCTAGCTGTGTCCTCAGATGAAGGTCACATCTTGTATCAGGCTTCTGCCTTCACTGCATACAAATGAGCCCCACAGGGTGGTTTGTATTTTAGTACAGTACAGACCCGTCCTCTCTCCCACTGTTCACTGTTCGACCATCCTACGTCGCTGTTCCAGCTGAATACATTAGTGACACAGCCCCACACCTGGAGGTGTAAGGGCCTCGGTTTGAGTGCATTCACTTCGAGAATAATGGCAGTGGATGCAAGAAAAAGTCTGAAAAAGTGGCTTTTAAAAATGGGTTAGCTTTAGTGGGCTGGACTGAGCCCACACACATTGTCCAAGTTAAATAATTCTATTTTGTTGGTGATGCTGCATTAATAACTTCCACATTTGATTGGTGTTATGAAAACCGAAACCTTTATTTCTTAACTTTCTAAACACATCTGCTCTGATCCCTTACTGTGCTGGCATACGACATCTACAAACTAACACTGAACAGATTCTGCTATTGGCATTTTGTCCTATGCGGTATTTTCATCTCGTCTTATTCCTTCCTCTCTTTTCTCAGCGTCTTGATGAGATCATGAAGCGGACACGCAAGACAGATGGAGGAGAGAAGGTACAATCGCTGCTCAGACTTAATTTAAAACGACGAGCCAAAAATAAATTTTCCAATAAAAAATGACTGAAAACATGTCCCATCTTGACAGAAAGAGACAAAGTCCTCCCCTCTCGCACATGTCAGCGACAAAGAGCCAGAGAGCAGCAAAGGTAAGCACACCGCAGGCCTTTAATCTGCAGGAATAGTCTTACTTGATATAAATTTATCCTTTGTGACATCCACCTAGTGAAGTGGAGCTCTTAGTGCTTCAACTGACAAATCCTCATGAACTACATGGTAAGTTGTTGACTTTGTCTAACTCCTGTTATTGTAGGTGAAGTAATTTCCCATGCAAGCCCACATCGGAGCATTTTGGATAAAAGGGTTATAAGATTATATCTCTGCCTCATATCCTGTACAGCTGCAGTTCGAGTTGTTCTTCTCTGTACAATAGGACCCATGTGTGTTTGCTTCTTGTCCAAACTGTGGGACCAAGGGAGTAAGAGAGGAAGAGTGGGCTCATGTCTACAGCCTACAGCAGTTACCAGACATTAAGCTTTTACACAACTAATAATATAGGGATACACGTGATGTTGCAAAAGCCTTATCCACAAATTCTACTTTTACTTCTCCTGAGAAGTATAACTGCACACCCTCTTTGTCGAAGCCTCCATGCAACGTACAGTAGATGAGTGAGATGAGATGGAGGGGGGGGGGGTCAGTGTGGTCCTGGATATGCTGTTAGTGGCAGTTTTCCCATTGCAGGAACACATTAGCCAGTCACTGATGTGGTCGATGCCTGGCAGGCATGCCTCCATTCTAGTCAGGGGTGTGGAGATCTGTCTCAACCACAGCCATGTCCTCAGTACAGCTGAGTAAGAGGAATCTGGGCTACACAGGAAGGATGCCTCAAGAACATTTGGCATCCCTTTCCTTCCCATTAAAGTTGCCTGACACAGATTAAGGATTATTAATGATGTGTGTCGCCCTGTAGTTCATCATCTAGGTAGGGTCGGATGTTGAATGTGTGTCATTATGTTGGGGTGCAGTTTAACACTGAAAAAAATTGCTTTTTACTTTGTTTCCTCTAGCATCTGCTGAATATCAGCCAAAGCCAGAGGTCAACCTGCCCAATCATAAGACAGAAAATGGACAGACCAACGTCAGAGAAAGGTAAAACTATTGCTTTTTTAAAAAAAAAAAATAGATTTATGTGCTCCTGTTGATGCAGGACCACCATGAACAGTATAAAACTTGTGTGCCAGAAAACTAAGCCGGGAGTTGATGCTAACCTCAACTGAAAACTGGAGGAGCCACATGGTTCAGGCCCACAGTAAACAGATGAAATACAGGGAGAATGATTTGGTTTCTTGAGATGTTTACTCTTTGTATTTGAACACACTTGGGGTAGATTTGAAAAGCCTCCTGTTATTGGACGACGATGGAATTATTCATTTGTTGTATGAGTCAGTCCCATCCTAACTAGAACCATATTCTGCTTTGTCTCCCCCCCTCCAGCAGCCCTTCAGTCCAAGTGGTCAATGGGGTCCAGCCCATGAGACATGAAAACGGTCTGTCCACTAAAGGAGACACTGCCCACTTTGGAGACATCATCAATCTCACGAATCATGGAATCACCACGAACGGAGCTCGGGATAAATCTGAGACTGGCATGGCCACTGAGCCCATTCTCGCGTTTGAAAGTGAGGATTCATTCATGAAAAAGGCAGGCCCCATGAAGCCTCAGCATGTTGCAGGTACAGAGTCACAAACAAACACGATGTTAGAGGCTTTAGGTCTAAAGTAAGCTAAACCTAACAATATAAACGGAGATATACAGTGAAAAGCAGTCTCACCGGCTTGGAAAAGGTCTGTGCAGTACATATGAAGCTAAAGCCAGCAGGTGATTAACCTAGCTTAGCATAAAGACTGGAAGCAGAGAGACACATCTAGACCAGCAGCACTTATAAAGCTCACTAAATGAGTTTTTATATATATCGTTTGTTTTTGTACAGATTAAACAGAGGTATAAAAAAGTTTCAATAAAAAAAAAAAAAAAGCTAATCTCTCAGAGTAATGAAGTAAATTGATTCCAATAGTCAAAGCCAACCAATGCAGAAAGACACCAATAGGTGTAATATGCCCATGTCTCTTGTTGTTATTTAAAAGTCTGTTTTGGATGAACTACTGTAACATTAGTGTCTAACTGAGCTGTGGAAAAGTGCTCTCAAAGGAAAGAAAAGACATGACTTTTTCCAAGGTTGTTCTAGCTTAGAAAGGGCCCCATTTTGGTCACAGTCCAAGGTTCGAGAAAACATAAGATAAGGCTTTATGGATCTGCAGGGAAATTCCCAAAAACATGTTCACTTGCCAATAAAATAAGCCTGATTAGAGACAGTGTCATAATTACTAGTAGCCACATATTGAGTTTAAGGATCTGGCTAAAGGATAAAAATAAAAATATGAAAATATACAAAGATCAGGCCCAGGGTTTAAAATACCAATCTGCCTGGAAAGTACAAAAGGTTTTGGAATTGGTCCAGTAGATAACCAAAGCGGCGAACAGGGCACACTGACAGGCTGACTGTTACTCAAAGTAACTCAAAGTAAAAATCTACCAGTCATTTTCACTCCACAATATGTAAAAACAGGGCCCAGAGTTATCCTCTAAGCCAAGAGCGGCAATATTCCAATTCGGTTCGTTTTCTCATCTGTCACTAATAAAAAGCAGTAGCAGGCAGAGCCACGGTTCATGTAAAACAAGCCTGGATGCTTAGTTGCACTGAGCTGGTTTTTACACTTGGCCAAGTTCACATTACCGAGTAAAGACTGCAGCACAAGGTAGCCTAGCTAGTGCTGCTGTCTTTGGCACCAAGTGACCACGAACCTGAACTTGCTCTCCGTCTAACGTGCAGGCCGTCACCCCGGTGACGGTGAGTAGCACCCTGAGGAGAGGGTGGTGTGGCATGGAGACTCCGCTTACACTCACAATGGGGTGGGGGTGAGATCTGGAAGAAATAGTGTAGGGAAGGGTGGCAAGAAATGGGGTATCTTTATACTGATGACAGCTTTTATTCAGCAGCCCCACTGACTTGGGCCTGCGCCCAGTTAGGAATTCCTAGAATGGCTGAGGTGATGAGGAGACCCTATCCACAAGTGCTGCGCTGCCAGGGGTTAGAAACAGGACCCCGAAGCAATTAAGCACCATATCACCCCTCACTCAACCCCCTCCCAGAGGCAACGTCAGCAGCACCCTACTCTCCCCTTGGTGCGAGATCTTAACCTTCACCTGTGGGTATTTATGGTCGCTGGCTAGTCTTCAGGCTATGTGCAGCCAACAGAGGATTATTTCCTTTGCTGGTCCTCTGACGTCTTTCCTGAAATCACACTTTAATGAAAACTTCATCGTGCTGCTGCCTTTAACGCTGTCATGTAAAAAGTGAACATCATCTCCTCTCGTTTTAGCTCTAGTAAATCTGGAGGCGCCTTTGACATGGCAGGCCTACGATTGGGAATATTGATATGAAAGATTGATTGAATACAACGTCATTTCACAGGAGGTTAATTCATTATGGAGCAGACTTCCAGGGTTTATTTGAATGTTCATACTCGTTGAGAGTGTGGGGCCGTTCTTGGCCTCACATGTGCTGCCGTCAGTCAGATACGTCAGTGTTACGTCAGTTCTGAACTTTCACTAGTGTTTAGTCATTTGCTGTACGAGGGCGTGAAGGTTTAAGGGTTCACGCCATGTTCGGCGCTTTTTGCATTTAGTATTGTCACCAGGTCAGAGATTAACAGTCCATGTCGTTGCTCAGATCAAAGAGGGTGACCCTGCTTTGGCTACAAACTGGACTCGTGGTGATTAATCCTCAGTTGCCGTTGACCCCTGACCCTTTGCTCTCTGCTACCCTCACAGAGGTCCTGTGACACGCTCCAGTGTTTGAAGCGCTCGTCGCCTTAGGCCAGCCCCGCCAACGCTCGCATGGGGGAGCCCTGTGACCTGTGCCAATCACCGGCTTTTTTTTTTTTTTCCAAGCCCCCGCAAGCGGACACACTCCTCTCTGCAGACGGAGTGGGCCACGGAAGATGACGACCAAGCATCAGGACACAAGCAGAGGACAAAACGGGATGAAAGGGTGTTGCTCCACGCGGCGCCGGTGCATCAGTGTTAACAATTGTGGAGATCCTTGTGGCACCGATTTCACGCACCTTAATACTCAACAGTATCATCCTTTGTACATTACAGCACAGCTGAGTAACCATTACAATAAGCTGGAGTGTTTGTTTTCATCGTTCTTTAGTTATTTAACTGAAAGAGAAATATAAGAGACTGGGTACATTTTTGTGAATAATGTAAATTAACTTTGAGTGACGGACAAAGGAGGGATGAGTCATTTTATGCCGCTCTGCTCGGAGTGGATCTTCTAAGTCCTGGTCTGTATAAAGCTACCTGTAACAGTTTTGTAAAGATAAACTGAGAAATCTGGAAAGAAAGTTGAAATGTAAATTCACATGCAACAGCTTCCTACTGTGTGTAAACATACCGTCTGTTCAAACCTCAGCTTTGATTGATTGTATACATAACTGGATGTAACGACGAGTGTGCAACCTTGATGAATAAGAAACCAGAAGTCATCTAAGGTCAAATCCCTATAAACAGGGACTTACTCCTCCTCCTAAAGCTGTTTTTTTTTTTTTTTTCACATGTGCAAGCATGACTCATTTGAACTGAGATTCCATGGACTCATATGTATTTGAAATGCTGGTGCGTGTATATGCTAAAATTATTTTGATGTGCGTTACAAGGTCGTGGGAGTATCTTAAGTCTTATTAAAGACGAGCTGTCCGGTCCAAGGCCTCTTCGTCTGTTTGTCTTGAATAACCATGCATGAGCTTAATGCATCTAGGGATTATTTGTGGGAAGAGGGAAAACGATGCAGATGTGAATTCGCTGTTGTGCATCTCAATGTAAAATATCCTCCGATTCACTCATCTAAAGCAGGCATAGGAACTGATGACATTTGTTCTTAATTTGACAGCTTTGGGAATGTTTTGTACTTTAGTTCCACTTGTTTACTCCTGAGGCTCTAAATTATTTTGATTTTCGAAGGGAAGTACCTATTCTCACTCGAAAGTTGCGAAAGACAGCGCACGCTAACCACAGGAAAACACATTTAGAGATGGTAGCGGAGAACCTTACAGTTGATGTACAAGGCATGTGAGTTGGCTCGGCTGTCCATTTCAGTTTGGGTCTCCTTTTACAAAATCCCTACAGGGGGCACATGCCACGCTGCCCCCTTTCACTGTATTCTGGTGGCCAGTGGGAGGCCTGGCACACCGTGTTTCCAGCCCTCGGGGCAGCATTGCAAACATGATTTACATCGCCTTCTATCAAATGCTGAGACATGCCGCACCGATCATCATGTAGAACCTGTGATTTAAATGGCTTCTTAGCTGCTTGTCAAATGTAACTGTAGTTGGAGCCCAGCAGAACCTCAGTTTGTTGTTTCTTACCTCCAAGTGAGCTAAATTAGATTTGGTCAGCAGCTCTGAGCACTTTAATTAACTATCCAAAGATTGAAAAGAAAGAAAAAGGCAAAGAGATTCATCATTGAGGAGACCCAACACGCATGCGGCCAAGATTTAAAGTAAGTGAGAGCTGTATTTTTTTTAAAGCTATCAACACAATGAAACATGGCAGCTTTCATTGGAAACAGCGTTGTTCTCACAAAGCAATTATTCCAACACATTATCACTCATCAGCCAAATATTAGTAAGCTTTTGCTGAAGCACCAAACTTATTTTCCAGCTTGGACTGCATTCACTGCAGTCTGAAAGCCTTTACAGAGACTGTACGACTGCATCGTCTCAAATAGTTCACAGTTTGAATCTGCAACAGCCAGTTGGCTTCCCGAGCTTCCACGAGAAAGATGTAAACTCCTGCTGACACACGAGTGTACGTTTCGACGACATGATCTCACTGCTTCAGTTCGCTGCTACTGCAGTTGTCTGCTGTTGAGAGTCTGCTGCTAAAAGCTGTGTTCATCAGCCCCACCAGAGGGTGCAGCGCGGCAGCATGGAGGTGATGGACAGCATATTACATTTCTCTGGATCTCTGCTCGCTCTTAGGTTTGATACAACGGTGTCTCAACACAGACACATGCTCACGTACAAATCTCGACGTCTACATAATAGAAGCTGCAGGGGATTCATTTAAGTGCATGAGCTCCGGTTTTGGACGCAGTCTATCTGCCAGTCAAATCCCTGGTAATGTGTAGTGCTTCTCAGAGAGGACTTGAGGATTAGTGGGCACTATTTTTAGGGAGGTGTCAGCGAGGCAGTGCACAGTTACAGGCTGAGGAGTGCCAAGTCTCCGAATAAATTCACACTGAATGAGGACTGGGAAAAAAAGAAAGAAAAACCCAAACAATAATGGATTTGAAGAATCTGAGGACGTAAAGGGCCACCCTAAAGCCACTAATGGCCTGTAAATAAAGGTGCTTTCTGCTTATGAGAGGAGTGGCGGTGTGTTGGAAAGTCCTGGAATAGCCGGGCTAGCTGGAATGACACGAAGTGACAGCGCCCCACCTCCTGTGTTCATGCCACGGTGATTGATAGATGTATTATCTCCTCAGCCTGTGAGTGTGATGATGAGTGCGTTGGAGGTGTCACTATCATGACTCTATTCTTATTCTCCTCCCCTCCCCTGGGTGGGGATGCATAACTTCTAGTTAAGAGTCATATTTAAAAAAAAAAACAAACAAAAACAAAACAAAAAAAAACTAACCACATCCCGTTGTGTGTGAGGACTTTATGGGCATGTTGTCGAGCCTTTGTGTTGAGTGTGCAGCCTACTTTTGGACTCGAGCTCACTGTTTTTTCAGACGTAAATCTCCCTGCGCTTGAGGACTGAGAGGAATCTTGCAAATGCTTCAGAATGGCAAGTGTGCCAGCTCGG